>NC_089173.1:7799813-8399813 GCF_009819655.1 Sylvia atricapilla | reverse complement strand
TGGGCCAACTCCTCAAGGAATTTTCTTACCCTATAGTCTGGGACTTCCCACATGAACAAATTCAGAATCCATCTGAGGTAGGGAAATACCTGAAACAGAAGTACCATGATGCCTCTAAGGGGTAAAAGATCATTGCAGTAAGCTGGGCCCTGGCATATGCTTATGGCACACTGCTAGATACTGTAGGGCAGCAGACAGAGGCAGGGGGCAGGCATACAAATCAACAGCTACCCCAGCAGCCAAATCAGAACCTGAGCCTGAGTCAGCAGCTAAATCAGACAGTAAGCTTAACCCCCTGGCAGTTGCTCCAGCAAAGAAGCACACACAGAAAACCAATTGACCAGTGCATGATGATGACCCAGGAGAAGGACCTTCACCAAAATCAGAAGCCAAAGCATCGGGCACAGGATCAGAAACCAATATTGATTCCATTTCCCTGAAGGACCTTCGGAGCCTAAGAAAGGATTACAGGTGACCACCTGATGAATTTATAATTAGTTGGTTAGTCTGTCTTTGGGATGCTGCAGGCGAGGCTACAATTCTGGACAGCACTGAAGCGAGGCATTCGGGATCCCTGTCTCTTGATCCAGTCATTGACCAAGAGATGATGAGAGAGGCTAATCCTCGCAGTCTCTGGGTACGGGTCCTGGGAAGTGTGGCAGAAAGATATCTGTGTGCAGATGATCTCTATATGCAGCAAACCCCGTGGAAGACCATAGAACAAGGGATTCAACACTTGAGAGAAATGGCAGTGGCAAACATGGTCTTCTCAGATGTCATAAACACTAGGAACCCGGACTTGGTATCATGTACATCTGTGATGTGGCGAAAACTTATACGACTTGGACCACAAGGATACTCATCTGCTTTAGCAATAATGAAGCGGGAGGACACGGAGGAGACCGTGCTTGATATGGCAAGGAAGCTCTGAGCATATAGCAGATACCCTGCATCGTCCAACACACACCAGAACTGCAGCTGTGGAAACACGTCTACAGAAACTAAAAGATAAGACAGTCATAAGAAAACCAGGGAGGAGATTAGAGAGGACCTTCTCCAAATCTCAGCAGTACAGATCAGAGGTTCTGGTACCCAACGCAGATGTTCTCCAGATAAGGAGAGAGGGTACACTCCACCAGCTGAGCTGTGCTTCTTCCTGCGTGATTGGGGAGACAACATGAAGAGATGGGATGGAAAATCTACTGCTGCTCTAGCACAACGGGTGCGTGAATTGAAGGAAGGCAAGATCCAGAGAGGAAGTTCCACCAAAAGGGAAGCAGCTCCAGTTGCCCATAGCCAAACTGGCAGGTATGATGATGATATGTCCGACCCCCTTGAAGGAACCTCTAAGACACATGCCCAAGAAAAGAAGGATAACCAGGTTTAGAGGAGCCCTGCCTCTAGCCAGGTAGAGGCTAGGGAAAATTGCGTTTTTTGGACCGTGAGGATTCGTTGGCCTGGCACATCTGAACCACAATATGAGGCCTTGGTCTATACTGGTGCGCAGTGCACATTAATTCCATCAAGACACGTAGGGGCAGAATCTGTCTCTATTGCTGGCGTGACAGGGGGATCACAGAATTTTACTTTGGTGGAAGCAGATGTGAGCCTGACTGGAAATGAGTGGAAGAAACACCCTACTGTGACTGGCCCAGAGGCCCCATGCATTTTGGGAATAGACTACCTCCGAAGTGGGTATTTCAAAGACCCAAAGGGACTCAGATGGGCATTTGGGATAGCGGCTGTAGTGACAGAGGGCATCCAGCAATTGAACACCTTGCCTGGATTGTCCAAGAATCCATCTACAGTAGGACTTCTGAAGGCGGAAGAGCAACAGGTCACTTCGACAGTGCACCGCCAACAGTATAGAACAACTCAAGATGCTGTGATCCCCATCCATAAGATGATTCGAAAGCTGGAGAGCCAAGGGGTGGTCTGCAAAACCCGCTCACCCTTTAACAGCCCCATATGGCCTGTGCGCAAGTCGGACGGAGAATGGAGGTTGACTGTGGACTATCGTGGCTTGAATGAAGTGACTCCACCACTGAGCGCTGCTGTGCTGGACATGCTTGAACTCCAGTATGAGCTTGAGTCCAAGGCAGCGAGGTGGTATGCCACTATTGACATTGCTAATGCATTTTTCTCCATTCCTTTGGCAGCAGAATGCAGGCCCCAGTTTGCCTTCACATGGAGGGGAGTGCAGTACACCTGGAACCAACTGCCCCAGGAGTGGAAGCATAGTCCTACCATCTGCCATGGACTGATCCAGACTGCACTGGAAAAGGGTGATGTCCCAGAACATCTAGAGTACATTGATGACATCATTTTGTGGGGAAACACAGCAGCAGAAGTGTTTCATAAAGGAAAAGAAATCATCCAGATCCGCCTGGAAGCCGGTTTCGCTATTTCGCTATCAAGAAAAGTAAAGTTAAGGGACCAGCCCATGAGATCCAGTTCTTGGGAGTAAAGTGGCAACATGTATGGCATCAGATTCCTACTGATGTCATCAACAAGATTACAGCGATGTCTTCACCAACCAGCAAGAAGGAAACACAAGCTTTCCTAGGTGTCATAGGTTTTTGGAGAATGCACATTCCTGAGTACAGTCAGATCGTGAGCCCTCTTTACCTGGTAACCCGCAAGAAGAACGATTTCCAGTGGGGCCCGGAACAGCAGCAAGCCTTTGCCCAGATCAAGCAGGAGATTGCTCATGCATTGGCCCTTGGCCCAGTTCGAACAGGACCAGATGTGAAGAACATGCTCTACTCTGCAGCCGGGAGCCATGGTCTGTCCTGGAGCCTTTGGCAGAAAGTGCCTGGGGAGACTCGAGGCTGGCTGCTAGGATTTTGGGGTCGAAACTACAGAGGGTCTCAAGCCAACTACACTCCAACTGAGAAGGAAATTTCAGCAGTCTATGAAGGAGTTCAAGCTGCCTTGGAGGTGATTGGCACAGAAGCACAACTCCTGGCACCTCGACTACCGGTGCTGGGGTGGATGTTCAAAGGAAAGGTCCCCACCACCCACCATGCCACCGATGTCACATGGAGCAAGTGAATTGCTCTAATTACACAGCGCACCCATATGGGTAAACTGAATCACCCTGAGATTTTGGAAATAATTACAAATTGGCCTGAAGGTGAAAATTTTGTTCTCACAGACGAAAAACAAGAGCAAGTGACTGTTGCTTCAAGTTTGCCTGCTTTTCACCATTTGCTTTTGTTCTCACGCAGCTTCAAGTAAACTATGTATATTTTTAGAATTTATCTATTTGTTTACATATTTCTCCTTTGGGAGGAGAAAGATGATTAATGGCAGTGTTCACCAACAAGGTCGAAGAGGTGGCTACCTGTGTAGACAATCTTTAGCCTGATTGTCAAAGATATATAAGTTGGAGTCAGAAAAATATAGTAGAGAGCTTTCCTGCTTGACCTCCTGCTGCCTG
Source organism: Sylvia atricapilla (assembly GCF_009819655.1). Taxonomy (NCBI): domain Eukaryota; kingdom Metazoa; phylum Chordata; class Aves; order Passeriformes; family Sylviidae; genus Sylvia; species Sylvia atricapilla. The sequence continues at coordinate 8,396,371 of NC_089173.1, read as the reverse complement.
CTTTGTTTATTTGTGTCCCTAACAGCGACAAGTGACAAGGGCTGAAGAGGCTCCACCATACAACCAACTGCCAGCAGAGAAGGCACATTATGCTCTTCACTAACGGTTCCTGTTGCATCGTAGGGATGAACCAGAAGTGGAAAGCAGCTGTGTGGAGCCCCACACGACAGGTTGCTGAGGCCACTGAAGGAGATGGTGGATCAAGCCAACTTGCAGAACTCAAGGCCGTTCAATTGGCCCCGGACATTGCTGAAAGAGACAAGTGGCCAAAGCTCTACCTCTGTACTGATTCATGGATGGTAGCCAATGCTTTGTGGGGATGGCTGGAGAAGTGGAAAGAGTCTAATTGGCAGCGTAGAGGAAAACAAATTTGGGCTGCTGAAGAGTGGAGAGACATTGCTACCAGGGTAGGGAGACTACCTGTGAAAGTCCACCACGTAGATGCCCATGTCCCCAAGAGACGAGCTCATGAGGAGCATCGAAACAATGAACAAGTATATCGAGCTGCAAAGATAGAGGTGTCAAAGATTGATTTAGACTGGGAACACAAGGGAGAGTTGTTCCTAGGTCAATGGGCCCATGATGCCTCAAGCCATCAGGGTAGAGATGCCACCTATAAGTGGGCCTGAGACTGAGGGGTGGATCTAACCTTGGACAGTGTTTCTCAGGTTATCCATGACTGTGAGACATGTGCTGCCACCAAACAGGCCAAGCAGGTGAAGCCCCTATAGTATGGTGGGCGGTGGTCCAAATAGAAGTATGGGGAGCCCTGGCAAATTGACTACATCACCCTTCCCCAGACCTGCCAAGGCAAGTGCTATGTGCTGACCATGGTGGAAGCCACCACGGAGTGGCTGGAGACCTAACCTGTGCCTCACGCTACTGCTCAGAACACCATCCTAGGCCTTGTAAAGCAAGTCCTGTGGAGGCATGGTACTCCTGAGAGGATTGAGTCAGACAACGGGACCCATTTCAAGAACAGCCTTATCCACACCTGGGCTAGGGAACATGGCATTGAGTGGGTGTACCATATACCCTACCATGCACCAGCTGCAGGCAAAGTGGAGAGGCACAGTGCACTGTTAAAAACCCAGTTGAAAGCATTGGGTGGGGAATCTTTCAAAAATTGGGAGCAGCATTTGGCAACGGTCACCTGGTTGGTCAACATCCGAGGCTCCATCAACTGAGCAGGCCCCATCCAGGCTGAGCCTCTGCATACAATAGATGGAGTTAAAGTCCCCGTGGTGTATGTCAGAGGTTTGTTAGGGAAGATAATGTGGATCAAGTCTGCCTCAAGTACAGGCAAACCCATTCATGGGGTTATCTTTGCTAGAGGGACCAGGTTGCACACGGTGGATAATGCAGAGAGATGGAACAACACAATGTGTACTTCAGGGAGATCTGATTGTTGGGTGAGAATCATATGTAAACATCACTGTTTGCTGGATGCTACTGCCATTGTCTGTACATTAAACCATGCAGACATGAAATAGAAGGAAATGTGTAAGTGAGAGGGTATGTGTAAGTGTTGAATGTATGAGCAAGCGTTGAAGGTATGAGTAAGTGAAAGAGGGAGTTTTGGGTGAGCAAAAAAGGAGAGTGGGGAATCCTGCAGCCCTGCAGCCTGGGGCCTGGATTCAGTGGCTCAGTGTGAGACGTGACAGGGACATGATAAGTACTGCTTGCATTTTTGTGGGGGGAACGAATGGAAGTTTTACGTGGATAAATGAATGATGTAGAATATATGTTGGTTTTGGTCATATGTTGACGATATGGGGATAAGGGGTGGAATGTCCTAGGGTGATGTTTGTATCCTCAATCTCCTGTTGGGTTTGTGTTGGACCTGGGAGCAGGGGGAAAGGGAGAGGCAGTTTGTTTTCAGAAACTCTCCTCCACCGGCTGGCCTTGAGAGTCAGAGTCAGAGACACACGGCGTGGAACAGAGAGTTCTTTCTTCTTTTTTTTTTTTTTTTTTTTTGTCCCTTTATTTTTTAGTAGTTAGTTAGTGTGTAGCTAGCAGAGGGGGAGAAGCTTTGCGTTTTCTCCTCCTTTTGGTTTTTTCTTTTTTTTTTTTTTTTTCCTTCTTGTTTTGTTTTGTTTTGTTGTTTTTTTTTTTTTTTTTTTTTTTTTTTTTCCTTTTTCTCACCTTCCCTTGGAACTGTTAAAAATCTCTCTGGACTGAGGACCTGGGGAGCACCATGGGGGCTAACACCTGGAACCCATCAAGATCTGCGCAGCAACGTTTCCCAGCGCCAGAGGGACTGAGACAGAGCTACCACCTCCAGGAAGGACTTCTTTTCTAAATCTGTCATCTCTCCAGAGCAGCATGAAGTTCTTGTCATCGGGTATTGTTAAATTTATTGTGCTGGGGAGTGCGTTGCCTGTTTAATAAACAGGGTTATTTCCACTTCTCTCTGAGGAGGGTTTTTGTTTTTTTTCCCCCAAACCGGTTGGGGGAGGGGAGGGAGGGCCTCTTTGTAGGTTTCCTCCCAAATTTGCCCTAAACCCTATTTCTGTTGAGATAGAGATAATTTTAGAGATAAAAGAAGAAAATCTCTGTTTTAAACTAGAAGAAGCATTCTTAAATGGTACCCCAAATATGCTGAGAGGCCCATGAGTAGCCAGGGGAAAGGCTGCTAATGGGTGGGACTGCATAAATTCTGGGTGGTTGCAGATTTGTGACATTAGGAGCCTCCAGACTTTTTTTTCTTGTGGCGAATGTCTCCATGGGACTCTAGAGAGACTCCTCTCCCAAAGTGATGGAAGATTGTTTAAATGGTAAAACTGACTGAAAACCACAGGTTGCATCTCTCTATGTTGTTTGTGGAAAAGTGAACAGTTTGTGGGGGGAGGAGAAGTGTTTTGAAGTTTTATTTTCCATTTTTTTTTCATTTTTTAAGTGTGTGTGAATAAACTATCTTTGTAACTCTAAGTTTAGGCCTGTTTTGCTCTTTTTTTTTCATCCTAATCCTATCTCACAGCAGAGTAAACACTAAAACCATCACATCTTTACACATATATTTTTAGCTCTGTAGCCTATTACTGTATTCATAGCTAGTCCTGGTACTTTTCCCTACCTTTTTGCTACCCTGATAGGCAGAAAGACAAAACACATTCCGGGCACTCCAAGCCCTAGGGGAATATAAAGCCCCTATCCTATCTTGGTTCTTCCTGGGAACCAAGGCTGAAAACAGCTCTTCAAGACATTTTTATAAACAACATTTAGTCTCTATCTAAAGAGGGGGGCAGGATTCAGAGACAGTTTAACTGGGAAGAATTACTTCATCACTTGTGCTCCTAATTGGGGATTTTTTTGTCAAATATGCTAATTTGGTAAACTTATACAACTGTATGCACCCCATGTAGGTTCAGGCATTTTGGGTATTTTCTATATCTGCCCCTTGGAGGCCTCCAATAAAGACCAATCTTTATATTACCTCCTATACTAATATTATCTCAGAAGCGTGTTGTTTCATTTCTAGGTTCTTTAAGGCCTTCCTTCCTTCCTTTTCCCCTAGGTTGATTACAGTAGCATTTGAGAATTTTAAAGGTTTTGCATATCTTTTGAATACCCTTGAAACCATCATATCCCTTTTGGTAGGAATCAGCATGTTGCTGCATATGGTTCAGGTCTTGGTTAGGGTTAAGGAACTAACTGTGGTCACCACAACCCCCATGACTAGCACTGCAGCTCGAAGGAGGAGAAGGACTCAAACTCCAGCAACAGGCACTGCAGCTACTCAAACACCAGAGACAATGGCCACTCAAACTCTGGAGACAGATGCTGCAGCTACTTTCATCCCCACTACAAGCACTACGGCAACTCAAATTACGGTGTCAAGCACTGTTGTTGCTCAAATTCCAGGTACTTCAATCCCTGCAACAAGCATTGCGGCTACTCAAACCCTGATGACAAGCACTAAAAACACTCGGACCCCGGCAATGGGTAATGAAGCCGAACCAGTGGACGAACTCATGCTGGTATCAGGCTCCCCTACACACAAGAAGAAACGGACAATGAAAGGCATCCTGTTTAGTAAAGGAGGCTGAAGTAAGGCCATCACAGGAACAGAAGGAAGAAGCAGAACAAGACTAACCACTTGATCCTTATCCTTGATCAAACTGCAGGAGATACAAAAATATTTCAGTCATTATATAGGTGAGCCCATTATCACCTGGTTGCTCCAGTGCTGGGGTAACAGGGCTAGCAGTTTGGAATTAGAGGATAGGGAAGCCAAGCACCTGGGATCACTTTCTAGGGAAGCAGGCTTTGAAAAGGCAATTGGAAGAGGGACACAAGTCCTTAACCTCTGGAGGCGACTCCTGTCAAGTGTGAAGGAAAGGTATTTGTTCAAGGAAGATGCTTTATGTCACCCAGACAAGTGGACAGCAGTAGAGAAAGATATCCAGTACCTGAGGGAACTAGCTGTGCTAGAGATGATTCTTTTTGACTGGAACAACAGCAGTCACCCACAGATACAGACAAACTCCAATGCCTACTACCCATGTGGCGTAAAGATGTACGGAGTCAACTATTGTCACATGCACCCACTGGCATTAATAAGCTGGAAAGACAGTGCACCACCAAAAGTGGATGAAGTGGCTCACCAACTCCGGGAATATGAAGACAATCTCTCTGACTGTCTCATCTCAGCTGTGGAGAAACTGTCCAAGGAGTTCCAGCAATTCAAAGAGGATATGTGCTACTACCTACCTGTACAGACCCACATCTCAGCTATTAACAGTAAACATCCTTTCATTTAGAAGGAAGAATACAGAAGGTAAACACATTGGGGTACCCTGTGGTTTTAGTTGCAAGACCATGGACAAGACATGAGGAAGTGGGATGGAAAACCTACCTCAGCCCTAGAGGCGGAGATACATGAATTGCAGGGAAAAACAATCATAAATGGGGATTCTTCCAGAAAAATTCCCACTCCAGTTTCCAGTGGGCAGTTTCCCAGGCAGAGCAGAAGGGATGATTTTACTTCCAATTCTAGGGAAAGGAATTTTAGTCTGTTTCTACAAGAAGTAAGTGGACTCATTTAACCAAGACTAGAGGGGTCCAGTCGCCAGCCAGGTGAAGAAAAGGGACAACCAGGTTTACTGGACTATGTGGAACTGATGGCCTGGCACAGCAGCACCACAGGAGTACCAGGCTTTAGTAGACACTGGTACACAGTGTACTCTAATGCCATCAAGATATGCAATAGCAGAACCCATTTGTCTTCCAGGAGTGACAGTGGGATCCCAACGGCTGACTGTATTGGAGGGTGAGATTACCCTGACTGGGAATGAGCAGCAAAAACACCCTATTGTGACTGGCCCAGAGGCTCTGTGCATCCTTGGCATAGACTATCTCAGGAGAGGGTATTTCAAGGACCCAAAAGAGTATTGATGAGCTTTTGGTATAGCTGCCCTAGAGACAGAGGAAATTAAATACTTTTCTATCTTGCCTGGTCTCTTGGAGGGCCCTTTTGCTGTGGGGTTGCTGAAGGCTGAAGAACAGTGATGCCTTAAGTTTTAGCTTTCATGTTTTTCAGATTCTGTGCTGCCTAGGTGTGTAGTTCTGAGCCTCATATTAAGTGTTAGTAAGCTCTCTTTACAGAGTAGGGAGACAAAACAATCCTTTTCCAGCTTGAAAACAAGGACAACCATTACAAGTTTTCAGGCCCAAAAAAGCATAAACAACGGAGGGCTGAGGGGAGAGAACAAGGAGGATGGAACTTCATAACCTGAAGCTATATTTGGACAACTAACCCCAATATGCAAATGGACCAAAACTTATAAAAGTGTGAGACCTTGTGACCAGTTGTCCATTTTGTGACCATATAGGGTCCATCTTGGGTGTAGCCATGGTCAGGCTCTTGTTCTGCCCAAAGTGTATCCTTTTAAGGTCTTTTAATAAATACATACCTTATTCTCTTAGCTCTGTCTAGTCTCTGTTCCAGGTCAACCTGGTGCCAATTGCTACCATTATGGTGCACCAATGGCAATATCACACCAACCAAGGCTCTATGTTTCCCATCCATAAGTTGATTTGCCAACTGGAGAGCCAAGGAGTGATGACCAGCACCCACTCACCCTTTACTAGTCCCAAATGGCCAGTGCAAAAGTCTAACAGAGAATGAAGGCTGACAGTAGACTATTGTGGCCTGAATGAAGTCATGCTGCCCCTGAGTGCTGCCATAACAGACATGCTAGAACTGCAATACAAGTCAAAGGCAGCCCAGTGGTGCCACAAGCGATATTGCCAGTGTGCTTTTCTAAATTCATCTGGCAGCAGAGTGCAGGCCTCAGTTCACTTTCACTTGGAATCAACTGCCCCAGGGGTAGAAACGCAGCCCCACTGTTTTCCATGGACTAATCCTGATTGCACTGGAACAGGATGAAGCTCCAGAAAACCTGCAATACATTGATGACATCACTGTATGTGGCAATACAGAAGAACTTTTTGAGAGAGGGAAGAAAATAGTCCAAATTCTTCTAAAAGTCCTTTTTTTTTCCATAAAACAAAGTAAGGTAAATGGATCTGCATAGGAGATAGAAATTTTAAGAATTAAAAGGCAAGATGGACATTGTCAGATAGCAATGGATGTGATTAATAAGATAACAGTGATATCTCCACCAATTAGTAACAAAGAAGCACAAAGTCTCTTAGGTGTTGTGGGATTTTGGAGAATGCACATTCCAAATTAGTCTGATTATCAGCCCTCGCTATGAAGTAACTTGGAAGAAGAATGATTTCCAATGGTGCCCTGAGCTTTGAACAAATCAAGCAGGAAGTAGATCATGCAGTAGCCCTTAGGCCAGCCAGTCAGTTCTCAATCCACCTCACTGTCCACTCATCCAACCCACACTTCTTGAGTTTGCCTATGAGGATGTTGTGAGGGACAGTGTTAAAAGTCTTGCTGAAGTCCAGGTAGACAATATCCACTGCTCTCCCCTCATCCATCCAGGTAGTTGTTGCATCGCAGAAGGCAATCAGGTTGGTCAAAAATTACTTACCTTTAGTGAACCCATGCTGACTATATCTGATCACCTTTTTGTCCTCCATGTGGGTAGAGATGGCCTCCAGAATAAAGTGCACCATCACCTTTCCAGGGATTGTGGTGAGGCCACTGGCCAGTAGTTCCCTGGGTCCTCCTTCTTGCCCTTTTTGAAGACTGGGATGATGTGCTTTCTACCAGTCTTCAGGCACTTCTTCTGATCACCACAAGCTTTCAAAGATGATCACGAGCAGCCTCACTATAAGCACTATGCCAGTGCTCTCAGCACTCATGGATACATCCCATCAGGGCCAAAGGACTTGTGGATGTCAAGTTTGCCTAGGTATTCTCTGACCCAATCCTCCTTGACCAAGGGCAATTCTTCCTTTCTAACACACCTTTACCCTGTTCTCCTGGGTCAGAGATCCCTGAGGACTGGTCTTATCAGTGATGACCAATGTAAAGAAGGCATTCAGTAACTTTGCCTTCTCTGTGTCCTCCAGGGTTACACCAGGGTCTCCCCTCCATTTACTAATGGGCCCACATTATCCTGGTTTATTTTTGCTATTGATGTAATTGAAACAGCCTTTCTTCTTGTCCTTGACATCCTTGGCCAGGTTTGATTCTAGACGTGCCTTTGCCTTTCTCATCTCATTTCTTCTTTGACAACCTCTATATTCATTCCAAGTGACCAGACCCTGCTTCTATCTCCTGTGTGTTTCCTACTTGTGCTTGAGTAATGACAGGAGTTCTTTATTCATCCATGCAGGTCTCTTGCCCCCTGTGCCCAATTTCTTGCTCATCCTCGGGATGTATTGTTCTTGAGCCTGGAAGAAACAATCCTTGAATATCAACCCCAACTCTTGGACCCCTCTTCCCTATGGGGCCTTTTCCCATGGGATTCTTCCAAGAAGGTCCCTGAAGAGGCTAAAGTTCTCTCTCAAGAAGCCCAGGGTTGTAATCTTACTTGCTGTCCTGCTTCCTCCTTGCCTGATAGTGAACTCCACAATCTCATGGTCACTAGAGCCAAGGCTGCACCCAGCCTTCACATCTCCAATAAGGCCTTCCCTGTTTGTTAGTTTAAGGTCAAGCAGCACACCATTCCTTGTGGGGTCCTCCACTACCTGTGACAGGAAGTTGTCATCAATGCTTTCCAGGAACCTCCTGGAGTGTTTGTGCTTTGCTGTGTTGCTTCTCCAACAGATGTCAGGGTAGTTCAAGTCCCTCACAAGAACCAGGGCCTGAAACTGTGAGGCTGCTTCTAGTTGCCTGTAGAAGGCCTCATCTACTTCCTCCTCCTGCTCAGGCAGCCTGTAGCACACACCCACAAGTGTCACCCTTACTAGTCTGCCCTTTTATCCTAACCCATAAGCTCTTGATCTGCTTGTCATCCACCCCAAGACAGAGCTCCATACATTCCAAGTGTAGCCTCGCAGAGAGGGCAACTTCACCACTGCACCTTCCTGATCTGTCTCTCCTGAACAGCATGTAGCCCTTCATGACAACATTCCAGTCATGAAAGCTATTCCACCATGTCTCTGTAATTACAATGAGATCAAAGCCCCGTGACTGCACACAGATCTCTAGTTCTTCCGGTTTGCTCCCCATCCTGTGTGCATTGGTGTACAGGCACCTCATAGAGGTATTTGAATGTGTGTTAATATCCTAGTGGGAGTGCAGGGGGGATGTCCCTAAGTACTGTCTTTTAATCGCTGCTTTACTTGTTGGAGATATTCCCTCTTAAGCCTCCTTTTGCTACTTGAATGGTCACTATAGCTCTACCCTTCCCACACCTTATCTCTGTCAAGCCTGGCTCTGTTCCTGTCCCCCTTCTTATCTAGTTTAAAACTCTCTCAAGGAGCCCTGTTAACTTCTGAACCAAGATCCTTTTCTCCCTTTGAGACAGGTGGATTCAATCTGTTCCCAGCAGACTCAGTGTTATGTCAACTGACTCATGATCAAAATCCACAAAATTCAGCCGGTATCACCAGTCCTGAAGCCAGGTATTCATCTGCATGATCTTCCTTTTTCTTGCCCCATCATTCCTTGAAACTGGCAGGACAGAAGAGAATACAACTTGTGTTCCAGATCCCTTGACCACTTGTTCTAATGCCTTGACATCCTTCTTGATTGTCCACAGCCTTCTTGTTGGAACCTCATTGCTTCTGATCTGGAAAACCAGTAGCAGGTAATAGTCAGTGGGCTGTACCAGGCTGGGAAGTTTCTTGGTCATGTGCCTTACCTGGGCCCCAGGGAAGCAACACACCTCCCTATGGGTTGGGTCTTGTCAGTGTATCAGACTCTCAGTTTCTCTTAAAAGAGGGTTGCTAATGACAACTACCTTTCTTTTTTTCTTAACTGAGAAGGTCATGATGCAGGGGGTAGGCTGCTCTGCCCAGAACAACACCTCCATCCCAGAAGAACCTTCATCCACATTCTCATTTCCCTGGTCCTCAGATTCCAGAGCCTCATACTTATTGTATAAGGGCACCTGGAAAGGTGAGGTAGGTCAGGAGGGGATTGGCTTGCCACAAAGCTGTTTCTACTCCTCTCCATCTCTAAGGTCCCATCCTTCTGTATGGTGGTGAGAGGCTAGAGGATCCATTGCTTCCTGTGAAGTGGATGGCAGGTGTAGTTGTCTAAGGCATGGATTACGGCTCTACTAGTCAATCTCCTCCTCAGAGTCCCTAATACTTCTTAGTCTCTCTACTTCATCTCTCATCTCTGCCACTAGGCTGACCAGATTGTCCACCTGATCCCAACTCACACAGCTGTTTCCCTGCTGTCCCTCTGAGAGCAGCACCAGGCTCTGGCAATCCCTGCAGCCTGAGACCTGGACCCCTGCATGCTTTCATGGGTGCTCCGTCTGGGTTGCCGCATCCTTTCTGGTGTGCACAGATGAAGCAACTTTTGTCCAAGTGGACACCATACCTGAGCTCCCTCGACAAGATTGATGACCAATAGCTGAGCCAACTGCTTTGAGCTGCAGCACCTCAGTACCCTTCCTGCACAAATTGCTGCAGGATGAGCATAGTCAATGAATTAGACCTTACAATGTTAATTGCTATATAATACTTCACATTATCACTTCTATGGGAGCTATATGTCCATCGTGACACTGGACACCTTGCAACGCCTGTCTCCACCACTCTAGATTTGGGATCTGAATGCAAATTCTTTCCAATCACCACTTTAATTAGGATGAACTTTGATGAAACTGGACAAGCACGTCAGTGATGGAATCAGAACTGCTTTCAATGTGCAACGATATCACACACCATATTTCCTGCCTGAAGGACTGTTATGACAGATGGAGTCCAAGATCATGGACTAAATTGACTCAACAGACTTTTATAGGGATGATCCAAAGACTAAGGCAATGTTATCTGTGGGTTTATCTATGAAAAGACAGGAAAAGTGATAGGGCATTGGAAAGTGTGAACCTGACAAGACATGAATGGTATGGAATAAGGGGTGGATAATGTCCTGGTTTCAGCTGGGATAGAATTCATTTTCTTCTCAGTGGCTGGTACAGTGCTGTGTTTTGAATTCAGTATGAGAATAATGCTGATAACACACTGATGTTTTGGTTGTTGTTGAGCAGTGCTTACCCTGAGTCAAGGGCTTTTCAGTGTCTCATGCTCTGCCAGGGAGGAGCTGCACAAGAAGCTGGGAGGGAGCACAGCTGAGACTGCTCAACTAAACTGGCCAAAGGGATATTCCATATGATACAATGTCATTCCCAGTATATAAACTGGGAGGGGAACTGCCTGGGACAGAGTGGACATCAGTCAGCAAGTGGTGAGCGATTGTATTGAGCATTGCTAGTTTCTCTTGAGTTTTATTCCACTCTCTCTTTCTTTCTCTCCTTTTGATTACAAATATTATCATTATTATTTTTTACTTTGTTTCAATTATAAAACTATTCTTATCTGAACTGACGAGGTTTACTTTTTTTACTGGTTTTCCTCCCCATCAGGGGGCAAGTTGTGAGCAATCAGCTTCAGGGTACTTGCATGTTGGCTGGAGTTAAACCATTACACTATTCAAAAATGTCAATAACATGACATCAAAACAAACACATTACCAGCTCAAAAAATAGCAGACTATTCTTACTGTTGAGGAATACACCGAGGGCCAGTAGGTCAGTGTGTAGGTGCAGTGCAAGCTGCAAGGTGTGCCCTAGGTGAGGGAAATGGTTGGAACCCCAGACTGTGACCAGGCACCAACCTGTTGCCTGAGGGCAGACCTGTGGCGCTGGCCAATCAATCACCCAGAGACCCTGCAGAAGCCAATGAACAACAAGAAGACCCCAGACCCAAAATCACCATTGGAATGGGTGCACAGACCGTAGTACAAGTCCAGGAATTCTTTTGTTTGGGGTCCCTCTCCAGAGCCAGCTGTTATTGTGTCACTGCACCACGATTAAATTACTTAAAAGGAAGCAGAGGTCTGAGACTGCTATGGGAAACCTGAGGTGGAGCCAGTGAGGAAACCTGGTCTGACTGCATGTGGTGTGTGTAGGGAATCAGGTGGGGCACCCATCAGTTCACTGGAACAACCTGCTGTGAAGTGGCTTCAGTCCCAGCAGTGAAAGTCTCAGGTGGTGTGAATCTGACTGCCAGAGTCACTCCTGAATGGTCAGACTGGGAAGTTTCCTTAACACTTATAAACATACGATAATAATACTTTTTAAACAAAATTTCTTAATAGAAATTCAAACCTCAAAATGTATCTTTGCTGTCAGGAATTCCAATGTTAATAAAAATAATCAGTTTAAGTTCACACTTGCAGTTGAAAGCTTTAATTGAAATGCAACCATAGTTTGACATTTGGTATTGTTTATTTTTTACAGAAAATACAAAAAAAAAAGATCAGAACAGGATTAGAGAAATATGTTAAAGCTTAAAAAAACAGTGCCTTTGAATAGCTGTCTGCTGTGTACGTTTTGGGAGCACCATGCATTCCCCATATGCTGTGCATCTTAAAATTAAGAAAATGTTACCAACTGTATTTGGAAAATGTAAGTGTTCTTTAATATTGATCCACTGGCCTTTTTTCAAGTAGTTTACAAGAATCATCTTTATATTCCTATTTTAAAAAGAAACAAAAAAACCTCTTATGTTCCCAGAAGAAAAAGACCAGCAGATGAGATGACTTATAGGAAAAAAAAAAAAAAAAAAAAGAAAAAGAAAAGAAAAGAAGAGCTTGTTTCAAGAGCTGCAGAGTATTCAGTGAGCAAGACCTATGTGAGTTACTTTCTCTTATGTAACTTTCGGTTGACAATCAGAATCCTACCCTCTATTTTTAAAAGTCATTTAAATTAACTTGCAAACCTGCCAGCTAGGATTTATTATGACTACTACATACTATATTACTTGACAAACACATATTATGTGAAGTGAAAAACACCTCTGCTTCATCTTGTCTACTAATAAACAAGTAATACTTATGCAAGTAGTTCCCAATTGTCACCATTAGCTATATTTTCATAACTTAGGTCAGTGGTTGCATTCCTTCCTCCCCTGCAAAAAGGAAAAGTCTAAATCATGTTTACCTCATTCAAATTTTGTCTTTTAAGAAGTGATTTTCCTTTAAAATGGCAAAGACATATCCTACATTCAATTCTTCTGAACATTGGAACACTAAAAACAGATCAACCACATACTTAGAAATGATTATGAAGTCAAAACTTTGCATGCCACCTCTTAGCCTGAAGCTAATGTTAACAGCCTATTTATAGACCAGAAAAAAACACTAATCTAAAATGGAAAATAGTTACCCTTAGTACCTTAAATATGCTGGCAAAAGGTAATAACAAGGATGGAGGGAAGATTAATTAACACAAGCAGCACATAAGATTTTGACTGTATGTGTAATGAACACAGAGGGTATAAAACAGCTTATACTTTGACAGCACTGCCACCTAGAATAAATTTGTCATTACCACTGCACCCAAACACTAACAGAGGATCAGTCACAAACAAATGCCCAGATTCCACAACTCACGTTCATAAAGGCAATTGGCAGGATTTAATATACCAAGACTTTTGCATGCAAGAGAGAACTTGAAAGTTCACTACTGCAAGCACACATCCAAGAACGTGCATGCTGTAACAGTACCAGCACTAGTGACTTGAACCATTAAATTTATTTTTCCCAACACTATGAAGTCAACAGTCCAATTTTAAGAAAAAATTATTCCAGGACTTCCTTCAGCAAACTAAACCTTGAAGTCCAAGAACTGTTCAACTAATTATGTTCATTAGACAAAGGCTCCACTAATCCCTCAAGTCAAACTATATGATGGGTCTGTATCACATCCGCTGCTCAAAAGCATTCACTTAACATTGTGGTCCATGCAGGGACCATAGATAACTGTGTATGGGATACATTCATCCAAACTAGTCTTTCCTGAAAAGAAGGAAAGGCCATTCAATCAGAAAATAACACAGCAAAATACCTTCCCCTTCCCAACAGACATATAAGATCTGAACTGTTTAAAGACATGCAAACTGCAGCAGCTCCTGCTGTCTGCAAGCGGAGACATTGAACAAAACATGCTCCCCATGAGCATGGCCTTGGGGGTCCCTCGAAGCTTCACTGCTATTCCTGTAACTAAACAACTTCCAACATACTTTATTGTGGGCTTGATATTTTCTGAACTTGAGAAAAGCTAGCTCTTCTCAAAGGAAACATTTCAACAGTTTTCTTTTTCCCAAAACAACTTTGTGTAAACAATATTCCTTTCCCATAACAACAGGTGTTGTTTGCGATTTCTGTTACTTAGCCAATGCTGTCAGTCCTATGGACCAATAACCTGCCTTTACACACAGCACGTTATAAAAGGGCTGAATGAACTGTAAATAAAGCCTTCTCATTTCTACCGCCTTCTGACTGAAGTCAAGCATCTTTATTTCATGTCCCATTGTGACACTTTATAGAAACCCCATACAAACTACAAAATTATGTTCTCACCAGTATTGCTCACAGCCTCAGATCACATCTCTGAAAAACATGAAAGTTGTCTGCACTCCAATTCCTTCAGTCATGATATAATTAACCCTATGTTAGGTGTTGTGGTGATGCCTTAAGTTTTAGCTTTCATGTTTTTCAGATTCTGTGCTGCCTAGGTGTGTAGTTCTGAGCCTCATATTAAGTGTTAGTAAGCTCTCTTTACAGAGTAGGGAGACAAAACAATCCTTTTCCAGCTTGAAAACAAGGACAACCATTACAAGTTTTCAGGCCCAAAAAAGCATAAACAACGGAGGGCTGAGGGGAGAGAACAAGGAGGATGGAACTTCATAACCTGAAGCTATATTTGGACAACTAACCCCAATATGCAAATGGACCAAAACTTATAAAAGTGTGAGACCTTGTGACCAGTTGTCCATTTTGTGACCATATAGGGTCCATCTAGGGTGTAGCTGTGGCCAGGCTCTTGTTCTGCCCAAGGTGTATCCTTTTAAGGCCTTTAAATAACCTACTTTATTCTCTTAGCTCTGTCTAGTCTCTGTTCCAGGTCAATCTTCTCAAGGCATCAGTGTCAGGACTGTCCTCCCCCTCTCTTCCACAGATAGTTGGTGCACATATAAGAGAGATAACCTAGGGGCTGATAGGCCCAACAAGGGATCATCTCTGGTGCCAAAAGGGCTCAGGCCTCAGCTAAGAATCAACATCTTAGTCTGGTGAGCACATGTGGGAAGAGATAAAAGAAATATCTTTCTGACTGAGAGACACTGTTTTACAAACTATAAAAGACACTCGAGTTATCACAGAGGCAGAAGCCTTCTACACACACACTCTAAAAGTATGGAAGACCTCTCCCTGGAGTTTGGACACCAATTCCGTGGTTACTTCCCTGGGGACTGAGGGAAAAGATCTCGATGTGTGCCTTACCAACAACTGGATGGAAAGATACATTGGATCCTAAGTTATATTATTTCTTCGCTTGCTGTAACATTAATAGGTACTTTTAACCTCACGCTGTATCTATCTACTAGTAGTTTCTCTTTTTGCCCTTATTCCTGTGTAGTATTAGTTTGTTTTAAGTCTTATGTCTGTTAGTTTTCTGTCTATTGAATAAATAATTTATTCTATAATAGACTGAATAAGCCATTATTAAAGAACTTGTGAATGAAAGTGGGTTTTGGGGTGCTGGCTGCCTGAATAAAGCTACTGCCTGATGCCAGAAGCCTGAGCAAAAGGCAAGGGACTTATTTAAATCCCCACATCCATTCATAACAGGTGTTTGCACCATTAGCTTTGTGGGGGAAAAAAAAAAAAAAGTTGGTATAAATAAAAGATATGTAAAAAAAAAACCCCAAATCCACTCATCTTCCAGACAGCAGTAACATAGAACTCTACCTCTCAAAAAGTGATCTTCAAATTGTGATCTAGGATGCGATGGCAAATGATACTTATGCAGAAATCTCTTCAATTAAATGCTTAACATAGTGCTGAGCATTTGCTAAAGTGTGAATGCTGATCAACTCCCATCACGTTAAGAAGACTAGCAATCCATGGCTGCAGGCCATGCTTTATCAGGTTTAAAACTGGACTGTATGTGTATAGCAATGTACAGCTGGTCTACAGCTGGACATAATGAGTCTGATCATAACAGATCCAATTCAGCTGACCTGGCTTGTTCTAGAAGTCGCTAGAGGAACAAAGACCTCAGCCAATCCTATCCAAGCCAGAGATCTGGGCGGTGCAGAGATTCCCAACCAATTAGCTTTCCAAGCCTGGGAAATTCAAACTCGCTGTAAAAGGAAGCTTGGAACAATAAACGAAGCTGTTTGCTGAGGACTCTGGAGGTTACTGTGTTGTGCATCTGTCTCCAACCCACGACCCTCACGTTACGCATGGTGCCCCCGTGTGAGGTAAACAGCCATCTCTGCGTGGGAACACGGGAGACAAAAAAGCAGCATGGGAGGTGAAAAAAGCAAAAAGCTTCAAAATACAGCAGCAGAAGTCTTTTGCGGTGGAAAACAGCTCAAATTCTGAATTCTTCTGCACCTACCCCTGAAAACAGAAGAAAACAACTGTTGGAGCCATGGGAGGATGGATCTCTTTACAAGAACATCAAACCCTAAAGGTATGGTTTGCTCTTTTAGAAGAATGGATGGTGGATTATAATTCAGAGGCATTGCAAGGTCTACTGACGTGGGCTAAGGACCATGGATTTGATAAAACTAAAGAGGCTGCCCTTGATTTGAATACTTGCGTGCAAACTCGGCAATTCGTAATTAAAGCAGCCTCTAGAGGTGACCAAAAAGAAATTAAAATTATTAAGCCCTGGAAACTTATTTTAGACTTGATGAGACTGCTAAAAACTGGGGAGCATGGTGAAAACTGGATGCTGGAGGAGATAGCAGGGGGGTTGGGAACCCTTCTTGAGATATAATTTTGAAGAATTAAGGACTTCAGTTAAACTAGATATTGCTGAGGTAGACTTCCCTTTTACTAACTAGACATTGTTGAGGTAAACTTCCCTTTGTTAACAGAAGCCGGATTTAAGGAACCGATAAATCAGGAGACCTGTCAACTTAATCAATAGACTCCAAGAACACAATGTGATCATAAATCAGATAGTCTTGAGAAAACAGGATCCAGGTGTCACCAACACTAAAAGGTTAAAAAGGCAAAGCGAGGAAGACGCATCTTACTTCATCATTTTGAGACCCCACCCCCTAAGAAGGACCACCGACCCATTTCAAAGAACAAACTACGCATGCTTAATTGCTTTTTGGCTAATTACCATACGAAGCGGGGAATGGGATGGACCAGAGTCATGAATATGCATTTGTGTTTTGGGTATTCAACACTTTTGTACATAAAAAGACCCTGTGATCATCTGTAAATTGCGCGTGTGTATTTGGGAGCTATCCTGCACGCTGCCCGGCGTCGTAATAAACATACACTTTCTAACTTCAAACTGTTAGAGAGTCTTTGTCCGTCATAGTTGGATATTGGTATTAGATCAATATCCATATTTTTTTAACAAATCATTTTGGCGACCGCGGCAGGACACTGCTCTCTCTGGCCGAGGGGGCCATCGGGGTCTGGGACCCCTCAGGGCGCCCGCCCAGAATTTCCTGGGAAGAGGGGCTCCCGCGGCCCCGCTGACACCCCCGGGGAAAGACCAGAGCCTGCTGGAACTACGGACAAAAGGTATGTTTAAAATATTGGGAACAGGTACCTTGGAATAGAGGCGGCTTATAAGTCATAAGAGACGTCTTATGCAAAGCAGAAGCCTGACTGGGTTTTGGAAACTCCGCGGAGTCTTGTAAATGGTTGGTTGTGTTCCAGGTAGAGCTGGTAACTTGTAGCTCCCTCCCGTAGAGGGGAGGGCAGCAGCGGCCCCAGGGCCGTAGGTTTTGTTGGTTTGGGGAGCAGTGGTGGCTCCGATTTTGGTAATTTAAAGCTCCCTCCCGTAGAGGGGAGGGCAGCAGCGGCCCCAGGGCTGCAGGTTTTGTTGGTTTGGGGAGCAGTGGTGGCTCCGATCTCGGCTTGTAGTTTAAAGGTGCGCCTTGGTGATCCATACTCTGAAAGGCCGGCCCGAGTTTTGGGGCACGGAAGGTGCTGTCTTGGGTCGTGGTCCCGCGCCGAAGGTGTCTGTGTGGTGGTTCTGTGGTTTGGTGATTGTGTGCGCTTTGGTGAGGAAAAGAATCATTTGTGTACCGTATGTGTTGTGGTTTGTAAAAGCTTGTGTAGTACGCGTTTTGGTTTGTGTGACTTTGCTGCGTGTTACTAACCTTTGTGAGTGTTTTTGGAAGTTTTGCAAGTTTATGTCGTGATTGAAGTGTATCTGTAATTTGAATCAGTGTGTTGTTTAGTAGAAAAACATCTGTGGGTGAACAAATTGTTTAAAAGAAAAGAAAAAAAAGGAAAAACAAACAAACAAAAAAAACAAGCAAGGGTAAGGGGTTTTCCTTTTCAAAGTGAATGCCCGACACAGCCGCGGTGATTGGGGGTGATTTGTTTCCCCGGTAACCGCAGAGGAATCTAGGCTTGCGCAACCTCAAGCCACGTCCCTTAGCTCTTTGTAAGACGCGGAGAGGTTTTGGCGAGTGGATGTTTTAGTTAAAAAGAAATATTCTTATCTATTTGTGAGGTTTGCAGTTGCCAGTGTGTGGTAGTATCTTAAAGTGCTGGTGGCTTAGTCCTCAACCACAGAGGAGCAGAAAAGCAGTGTAAGATCAAGGTCTCCCCCGCTTCCCTGCTTTCCTGCGGAAGGGTCTGTGCTACGTCCCGGCTGAAATCTGTGGGAATTTTGGCGAGACCTTGTTAAATTTTTTTGGTTGGATGTGTTTAGGGTCGCAAGGGACCCCGGCTGTTTCTTTTGTGAGCCTAAAACTGTTGGTGTTTGAAGCCAGGTCCCTGCAGAAAAGGGAAACCCGGTCTAGCAGCTTTTGATTGTGTGCAGAGAACGGAAAGCCCAGTGCCAGCCGAGGTGGCCGAGGGATTTTAGTAGAATCGTTGGATTCCTGCGAGAACTCGGTTGATACTCTGCAAAGTTCACATTTGTTAATTTTAATTATTTTAGTAGTAATATACCCAAGGCAAGGCATAACAGAAGACCCGGTTTAATAAGTGATTAATAACCAGCAATTTGGGTCAAGTGCCTGGCTGATTGTGTTGTGGTTTTTTTAAAAGAGCAAATTTTTTTCTTTCTTGTGTGTCAAAAGGCATTGGGAAAAATAGGATCCTGAATATGGGGGCAAATGAAAGCAAAGAGATTCCCAGAGGAAGCCCTTTGGGGTGCATTTTAACACACTGGAAAGAGCTGGTGGGTTGTGATGGTACAGAAACCAGGAGGGAGCTGGTCAAGTTATGTACACAGTGGTGGCCACTCTATAAACTTGATGAGGGAGTGAAGTGGCCAGCAAATGGTACACTGGACTATGAGACACTACTACAGTTAATGCTTTTCCTCCGGCGGGAACAAAGGTGGTCAGAAGTGACATATGCAGATATGTTTTTCAGCCTTCGAGATCACCCTGAGTAGCAAAGGCATTGTGGAATGAAGCCTCTATCTGATCCTTTAGTACTGGCCCTTGAAAAGGACAATAAAGCTACTAAAGGGAAGCCCAAACGTTGCTGCAGCACCTGCTCTATAAATCAGAGGTGCACACATCCCGACAAGGTATACCAAGTAGAGGCTTTGGAACAGGAGACAGAAGACATACTTAAACCACCTCCAAAAAGACAGGAAAGGGGGAGGGTGGGGGGAAATGCAGATTCAGAACCACCATTAAGCCCAGCCTCCCCCGCTTCATCTCTAACTTCATCTTCCCTTGGAAGGACAGCAACTAAGGCAGGGGTTTCTCCACCCACTCCTGAACCATACCCACCACTGCCTAGCAGTGACAGTGAGTGGGATGAACCTGAACCTCCCCTGTCAGCCCCCAAACTTCCTCCACAAGGGCCTATAGCATCCAGGACCCGAAAACAAACCACAGGGGTCATACAAGCACCTCTAAGATAAGCAATGACCTCTGATGGAGAAACAAAACTGATTAAAGTTCCCTTTTCCTCAATTGATTTAGAGATCTGGGAAAAGAGTGCTAAGGGTTATCGAAGTGATCCAATAGGGGTTGCTAAGAAAATGAAGTTTATTATTAAGCAGCATTTACCTGATTGGGCAGACCTCCAATTGCTGCTTGATGCCTTAACAGAAACTGAAAAGCAATTAGTTTTGAAAGTGGCTAAAGACCCAGGCTGGGATCCTAATAATGATGAGGGGTTGGGACAATTAAAAACATACCAAAAATTGATAGTAGAAGGGCTAAAAAGAGCAATCTTCAAAACCATAATTTGGTCAGCACTATATGCTGTCAAACAAGGCCCCTCCCAAACACCTTGTGGATTTCTAGATGACCTGCAAGATGCGATGCGCCGACACACCACCCTGGATCCTGGATCTAATGAAGGGACACAGCAATTAATAAATTTATTTTTAGGACAGTCTACAAGAGACATCAGGTGGAAACTCCAGAAGATCCAGGGTCCAGACAGCCGGAATCTAGAAGGTTTACTGGATGAGGCCTGAAGAGTTTAATTCTTAATAGACAGCAGGGCAACATTTTCAGTGCTAAATAAGGCCCTAATACCTGTAACCAATGACTATGTTATGGTAAAAGGAGCGACTGGCCAATCTGAAAGAGGTTACTTTTGCAAACCACTGGAGTATAAATGAAGAAATAAAGGAAAATTCTTCGGTTTTTATGTATGCCTAAAGCTCCATTTGCACTTTTGGGCATAGAACTGCTAGAGCAGGTGGAGGTAAAAATAAAAATTTAAGAATGGGGAAATTATTTTGGAGGTAAAGTATAATGATGATTAAAAAAAAAAAAAAAAGTATCAAGTGTTTCCTAGAGTGTGGGCTTCTGACATACCAGGCAGGGCAAAGAATGCACTACCAGAACAAATCAAACTTAAAGAAGGTGAACAGCCAGTAAGGGTTAAACAATACCCCATAAAGAAAGAAGATAGAGAAGGGATTAGTAAAACTTTCTGAAGATAGGACTACTGAGGGAGTGTCAGTCTGATTTTAACACTCCTATCCTGCCAGTGAAGAAGCCCCATGGCTCATACAGGCTAGTACAGGACTTAAGGGCTGTTAACAAGATAACTGAAGACTTGTATCCAGTAGTTGCTAATCCTTATACCTTGTTAAATCGTTTAACTCCCGAACTAACCTGGTTTACTGTTTTAGATTTGAAGGATGCTTTCTTTTGCCTCCCTCTCCATGAAGCCAGCCAGAAAATCTTTGCAATTGAGTGGGAGAACCCCAAAATGGGACGGAAGAACCAGCTCACATGGTGTGTGCTTCCCCAGGGGTACAAGAATTCACCCACTATATTTGGGGAGCAGCTTGCAAAGGACTTAGAGTCTTGGGTACCTCCACCAGGAGAAGGACAGTTGCTCCAGTATGTGGATGACCTCCTAATAGCCACCCACTCCCAGGAAACGTGCGTGGACTGGACGGTAAGCCTCCTAAACTTTTTGGGCCTGCAGGGGTATCGAGTATCTCAAAAGAAAGCCCAAATAGTGAAGCAAACAGTAATTTACCTGGGCTATGAAGTGAGTGCTGGACAAAGAACCCTAGGGCAAGATCGCAAAGAGGCAATATGCCAGACCCCAAAGCCTCAGACAGTGAAGGAACTGAGAACCTTTTTAGGTATGACAGGATAATTATGGATTATTTGTTAAACCTCTGTATGCCTTGATCACGGAAGGAAGCAGAGATCTTCAATGGACAAGAAGCAGCTCAAGCTTTTGACCAGCTAAAGAAGGCCCTCATGTCAGCACCAGCCTTGGGACTTCCAGATGTGAGTAGGCCATTCTTTTTGTTTTCTCATGAGAAGCAAGGGATTGCTTTAGGGATACTAGCACAAAATCTGGGTCCATATCGAAGGGTAGTTGCCTACCTCTCTAAACAGCTGGATACGGCAGCTAAGGGGTGGCCAGGGTGTCTCAGAGCCGTCGCAGCAGTGGCAGTGAACATCCAAGAGGCACGCAAGTTCACCCTGGGTCAGAAGATGTGCTAGTGTCTCACACAGTGTCTACAGTCCTGGAAACGAAAGGGGGGCACTGGCTCTCCCCACAGAGATTCCTGAAGTACCAAGCTATACTGGTGGAACAAGATGATGTTGAGATTGTGGTAACTAACATTGTGAACCCAGCTTCCTTCCTCAGTGGCAGTATGGGAGAACCAGTGATCCATGATTGCCTGGAGACCATTGAAGCCACCTACTCCAGTCGCCTGGATCTGAAAGATACCCCGCTTGAAAATGACTGATGGGAGCAGCTATGTCATCAGTGGAAAGAGACATGCTGGGTATGCAGTTGCCACAAGCAGAGAGGTAATAGAGTCCAAACCATTACCAACAAATACCTCTGCACAGAAGGCTGAGATAATTGCCTTGATTTGAGCCCTAGAGCTGGCAAAAGGAAAAAGAATTAACATCTATACGGACTCAAGGTATGCATTTGGAGTAGTTCATGCACATGGAGCCATTTGGAAAGAGAGAGGACTGTTAAACTCACAAGGAAAGAACATTAAACACGCACAAGAAATATTGAGACTGTTAGATGCAGTACAACTGCCTGAAAAGGTAGCCATCAGCACATCAAGGCACACCAGAAAGTGAGCTCGGAGTTGGAAGAGGGGAACATGCTGGCGGATAGAGAGGCAAAAGATGCAGCAAAAAGTAAGATAACTGATGAATTCCAGATGGAAAAATTTCTATTGAAGGTAAGCCAATATACAATAAAAAGGATAAGACGCTTATTAAGGAAAAAAAGACAAATTATAACCAGGAGGGATGGGCTGTGACAGAAGAAGGAAAACTTGTAGTACCCTCCTATTTTTTGTGGTCATTAGTACAGAGGGAACATGAGAAAACACACTGGGGAATAGATGCCCTGTATAACCATTTAAAAGAAAGAATCATGGCCAGGAAATTGCAGGGCACAGTGATACAAGTAACTCGTCAGTGTTGCCTTTGCCTCTGAACTCATCCCAAAAACACCCCAAAAGCCTAAAGTGGGACAAATTGGGAAAGGCTGTGGACCTGGGCAACAATGGCAAATTGGCTTTACAGAGCTGCCCAGGAAGGGAGGATATCGTTAACTATTGGTGTTAACTGATACTTTTTTAGGATGGCCAGAAGCCTTTCCTGCCAAAACAGCTAAGGCCCGAGAGGTAACCAAAGCACTGTTGCAAGAAATAATACCTCATTTTGGAGTTCCAGCCACCATATCCTCAGATAGAGGACCACACTTTATTTCAAAAATTTTACAGCAAATAAGCAACCATCTGGGAATAGACTGGGAATTACATACCCCATATCACCCTCAATTTAGTGGCCAAGTGGAAAAAATGAACCACTTGATTAAACAACAAATAGTGAGACTGGGGCAAGAAGCAAATTTGCCCTGGCCCCAGGCTCTCCCATTGGCATTATTGCGAATTCGGACAAAACCAAGGGCAAAAGAGAAACTGAGCCCTTTTGAAATATTATATGGAAGGCCATATGCAGTTCAAGAAGGAACAACACCCATGCAAGTAGGGGAAGAAACCCTACATAGATATATGGTGGCACTAAATAGACAACTCAGAGAAATTGAGAAACATGTGGCTGGAGCTCAAAACAGGGAATTAGATGGGCCAGTACATGATATACAACCTGGGGATTATGTATATATTAAGTCTTTTGCAGAAAAGACCTTGGAACCACAGTGGGAAGGACCATTCCAGGTGCTGCTTACTACCTTCACTGCAATCAAGGTCAAGGAACAGAAGGCCTGGATCCATCACTCCCGAGTGAAGAAAGCCCCAGAAGGAATCTAGAAGATCACACCAGGCGATAATGAACTGAAGCTGAAGTTCACTCGGAATCACGAATAGATGTATTAACAGTATGGACATTATGTGGAAAGTTGTAATTATTGCAGTAATTCCCTTAACCATAATGAGAGTCAATGCAGTACCACGCAGGTACAATGTGACTGAGATAAATAGGTGTCAAGGGAGAGCTTATGATGCTTACTCTCGTAAGGCTCTAAATAAGATGCTAAAAGTCACGAATGCAAGCTTGTGGGAAGGAAGAAATGTTTGGGGATGTAAATATGCATTCGTACAGGATGGGTTCCACAAGGCTTACCACCCACCCATGAGATCCATCTGCATTAGTCCTGAATGTTGTGACAAATGCTTGAGTAAATGTCCACAGTTTAGGCTCAAAATAGAGGGGTGTGCAATAACCACACATGATGCCTCAGTGGACCTGATACATCCAATAGTCCCCTTAGGATTAAACCATGAGGGAACTGTATTGTACCCTTCTGAGCACAGGATGTGGGCACGAGAAATTGAAGGAAAATGGCAAACTGTTAATCTAGAGCCCTGCACTGCGAGGAGACAACTAGGATACATATGTGAGGGGACATTAGAAGGTGTCAAAGACACTTGCTTAGATACAGATCAAAATATTTGTCACTTTGAAACGCATCCAGGCGAACAGAAAACTTCATTGGTGTATACAGGACAAGGTTGTGTCTGTCTAAGGACAGCGTGCCCCATCATAAGAATAGACAGCCAAATTGTAAGGGAGACCCAATTCAATTTGTGTGTTTGCAATTTTGTCAGAATTAAGGGATGTGATTTTTCCTATCGAGCACCTGTAGTATCACAACAATATATAAAGACTAACCTAACCACTGTAGAGAAGATACTGCCTGTGCCCATAGGGATGAATTTGACTCTAGTTGCTCAATTGATGAAACACCCTGAACTGAGAGAAATCTTAAAGGAAATTAGAGAAGGGGGCAAAAAGACATTAATTACAATTCACCATGATACAGAGACCATCAAAGGAGTTTTTAAAAGGTTTGAAGAACATTTGTCTCATCATTGGTGGGATGTTCTTTTTGGGTGGTCTCCAACAGCAACTGGTATACTAAACACCTTAGTCCACCCCATAGTTGTGTTGCTTATTTTAGTTAGTATAAGTTTAATTTTATCTGTTGCAATACTTGTTTGGAATTGGAGGATGCTACGACGAGTAGCAGCCTTAACCTCACTATCAAAAGCATATGGCTTAGTCTTGAGAGACACCAGCTGTGTGGCTTGGATAGATGAAGAAGACTCTCTATATTGAGTAAAGGAATTTACTCACTTTAAAGAAGAAGTGGGGAATGAGATATTAATTTTAAAGAATTAAGGACTTTAGTTAAAGTAGACGTGGACTTGCTGACGTAGACTTCCCTTTACATTTTGAAGAGCACGTAGACTCCCCTTTTCCTAACTAGACATTGCTGAGGTAAACTTCTTTTTTTAACATAAGCCGGATTTAAGGAACCGATAAATCAGGAGACCTGTCAACTTAATCAATAGACTCCAAGAACACAATGTGATCATAAATCAGATAGTCTTGAGAAAATAGGATCCAGGTGTCACCAACACTAAAAGGTTAAAAAGGCAAAGCGAGGAAGACGCATCTTACTTCATCATTTTGAGACCCCACCCCCTAAAAAGGACCACCGACTCATTTCAAAGAACAAACTACGCATGCTTAATTGCTTTTTGGCTAATTACCATACGAAGCGAGGAATGGGATGGACCAGAGTCATAAATATGCATTTGTGTTTTGGGTATTCAACACTTTTGTACATAAAAAGACCCTGTGATCATCTGTAAATTGCGCGTGTGTATTTGGGAGCTATCCCTCACGCTGCCCGGCGTCGTAATAAACATCCACTTTCTAACTTCAAACTGTTAGAGAGTCTTTGTCCGTCATAGTTGGATATTGGTATTAGATCAATATCCATATTTTTTTAACAAATCAGAGTGTTTCAGAAGTTCAGTACACCTTTTAATCTGGTTACTGACTCCGCATATGTTTCAGGTGTTGTTCAAAGAGCAGAGAATTCTGTTTTGAAAAATGTTTAAAATGACAATCTTTTTTCCTGGTTGAAACAGCTGGTTACTCTGTTAGACAAGAGGACGGCTCCTTACTTTGTTATGTATATTAGGTCACATTCCAACCTCCCAGGTTATCTCACTGAAGGTCTCAAACGCCTTCTCGTACAACAAAAGGGGGGAGCTGGAGACACCCCCGCTGAAAGGTTATGCAAAGCTCTATATATTTTTAATTTCTTAAACTGTTCAGTAACAAACTTGAATCCTCCCATGACTAGGCATTTTGCATCATCCACATTGCTTTCCTGCAAGGAAAAACCACCAGTACTAATCCGTGACCCAGAATCTTGTAAAATCCTGGGCCCTTACCCCTTGATCACTTGGGGAAGGGGTTTTGCTTGTATCTCCTCAGAAAAAGGACCTCGCTGTATTCCTGCAAAGAATGTGAAGCCTTTCTGAGAACCTCTACTGGCAGCCGACACCACTGAGTCCACAGGAGAACAGAAAGAGGAGGAACCTCACATGGACTGCAGCTGATGTTGTTTTGTCCTGTCTAGGAAACTGTGAACTTTGAGTTTTGTGTCAGTATAAAGGGTGTGAAAACTAGAGATATTACAGAGTCCTTTTGGTGTAATTCAGGCAAAGAGCCATTGAAATTTTAATTATACCAGGGCACAAGAAAAAGATAGTCCTCACCTCCCTACTCTCAGGAGGCAAGTATTGAGGAAATCCAAAAATAGCCATATGTGCAAACTGGAATGCAGACAAAACAATTAAGTGAGTGCCTTATATTTGACTGATCTTTTAAAAAGAAAATACGCTAAAAGGAATCTTTTTCTCTCTACAATATAGATCAAAACAAACAAGAAAAAAACCATGGGATTGAATCAGATGCTATGCTTATTTATGAATCTTTCTGATCACTCAGAATCTATCCATAAAAGCATTCAGCTGCTGAAGGATAGTGTGTTTAAACTAAAACTAGAATCTAGTTCTTGGCTAGATAACTTGTTTAGTGGCTAGGGTTTGACACCTTGGCTAAAAGATTTTCTTAGAATAGGAATGCATGTTATGATTTTAATAGTAGTTGTGTTAGTTATGATACCTTGTTTGCTTCAATGTGTGCAGAGATTGATCGATAAGGCTGTTAAAGGAGTATTTTTGGTTAATACAGAAAGGGGAGATGTGGGAATACACAAGTCTGAGAGTAAGACAGACTTAATTAACATAACTAGTCTGGTGACTAGGATGCCATGGCAAGGACAAACAGAACTTTGAGCCTATGAGAAGATGGGATTAAAACCTGTTTAAGGGAAAAGATTCAATCAACCCCCTACGATAAAAATGTTGTATAATGCATGAGTTGCTTGTATGATCTTCTAACCTAATTATTGTAGTAGAAATTATTAACCTCTCTGAAATGGCATATAAGACTTGGAAAACCTCAGTAAAATCGAATTCTGATCATGAATCAGTCTTCTCGTCTCTCCATCAATCGCCGATAGGGAGGGGGGAAGAAAATAAGATGGAAAAGGACTAATGTGTCAAGACAAAGTTTATTAAAGCAAAAGAAAAGGCTGCATGTGGAAGCAAAGGAAAAAAAAATATTTACTCTCTACTTCCCATCAGCAAGCAATGTCTGGCCACTTCCTGGGAAGCAGGGCTTTAACAAGCATAGGGGTTGTTCTGGAAGTAAAATGCCATAAATAACAAGTCCCCCCCACACACACCTTCTTCCTCTTTTTACTTACCTTCTATTGCTGAGCAGATGTCATATTACTGGACCTGGTGCTCTCCACTGCAGATGAGCTGATTAAAGAGGTTAAGATTGCAAGCAACTTGGGCTGTAGCACCCATGCCTTGATGGAGTTCCTGATCTCAAGGAACGTGGGCCTGACAAAGAGCAAAGTCAGGATCCTGATCTTTAGAAGAGTGAACTTCCAGCTGCTTAAATAATTATTGAATGAGATTCCCTGGAAAACTGTCCTTAAGGACAGAGGAGCTGACCAGAGCTGGTAACTCTTTAAGTACACGTTTCTTAGAGTGCAAGACCTCTTCATTTCCATGTGTAGGAAAGACCAAAAACTGTCATGGCAGAGCAAGGATTTGCTCCTAAGTTTAAGGAGCAAGATGGAAATTCACAGCCAGTAGGAGCAGGGACATGTGGCCTGGAAAGAGTACAGGGATACAGTCCGGATGTGTGGGGATGGGATCAGGAAAGGCAAGGCACAGATGGAACAGTGTGGAAGGGGCTGACAGTTGGTCTGTGAGCCAGGAAGAGTTAATTTATAAGATCCATGTGTACCCCTGAAAAGAATTTCTACCAAGGCTGTTGACATGGAGACTGAGAAGAAGGAAAAGATAAGCAAGACACCTGCAGCTGGAAAAGTATTTTTAGAAAAGCTTTGTGAATGCTAGCTGGAAACAGTGGTAGAAACTGTTCTGAATGAATGAGCACTGTGTTGATTTATTGTAACCAATGAATAAGTATAAACTATGTTGAGGAATGTATAAAAGGCAGCGCGCCGCCATAATAAACGGAAGCCGCCTAAACTTTTACTGAGTCCCTCTGCTTGTCGTGGTCGCCTCAACAGCGACATCTTGTGACTCCGGACGTGAACTGCATCTGTATTTACCCGCAGGGACGGGGGGGGGGGGGGGGGGGGGGGGGAGGGTGTTTGCGGAGCTCGACAGGACTTCTCAAAGCAGCAGGGAAGCTGCCTGGTCTGGACCTGATTAAATTTGGCACCTGGAGCACAGGTGAGACGCCGGGGACATAATGGGAAATAATCTATGAAAGCAAGAACAGACCGTTTTATCTACATGGAAAGCTTTGCTGAAAAGAAAAGGTGTTAAGACCTCTGACTATGCCCTTCATAGTGTTTTATTTTGGGCAAGGTCACAAGATTTTGAGACTGATGCAAGTACTGCCTTTAGTGTTAAGAGCATGGAAGGAAGTGGAGGAAAGACTATGGGCCATGATATCCAAGGGGGACAAGGTAGCTGCAGATTTGGCTGCCACCTGGAGGCTGCTCTATGAGACCTTAGAATGGAAAACAGAGCAGGATAAGAGCGAGCAGGAGGTGGAGGAAGAATCAAAGCAAGAAACTGAAGTTAATGGGGAACAATGGGAAAATGGGTCTCAGCCTGAGAATGTGCCTGTTCCTGAAGCAGAGCCTGCTGGAGCTGCTTCTGTGGAGGTTTCTTCCAGGTGTACTGTTGTGGGAAACAAATGACAAACTGATAATGCCTCTCGGTATCTATCCCTAAAAGAATATGTTAACCCCGTGTACCCCTCTCCCACTCAGCAGTTAGCTGAATTAAGAGCCAAGTCAAAATATGCTACTCCTGCACAGCAGTTAACTGAAATGGCTTTACAGGAGGAACAAGTTGAAGATCAAGTCAAGCTGTCTGCTCCCTCCGCTTCCCCCCAAACTGCATAAACAAATGAAATCACTAACACTGTATCCTCCACTGCCTAGCAGTGATAGTGAGGATGAAGTGCCAGGGACAAATAAATCAGAACCAGTGCATGGATCTGTTTATGATAGACCTCATAATAGACCTAAGTCTGCTGCTCCTTGGACTTTACCTCCCTGCCAAGTGACTGTGGTTACTCAACAGCCTTTGCAATTTTGGGAGCACGTTAAAAAGAAGGCAACTGAAGTGGGGGATTGGGATTTATTAGAAAAAATAGGTCCACCAAAAATGTCAGATATGCCAAGTGCTGATATGAATGATGCTTGCAATGAGCCTATGGCTTTTCCTGTTTTTAAAGCAGTTCCTAATTCAGGACAAACTGATAGCCATCATGTTTTTGCATGGAAAGTTGTGCAAGATCTTCACTGAAGGGTGGCTAAACATGGTATTAATTCTCAAGAAGTAATGCAAATAATTCATGTTATTAATGCTGATGTACTTGCTCCATATGATATTATGCACCTTGCTACCAGTGCACAATGGTTTATTTCAGAATACCTGGAGACAATTAGCAGAATGAGCAGCTTTGAATAACATGCAGTTACCTCCTCAGGACCCTCATCACGCTGTATGGGTTGATGCCTTGTTAGGCAGTGAACCTTTTTCTAACCCGGATTTACAGGCAAAGTGGGATCCTCTAATTTTGGCACAGGCTCAAGAATTAGGTATGAGTGCTTTAATTAAAACAGTGGAGATGGCAGCTCCTAAAGAGAGATATATTACTATGCAACAAGAAACAAAGGTATCTTTTTTGCAATTTATGGAAAAGGTTGCTGCAGCTATTAAGAAACAAGTTAATGATGAAAATTTGAGACATATTTTATGTAAACAATTGACTAGAGACAATGCAAATGAAGACTGCCAAAGAATCGTTGAGTCTTTCCCAGGAGATCCCTCGGTAGCTGATATGGTGACTGCTTGTTCAAAGGTTGGCTCAGTTGAACATAAAATGGTTGCATTGGCAGCAGCTCTAAGGCCTCCACAAAAATGTTTCATTTGTGGGAAGCAAAGGCATTTAAAGGCACAGTGCCCACAAAATGATGAACAAAGAGTACAACCTAAGATAAATCCAGACAGTAAAGTGACGTGTAAGCGTTGCTGTAGAATTGGACATTATGCTAAACAATGCAGGTCAAAATATCATGCAAATGGCCGGCTGTTGCAGGGAAACAGGAAGAAGAATGTGAAGGGGTGTGTGGGGACACAAATACCCCAGCAGCAACAACAACAACCACAAGCCCTCCCAGCCCTGAAAAGCTATCCATTTGTGAACAATACTCAGGGGCCACAAGTGGCTCTGCAGGGATTGATATACCCACTGCCAACACAGTAACCATTTTGACAAGACAAACATGCAAAGTGTCTCTCAATGCCTATGGTCCTATAGGAAAGGGTTGGAGTGCTTTTTTAATGGGGAGATCTAGTAGTACTATTCAAGGTCTCAATGTTCATTTGGGCATTATTGATTCTGATTATGTGGAACAAATTCATGCAATGGTATCAGTTAGTGAACCCCCTGTTATTATTCAAAAAGGAACATGTATTGCTCAGCTTGCTCCCTTTGTAAGTTGTGTTCCAAATGCAGTAAACCAGAGTTGTGGCACAGGAGGTTTTGGAACTACAGGAGTACCTCAAGTGTTTTGGACTCAAAAAGTGACAGATCAACACCTAGAAAAACAATGCATTGTCACTGCCAAGGGACATCATCCAGAGACCATAACAATAACAGGTTTGATTGACATGGGAGCATATGTAACAATAATTTGGCCTCAATCATGGCCCCTCACTCAAGCAAGCTTTGGAATCATTGAGTTGGGTGGTTCAACTATAGGTGGTCTGTCTGCTACTGTGATTAATGTAAAACATCCTGAAGGCCAACAAGCTAACATCAGGCCTTATGTCACCAATGCCGCACATAATTTATGGGGACGAGATTGTTTATCCCAATGGGGTGTTAAAATCACTACGGATTTTTTAATAGGAGCCACTGTGATGCAGGGCCTTAAACATCCAATTGTAACCTTAACATTGTTGACAGATATCCCCATCTGGATCAATCAGTGGCCCCTCCCTATGGAAAAGCTTACTGCTCTGCAAGAATTAGTAGCAGAACAGCTGCAAGCTGGACACATTGAGGAGTCATTCAGCCCATGGAATAACCCTGTTTTTGTTTTAAAAAAGAAATCAGGAAAATGGAGACTTTTACATTATTTGCAGCAGATAAATGCAGTAATGGCCACAATGGGAGCTTTACAACCAGGCCTTCCAACACCCACAATGATCCCACAGGGATGGGAAATAATTATTGATTTAGAAGACCGCTTTTTTACCATTCCATTGGCTGAACAAGATAAGGAAAAATTTGCCCCTACTGTGCCCTCTTTAAATCATGCTGAACCTAAGAAGAGATATCAATGGAAAGTCCTTCCCCAAGGAATGCGCAATTGTCCAACTGTTTGTCAGTGGTTTGTGGCACAGGCCGTATCAAAAGTATGAGAGCAATTTAGCAATTGTTATTGCTATCATTATATGGATGACATCTTGTTGGCATCTGAAAAAAAGCAACAATTGTTAGCTCTTGAACAATGTGCTGTATCTTTTGATTTAGTTGTTGCCCCAGTGAAAGTACAGAAACAGATGCCTTGGAAGCATTTGGGGTTGATAATAACCAATACTCAGATTGTGCCTCAGCCTGTTAAACTGGACATTGAAATTAAAATTGCTACTGATATACAGAAATTGGTTGGTGCAATAGGTTGGATCCAGTCATACTTAGGAATAACTAATCATCAAATGCAACCTTTGTTTGAATTATTGTCAGGGATTGCTTCCTCTACTGATGAAAGACATTTGACTGCTGCAGCATGAAAGGCCGTAGAAGAAATTGAATTAGTTTTAACATGCAAATTTGTTAACAGGGTAGATACTTCTGTTGATGTACAACTATTCATTTTAAAAGATCATGAAATACTATGTGGAATACTATGTCAGTGGAATGATGATTGGGAAGATAAACTACATATTTTAAAATGGATATTTTTATCTTTCACATCACGAAAAACAGCTCCAGGACTTTATGAACTTTTTGCAGATATCATTATCAAAGGTTGCAGGAGTTGCCATGAGATCTTAGACCATGATCCTGTAACTATTGTGATACCTGTACAGCAGTGGTATTTTGAATGGTGTTTTCAAAATAATCATGAATTGCAGTCTTCTTTATCTCATTTTACTCTGCTTATTGTGGTCGCCTCAACAGCGACAGAACAGGACTTGGCAAGGGACATGAAGAATAACAAGAAGGGATTCTATAATTAGATAACTTAATCTCCTATGACAAAGTGACCCACCTAGTACATGAGGGGAAGGCTGTGGATGTTTTCTATCTAGACTTCAGTAAAGTGTTTGACACTGTTTCCCATAGCATCCTCCTAGGAAAACTGCCTGCTCATGGCTTCGATAGATGGACTTCGTGATGGGTAAAAAACCATCATGCTGGATGACTGGGCCTAGAGTGTTGTGGTGAATGGAGTTAAATCCAGTTGGCAGCTGGTTGCTAGCGGTGCTCCCCAGGGCTCAGAATTGGGGCCAGATCTGCTTAATATCTTTATTGATGATTTGGACATGGGGATTGAGTGCACACACAGTAAATTTCCAGACAATACTATGTAATGTGTCCAGTTTTTGGCCCTTCACTTCAAAAAGAACACTGAGATGCTGGAGCATATCCAGAGAAGGGCAACAAAGCTGGTGAAGGGTTTAGAAAATATGTCTTATGAGGAACAGATGAGGGAACTGGGGTTTGTTTAGTTTCAAGGACGCTTAGGTGGAACCTTATTGCTCTTTACAACTACCTGAAAGGAGGTTGTAGTGAGGTGGGGGCCAGTTTCTTCTGCCAGGAAAGAAGTGACAAAATGAGAGGAAATGGCTTTAAGTTGAGACAAAATAGATTCAGATTAGATATTAGGAAAAGATTTTTCACCCTTAAGGTGGTAAGGCATTGGAATAGATTGCCCAGGGAGATGGTGGAGTCACCATCCTTGGAGTCATTTAAGAGGTATTTAGATCTGGTGCTGGGTAATATGGGTTTAGGGGCTACAGTGGTAATGCTGGGTTGACAGTTGGACTTGATGTTAAAGGTCTCTTCAACCTTGATGATTATCTGATTCTAAGTACACAGTTAAGAAAAGAAAGGCCAAGGAGACCGTACACCCCTCTCCCCAATAAATGAGAAGGGAGAACTGGAGACAACAGATTTGGAGAAGGCTAAGGTACTCAATGAGTTCTTCACCTCAGTCTTCACTGGCAGTCAGGTTTCCTACTTCTCTTAAGTCCTTGACCCTCTAGGTGGGTGTTAGGGGAGTAAAGTCCCTCTCACTGTAAGCAAAGAGCAGGTTTAGGACCACATGATGAAATTCAATAGTCACAGGTCTAGTGGACCTGATGAGATGTATCCCAGAGTCCTGAGGGAACTGGCTGACATGGTTGCCAAGCTACTCTCCGTCATATTTGAAAAGTCATGGTGGTCAGACAAAGTCCCTGGTGACTGGAAAAAGGGAACCATCATCCCCATTTTTAAAAAAGGAAGACCCAGGTAACTACAGACCAGTGAGCCTCACCTCTGTGCTTGAGAAAATCATGGAACACATCCTCATGGAAGCAATGTTAAGGCACATACAAGACAAGGAAGTGATCCAAGACAGCCAGCATAGCTTTACTAAGGGAAAATTGTGCCTGACCAATCTGGTGAAATTCTATGATGGAGTGACAGTAATGGTAAACACTCAAATGATCTTGCAGCTGGGAAGAACTCTTGATAAACCCGTGTGAACAGCAACCATTGATCCTGTGGCATGGACCAAATTTAATGGTGCCTCTGTCTCTGCTTGTGTACCTCTGCCTGGGGGTTGCTTTGGGGAGGTAATGGAAATAAATTTACTCTTTGCGTTCTAACTGTGGGTTTACAGTTGTTCCAGCTGCCTGCCTGTGTCAGCTCACATTTGACATAGTTGGCAGGATCCGGGAACAACCACTCCGTGGCTAGCAAAAAGGTCAGAGATTGAGGAGGTTGTGATGGTGACTCCCCATATTCTGGGATGGCCCAGTACTGAGTGCTGGGCCCCCTTGCCCACTTTCCTAACTTAAACAGCTCTGATATCAGCATGGCCTGAAATAGATTATGGGGGAGTGGTTACTCCCCAGATGATTAACTTGGTTAGAGCATGGTGCTAGTAATGCCAAGGTTGTGGGTTCAATCCCTCTATGGGCTGTTCTCTTAAGAGTTGGACTTGATGATCCTTCTGAGTCCAGTCCAACTCAGACTATTCTGTGATTCTGTGATTGAGACAGCTGTGCACAGATTGCCTTGAAAAGTGGCATCAATGTCTCCTCAGAAACTAGTGAGGAGATTGGAATGGCTATTAGCTACCCGTCTTAGAAGTCTTGCCTATGAAGTTACAGCACTGCAGAGCAAGGTGAGAGACCATGAAAAGGACTTTATAAGATGCAAAGATAATTGTTCAATAAGTAATTACCACTCAAACGGAGCAGTGCTATGAGCAGCAACGCACTGTAGAATGGCTGGTGGCATGTGTTGCCAACAAAGCAAGACACAGATATGGAAAAAATAAGGTTTCAATTTCCAAAATTCATGGAATCTTCATGGGATCCTGAGGAATGGGATGTAAAGATCTGGAGTGAGTCCTCAGACTCCAAGATTGAGTTTGAGCCAGATTTAGTAGATAAGGAGGTGTCAGAAGCATAATCGCTCATACAAGTGGAGGGGCAGAGAATGTGCCAGATGGAGAGGTAGAGGTCACATGCACTTATACTCCAAAAGAGTTAGTCGAATTTTTAGAGATCTATCAACAGAGGAGGTGGAAGGCATACTGGCATGGATTTTGCAAGCTTGGGATAGTAGTGCTGTGTCTATCCACTTATTAATGGGTGAAAAATATCTATTAAACCCTATAGACAGTGAGGTGAGCGACTGAAATGGTTAACAGCCTAAACATTGCTAAAATCATCAGAGGACTTTTGCCTACTATAGCCAACTGCAGAGAACCAGCCATGCATCTGTGACTACCAAAGCCCATCCCTTCCCAAATATGCCTACTGGAATTTGGACTGTGATGAGAACTTGAGATAAGATAAAGGAAGTACTGTTATCCAATCATCTCAGGTCTGGGGAGAAGAATGATAGTGATACTGGAAGAGAGACTGGAATGGCCCAAACAATCAGGGGGCATACTGTCAATGTGCAAAGTAACCACCCAGGTGCAGAAGGCTTGCACACCTGCCACCTTAGCCTACAGCTGGGTGTTGAAGGAGATAAGGAAAGAGGCAAAACCTGGAGAGGCAGGTACTGTCTCTTCCTCCTTACTCAAGTGAAGTCCCCTGCCGGGGAAGCACTGGGACATTCACATGTAGCCTGAAAGTATTCATCTCTGCTGATGGGCCATAATGGGTCATAATGGACTCAACTGCACTGACAATAGGCAGCTGTAAGGACTTAGACCATCAAAGACTCCAAAAGTATCCCATGACTCACAGTATTGCATCATCCAGTATAAAACTCCCTGCCCCAGGGGAGTAAGTGTGTGTTCCTACCTGAGCATATTTAACTCATGAAACAGTTGAGCTTCATGGACTTCCTCCACCCCCGATGGACCAAGATCATCACTTCAACAGGACTGTGACCTGCACTTTGACCAATGGACATAGAAATTGCAACAACCAAGTCTCATTACTGGATCCAATGGGTGGTGACTATGTATCTTTCTACATTTATCCTTTCTTTTTCTTTCTTTTCCTTATATGTTTTAAGTGTTAATTTTTTATCCTTTTATATTGCTATATTGCTATAGATAATAACAACAAAAAATGGTTACATACCCGTTTTCCTTTGCAACCAAATTGTTCTAAAATAAACCCTACATATATATATATACACACACACACACACATTCACAAACACTGATCATTTGGTGTCATTTCACTCCAATTTGCCCTGAGGGATCTATTTGCAAGAACTTGGGTTATCTGGCTTTCTGGAGCTGGTTGTAACATGGGGAATATGCTCAATTACAAAATACCAGGGGTCTCAATGGGTAGGATGTTGCGGCACCTACACTGTATCAATGGCTGTATGCAGCAGTTTTAACAGCATATGAAGATACTGCCAAATTGCTGTCAATCCTCAGAAACTGGTGTACAATGGAAGGAGGAATTAGTTTCCTGCAGAAGATGGGAATGGCTCAATGTGCTTATTACAGGATCTAGTCTAAATGGGACAGCAGGAACAAAAGGTGACAAAATGCGGTTTTGAGAGAGGTGCCTGTTTCACAGAAACCTTAATTGCACCAGCACTCATAAGTGCTATTGATAATATAGGTGTCCTAGCAAATACCTTGAGTGAAATTTGGGCTGCAAATTTGTGCAGGTGGTGAATGAAAATAAGCCAGCAAAACCAAAGCATTATCTTAGGTGTGATGAGGAAACGAATGCGGTAGCTGGTGTCCCAGGATCAGAAATAAATGGGACATGACATCAGAAACATTTCGTTGTTGGCAAAAGTTAGTGCCTATACAAAAAAATTCTTCTCCGTCCAGTCCACCTGCCCCCTCACTGCAAGGCACTACCTGGGAAATGCCAAAGCAGCAGAAATGGACTGGAAAAAAAGTTGTTTGACAATGGACTAAGCAAGAACAAGAAGTCTCTGATGCCTGCCAAAATGCTTTGACTGAGCATGCCCAATTATACACTCCCAGGCAAGGAAATCCATTTGAATTTGAAGTAACAATTCTAGATGCTGTAGTCTTGTGGCAACTGTGGCAGATGACTGGCCTAAAAAGTAAAACTGTAGGATTTTGGTCCAAGGCATTACAAGGCTTCACTATACATTATATCCTAATGAAAAAATGAATTCAAGCTGTAGTTTGAGCATTGCAAGAAACGGAAAGAATCACAGGCCAAAAAAGTATGACTGTACATCTCCAGTACAAAACATTGTGAGAATTGAAATTCTTCCAGGTAGTGTCTCTCCCAAAACATTAGCCACAGAGGAAATGGGATTGTTTACACCAATGGATTGTGGATTGCATTGTGGCACCACGACCTATTAATGTGACCATTCATAATAACCCTTGATGATGCGGTTCTGTACTCTGACTTTTCCCCTGATAATACCATGTTCTTGAGTTTTTGTATTTCAGGTGTTTTTGATGGTTTCATGTGACTTATCTAGAGCAGACTGTGTTGGAACTATGCTATTGGTGTCACAAACCCAACACTAAATTGAAATTGAAGCTGAAAAAACGTAAGCCACAGCTCTTCAATCTGCATGGGTAATTATCCCATCTCAAGTTACCAAGCCTGGAGTAATATTTGCTGAAGGAGCTGGAGCAGCAGCATATGTAATGCTGGAAGATGACACTCCTATTTTCCTTTCTTATCAAAGGTTGGCTCATCAGGCTTCGTGGCCTTGTACTACCAGCACATACCTTTGATCCATTTCTGCAAGATCGATATGTAAATGCTTGTGTGTGGTTGGTTTTTTATGTAACTTTTTGAGTAGCAAATAGAGAAAGCCTGCCAGGTGCCCTGGTGAAATGTTTAAATGGGATATCCAAGACAATTCTTGATGTAAATTTGGAAGTAACTGCTGTACACAGAGGAACCTTACAACATTGATTACTGATGAACTACCTCCCTCTTCAACAACAGAAATGCTGTTCCCACTTTGAAGGCATGTGCTGCTTTGACCTGACTGCAGAATCAGCGGGGATGGAGGACAATATTCCAATATCTTAGGAATTATTACATCAAATCACACAACCTATCAGTGGTGCCTAACAGACTGAGTGGCTTAATTTCCTGACAAGAGGGATGGGACACAAGTCAGAATCATTAAGGTTGGAAAAGACCAAGATCATTGAGTCCAAACTTTGACTGAACACCATCATGCCAACTAAACCATAGCATTAAGTGCCATGTCTAGTTGTTTCTTGAGCGTTTCCAGTGATGGCAACTACTATCTCCCTGGGCAGCCTATTCCAAGGCTAAATCACCCTTTCAGTGAAGGAATTCTTCCTGATGTCAAACCTGAACCTCCCCTGGCCAGCTTGAAGCCATGTCCTCTTGTCCTGTCACTAATTGCCTGGGAGAAGAGACTGATTCCCACCTCACTAAAATTTCCTTTCAGGTAGTTGCAGAAAGAGATGAGGTCTTGTTGGGACATCTGTGTCTGGCAGGGAGAAGGAACTCTGCAGACCTGAGATATTCTGGAAACACATGGTTTTATTGCAAAGGTCGTGGGTAAAGAGGGCCTGCTTTCAGCCACCAGCCTTGGCTAAAGCAAAGCCCTTAAAGAGAGAGGGAGAGAGAGAGGGGGTATGAAGTAAGGGAGGTAAAAAAGTTAAGAGGGGTTAGAGAGGTAAGAAGAGTGCTGGGGTCAGAGCGGTAAGAGAGAGGGAGGTAGAAGAAGCAGAGGGAGAGAGTGGGCAAGAGAAGAGGGTGAGGACCTTGTTACAATCTATTATATCTCCTTTTGTGTTGAATATTCAAATTTACAGTGACCAAATGGCACAAGATACAAAACCTACAAACTTTGCATGCAACCTATGAGAACTACTAAATTACCATATCATCCTATATTCTAAACTCTAAAGACTACTTTTCTTATCTACTTTTTCCTTGATGCCTTGGCAGAGTGGAGATGGGCTGCATTCTTGAGTCCTTTTGTTTTCTGTCCTTCAATTAATCTCCAGTTAATTACCATCTTCTTGCCTGCCATGCCTACATCTTAAAGCTGGCCTTCATTTTTATTTCACTCACAGATTTTATATCTGCAGTATTTCTTACCAGACAATCATATCCATAAGCCCCTCCTGCCCCATCTTTCCCAACATCATCTCTCCTGAGTCTTCTTTTCTTCAGGCTAAACACCCCCAGATCCCTCAACCACTCCTCATATGACTTATTCTCAAGACCCTTCCCCATCTCTGTTGCCCTTCTCTGGACAAACTACAGCCTCTCAATCTCTTTCTTGCTGTGAGGGGCCCAGAAGTAAACACAGCACTCGAGGTGTGGCCTTGCCAGTGCCAAGTACAGGGAAACAATCACTTCCCTCGTCCTGCTGGCAACACTATTGCTGATACAGGTCAGGATGCCATTGGCCCTTTGGCCACCTGGGCACACTGTTGGCTCATGTTCAGCTGTCTTTCAACCAGTACCCCCAGATCTTTTTCTGCTGGACTGCTTTCCAGCCACTGTTCCCCTAGCCTGTAGTGCTGCATGGGGTTGTTGTGACCCAAGTGCAGGACCCAACATTTGGCCTTGTTGAATCTCATACAATTGGCCCCAGCCCATCAATCCAGCCTGTCCAGATCCCTCTGCAGACCCTTCGTACCCTCCAGCAGAACAACAATCCCACCGAACTTAGTGTTGTCTGTGAACTTACTGAGGGTGCACTTTATCCCCTCATCTAAATCATCGATAAAGATATTAAACAGATCTGGCGCCAATCCTGAGCCTGGCCTGGTGGGCTCTCTGCTGCAGTGCTGTCTGGGCCTCCCCTCCAGTGCAGCCAGACTGGCCCGCAGCTCGGCTGAAATTCTGCCGCTGCTGAGTTTCACCAGAAATCGCCGGGCATGAGGAGGGGAAGCCATCAGCCCACAGCTAAAATTAAACAAAGCAGGAGCCAGAGGCCAGCTATGCAGGCAGAGTGGCTACTTCTGTTGTGACCAGGCCTCCTGAGATCCTGGCACAGCCCCAGCACGGCCTGAATCTGTCACTGTTACTGCTTCGGCCACCACCTGGCAGAAACCATCATGACCCTCTGCAGGCCCCGGGCAAGATATTAACTCTTTCATTGCACAGATGAAACTTGCAGAACATCGATCCTCTTGCGAGTGAGAGAAAAGGACAGAGTGAAGACACGTAGAGAGACAACATGAAGACATCAAGGTCAGTAACAGAGGAGTCAAGTCCCAGATGGGAGGAGAATGAGGAGATGCCTAGTCTTAGGCTGAAATTCTTTTGTAAGGCCATGGTGATGGACTGTGATATACTAGAATATCCCTTTAATTCATGAAAAAAATATGGGGAGATGGATTGTTTAAACTGCAGACATGAGCAAAGACATTTGTGCTGAAGGAAGTAAATGTTGAAGTAGCTGCAATCTCATGATAAGCTTAAACAGAGAGAGAGATGAGAGTGATGAAGACTCTTTGCTCCCAGGGAAAGAAGAAGACCTCTGATCCCAGAGATAAAGAGAACCTTTGCTTTTGAACAGCTCATCCCTAAAATGGTACCCCATGAGTTTGACATGGCCCATGAACGCAGCTGTGGGAAGGCTGCATGAGATGGGAGGGAGTTCGTGGCTGCAGATTTCCAGGCAGCTGCTATTTGTGAAGAATTTAAGCCACAAGAGAACTGTCTTCTTGCGGAGAAGTCTCCATGACATGGCAAAAGAGACTTCTCTCCCTAAGAGAACTGATGAAAGACTATTTTAGAGGTGGTCAACTGACCTAAGTCACAGGTTTTGTCTCTGTTCATTGTCAGTGGGAAACAAAAGAAGCTTGTGGGGGGAGGAGAAGTCTTCTGAAGGTTTTATTCTGATTCTTATAATTTCTTTCTTCTTCTAGTTTAGTTTAAATAAAGTTTTCTTTATATCCTTTAAAGTTTTGAGCCTGCTTTTCTCTCCTCCTAATCCTATCTTGCAGCAGAAAAAAGAGTAATTCTACTGGGTGCCCTAGTGTTTAGCCAGGGCTCAACCCACTCACAATATTCGGTGCATTCACCAGGAAAACTCAAATTGGCAAATCAAAACCACTACACTAAATTGGTGTTTCTGCCCGGTTTCAACCTGAAACTGCCACACAAAAGTACCAAACTATGATATGAGAATTAGTCATCTATTGCAAAAGAGCTTTACATTTCCAAGAACAATGGTACATCATATTTAATGGAAAATAATTTTGCATACATGAGCCGTCAGAAACAGTTACAAAGGAATGCAAAATCTCTTTAACTTAACCAAATTCTAACTGAGCAGCATCCAGTTTTTCTTTAATTTTGGGCCTCCTACTAGCACAGGCAGACACATCCAAACCATGTCTTGCTTTCAGGATACAGACAAAAGATACACTCAGCACAATGAGCTGTGCCATTTACATACTAAAATTAATAAAAAGTAGCTTACATTTTGTAGAATAGGGTAAAGGAGTTTAATACAGTCAACATCAAGAAAAGGTTTAAACCAAAAAGATACAAAGTTAATAAAATTTCCATAGACTGAAAAGTCATTTTAACAAAAGTTTAAGAAAACATTCCACTTGCTAGTTTAGCTCCAGCCTCCTGTGGATGCAGTTATTTTACTGTTATTAGACACATGAAGAGAAAATAACTGTTATGATGGAAAAGTCAGCTACCTGCAGTCAAGTCTGTCATGAAGAAGAGCTACTTTGCATTTGGTGTGGTGTTCCTCCTTGCTGCTGCTCAGCTGAGACTCCTGCAGTCCCAAAAGATCTACTGATAAAGAGCCCCATTTACACTGTCACTATAGTTCACATCCTGAGGTAGAGACAATATGGGATGCTGGGCAGACAGACTCGCAGCAAAAGCTGCCAAGTATCTGTGGAAGAAGAGATGGAGAAGCGATCTGCAGCAAATGGGATGGGACAGAAAGGGTCCCCCTTGTCACCCCTACTGTTTCCAAATACCATCAAAGCAAGCATCAAGCAAGAGATATTTTTATTCTCTTGATTCACCCAACCAGAGGACAGAAAGAGAAGAAGAAAAAAATTAAAAGCAAACAAACAAACCAACAACCTCTGCCCCTCTGCCTTTTTAAAGCTAGTGGAAGGGTTATCTCCATCCCCAGCCTATAAAAATAAAGAAGCAGCTGCAAAACAAAGACATTTATTTGCCATGGCATATTAAAAAGCAGGGGGGAGGAAGACACATGATAAATTTTCACATTCATCTTCTGCAAGTTCTACTCAGAGTCACTAGAAATGCCTTTTGCTCCACTTTAATTAGTTTTGGCTACTAATGATATTCAGGCAACTAGTTCTCATAAGTGTAATTTTCTTACCTAATCAAAAAGCTACCTAATGTATTATTTGTAATTTATTCACCAGATGTGACAGTACTCTACTCTCAGTTCTCTGGTAGTATGAATTCAACGTATGAGCAGTCCCCAAAGATAGACCTAGCAGGGGAAATGAAAGGAAGAAAAAGGGTAGTGATTTTGGTTCGCCAATTTGAGTTTCCTGGCCAATGCACCAATTAATGTGGTGGGTTGAGTGCCCAATAGAATAATTTACTTTTTTTCTACTGTGAGATAGGATTAGGAGGAGAGAAAAGCAGCCTCAAAACTTTAAAGGATATAAAGAAAACTTTATCAACAAAACTATAAGAAGGAAAAAATTAATAATCAGAATAAAACCTTGAGAACACTTCTCCTCTCCCCACAAGCTTCTTTTCTTTCTCACTGACATCGTGCAGAGACAAAACTTAGAAGTTAGGTCAGTTGACCACCTCTAAAAATAGCCTTTAATCAATTCTTTTAGGGAGAGGACTCTTTTTTGCCATGTCATGGAGACTTCTCCACAAGAAAACAGTTCTCTTGTGGCTTAAATTCTCCACGAATAGCAGCCACCCGGGAATCTGCATTCATGAAGTCCCTCCCATCTCACACAGCCTTCCCACAGCTGCATTTATGCACTATGACAAACACATGGGGTACCATTTTAAGGATGAGCTGTCCAAAAGCAAAGGTTCTCTTCATTTATTTTTGAGATCATCTTCATCTTTAGGAACAGAGATCTTATCTCCTTGAGGGCATGTCTTCATCTCATCTTTCTCTCACTGTCTCTATTCAAGCTTATCATGAGATCACAACTACTTTAACATTTACTTGCTTCAGCACAAATGTCTTTGCTCATGTCTGCAATTTAAACACTCCACCCCCTCATACTGTTTTCATACTGTTTAAAGGGATATTCTAGTATATCACAGTCCATCACCATGGCCTTACAAAAGAATTTCAGCCTAAGACTAGGCATCTCCTCATTCTCCTCCCATCTGGGACTTGACTCCTCTGTTACTGACCTTGATGTCTTCATGTTGTCTCTCTACGTGTCTTCACTCTGTCCTTTTCTCTCACTCGCAAGAGGATCGATGTTCTGCAAGTTTCATCTGTGCAATGAAAGAGTTAATATCTTGCCCGGGGCCTGCAGAGGGTCATTGATGGTTTCTGCTGGGCAGTGGCCAAAGGTGGTAGATTCAGGCCATGCTGGGGCTGGGGGCTCTGGCTGCATTCAGTTCCAGCTGCAGGGTCACTCTGCACGGCTGCAGAGCTGCCCCTGGTTTCAGCCACATGATCTCTCGTGGCGCTGGGACAGCTCCTTGGCAGGTCGGAGGCTCTGCTGGGGAAGGAGAAGCGGCTAGGATCTCAGCAGCAACATGCCATGCAGCTGAGGCCTCCCTTCCTCCTGCCCAGCGGTTTTGATGAAACTCAGCAGAGGCAGAATTTCAGCTGAGCCACTTGGTCTGGCCGTGCTGGATGGGAGGAGAGAGGGGGAGGGGAGGTTAGCATAGCCAGTGCTGCAGCAGAGGCAGGGCCCAGAAGGACTGGGGCCTGGCGGGCTCCCCGGGAAGGGGCCTGGCCCCTCAGCAGGGCCTGTTACCTGTTCTCAGGCCTGAAGAAAAGAGTCCTTTCCCGTTTTTTTTTTTTTATTTTTAACATGTGTGTTCACAGAGGCATGTTCAGCTCTCTAGTAGTCTAACAAGGTGTCAGTATTCAAAACCAGTCACTCATTGGTTTTGTCACAGCTTTTCTTAGAAAAATCCCTTCCATGGGTGGCTTCTCTCCTCACCAAATGTCAATCAATGCAAAACCAGCACAGTGTCTTAATCAGAGCCCTTGCTATAGTACTTTCCATACAATCTGTATATGAAGTTATCTTTTAGTTAATGCCTCTAGAAAAGAAGTGAGGCAGACATGTTGTGTTTCAAAATTCTTTAGTTATTGAAACTCAAGACAAGGATGCATATTTTACACAAGTACCCCTTTACCCAAATAACTAATACAAGAAAAAAACCCACAACAGCATGACACTTAATACCCTGTCAGGGAAAGGAGGATCAGCCAGGGAAAGTCACTAGTATTCACATGGCATTCATTAGGAGTTTGATCTCTGTGCCTATTACTCTATTATTAGAATTTCAGAAGCATTCTGGTGTTTTATTCCTGCATACTTACACTGACATGCTATTAAATTGCTAATACTGCATCATGTAGATGGACAAGACCTCTACTAAACAGGACCATTTCCCTTCAGTTTACAGGGGGAGGGCCTCTGTCTTGAGTAGCAATATGTAACCAAAAATGTGTATTCTATTTTCCATCTGTTGAAACCGGTTGGGGAGATATTTTTCTTTATGTCTTGAATAACCCATTCCTCATAATTCCAGGGAGGAGGGGGCGGGTGTCTTCTGTTAATGGGCCAGCTGTTAAAACCAGGTGGGACAGTGTTCTTATCACTTCCATGACCCATCCTCCCTCCGGGGGATATCTTCTGTTAATGGGCCATTAAGGCTCACCATACGACTGATAAAATTACATCATCCCATTGTGAGATGCTCCACCCAGTGGGAGGAGCCAACTGTTCCTACCTAGATAAAAACTCAGAGTCTTAAACACCAGGGCAGT
This sequence comes from Sylvia atricapilla, assembly GCF_009819655.1. Classification (NCBI taxonomy): domain Eukaryota; kingdom Metazoa; phylum Chordata; class Aves; order Passeriformes; family Sylviidae; genus Sylvia; species Sylvia atricapilla. The sequence goes on along the minus strand of NC_089173.1, from coordinate 8,351,755 downwards.
CTGTTTACAATGGATTTCCTAGAGGAAGATCTGACCCATCTCACCACCACTGGACCTTCAGAGGAAAACTACACCTTTCTACAGGATCATCTCTGCTCCATCAGACCCATATCTGTCACTCCAAGGAGACTTTCTTGGACCGTGTCCAACATGCTGATCAACAGGGTGTCAGGTCATATTCTGACTCTGTCAGTGTTTCTAGGATTTTTTCTTGTTTGCTTGGGGTTTTTTTCTGTACTACTACATTTGTATTTTTAATATTCTTAGTAAAGAACTGTTATTTCTATTCCCATATTTTTGCCTGAAAGCCTCCTTAATTGCAAAATTATAATAATTTGGAGGGAGGAGTTTACATTCTCTATTCCAAGAGAAGCTTCAGTTTTCCCTAGCAGACACCTCTTTCCAAACCTAGACAGATTCTCTTTCTGAACTGCTTTTAGGTTTCTTTCATTATGAGTGACCATGATGAGGGACTTTAAGGTACAAGAGCAAGGAGCACTGTACCTTGAAAAACCAGGCTCCAAAAAAAAGAGAAGTGAAACAGAAAATATGAGGAACACTATCTACTCTAACACCAATGAAAAATCAAGTACATGATTGCTTCTGCCATCTTAATTCATAGATTTAATTACCAAAGAGAAAAAAACAACCCACACGTTTACGTAGATAATTTGCTAAAATTCATAACCTTGACATTTAATCCACCTACACACATCAAATTAAACCTCTGACAGTGAATTTCAGAAGTAGGCAATGTGTTTAGCTTTATGTTGTGCCTATGCTTTGTGGAAATGCAAAACTTCAATGAGTCTTAACTCAAATCCAGCACACTTTATCTCTATTCCATACACAGCAATACTTGGGTAGCTTGAAAGCTACAAAGTCCTGTTTCATTATGGTCTGTGCTGCATCTAACTTAGTAATTTTATAGCTGAAGAGGAAATCCCAGATTGTGTTCACTGGAACAAGAGGTGTAAAACTAGTCTGATTGGCACAGGAAACGCAGAGGCTTCCTTATAGTCACTACTGTATTACTACTGCCCAGATGCCCCAGACAGAACTTTAGGCACCACTGTGGTATGCACTGTATAGCAGTAGTCATAAAATTTATTAATAATCTCCAAAATATGACAGGAGAAACCAACAGACACAAGCAGAGTGACTCACCCAGAGTCATGCAGCACCTCAGTAGTACAGAAGAAATTCACCTCTTTTGACTCCTAAAGCTCCAACTACTGACTAGGTTATGTCGCAAATTTTAAAAGGTGTTTTCCACACTAGTACATCTGGTCTCTTTTGGTTACACCTAAAGACTTAGCCACAGTATCATCTGTGGTAAACAGTAAGATTTGTAAAGTGTTGCTTTAAGATGGTGAAGAATTGATGAGGCTGGTTGAGAAAATTATGAGCTGGGCCACTTGCTAATCTTGCACCTGACTTGAGCAATGCCTAACGACTGAAAAATGTCTGGAGTAAAGCAGAGGCCTCAGCCCTCAATGTTCTTTCAGTGAGACACAGAAAAGCACCCACATCTCTGTAGTAGCCAATAGTCACACTCCCTTCACTGCAAAAAAACATCCTCCTTGTAAATCTGGTCTATTAAAGAGATAAGGATGTGCACAAAGACCCTCTGATGAAGGTCAGGCAGCTTTCACTGCTGCCTCAGCATGAGGAGGAGGACCAAAGTGTTTATTGTACCTCTTTTGCCAACTATAAATTCTGACCAAAGGTAACCAAGACTCTCACTATGCCCCATTTACATATTATCTTTTACACCCCTATGAATGCAAATGAGGAACTACATGAGACATGTAATACATGTATGACTGACATTACCAAACACCATCTATAACATGTGATTGTTCTATCCTATTGGGATGGGCCAAAAATTTGTAGTATAAAAGGGGGGCTTTGGGGAGGAAAGAGTCAGAGGGGAAAACACGTCTGCTTGCACAGGATTGATCAATAGACTGTGTCTTTCCTCCTCTCCTAAAGGGATGCCTTTAGGTGAGCTTTGTAGCTCCAACAGGAAATAGTCTTATTAGAAAAATTCACAGATGACACGTAGTTGAGTTGGAGTATCAATCTTCTGGAGGGCAGGAAAGCTCTGCAGAGGGATCTGGATAGGCTGGATCAATGGGCTGAGGCCAATTGTGTGAGATTCAACAAGGCCAGGTGCCAGGTTCTGCACTTTGGCCATGACAACCTGTGTTGATTTGGCACAGCCTGGATTTTGGTTGAGGGGGAAGGCCACAGAAGTGGCTTCTGTGAGAAGCTGCTAGACGCTTCCACCATGTCCAACAAAGCCAATCTCTAATGGCTCTGAAGATGGACAAGCTACTGGGCCAATTAGAGAGATTGGTAATGCCTCTGTGATGACATATTTAAGAAGAAAATCAAAACAGTGCAGGTGCAGTTTTTTTCCAGGGGTTGCAAGGCACCGCCACTGGGGACATCCAGGCAGCTGGTGGTGATACACCACTGCGGACCTTGCCTGCCTGGTTGCTCCTAGCCAGCAGTGCCAATGGTAGTAGGGCAAGGGCAGCGGATTCTCCTTCCCAGCACCCCACATGAAGAAAGGCATTTAATAGCACCAGCATTGTGACAGCTGCCACTGACCGCTCAGTGGTGGTGGGACGGCCCAGCCAGCAGCAGAAACATGGCAAACAACTCTCCAGCACGGAATCTAGACGAGATTGACCTCTCGATGCTGCAGGATTCTGTAGGAATCTTTGAATTGGCAGAACTTGTTAGCAATGATACTTAGGAGCAGCACTTTTTCTTCTAGTAAGAGAAGAAGAGGAAGTGAGGACATGTGAGAGAAAGCAACATGGTGACACAAAGGTCAGTGGAAAAAAGAAGGGAAGGAGGCGCTCTAAGTGCTGGAGCCGAGATTCCTCTACAAACTGTTGTGAGGACTATGGTGAAACAAAATGTTCCCTTGTAATGCATGAAGTCCACTGTGGATGCAGAAATCAACTTGCAGCCCGTGGGAAAAGTTTCACGCCGGAGCAAGTGGATGCCAGAGAAAGCTGTGATCCAGTGAGAGACCCAAATAGAGAGAGAGGGCCCCTGCTTCCAGAAATAGAGAAAGCCCTTGCACCAAATCTAGAGCAGCCTATCCTTAAAAGACTGCACCCTGTGGACAAGTGACCCACACCACAACACTTTTAGAAAGACTGCCCCTGGGAGGGACCGCATGGCATAGCAGAGAAAAGACTCCTCTCCCTGAGCAAACAGAAGAAAATCTTGAGTGACAAACTGACCAATACCCCCATGCCCTGTCTCCCTGCTCTGTTGGTGGGAAAGAGGGAAGGGCTGGGGGAGGGAAGTGTTTTAAAGGCTTATTTTACTTCTCATTATCCTCCTCTGACTCTGTTAAGAATAAATTTATCTTACCCCTTTAAATTTGAACCTATTTTACCCTTAGAGTGTTTTCTCCCAGTCTTTAACTCATGAGCCCTTTGTTAATTTTTTTCCCCCAACTATAATAGGAGTGAAAGACAGAGGAGGTACAACTGACACTGAAGAAGGCTTCAAGCATCAGTATTTTATTGTGCTCCAGTACAGCCTTTTATACCCTTTATCTTACATGCATGCCACCTGTGCACCCTCTCTACCCTTCTGTGATTGGTCAGGTACACCTCAGCATTCCATGTTTCTTTACCTTCAGTATTGTTCACCTGTTCTACACAGTTGTAGCCTATTAGGGATGAGGCTTGGCCGCAGCCCCATTCCCAATCACCACAAACTGTATGCCTACAATTCGCCCTTCTTTTTCTCTTAAATACCATGTTTACCATCCTTGTACAGGGCCCTTGCAGAAGAAATAGCAAACATGGTACAAGTACCTTTTTATGTAGGTTCCACTAGCTCTGGAATGTGTCCGTGTACTGACCTCGATTCATTCCCCAAATCTACATTACATTTCATCAAAATCCTTATACCTACACTTATGGAATATTGACAACCAAAATCCTTATACCTACATTTATAGAATACTGACAATCAAAATCCTTATACCTCATTTATAGAATATTGACAATATCAATAGCAACATACATGAATAAGCCAAAGGCTTCATGTTAGGATATTAACAAAATCAACAGCTATATAATTCTATCAATAACTATACAACTTTAACAACAACAATAACTATACAGCTTCATAAAGTAAAATACAAGGATAAGATAGAATCTATATGTTCCCATCGCCCACGTCTTTGCTCATTTCAAGGAGTCAGGTGAGCCACAGCCAGGTTTGTTGCTTCAAGGGGCATAATCCAGCACAGGTCAAATGCAATAAGTAGGCACCCACTGATCTCCAATATCTGTCGAGAAACAGGCATATCCACGTCCCTAGGTAACAAGATTGCATGGGCCCTCCCAGGCTCGTGTTTCCAAATTATGAACCCAGATGGAGCAGGGCCACAAGTCCTGTCACTTGGTAACAAAAGTGCACTAGAATAACAGGCATTGTACACAAGGGAAGAAAAGTAAGATGATTCAATGCAAACACAGCTTTCCAAATTCTTTGCTTGCGGGGTTTCACTTACCATTCCTCGTTTTGTTTCGGCCGCAGCCCCATTCCCAATCACCACAACTTTGTGCCTACAAGTGAACAAACAACTTTCACGGGTGCCTGGCGTTTGGCCAGTATCAAACCATAACACAACCTCATGCAGCACTGCAGGCTGGGGGCAGTGTCTGGAAAGCTGCACAGCAGAAAAGGACCTAGGATGCTTGTCGACAGAGGCTGAACATGAGCCAGCGTGTGCCCAGTTGGCCAAGAAGGCCAATGGTATCCTGCCTTGTATCAGCAATAGTGTGGCCAGCAGGACCAGGGAAGTGATTCTTCCCCTGTACTCATCACTGCTGAGGCCACATCTCAGTTACTATTTCCAGTTCTGGGCCCCTCAGTTCAGGAAAGACATTGAGGTGCTAGAGACAGTACAGAGAGGGGCAACTGTTAGTCAAGGGTCTGTTAAAAATAAAGGCTGGAAGCAGATCACTGCATGTACAAAGAATAAGGTTCCTCCTCAGAATTTGATGAGTAGGACGGGTACCTTCTACAACAGGTATGAGGCTCTAGAACTAGAAGGCCAGACAACCAATGAGGTGGGTGAAGATCCTTCTGGGATAGTGGGGTGTCCTAAAACAACACCACCTCTACCCCACATAAGAACCTCCTCTGTTAAAAGGAAGAGTAGTTGCAATAGGAGACTCCCTTCTAAGGGGAACAGATGAGCCAATATGCAGACCGGACCAAACTCACAGGGAAGTTGGCTGTCTCCCAGGGGTTCATATGAGGGACATTACTGGAAAACTTTCCAGTCTAGTATGGCCCTCTGATTACTATCTGCTATTGGCTGTCCAAACTGGCAGCAACAAAATAAGAAAGAGAAGTCTGAGGGCAATCAAAAAACATTTCAGTTCCCTGGAATGATTGGTAGAGGGATATGGAGCACAGGTAATGATTTCCTTGACACTTCTGGCAACAAACAACAAATAATATTGGAAGGAATAGGCACATCCATCAAGTCAATGCATGGCTCTGATACTGGTGTAATCAGAAAAATCAGGGATTTTGACCATGGGGTGATCTACTCAACACCTGGTCTACTGACACCTGATGGGGTGCACCTTTCTCAGAGGGGAAAAGGGGTTCTAGCGCAGGAGCTAGCGGGGCTCATTGATGCAGCTTTAAACTAGACTGGAAGGGGAAAAGGGATAAAACCAGGCTTGCCAGTGATGATCAATGGGATGCTGTGCCAAAACTTGAGGAAATGAGCACTAATGGGATCCCTCAATCTGCTTCAAGAGATGTTGGCTATAATATACCACACCTGAAATATTTCTACACTAATGCACACAGCATGAAGATTAAACAAGAGGAGCTCGAGGCTTTGGCCCAGTCCCAGAGATTTTACATCATTGGTATAAATGAAACCTGGTGGAATGAGTCCTGTGACTGGAGTGCCGTGTTGGGTGGTTACAGGATCTTCAGGAGGGATAAGCAGTGCAGAAGAGGCAGAGGGGTGGCACTGTATGTAATAGCAGGGTTACAACGTGTGGAACTCCTAGTTGGCAATGGCACAATTGAGACCCTCTAAATAAGAATCAAGAGGCAGACACCGTGGATGTAATTGTCAGAGTCTACTATAGGCTGCCAAGACAGAACAATGATGCTGATAAATTATTCTTTAAGGAACTAAGGGATGCTTCCAAGTCAACAGACCTTATGGAGGACTTCAACTTACCATAAATTAACTGGGAGAATCACACAGCCGGTATGAAATGGGCCGGGAGATTCCTAAAACACCTGGATGACAACTTTATGGAACAGGAACAAAGGGAGCTTACCTACTGCTTGTCAACAGAGTGGATCTCATGAGTGAAGAGGAGATTGGCAGCCATCTTAGCCACCAAGGGACCATGAAGCAATCAAGTTTAAAATCTCTGGCAACAGGAGGAAAATTGCCAGAAAACCTCAACTCCGGACATGAGGAAAGCTGTCTTTGGTCTGCTCAAGGAACTAGTAAGGTCCCCTGGGAGTATATTTCTGCAGGCACTAGGGTCCATCAGTGCTGTTCACTTTCTGAACATCACCTCCTAAAAGGCACAGGAGCAGGCAATTCCCAAATGTCAAAAGTCAACCAGAAGAAGCTAAAGGTTGGATTGACTGAGCAGGGATCTCCTTTTGGAAATAAGGCCAAAAAGGAAGGTGTATGGCCAGTGGAAGCACGGTCAACTGACATGGGTAAAAAAACAGAGATACTGCTTGCCACTTGTCCTAGGTGACTTTATGATGCTTGTATCCCTAATCATCTGTTCTATTTATGCTGGATATTAAGTTCTGCACCTTTGGTTCTCAGAGTGAAGGCGGAAAAAAAAGCGCAGTTGGTTTTCAGAAACTGCACTTGCACCCCCACATTCCTTCTCACAGACTGTGTTGTCTGCAGCATGGACAGTGGGAGAGAGCTCTCCTTTGCTGTTTAGTTAGGGTTTTTTAGCTAGTTGAGGCAGAGAAGTTCCCCAGACTGTGGCTTTTCTTTTTCTTGGAACTGATCAGCCCAGCTCTGGACTGAAAACCCATAAAAACAACAGGAGCTCACACCTGTCCCACCAGGGCCCAGGATGCGACATTTTCCAGTGCAGGAGGGACTGATAAGAGAATGAGCAAGCCGAGCTAAACCCCACGAAAAAGGACTTTCTGAATTTGCCATCTCTTCAGAACAGAGGGGTTTTATGGTTTAATATTACTCATTTTTTATGCTTGTGAATACTTTGCTTGTTAAATAAACAGGTTTTTTCCACTTTTCTGCAATGAAATCTTTTCCCAAACCAGTAAGGGGTGGAGCCACTTGAATCTGCTTTCTAGAGGGACACCTTTGGAAGTTTCCTCCCAAATTTGCCCTAAATCAGGACATCATCATATGGAGAAAATTCATGTGGCCAAAGCTTAGTTTGAGTTGAAGCTGCCAGAACTGTGGGGGACAACAAAAAGATCTTTTTCAAATATATTAGTGGCAGTGTAAAAATAACATCAGCCTGTTACAGGATGAGGATGGTCACCTCACAAACGGACATGGACGAGGCAGAGGTGTTTAATGCACTTTGCTTCTATCTTCAACACAGATGATGGACCAAGGGAGTCTCAGTGCCCTGAGCTGAAGGACCATGACTGCCAGCATGATCAAATCCCAGTTAACCCTGAACTTATGCAGGATCTGCTGCTCCAGGTGGAACCCCTACAAATCTATGGGGCCTGATGGGATTAATCCAAGAATCCTCAAAGAGCTGGCTGATGTCACTACAAAACCTTTCTCAATGAATTTTGAGCAATCTTGGGAATCCAAAAAGGTCCCAGCTGACTGGAAGCTGTCTAACATAGTCCCAATTTTCAAGAAAAGCAAAAAGGATGACCCTGGAAACTAAAGGCATGTTAGTCTCACTTCAGTGTCCTAGGGTGACTTTATGATGCTTGTATCCCCAATCATCTGTTCTGTTTGTGCTGTATATTGAGTTCTGTGCCTTTAAGACTGGTTCTGAGAGCGAAGCAGGGAAAGAAGAAGGGCGGAGTTTGTTTTGAAACACAGCATTCTACATTTCTACATTTTCTTCTACATTTTTTTTCTCCTTGGGACGATGTTGTTCATCTGAAGCACGGACAGCGGCCGGACAGAGATCGTTTTTGCTTTTAGTTAGAAGCTTCCTGGACTGTTTTTTTCCCTTTTTCTTGGGACTGTTTAAACCTGCTCTGGACTGAAAAACCCAGAGGAGCACCAGGGAGCTTGCACCTGTGGCCCACCAGGGCCTGGACCTCTGGAGAGACAAATAAGGGACTGATTGAGTTGAGCTACGCCCACAGGAAGGACTTTCTCAAATTGCTATCTCACTCCAGAATGACAGGTTTTATTGTTTCATATTATTCATATTATTCATTCTTTATGCTTGTGGGCACTTTGTTTGTAAATAAATAGTTTTTTCTACTTTTCTCTGAGGAAGTGCTTTTCCCAGATGGGCTGGGGGGAGGGGCCATTTGGGTTTGCTCTCCAGAGGAACCCTATTTCAGGGGTTTTCTCCCAAATTTTCCCTAAACCAGGAAAAGTGACTAGTAAAGTTATGGAGAAGATTATTCTGGGAGCTGTTCAAAAACACCTGAAAGACAACACAGTCATTGGTCACAGCCAGCATGGCTTCATTAGAGGAAAGTCCTGCTTATCAAACCTAATTTCTTCAAATGACCAGGTAACCCACCTAGTTGATCAAGGGAAGCCAGCTGATGTAATCTTTTTGAATTTCAGTAAAGCTTTTGATATTGTCTCTAATAGTAACCTTTTGGACAAAATGTCCAGCGGACAGCTGGATAAACACATCATGCCAAGCGAGCACCTGGCCCACGGGTTGGGCACAAAGAGTTCTAATGAATGGGGTTACATCAGACTGGAAATCTGTCTCTAGTGGGGTTCTGCAGAACTCCATCTTAGGGCCAGTTCTCTTCAACATTTTCATAAATGACTTGGAGGCAGGACTGGAAGAGATACTAAGCAAGTATGCAGACAATACAAAACTGGGAGGAGCTATTGACTCCCTTGAAGGCAGAGAGGCCCTGCAGAGAGATCTCAACAAATTAGAGGACTGAGCAATCACCAACCATATGTAGTTTGACAAGGGAAAGTGCCAGATTCTGCACCTGGGATGGAGCATCCCTGAACAGATTGGGGAATGAGAAGCTGGAAAGTAGTGCTGCCGAGTAGGACCTGGGGGTCCTGGTCAATGGAAAGTTGAATAGAAGTCAGCAGTGCCCTGGCAGCCAGGACGGCCAACCATGTCCTAGGGTACATCAAGCAACGCATCGCCAGCTGGACAAGGGAGACAATTGTCCCTCTCTGCTCTACACTGGTGTGGCCTCATCTTAAAATGTGTGCAATTCTGGTCACTGCAATATTACAAAGATATTGAGCTGTTAGAAAGTGTCCAGAGGAGGGGTGGTGGTGCATTCTGTCCCCCCTCTCCCCCTGTCCCCCCGTCGTGTCCCCCCCTCCCCTTCTCCTTTTCAGGCTGCAGTGTGATCTAAAAAATGCTTGTAAGACCTTGGCCTTGAAAACATCACCTGGGCTCAGCTCTTTCTGAGCTTATCAGAAATACTGTCTGCTCACAAGAACTGCTAATAGGCTGTTGTTTTCCTTATGGCCAGCCTTGGAAAATATTCTTCTTGCCTGAATGGCATAACATTCCTGTTCTCACACTTTCAAAGAAAGTGCCAATCCAAACTGTGGCCAGGATGAAGCATTGTTATGACTAAAGCCTACTCTCTTGCAACTCTATAAACAGCAGTCCAAAACAAGACCCTTTGAGCTCTCCTGGACTGCAGTGGATTGCTAACAGCAATCTCCCTCTAAGTGGGATGCCTCTCAGAGCCAGCAAACCCTCAGGATTGCTATACCTGGAGGATCGCCAAAACACAACATGTCCTGGGCTGATATCTCACTCCTCAAGGCCTGATCCTTCGCCTGTCGGGAGATGCAAAAGCATCCGAAGTGAATATTTCACTGATTTCTGAGAGGAATTTTCCACAGGCACCTTGCTTGCACCGACTATTTCTGTCTGTGTGCATGCTGCTGCGCATATGCTATAGCAAACCTGAGATAAATACAGCCTTTTTATATAATTAAGTATCGGCGATTGACGGAGAGACGGGAAGACTGATTCATGATCAGAATTCGATTTTATTCAGGTTTTCCAAGTCTTATATACCATTTCAGTAAGGTTAATAATTTCTGCTACAATAATTAGGTTAAAAGATAATACAAGCAACTTATGCATTTTACAACATCTTTATCGTAGAGGGTTGATTGAATCTTTTCCCTTAAGCAGGTTTTAATCCCATTTTCTCATAAGCTCAAAGTTCTGTTTGTCCTTGCCACGGCATTCTAGTCACCAGACTAGTTATGCTAATCAAGTCTGTCTTACTCTCAGACTTGTGTATTCCCACAATTAAGTACCTCAGATATCTATGTATCCAGGCCTGGAAGTAAGGTTAAGTTATAGTTATAAGCTTACTTAAATGCTGCTAAGTGCTGTTCTTTTGCTAAGCTGTTAAACATAAGCTGTCTTGTTAAGTGTCCTTCCATTAAGTTGATAAGTAAAGTTATAAGTTAGGTTAACTACTGTTAAGTGTTATTCCTCTGTTAAATTGTTAAGGTTCAGCTATTAATTAAGTTATAGGTTAAGTTGGTGTAGTGGGTTTGACATTGGCTATATGCTAGTGCACCTATGAAAAATCATTTATTTATTCTTCTCTGTTACAGTTAAGCATAGGAGGAGGAAAGAAAATCCATGGGATGAAATAAGAATTAGGAGAAAACAGTTTAGGGGAAAACAGGCTCAAAATTTTAAAAGGTATAAAGAAAAATTTATTAATAGAATTAAAAGAGGATAATGAGAGCTAGAATAAACTTTTAGAACACCTTTTCCCCCTCCCAGCCTATTCTTTTTAGCCAATACTGTAAAGAGACAAAATATGGGACTTCTTAGTTTGTGTAGTGGGTTTGGTTTACTACCTGAGTCATGGCACCAATTAATGTAGTGGGTTGAGCGCTGGCCAAACACCAGTGCCCCCACTAAAATTATTTATTCATTCTCTGATAGCAAACCAAGCCCCATTCAGAAGTTTCCTCCCAAATTTTGCTCTAAACCAAGGCAGTTTGGTATAAGTTGTTTTCCCTGTCTTAAATTACTAGACTTAAGGTATAAGTTAAGTTATAGTACTGTTAAGTTTGAGTGTTGTTAAGCTTTTAGGCCGTATTCCTTTTTATCCTTATCTGCACTGTCTTTTCACACACACACACATCCCCCACACACTCCCCTAGGTAGTTCTCAATTAATTTCTGTTTTGATTGTCTGGATTTTCTTTGGTTTTGTTGCTGCTTGATTTCCCTTGTGCCTTAGCTGTCATTTGTAAGTAGAGTGAATCTTGCCAACGAACCTGTTGTCCTTTGTCACTTAATATTAGATCTGACTTTTGCTCATACCCTTGTAAGTGATGCTTTTAAAGCGATCTCAAACACACTCATTCGTGAAAGGAGGGGATCAAAGATGGTGAAGAGCCTTGAGGGGAAGCTGTCTTAGTTTACAATGTAAGATATAACCAAAAGTATGTATTCTATTACCATCTTCATAAGCTGTTAAAACAGGTGGGGCAGTGTTTTTTATCTCCTCAATGACTCATCCCTGATAACTCCCTCCTGGGGACTATCTTCTGCTAATGGGCCATCAGGTCTCACTGCATGACATAAAATTACATCATCTCATTGCATCCAGAGGAAGGAACCAAGCATTCCTCTCTGTATATAATCTGAGCATTGGAACACCACAGTCATCCCTACCTCCTGGATTCCCAGAGGACGAGCTACATAACCACCACTGGACCTTTAGAGGAAGACCAGACACTTCTTAAGGATCACCGCTTCAACAGAACCACATCTATCACTCCAACAGGACTGCAGGCACCATTTAAACAGACTGCTACCACCACACTGACCAACAGGGTGTTAGGTTGTATCCTGACTCTGTTTAAGACAGTGTTTTCTGCCTTTAATTTAATTTTCCTATTAAATTGTAGTTCTGACTTGGAATGTCCCACTGGTTTGCTTTCAAAGTAGTACAGAAACCATATGAGGAGCAGCTGAGGTCACTTGGCCTGTTCAGCCTGGAAGAGACTGAGGGGAGAGTCATTGCAATCTACAACTTCCTTGTGATGGGAAGAGGAGGGGCAGACACTGACCTCTTATCTCTGGTTGCCAGTGACAGGACCCGAGGGAATTACCTGAAGTTGTGTCATGGGAGGTTTATATTAGCCTGACAGAGTTCAGTACTCACAGGCACATGGTGTGACTCTTGGGGATGGTCCTCCATGGGGTGGGGAGTTGTACTGAATGATACTTGTGGGTCCCTTCCAACTCAGGAGATTCTGTGATTCTATAAACCAAGCTGATGAAGGGTCTGGAGAGCATGCCCTATGAGGAGCAGCAATGGGAGCTTGGGATGTTTAGCCTGAAGAAGAGGAGGTTCAGGGGTGAATTTCTCACTCTTTACAGATACCTGAGAGAGTTATAGCCAGCTGGGGTGTCAGAGACTGGCCTGGTTAATGACCCAAACAAACGACCATTTAACCACTCAGGTGTTGAGGGCCACCTGTAAGTCTGATAATAGGAGAAAAGCTTCAGAAAGTGCTTTGTCATGATGTCTGCTTATCATAATCACTCAAGCACCTGAAAAATACATGCTGAATAAACTGAGTAGCCCACCTTGAGGCCCATAAAAAGGAAGGCAAAGCTGATGCAAAATGTGGAGGGGAGAATGAGGGGCAGAATCCCTGACCTTTGCCTTTCCCACCACCATCACCTGCTGTGAGACACCCTGAGGCCTCTTGGAGCCGATGCCGCTTGCTTAGAGAACAACACCCCTGATTCCTGCACCTGTGGACCAAAGTCACGAGTGAGTTGTGGAACCCCCTAATCCTGCTCCTGCGTTCCATGGTGAGAACACAGCTAGTGGACTGATGTTCAGCTGCAGCAACTGGGCACTGTGCTCGCATTTTGGAGGACAGGCCACCACATTCCAGTCAAACTGCCCCAAGAACAGAGAAGGAAGATAAGATGCTTCAAATGGCAGAAAAAAAAAAAAAAGCAAAAACTGTTCTGCTCCCCTCACCTCATCTCAGCAGCAACAAAGTATGGTGGTGACCTATCCTATGCTTTTTAAAGTCACCTTAGCTTTTTCTAACCTTTCTCTACTTTTATCTTTCTTTCTCTTTGCCTCTCTTCCTAGTAAATAAAAATCTATCACTTTTTTTGGCATCAACATTTAATTTTGTTTGGTTTTTATTTCAGGCTTTTTTGGGAAATATTTCGAAACTTCCGTTTTATTCATAGAGACTTAGTTTTCTTAGCTCTTCTGTGTTTAAACTGGTTTGTAACACCACCTCAGGCTACAGCCTGGGTATTAAACAAAGGAAAGTGGCAAACTCTTCGAGGCAGGATACTGTTTCTTTGTCTACTCAAGTCAACTCAACTGTGATATACCCCCTGTCATGGAAGTACCTGGACATTCACACTTAGCCTGAAGGTATCCATCTCTGCTGATGGGTCATAATGAGCCATAAGTAACTCGAGTGCCGATTTAATAGGCATCTGTAAACACCTTAGAAGGTGTCAAAGAAGGCTCCCTGTGATCTATAGTATTACATCATTTAGTATAAAACTCCTGGCCCCAGGGTAGGTACCGGGGGTTCCTACCTGAACCTAAGTGAATATAAACCCAATGAACTATGTTTTGAGGTTTTCCCTTGTACCTGACTGTTATGGTTAAGGTTTGCTTATCCGAGTCATGGCACCATTTGTATGGTGGTTTTACATTTGCTGAATTTGTTTGCTAATTGAGAGAGAGGATTTGGGGAGAAAAAGGCAAAAGCAGGCTCAACTTAGAAGTAAAAAAAACCACATAGATTTTATTAACATACACTAAGAGAAGAAAATAAATAAATAAACCCCCCCCCCCACAAATTACTTTCTAAAACTAACCCTTTCTCTCACTACAAACTGTTCATTTTCTACAAACAATATAAAGAGGCAAAATTCAGAACTCCAGGTCAGTACTAATTATAAAGCAGTCTTTTATTCAGTCTTTGAGAGAGAGAAGTCACTCCTGTTCTTTGGTAATTTTCTACAAGAGAAACAGTCTGCTTGTTGCTTCCAACTCACACAAAAGCAGCTCGCTCAGGGAACTTCTGCAGTTGAGGAACTTCTCATATTACATAGCTTTTCCCATGACTACATATGGGCCGTAGATTCACAGATTGAGGGGGTACTTTTTTAAAATTAGCTGTTTAAAAAAAAAAAAAGAAAGTATCTTTTTCAACCCAGGGAACAGAGATGATCTTTTCACTTCTTCACTGGCAGAGGGCTTCTTCTCATCTCTCTCTGTTCAACCTCTCATGGAGTAACAAAAATACTCATTTCAACACAGATACCTTTGCTCAAATCCACAAATCATCTCCCCAATTTATATTGTCCACAATCTAAAAGATTATCCTGTTACCAAAATCCATAGGAGATTTTCAGCCTAGAACTAAGGCAAGTTGTCATGTCTATCACTTAAGAAGTCACTCTTCCTTTACTGACTTTGAGATCTCCATATTGTCCCTTTACATGTGTCCAATTTGGCCTTTTCTCTCATCTCTGAGAAGGGTTAAAGTTTCAATCTGTGTCAGAAAGGAGTTAAAGCTTGCCCAGGCCTGTGATGGTCATGTGATCTTTGCCAAAGCAGCTGCAAATGTTTCAAAGCCATGCTGGTGGAGGGGGAAGGCTGATGGATGCCTTCTCTTCCACTCCTCGATCCGAAGGTGTGAGCTGCTCACAGCTGCTCTGTAAGGCCCAGCGTAGAGTGGGGATCTCATCCCCCCCTGGGCCAGGGGTGCCCGCAGCCAGAGGCCAGGACATGGTCCTGCCACGACCAGCCCTGATCCCTGCCACAGCTCCAGACGCATGGCCAGCCCTGCTTCCTCTGCAGTCAGCGGCTCCCGGAGGGCCCGGATGGGTCCCAGCTGCCCTGGGGGCAGCCAGGGTCTAAGCCGGGCTCTCCTTGGCTGCCTACAATGTTACCTGCTTATCGGATGGGGGGGAAAGAGGAAGTCTCAAACCCAGGTTCAGCTTTTATATGGGTATTACCAAAAGTTGCCTTCTGTTTTCTGAGTGGTCAGAACTGCATGTCAATCCAAAACCTGCCCTCTCCATAGGTCCCTGTCCTTTCTAGAGAATTCTTAGGTCCTAGCAGGGCAATACTGCTTCAGCCTATGACACTGACAGATACAGTCTATGATCAGTACTTTTACATATTGCAACAGTCTTGTTGCAAGGTCCACCAGTGATAAGATCTTTTCTAATCTTATCCTTTTTTCTCTTCTCTTTCATTTTCTTATGTTTTCTTAGGTGTTACTTTTTAGGCTTTTATATTGCTATATTACTATAGATAATAATAACCAAAAATGGCTACATTCCTATTTTCCATTAAAACCAAATTGTTCTAAAATAAACCCTATACTTATATATTTAAAACCACTGATCATTCAATGCTGTTTCACTCTAATCCACCCCAAGGGATCCATTATCAAGAACCTGGGTTACTCTCACCTTCCTGGGGTAGGTTGTATCATGGGGATTGGTCTCTTCTCCCAGGCAATCAGCAACAGAACAAGAGGACACAGTCTTAAGCTGTGCCAGGGAGAGTTTAGGGTGGACATCAGGAAGAAGTTCTTCATAGAAAAACTGGTTAGACATTGGAACAGGCTGCCCAGGGAGGTTGTGGAGTCATGGTCCCTGAAGGTGTTTAAGGAAAGACTGCATGTGGCACTTAGTGCCACGGTGTGGTTGACATGGTGATATTGGGTCATAGGTTGGACTCAATGACCTCAGAGATATTTTCCATCCTAATAAATTCTGTGATTCTGTCAACTGCATTAGAACAGACCCAGGAATATTCATCTCTCTCTCTCTCTCTCTCAATCTCACTAATAGATCTCTGTTCCTATACTTTCTCTAGTGACACACATTAACACTCTGTAGCTAGTGCATTTATCACCTGCAATCCTATAACCTGCTTTCCTGTTGCTTCTGTGAATCTGGATCATGTAAGTCTTTATTGAATGTGACCAGACCTATACTACTGGACTGGTAAAATGCAATATTTGTGCATCTATGCTCATGCAAGTTCCTATTGAACTCAACCTGACTTACAGTGCTGAATTGGTTCAAATCAGAAATTAAGCGCAGTTGCACCCAGTCCCTCTGATCGCTGAGGATCAGCTGGAATGCAAAGGGCTTTATTTACTGCTAAATTCCTATACTCTTAATGCAACACCATTTGAAAATTATTTTCATGAACTAGTCTTGCCTCAAAAAAGTTTATTTTCAACAGTGTGTTGGTTTTGCACAGCTGTCTTAGGGTGATTTTATGACACTATATCCCCTTTCGTCTGTTTTATGCCCAGACATGGATCCTAAAACTTTAAGCTAGGTCCGATGGGGGGGGGGGAAGCCAATGGAATTTTTTTGGTGCAGTTTTCACACATCCTCCCCCAGGATCGCTCAGCTGTGTTGTCAGCATGGACAGGAGTATATCTTTGCTTTCATCTAGATTCTGTTTTGTTAGCTGAGACAAGATGTTTTTCCTGGGACTGTGGCTTCTTCTTCTTCTTCTGGAACTGTTCAACTTTGCTCTGGTACAAAACACCAGATCATTGCTGGGAGCACCATGCCGCGGCCTGGAGGGGAGACCTCAGGATGCCGCATCCTGGCTCTGGACCTTGGAAGGAGTCAAGCCACACCTACAGAAAGAACTCCGAATCCACCAGTTTTCTCCCCAGTGAGAAGGTTTTAATATCTAACTTTATTTATTCTTTTTTCCCTCTGCTTGTTAAATAAACAGGTTTTTTCCTTTCCTCAAAGAAATTAATTAAAGAACTGCCAGAACCTACCTTTCTTCAGAGGACACACCCTTTCAGGACATTTCCTCCTAACTTGTCTCAAACCGAGACAACAGCCTAGTTTTTTGTAGCAGGGGGGCCATGGAGATGGCTTCTGTGAGATGCTAAAAACTTCCACCATGTTCAGCAGAGCCAATCCCTGATGGCTCTGAAGATGGATATGCTGCTGGCCAAAACTGGGCCAATGATAGAGGTTGGTAATGCCTCTGTGATAACATATTTAAGAAAAAAATCAAAACAAAGTGCAAACAGTTTTTTCTACCCAGAGAAGAAGAGGAGGTGAGAACATGTGAGGGAAACAACATGGAGACACCAAGGTCAGTGGAGAAGGAGAGGGAGGAGGTGCTCCAGGTGCCAGAACCAAGATTCCTTTGCAGGCTGTGGTGAATATCATGGTGAAGCAGGTTATCCCCCTGCAGCCCATGGAGATCCACGAGGAATGCAGAGATCCACCTGCAGCCCATGAGGGGGGTGCTCACGCTGGAGTGGGTGGCTGCCTGGAGGAGGCTGTGGTCCAGTGGAAGACCTGATGTAGAGAAGGGACCCCTGCTTCCAGGCTGGAGCAGCCTGTCCTTGAAGGACTGCACCCCATGGACGAGTGATCCACGCCACAAAAGTTTTGGGGTGCCTGTGTGCCTGTGGGAGGGGACTCACGTTGCAGCAGTTTTGGGAGGACTGCTGCTCATGAGATTTGGACCCACGCTGGAGAAGTTCACGGAGAACTGTCTCCTGTGGAAAGGGGAGAAGGGACCCTCTGGTGCAGCAGGGGAAACACTACTCTCCCTGAGCAGCGGAAGAAAATCTTGAGTAACAAACTTACCAAAACCCCCATGTCCCATCTCCCTGCACTGTCGGTGGGAAGGAGGGAGGGGGTTGGGGGAAGAAAAGGTGTTTTTAAGGGCTTATTTTACTTCTCATTATCCTCCTATAATTTTGTTAGCAATAAATTCACTTCGTACTTCTAAGGTGAACCTGTTTTGCCCTTGGAGTGCTTTCTCCTGGTCCTTCTTTCAACTCATGAAGCCTTTGTAAATTTTTTCTCTCCTCTGCCCAGCTGTGGCAGGGGAGGGTGAGTGAGTAACTCTTGGGGTGGGTGCCTGGCATTTTGCCAGTGTCAAACCACAACAAACAGCTTCAAAGTTTGTTATCTCCAGTCTGTTGGTTATTATCTCATTTGTCTCTGTTATAAGGAACAGGTAACTATACTGATGTCACCTACATCTGAAAAAATCATTTACAGAATAGAAAGTGGGAAAACAAAGAGAAGAGGGCTTCTCTTGAGTTTTTCTCCATCTCCCCTCTGCTTCATAAAATTCTTGGAAAACGTAGAAAACCAGTTGCAGCATGTATTTGTATTTATATTTAAACTAAATGGAATCCAGCAACCTGTATCCCTAATTTAGAACAGTATTTGACTGCTTTATACAAGACAATTGCACAATGACCAGAGACACCTGAGATTAGAAACACTGCCCCAGGAGTTTTGCAGATTTAGTGAAGACTAGAAGCAGTAAGACTGGTTAAAGGAGGAAAGGTAGGTAAAAAAAAAATATTTAGAAAATCCAAGAGAGCAGCTTCAAAGAAGCTGCCTAGACCTGCTTAGCAAATGTCAGACAGCCCAGAAGCCTCGGCAATAAATAGTTCTCTAAAAATCACAGAATCACAGAATAAACTAGGATGGAAAAGACCTTTGAGATCATCAAGTCCAAACTATGCCCTAACACCACCTTGTCAACTAAACCATGACACTAAGTGCCACATGCAGTCTTTTCTTAAACACATCCAGGGACAGTGACTCCACCACCTCCCTGGGCAGCCTATTCCAATGCCCAATCACTCATTCTGGGAAGAACTTCTTCCTAATGTCCAAACTAAACCTCCCCTGGCATAGCTTAAGAGCTATGTCCTCTTGTCCTGTTGCTTGTTGCCTGGGAGAAGAGATCAACCCCCACCTGGCTACAACCTTCTTTCAGGTAGTTGTAGAGAGTGATATGGTCTCCCCTGAGCCTCCCTTTCTCTAGGCTAAACAACCCCAGCTCCCTCAGCTGCTCCTCACAGGTCTTGTGTTCCAGTCCCTTCACCAGCCTTGTTGCCTTTCTCTGGACACATTTATGCATCTCAACATCCTTCTTAAACTGAGTGGCCCAGAACTGTACATAGTACTCAAGGTATGGCCTCACCAGTGCCAAATAAGTGGGAAAAATCACTTCTGTAGTCCTTCTGACCACACTATTCCTGATGCAGGCAAGGATGCCATTTGCCTTGGCCACCTGGGCACACTGCTGGCTCACGTTCAGTCTGCTATCAATCAGTACCCCCATTTCCCTTTCTGCCTGGCTGCTGTCCAGCCACTCTGTCGCCAACCTGTAGTGCTGCAGGGGGTTGTTCTGACCAAACTGCAGGATCTGACACTCAGTCTTGTTAAACCTCATGTTGTTGGATTCTGCCCATCAATCCAGCCTGTCCAGGTCCCTCTGCAGAGCCCTCCTACCCTCCAGCAGATCAGCACTCCCAACTAACTTAATGTCATCTGTAAATTTGCTAACTCAATCCCCTCATGCAGATCATCAATAAATATATTAAACAGGACTGGGCCCAACACTGATCCCTTGGGGACATCACTAGTGACTGGCTGCCAGCTGGATGCAACACCATTTACCACCACTCTCTGGGCCTGGCCATCCAGCCAGTTCTTAATCCAGCTAAGAGTGCACCTGTCCAAGCCATGGGCTGCCAGCTTGTCGAGGAGTATGCTGTGGGAGACAGTGTCAAAGGCTTTGCTGAAGTCCAGGTAGACAACATCTACAGCCTTTCCTGCATCTACCAGGTGGGTCACCTGATCATAAAAGGAGATCAGATTGGTCAAGCAGGACCTGCCTTTCCTAAATCCATGCATGCTGCCTGGGTCTGATCCCCTGGCTGTCCTGTAGGTGCAGTGTGATTGCACTCAAGATGATCTATTCCATAACCTTGCCAGGCACTGAGGTCAGAATGACAGGCCTGTAGTTTTCCAGATCCTCCTTTCAGTAGAAAATATTGGACGTTACAGTGGCCAGCTTCCAGTCATCTGAGACCTCCTTGGTTAGCCAGGACTGTTGATAAATGATGGAGAGAAGCTTGGCGAGCTTATCTGCCAGCTCTCTCATCACCCTAGGATGGATCCCATCTGGTCCCATATGTTTTGTGAGCATCTAAGTAGCTCAGCAGGTCATTAACTGCTTCCTCCTGGATTACAGGGGACTAGTCTTCTCCTTGTCCCCATCTGTTAGCTCAGAAGGCCAGTTGTCTTGAGGATGACCTGTCTTAATGTTGAAAACTGAGGCAAAGAAGGTGTTAAGTACCTCAGCCATTTCCTCATCTTTAGTAACTATATTCCCCCCGTCCAATAAAAAGTGAAGGTTGTCCTTGCCCCTCCTTTTGCCATTAATGTATTTATAAAAACATTTTTATTGTCCTTCACAGAAGTGGCCAGATTAAGTTCTAATTGGGCTTTTCCCTCTCTAATTTTCTTCCCTACATGACCTGGCAACATTCTTAAACATTTCTTCAGTTGCCTGCCCCTCTTTCCAAAGGTGATACAACCTCTTTTTTTCCCTTAGTCCCTTCAAAAGCTCACTGCCTATCCAGGCTGGTCATCTTCCCTGTCAGCTCTTCTTTAGGCTCACAGGGAAAGCCTGCTCCTGCACCTTTAAGATTTCTTTTTTGAAATATGTCCACCCTTCCTGGACCCCTTTGTTTAAAAAGGCTGTTTCCCAAGGAACTCTCTGAATCAGTCTCCAGAATAGGCCAAAGCCTGCCCTCTAGAAGTCCCATGTAGAAGTTTTGTTGATGCCTCTCCTTGTTTCACCGAATATTAAAAACTCGATTATGTCATGGTCACTATACTCCAGACAGTTTCTGACACCCACATCTCCCACCAGCCCTTCTCCATTTGTAAACAGCAGGTCTAGCAGACCCCCATCCCTGGTAGGCTCGCTCACCAGCTGCAACAAGAAGTTATCCTCCATGCACTCTCAGAACCTCTTAGACTGCCTCTTCTCCACTGTGTTCCCAGCAGACATCTGGCAGGTTAAAGTCTCCTACAAGAACAAGAGCTGGCAATTTTGAAACATGCTCCAGCTGCTTGTAGAATAAGTTGTCCACTTCTTCATCCTGGTTGAGTGGTCTATAACAGACTCCCACCAGGATGTCAGCCTTGTTGGCCTTACCCCTGATTCTTAACCATAGGAACTCAACCTTATTGTCATTAACCTCAAGTTCTATAGCGTCAAGAGACTCCCTAATATAGAGCCATTCCTCTACCTCTCCTACCTCACCTGTCTCTCCTGAAGAGCTAGTAGCCATCCATTGCAGCACTCCAGTCATGTGAGTCATCCCACCAGATTTCTGTGATGGCATCATAGCTTTCCTGATGCACAATGGCCTTCAGCTCCTCATGTTTGTTATCCATGCTGCGTGCAGTAGTGTACATGCACTTCAGCTGGGCTGCTGATTTTACCCCCTGACTGTGGCTTACCACCCTTATGCTCATCTCTGGAGAGCCTAGTCTCATCCCTTTCCCCCTTCAAACCTAGTTTAAAGCTGTCTCAATCAGCCCTGCCAACTCATGGGCTAGAATCCTTTTGCCCTTGTTAGATAGATAAAACCTATCTGACTCTAGGAGGCCTGGTGCTGTTAAAGTTGCCCCATCATCAAAAAACCCAGAATTGCACTGATGGCACCAGCCCTTAAGCCACTCATTGATAACATGGGTTTTCCTGTTCCTTTCATTATTCATCCCTGATACTGAAGGAACTGAGTAGAACACCACCTGCACTCCTGTCCCAATCCTTAAAAAAGAAACATTTAAGAAAAGCTCCATTTACCTATATTGCCAATAAGGCTGGTGTTGAAACATGCTTTGTCACTCTCCCACAGCCTGTATATTTTCCAGTTACTATCATATTTTGTATTTGCTCCATAATCACAGAATCACAGAATGGGTAAGGTTGGAAGGGACCACAGCGGGTCATCTGGTCAAATCTCCTTGCTCAAGCAGGGTCATCCTAGAGCACATTTACACAGAATTGTGTCCAGATGGTTCTTGAATATCTCCAGTCAGGGAGACTCCACACCCTATCTGGGCAACCTGTTCCAGTCCTCGGTCACCTGCACAGTAAAGAAGTTCTTCCTTGTTGCATATAGGTAAAACCTTAAAAGGGAAGGCCTTGTAAAATCATGGCTCAGGTTTGCTACTTCAGCTAAGCAGAAAAGGACTATGGGAAAATGACTCAGCTGAATTAAAGGTAGAAAAACAAGTTATGTAACCATCGTGTGTTCACATCATGATGTTGGTGGTTGGTTGAATTATGTTTGTTATGATTTAAAAGTATGTAACTGATAACTGACTGCTTTAAAAGGCTGGGTTTTTACAATAAAGGGCTCTCCTTTACAGCTGTCTGGGGACCCTGCGTCACTTCGGACTCTCACATCACACTTCCTCATGTTCAGGTAGAACCTTCTGTACCCGTTCCTGCCCGTTGCCTTGTCCTATTGCTTGGCACCACAGAGAAGAGCCTGGCTCCATCCCTTTGGCACCCTCCCTTCAGATACTTTATATACATTGTTAAGATCCCCTCTGTCTTCTCAAGCCTGAACAGGCCAAACTCTCTCAGCCTGTCCTAATAAGAGAGGTGCTCCAGTCCCTTAATCATTTTTTATGCCCTCCAATGGACCCGCATCAGGAGTTCCTTGTCTCTCTTGTACTGAGGAGCCCAGAACTGGGCACAGCACTCCAGGTGAGGCCTCACCAGGGGAGTAGAGAGGCAGGATCACCTCCCTTAACCTGCTGGCAGTGCTCTTCCTAATGCACCTAAGGATACTCATGACCTTCTTGGCAACAAGGGCACTGTTGTTTCATGGACAGGTTGTTGTCCACCAGGACCCCATGTTCCTCTGCAGAGCTGCTTTCCAGAAGGTTGTCCTCCAGCCTGTACTGGTGTCCAGGGTTATTCCCTAGGTGCAAGACTCTGCATTTGGCCTTGTGTAAATTCAAACAGTTCTTCTCTGCCTGTCTCTCAAACCTGTCAAGGTCCTTCTGAATGCTTCCACAGCACTCTTGGATATTGGCCACTCCTCCAGGTTTGTGTCATCAGTGAATTTGCTGAGAAGGTATCTACCCCTTCAGCCAAGTAATTGATGAACAAGATAAACAATACCGGGCCCAGTATTGAATCTTGGAGGACACCACTAGTGACAGGCTTACAACTAGACCCTGTGCTGCTGAACATGACCCTCTGGGATCTGCCATTCAGCCAGTTCTCAATCCACCTCACTATCCACTCATCCAAACCACACTTCTTGAGTTTGCCTATGAGGATGTTGCCAAAAAATGTTGAAAGCCTTGCTGAAGTCCAGGTAGACAATATCCACTGCTCTCCCCTCATCCATCCAGGTAGTTGTTGCATCGCAGAAGGCAATCAGGTTGGTCAAGCATGATTTCCCTTTAGTGAATTTATGCTGACTACTGATCACCTTTTTGTCCTCCATGTGGATAGAGATGGCCCTCAGAATGAGGTACTCCATCACCTTTCCAGGGATTGAGGTGAGGCTGACTGGTAGGTCTGTGGGTCCTCCTTCCTGCCCTGTTTGAAGAATGGGGTGACATTTGATTTCTTCCACTTGTTGGGGACCTCTTATGGCCACCACAACCATTCAAGGATGACTTTGAACATCCCATCAGGGCCAAAGGACTTGTGGATGTCAAGTTTGCCTAGGTATTCTCTGACCCAATCCTCCTTGACCAAGGGCAATTCTTCCTTTCTAACACACCTTTACCCTGTTCTCCTGGGTCAGAGATCCCTGAGGACTGGTCTTATCAGTGATGACCAATGTAAAGAAGGCATTCAGTAACTTTGCCTTCTCTGTGTCCTCCAGGGTTACACCAGGGTCTCCCCTCCATTTACTAATGGGCCCACATTATCCTGGTTTATTTTTGCTATTGATGTAATTGAAACAGCCTTTCTTCTTGTCCTTGACATCCTTGGCCAGGTTTGATTCTAGACGTGCCTTTGCCTTTCTCATCTCATTTCTTCTTTGACAACCTCTATATTCATTCCAAGTGACCAGACCCTGCTTCTATCTCCTGTGTGTTTCCTACTTGTGCTTGAGTAATGACAGGAGTTCTTTATTCATCCATGCAGGTCTCTTGCCCCCTGTGCCCAATTTCTTGCTCATCCTCGGGATGTATTGTTCTTGAGCCTGGAAGAAACAATCCTTGAATATCAACCCCAACTCTTGGACCCCTCTTCCCTATGGGGCCTTTTCCCATGGGATTCTTCCAAGAAGGTCCCTGAAGAGGCTAAAGTTCTCTCTCAAGAAGCCCAGGGTTGTAATCTTACTTGCTGTCCTGCTTCCTCCTTGCCTGATAGTGAACTCCACAATCTCATGGTCACTAGAGCCAAGGCTGCACCCAGCCTTCACATCTCCAATAAGGCCTTCCCTGTTTGTTAGTTTAAGGTCAAGCAGCACACCATTCCTTGTGGGGTCCTCCACTACCTGTGACAGGAAGTTGTCATCAATGCTTTCCAGGAACCTCCTGGAGTGTTTGTGCTTTGCTGTGTTGCTTCTCCAACAGATGTCAGGGTAGTTCAAGTCCCTCACAAGAACCAGGGCCTGAAACTGTGAGGCTGCTTCTAGTTGCCTGTAGAAGGCCTCATCTACTTCCTCCTCCTGCTCAGGCAGCCTGTAGCACACACCCACAAGTGTCACCCTACTAGTCTGCCCTTTTATCCTAACCCATAAGCTCTTGATCTGCTTGTCATCCACCCCAAGACAGAGCTCCATACATTCCAAGTGTAGCCTCGCAGAGAGGGCAACTTCACCACTGCACCTTCCTGATCTGTCTCTCCTGAACAGCATGTAGCCCTTCATGACAACATTCCAGTCATGAAAGCTATTCCACCATGTCTCTGTAATTACAATGAGATCAAAGCCCCGTGACTGCACACAGATCTCTAGTTCTTCCGGTTTGCTCCCCATCCTGTGTGCATTGGTGTACAGGCACCTCATAGAGGTATTTGAATGTGTGTTAATATCCTAGTGGGAGTGCAGGGGGGATGTCCCATAGTACTGTCCTGTTGTTATGTCTTTGGCTGCTTTTGCTTGTTGGAGATATTCCCTCTTAAGCCTCCTTTTGCTACTTGGGTGGTCGCTATAATGGTCCCCTTCCCCCACCTTTTCTAGTTTAAAACTTGCCCTACCAAGTTGGTCATTCTATTGGCAGACATGTATATCCCTGAACCATAAATTCACACTGAATCTGAAGAGACTATAACCCAGAAAGCAATTACATTTAAAAAGAGGCTATTTTTATTCATTTATGACCAAAAGATTAATAACTTGTCACCCTCAAAAGATATTTCTATGGAATTTTCCCCTTTTTTTTATTATTTTTTTATTTAAAGGATCTGTGATGGCATCATGGCATCCTTACAGCTCTGGTGCTTCTGGCTGTACCTGATACCTGCATGTCACCTTCATATGGGGCAAACAAGTCACAGTCTTCTCCTTCACAATCTGACTGGGCTTAAGATTAGCAGGATGGGCAGGAGCTCTGATGGTGGAAGATGCACCACTTCCCAAAATCCCCTGACCTCAAAAGTTCAAAATCTAAAGGCAACTTTTTTGCACCCTCTTCACCAGCTCATTCACAGTGCTGAAGCAAAATACAAAAGCAGATTTTGCACTGTTGCAGGGAGACTATTTTTCAGTTAAATGACAGCTTTGCCTTTATACTGTAGACCCTGGAATGATGGATGAAGATGAAGGGGATGGAAGAGGCAGGGAGGCTACAGGACTTTGGCAGGGTGGGAGGCGTGGGGAGAAGAGAGTATTTCAAGGCAGCCTGCTTGCCTCGCCCTCACCTGAATCGCCCACCCTGATGTCAGCTAGCAGCAGAGGCAGCATTCCTGAATAGTTCAGACAAACTGACTGGTGGGAAAATTAGAAAGCCCTCAGAAAGTAAAAGCTTGGCCAGGAGCCAGACTGTAATGCACTTCCTTTTTACTTAGCAGCTTGCATAATGCCTCAGTCCCTTCTGCCTTTAACCCTTTAGTCACATACCCCCATGCACACCTTGAAATTTGGCTTACAGCTGCAGCACTTTCTTGTTACCCACTCCCACAGTGCTGGGCTGGCAACTCTCCATTAGAAACACCAGAAAACTAAGTCATAGACTGCAGCAACCAGGGAAGTTACTGTCACATTTACGTAAAACTGTATTGGAAAAAGAGGAACTAACCTGAAGTACTGCAAAGTAGATACAAATTCAGCAGTAAGATTCACAGACAAAAAAATACTGTAATTTCCTCTGATTCCGTGTGAGTATATGTGTTGACAGACAGTTGGATGAAGATACTGCATTTTCACCAGCTCTGATTTTAATCAAATTTGCATATGTGGTTTTTAAACATGAATCCTGAAAGTGCCACTAGTCACAGATTCGTCCATACGAGCCTAAGAGCTGTGGTTTCATCTGGGACAGAGTTCACTTTCTTCTTTTGATTCTCCTCCCCATTCCACTGGGGTGAGGGTGGTGAGAAAGCAGCTGCGTGGTGTTTAGTTGTCACTTGGGCTTAAACCACAGACCCTGCTTGGGCTGGCAGTACCTCAGTGCCCTGCCTGCCTGAACTACCTTGCCATGGTTACTTGCGCTCCCTGGAGGAGGTTTATCAACAGGTGGGGGTGGGCACTGTCCCTTCAGGCACCGCCCATGCTGAGTCAGAGTTGCCTCTGAGTCATAACTCCATGGCTTCCTGCTCAGGAGAGGGGGTTGGAGCGCCTCTCTCTGCTCTGGGATGGAGGTTTTGCCAGTCAGGAAAGCTTGCCTTGCTCCCTCAGTGTGATTTTCAGCTCCAGAGCACATCTCTCCATGCAGTTTGCCTTGAAGTCTACATATCTCTTTAGCCTGTAAAATCACACATTCACGTCTTTGCTGTCATTCACCCTTCCTCTTCAGGTTTTTTTTCTACATCCTTTTGCATAACAATTTTAAGAATAATCTTTTCAGAGTAAGGACTGACTGGTAACATGAATTTGCACAGAATCTAGCACTAATAAAAAAAATAATCAGTACAGGTGGGTAAGGGCATAAGTGATGGGGAAATACTGGAGTGACAGTGTACACAAGCTCTGAAGAAATCCTTCAGTCATCTATGGATATATCTATTAAATTAACCAAGCAGAAAATAAGAGGAAATCCCTGTTAGAGAAATGAGGGAAGGGAACTAAAAGGACAATTCAGCATAAAATCACACAGTTAAAATTTCCCTTTCAAGAAAAAAGCTATGGCGGCTCTTATAACCTATAAGTATCTTTATTTTTATTACATTTAAATATAAATTACTGGCTTTGCAACTATTCCTAAAGACAAACTCCAGTGCTAAACTGCAACTTTTAAAGGTGGCATTGCTTCAAAAGTTCTATTTAAGAACAGGCTGAACTCTTACATTTCATTTATGCAGTCTAAGACATGGTTTTCACCTGTGACCTCAGCACTTTCAAAAGATCTCATTCTTGGTCATCTCTACAAACCCTTATTTCATTCATGAGACACCTAAAAAAACATATTTCCAAAATACCATAACTTGTCCCTTACCTAATGTATTTGGTTTGCATGGCCAGGTTTTGTTAGTGGGGGGGCTACAGGGGTGGCTTCTGTGAGAAGCTGCTAGAAGCATCTTCCATATCCGGCAGAGCCAATGCCTGGTGGCTCCAGGACAGACAGACTGCTGGCCAAGGCTGGGCCAAGTTGAAATGGTGGTAATGCCTCTGTGATAACATATTTAAGAAGGAAAAAAGTTATTGTGCAGTCATAATTGCAGCCAGAGAAGAGTGGGGTGAGAATATGTGAGAGGAACAACTCTGTAGACACCAAGGTCAGTGCAGGAGGAGGTGCTCCAGGTGCCAGAGCAGCGATTCTCCTGCAGCCCATGGTGCAGACCATGGTGAAGCAGCTGTGTCCCTGCAGCCCATGGAGGACCATAGGGGTGCAGAGATCCACTTGCAGCTCATGGAGGAGCCCCACACCAGAGCAGGTGGATGCCCAAGAGATGTGAACCTGTAAGAAACCCATGCTGGAGCAGATTCTGGGCAGGGACCTACAGACCCGTGGAGGAGCCCATGCTAGAGCAGGTTTCCTAGTAGGACTTGTGACCCTGTGGGGGTCCCATGCTGGAGCAGGCTGTTCCTGAAGGACTGCACCCCATGGAAGAGTGACCCACGGGCAGCAATTTTTGGATAACTGTTGCCTATGGGATGGATTCACATTGGAGGAGTTTGTGGAGAACTCTCCCGTGAGAGGTACCCTACACTGGAGCATAGAAAGGACTCTTCTCCCTGAGCAGTGGCAGAAACAACATGTGATGAGGGGTAGGGGGAAGGTGTTTTAAAGATTTATTTTACTTCTCATTATCCTGCTCTGATTTTGTTAGTAATAAATTCAATTAATATCCCTAACTTGAGTCATCTGTTTTGCCCACGACTGTATTTGGTGAGTGATCTCTCTCTGTCCTTAACTGATGAACCCTTTGTTATATTTTCTCTCCCATGTCCAGTTGCAGAGGGAAGTGACAGACCAGCTCTGCTGGGTGACTGGCATCGAGACAGGGTCAACCTACTACACTTTACAGTTTGTACTGTAGCAAACAGTTAAGTGCACAAATACCAAGTATTTTCAAGCAGCTGTTACTGTGTTGCATTGCAGTGTATCACCTGATTTCTCACAGCTAAAGATGAAGTGTTAAGTTTTAGGCTATTTTATGAACAGCTGAGACCTAAGGAACAACAAATGCTGCAAAAGGAAAAACTCTCAATTTTTTTAGCCAACCTAAATACATTTCGGGAAGCAGACTTTTTTTTCCAACCAGCATAGACAGAAGTATGAAGAAACTTGTCAAATGAGGCTAAATTATGTGGATTTTTATACATGTAGAACTACATCAGATAAACCAAACCCTTGAAAGAGTCACCTGAACAAAAGGACATTTTTTTCAGGTAATTTTCTTCCTCCTCTTAGTTTTGGATGGCAGAGAATGGTTATTGCTTTCCTCTTCCATCTTGTTTTTCAGAAAGTATTCAGCAGCCAGGTCTAAAATGTAATCTAAGATCTGGCTAGGAAAAATCATGAGCCACATAAAAAGGGGACTCTGCCCCTCCTGCTTGAAGAGAAATTTCCTGCCTTAGCACAAGCAAAGATTAGAATAAAGGTAAAAAAATGTCCCATTATTGCTTATGTGAGACCACCTGTCTGTGGTAATTCCAACCTCCCTGTCATGGGCAGGGACACCTTCCACTAGACCAGGTTGATCAGAGCCCCATCCAACCTGGCCTTGAACACTTTCATGGATGGGGATTCCCCAACTTCCCTGGGCAACTTGTGCCAGTGCCTCACCACCCTCACAGTAAAGAATTTCTTCCTGATATCTAATGTAAATCTTAGTTTAAAAATGTTGCCCCTTGTCCTATCACTATTTGCCCATGTCAATCTCCCTGTTTTTTATAAGCCCCTTTCAGGTATTGGAAGGCCACAATGAGGTCTCCCTGGAGTCTTCTCCAGGCTGAACAACCTCATCCTTCTCAGCCTGTCTTTGTAGGAGAGGTGCTCCAGCCCTTTCATCATCTTCATGGCCCTCCTGTAGACTTGCTCTAACAGGTCCACATCTTTCTTGTGCTGAGGACCCCAGAGCTGGATGCAGTACTCCAGGTAGGGTCTCATGAGGGCAGAGTAGAGGGGGACAATCACTTCCCTTGACCTGCTGACCACACTTCTTTTTATACAGCCAAGGATGCAATTGCCCATCTGGGCTGTGAACACACACTCTTGGCTCTCACTGAGCTTTTCATCCACTAGAACTCCCAAGTCCTTCTTGGCAGGGCCACTCTGAATAGGTTCATATCCCAGTCTCTACTCATGTCTGGGATTGTTCTGACCCATGTTCAACACCTTGCATTTGGACTTGTTGAACCTCATGAGATTCTCATGGATCCAGTTCTCCAATTTGTCCAGGTCCCTCTGCATGGCATCCTGTCTTTTAGGAGTGTCATCTGCAAACTTGCTGAGGGTGTACTCAATCTCACTCTCTATGTCATTGATGAAGACATTAAACAGTACTGGTCCCAATACAGATCCCTAAAGTACACAGTTTGTCACTGTCTTGGTTTAGAAATGGTATTCCCCAATTTAGTGCTTCCCCTGAAAGCACTCCAAACTATACACTGCTCATTCCCTCCCCATCCCCTCTGCAGTAGGCTGGAGAGGAGAATTGGAGGCACAAAAGGTAAAGATCATGTGTTGAGATAAGAACAATTTACTGGAAAGAGCAATGAAATAAGAAAACTAATAGTAACAGCAACAATGTTAATAACAGAGGGTACAAGTGAGGTGAATGATCACACCACTGCTCACCATGCAGAAACTGGCAATACGTGAATTGCCACCATGCAACCCTGACCTGGAAGAGACCCCTTCTCCCATCCCCGGAAAATGACATAAGGTGGTATAAAATGGTTCTAGCCATGCCCTCTCTTGGCCACTGCAAAAATTAACCCTGTCCTGGATGGAACCAGGACAGTCACCAATGTCCATTGGGGCTCTGAGCCACTGACTGTTACCTTCTGAATGTGACTGTCCAACCACTTCCTCATCCATCAAACAGTCCACCCATTAAATCCATCTCTCTCCAATTTAGAGAAAAGGGTGTTGTGAGGGACAATGTCTAAGGCCTTACAGAAGTCCAGATAAATGACATCTGTAGCCTTTCCCTTGACCACTGATAGAGACGCTCCATTGGAGAAGGCCACTGGGTTGGTCAGGCAGGACTTGCCCTTGGTGAAGTTGTGCTGGCTGTCTTGAATCACCTCCCTGTCCTCCATATGCTTTAGCACAGCTTCAGGAAGATCTGTTCCATGATCTTCAGGCACAGAGATGAGGCTGACAGGGCAGTAGTTCCCAGGTGACTCCTTTCGACCCTTTTTAAAGATGGGTACAATATTTCCCTTTTTTCAGTCACCCAGGACTTCATGTGACTGCCATGACTTTTCAAATAACATGGAGAGTGGCTTGGCAACTACATCAGCCAATTCTCTCTGGACTATGAGATGCATCTTGCCTGGTCCCATGTACTTTTGTACATTCAAGTTGCTAAGGTGGTCACAAACCTGATCTTCTCTTACAATGGGAGAGAATTTGCTCTGCTAGTCGCTGTCTTGTAGTCCATCCACTTGAGAGGTATGGGAAGGAAGACTGCTGGTAAAGGCTGAGGCAAAGAAGTTGCTG
This sequence comes from Sylvia atricapilla, assembly GCF_009819655.1. Lineage (NCBI taxonomy): Eukaryota > Metazoa > Chordata > Aves > Passeriformes > Sylviidae > Sylvia > Sylvia atricapilla. Next base: position 8,320,395 of record NC_089173.1, on the reverse strand, counting down.
AATACTTCAGCCTTCTACTCATCTGTTGCTACCAGTTTGCCAGTCTTGCTTATTGGGGGATACAACTTCTTTGACATTCTTTTTTCTGGCTGACATACCTGTAGAAGCCCTTCCTGTTATTCTTTTGTAGAAGCCCTTCCTGTTATTCTTTGTGTACCTTCCCAAGTGAAGTGGGTTGACCTTGGCTGGATGTCAGATGCATACCAAAGCCAATCTATTATTCCCCCTGCTCAACTAACTGGATAAGAAAATGTAACAAAAGGCTCATGAGTTGAGATAAGGACAGGGAGAGAGCACTCACTGATTACCAAAAGAGACTCAACTTGGTAAAATGAATTGAATTTATTACCAATAAAATCAGAACAGGATAATAAGAAATAAAAACAAATCTTAAAAACACCTTTCCCCCCACTCCTCTCTCCTTTCAGAGCTTAACTTTATTCATGATTTTCTACCTCCTTCCTGCTGCAGCACAGTGGGACAAGAAATGGGAGTTGTGGTCAGTTAATCACATTTCTACCACTGCTTCCTCTCCAGGGAGAGGAGTCCTTCCCCTGCTCCAATGCTGGGTTCTTCCCGTGGGAGGCACTTTTCCGTGAACTTCTCCAATGTGAGTTCTTCCCACAGGGTACAGTTCTTCACTAATCGCTCCACCATAGGTCCCTTCCAGAGGGTCACAGGTCCTGCCAAGAGCTTGCTCCAGTATGGGCTTCCCATGGGGTCACATATACCTTCAGGCATCCACTAGCTCCACCATTAACCTCCATGGGCTGCAGGGGCACATCTGCCTCACCATGGTCTTCACCATGGGCTGCAGGGGAATCTCTGCTCCGGTGCCTGGAGCACCTCCTTCTGCACTGGCCTTGGTGTCTGCAGTTGTTGCTCTCACAAATTCTCACTCCTCTCTTCTCTGACTGCAATTGCTTCTGTTCAGTAACATTTTTCTTTGCAAATATGTTATCACAGAGGTGCCGCCACCATTGCTGATTGGCTTGGCCTTGCCCAGCAGTGGGTCAGTCTTGAAACAAGCTGACACTGGTTCTATCAGGCATAAGAAAAGTTCTTAGCAGCTTCTTACAGAAGCCACTATTCTGGCTTCCCTACTACCAAAAACTGGTGATGCAAACCCAATACACCAAGTTCAGCTCCAGCTGCACTCTGGCCTTCCTTACCTTGTCCTTACACAACCAGACAGCATTCCTGTAGTCTTTCTGGGATACCTGCCCTGCTTCCACTACTTGTGCATTTCCGTCTTTCCTTTTAGTTTGCCCAGCAGGTCTTGGTTTAGCAAGGCTGGTCTGTTGCCTTCCTTGCCCCATTTCTTGCACCTTCCACTTATTCTACCACTTCATCCCATTATTCATTTCCAACAGATAAAGAACACAGTATCTTTACAGTAACTATTCTGGAGAGGGTTCAGAAAAGCAGAATATAGAACATGTTGATACCAGTATCTAGCCAAAGGGAACCCAAAATGCCTTGCTGAGCTCAAGTAATCCTGCTCTACGTAATCTAGAAGGCACCTTCAATAGCTAACAAAGAGCTTGCCACAAGCAATATTAAAAAAAAAGTGTCAAGTCTACAATAGAGATGGGTCATTTTGGCTTGGTGGGGCAAACAGAATGTTTGTCATCCATGATCTTTGTATGTCAGACAGCTAAACTTTCTCTCTAATACAGAAGAACATTTTGAATTGTATAATACACTCTGTCCTTCAGTGTTGAGAAAGCTGTGCTTTGATAGCTCTAGGACATGCTCTGGTCAGATCTGTCACCTCCCTCTGGAGGGGCCTCTGGCTGGCGATCCTGTGCCAAATGCACCCCAGGACACAGTTGGCCCTCCTGGCTGGCAGGGCACTGCTGACTCATATTCAACTTGCCATCAATCAGGATCCCCAGGTCCCTTTCCACGGTGCTGCTCTCCAACTTCTGATTCCTCAGTCTGTCTGCATATCCAGGGTTGTCCCATCCCAGGTGCAGAATCTGGCACTCACTCTTGTTAAACTCTAAATAGCTGGTAATTGCCCAGCCCTCTAATCTGTCCAGGTCTTTCTGCAGGGCCTCTGCTTCTGGAGTCAGCAGTTCCAATTTAGTATTGTCAGCAAACTTACTTAGCATCTGTTTTGCTTGTTAATGTGATTAGTGAAGGGATAACAAAACAATTACTTATTTAGAGATAAGACTATTTATAACATAGATGATAGGCAAATAACAGAAATAAGCATAGAAAGGCAATGCATCAAATCATTACTACAGACGACAGCTAGTGATTAGGAAAAGAGACATCACCATTAACCCTAATAGGTTACCATCATCCTGGTCCATACCTCAGCTGGGGAACCCCATTGCAGTGAAGGGCTGGAGAAACCCTCCTAGTTATCGGGAAATCTTATGCGGACCATTTGCTTGTAGGTGAGGCTTCTAATCCTGCTACAAAGAGGTCTCACTTTTATATTGTTACTTGTATAAGGGTATGTGACCAGATGTTTCCTTTGGAACTTTGTGGTCTGGCATACCCATCTGCTGGCCAGGTACCTGGGCATGTTGAGCACAAAGCCCGTCTTCCTAAAATTGCATATGTTGTTTTGAAAAGGTACATATGTTTGAAAGTCCATACAGTGATCAATTTTGGTTCAGGCTCCACATAGGGCCTACCACATCAGTATCCCTTCCAGTCCTGCCTCCAAGTTGTTTATGAAGATGTTGAAGAACACTGGGCCTAAGATGGAGCCCTGTGGAACCTCACCAGTGACTGGTTGCCTGATGTTACCCCATTTACAGTAACCCTTTGAGCCCGACCTGTGAGCCAGTTGCTCATCCATTGTATGATGTGTTTATCCAGTTGTGTGCTAGACAGTTTGTCCAGGAAGATACTACAAGAGACATCATCAAAAGCTTTACTGAAATACAAAAATATGTACATCAATTGGCATCCCTTGATCCACTAGATGGGTAACCTTGTTGCAAAAGGATATTAAGTTTGATAAGCAGGACTTTGCCGTCATGAAGCCATGAACAGTCCCAGAATAATCTTCTCCACAATTTTATCAGTCACTAAAATGAGACTGACAGGCCTGTAGTTTCCAGGGTCATCCTTGAAAATTGGGACAATGCTTGCCAGCTTTCAGTCAACTGAGACCTTTCCAGATTCCCAAGACTGTTCAAAAATCATTAAGAGAGGCCTAGTGGTGACATCAGCCAGCATTTTAGTGTTCTTGGATTAATCCCATCAGGCCCCATAGATTTGTAGGGATCCAGCTGGAGCAGAAGATCCTGCACAAGTTCAAGGTCAAGTGGGAGTTTATCATTCTCACAGCCGTGGTCCTCCAGCTCAGGGTACTGGAACCCTCTTGATCCATCATCCATGTTGAAGATAGAAGCAAAGAATGCACCTCTGCCTTGTCCATGTCTCTGTGAGATGACCATCCTCATCCTGTAATGGGCTGATGTTAATTCTGAACTTCCTTTTGCTATTGACATTCTTTAAAAAGCTCTTTTTTATCATCCCCCACAGTTCTGGCAGCTTCAACTCCAATTAAACTTTGGCCACATGATTTTTTTCCCTACAGTGGTGATAAGAATCCCTGTATTTCTTCCATGTCAGCTGATCTTGCTTCCACTGAGCATACACCTTCCTTTTTGGCCTTAGCTCCAAAAAAAGATCCCTGCTCAGCCAAGCCGGCGTTCTACCTAACCTGCTTGACTTCTGACATTTGAGAATTGCCTGCTCCTGTGCTCTTAGGAGGTGGTGCTTAAGAAGTAACCAGCCCTGATGGACCCCAGCACCTTCAACAGCGTTTTTCCAGGGGACCTTGCTAGCTAGTTCCCTGAGTAGCCTGAAGTCTGCTCTCCTCATGTCCAGGGTTGATGTTTTGCTGGCACTTTTCCTTCTATCACCAGACATTTTAGACACCACCGTTTCATAGCTGCTGTGACCAAGATAGCTGCCAATCGCCACTTCACTCATGGGCTCCTCTTTGTTAACAAGCAAAAAATCAAGGAAAGCATCTTTCCTAGTTGGCCCCCTTAGTATCTATACCATGATGTTGCCATCCAGGTGTTTTAGGAATCTTCTGGACCTGTTTATGCCAGGAGTGTGGTATTCCCAGTTAACTTCTCGCAAGTTGAGTCCCCCATAAAGACAAGGGTGGTTGATTTAGAGGTTCCCCTTGGTTCCTTAAAGAATAATTCTTGGTTGTTGTCATCACAGCTGGGCGGTCTATAGTAGACTCCCACAATGACATCCAATAATTATACACAGATAATTATTTCTCCCTTAATCCTTAACTAGAGAATCTCAACCGTGCCATCATCAATTGCAAGCTCCATACACTCCAGCCCCTTCATTACAAAGTATGCCATCTCCCCACCTTGCCTGCCCTGCCTATCCCTCCTGAAAAGCCTGTAACTATCCAATATGGCACTCCAGTCACAAGACTCATCCCACCAGATTTCAATTATGCCAATGATGTCATGTCTCTGGGACCAGACCAAAACTTTGAGCCCCTCTTGTTTGTTCCTCATGATGTGTGCATTAGTGTAGAAATATTTCAAGTGTGGTGCATTGTAACCAATATCTCATGGAGCAGATGGAAGGTTGTCACTAGCGCTCAGTCCCTCAAGTTTTGGTATGCCATCCCATTGGTTATCACTAGCCAGCCTGGTTTTGTCCCTTTCCCCCTTCCAGTTTAGTTTAAAGCTCTATCGATCAGCCCTGCTAACTCCTGTGCAAAAACACTTTTTTCTCCTCTGAGAAAGGTGCATCCCCTCAGGTGTCAGTAGATCTGCTGTTTTATAAACCATTCCATGGTCAAAACCCCTAAAATTCTTCCTAAGACACCAGGTTTGGAGTCACATGTTGATCTGATGGGTCTGCCTGTTCTTTTCATTATCTTTCCCTGCCACTGGAAGGACCAAGGAAAACATTACCTTTCATCCTGATTCTTCAACAAATTACCCTAATGCCCTGAAATCCCTTTTCACTGCCCTTGGATTTCTTTTTTTTTTTTTTTTTCTTCCTATCTTATCACTGCTGAAATGAAGAATCAATAGTAGATGATAATCAGACAGCCATACTAGACTAGAAATCTTTCTAGTAATATCCTTTACCCAGGCCTCAGGAAGGAAGCAGACTTTCCTGTGGGTTGGGTCCATTTAGCATATCAGGCCCTCTACTCCCCTTAGAAGGGAGTAACCAATGACAACTACCCTTCTTTTTTTCTTAACAGAGGTAGTCATGATGCAGAGGGTAGGCTGTCTTACCCTAGGCAAACCCTCTGTCCACCTCATCAGTTGTCTGTCCTTCCAGTTCCAGGGCCTCATTCCTGTTGTATAAGGTACTAAACTGTCCTGAGAAACCCAAAATATTATTGTATTCTATATCTATCAGTGCCTCAAATTGTTACTGTCTCTTTAAGATCCTGCAGCCAGAAATGGAATCGCAAGGCTGGTGGGTGCCAGGCTTTTTTAAGTCAGTCACCCAAGCAGAGCTCTCTTGGCTTTCTTGCTTCTTGACTCTTGACTTTTGCCATACAGTTGAGGTGGCACAGGTGAAGGCTTTACTTTTGGGTTTTCTTTTGTTTCTTTTCCCTGGAGGTTGCTCTGGGCATTTGGGTTTTTTCTGAGAGGCTGCTTTTTGCAGTCCTGGACTGCCTCAGGGCAAATTCCACAAGTGCCTGTCTGCAGCCACAGCACTGCATGGAGAGAAGTGGAGCAGCCCCGCTCTATGCGGTCACCCCAGCCCACCACCAGCACCCAGCAGAAGTTAGAAGGCACAGAGTCCAAGTCACCCCAGCCAGCTGCCTGTCATCTTCTGCTGAGAGGAAGGCAAAGTCGAGTTTTAGCCCATGATGCAATACCAGCTGTTGGAGTGTGCCAGCTGCCTTTCTTGACAGAGCTGCTGCCTCCAGAGAAATAAGGGGCAGGGGAAGAAAGGGCTGCCACCATTTTCCCTTTGTCTCTTTACACACAGTCGTCCATGGAGAGCACCATCTTGGGGTGAGTACTTTGCTATATTTTGAGTTTCTCTTTGTTTCCGGGGAGTCCATGAGATTTCAGCAACTTTGTAACTAGTGACTATTACTGGGTTTTTTTAGTTTGTTTGGTTTTTGTTTGGGGTTTTTTAGTTGGTTTTGTTTGTTTGTTTGTTTGTTTTGGGTTTTTTGTGGGTTTTTTGTAAACTGTTATTTTTCCACTTGTATCTGTTTCTATTGGTGGAAAGGGATTGGTTAAAAGTATAAGGGGACGTAACTCATTTTAGACTGTCCACCTCTTTTAAATTGTTTTAAACCAAGACGTATTTTGCACCCAGCTAAAGGAGCAAAAGAGACAAAGGGAAAACATAACAATTTTGTCCAAAACATTTGTGTATTGTGTACAGAACTCACTGATCATCATATTGCTCAGTCTAATCATGGAGCTGTGGCACCTAAGCTTGTATACTTCTCCATATATATGGTACAATTTCCCCAAGATACAGCTCTTTTTTGGATCAGAGACACAAACCAAGATTGTTTTGTTGATAATCTCTGTGATATCAGCTTATGTAAAGATAACATCAGAGGCAATGAAGATCATTTGGGATGTGTAATTGTTGTTATTTGCCTGTCTTGGTCTCAACTGCTACTTCTGGAGGCTTATTAATAATCGCACCCAGCCTCATGGGAGAAAAGTAGGGAACTATTTTTCCCAAACTTTCACCTCCTTCTCCCCCTTCAGGTCTGACACATCACCTTTTGAGAATGTTCAGTTCCCTCTGGATGTTAAAGACACCATATTTTTGTTGCTAATTCTTCTATGTCTCCTCTGTACAGTCTACAACACATTTAGAATCAGACTGAGATTTCCAGGGAGGTTGCCCAGAGATCTGCCCCAGTGGTAGAAAATCCTGAGTGGCAGGATTTTGGGCCAGATTTTGAAGAAATATTCTGCCTCAATAATTTGGAAGTTCTCCCTGAACAAATACTGAACCCAGCTAAGGTAGCAGAATACCTGAAAGAAAATTGCAGTGGCAGCTCTAAAGAGAGGCAGCTTATTTCACTGTGCTGGGCCCTGGCTAATGCTTATTGCGTGCTGCCTGTTATTGTACAGCATCAAATAGAGCCAGAGGAAAAGGAGAATCAGCAGACACCCCAGTCACTCAGACTGCAGTTAAACCAGAAGGGCAGCCTAACCCAATAGCAGTTGCCCCTGTCCAGAGGAGAAAATACAAGACCATTTGCCTGGTGGATGATGATGGAGAGGCAGGACCCTCACAGCCAGCAGAGGAATCAGGACCAGAAATAATCACTGAATCTTTGTCCTTAGAAAGTCTCTGCAATCTGAGGAAAGACCTCACCCAGTGACCCAATGAGTCTATATTGAGCTGGTGGATCAGAGTCTGGGACACTGCAGGTGATGGTACAATTTTGGACAGTACTGAAGTGAGGCACTTGGAATCTCTGTTACGTGATGTGGGTATTGATCGCGAGGAGACCAGAACCTCTCAGCCTCTGGATGTGACTGTTAGCAAGTGTGAAGGAGAGATACCTTTGCCCAGAAGATCTGCAGCTGCAGCAAAGCCCTTGGAAAACCATGGAGCAAGGAATCCGATGCTTGCGAGAACTGGCTGTGATAACTATCCTCTTCTCAAACGACAACCAACCCACTAACAGTCCAGACCTGGGAAAATGTACAACACTGATGTGGCTCAAACTTGCATGACTTGGGACACAAGTGTACTCTCAGTTCCTAGTGATGCTGCAATGGAATGAGGGAAATGAGAGGGTGGGTACTATGTCAAGAAGACTCTGGAAATACAAAGATACTGTCCATGCCCAAACATGAGCCCAAGTCTCTGCAGTGTAAACAGACTTGACTGAGCGTATGCAGAAATTGGAAGAGAGGATTGCAGAAAGCCATTGGAAACTCGGGAAGGAGCACACAGGTGCGTAAGATAAAGGAGGAAACTATTAATGGAGGGAGTTCCACCAGAATGAATGTAGCTCCAATTTCCCATGACCAAGCTACTAGGTATAACAGAAGGGAGGATGACATGTCTGAGCCCCTTGAAGGGACCTTCAGAATGTATGCACAGAGAGGGAACAATAGCCAGAACTAGAGGGGCCCTGACTCTAGCCAGGTAGAGACCAGGGAAAATCATGTCTATTGGACTGAATGGATCCAAGAGCCTGGCATATAAGAACCACAAAAATACAAGGCTTTGGTTGACACTGGCACAAAATGCATTCTTATACCATTGGGACATGTGGGGGCAGAACCTGTTTCCATTGCTGGAGTGACGGGATTCTCAGCAGTTGACTCTGTTGGAAGCAGAGGTGAGCTTGAACAGGAAGGAGTGGTACAAACACCCCATCACGACTGGTCCAGATGCACCATGTATTCTTGGCATAGATTACCTCAGGAGTGGTTATTTCAATGACCCAAAAGGACTCAGGTGGGCTTTTGGGATAGCTACTGTGGAGGCAGAAGGCATAGACAGTTGAACACCTTGCCTGGTCTCTCAGAGGACCGATCTGCTGTAGAACTGCTGAGGGTCAAAGAACAGCAGGTACCAATTGCCATCACCACAGTGCATCATCGGCAATACTGCATAAACTGAGACTCCATGATTCCCATACACAAGATGATCCGTGAACTGGAGAGCCAGGGAGTGGTCAGCAAGACTCGCTCACCCTTCAATAGACCTATATGGCCTGTGTGTAAGTCTAATAGAGAGTGGAGACCAACAGTGGTTTATTGTGGCCTGAATGAAGTCACACCATCACTGAATGCTGCTGTACCGGACATGCTGAAACTTCAGTGCAAACTGAAGTCCAAGGCAGCAAACTGGTGGCACTATTGATATTGCTAATGAGTTTTTCTCCCTTCCTTCAGAAGCAGAGTGAAGGCCACAGTTCATGTTCACCTGGAGGAGCATCCAGTACTCCTGGAACCGACTGCCCCAGGGGTGGAAACACAATCCCACTATCTGCCATGGAATGATCCAGACTGCACTGGAAAAGGGTGAGGCTCCAGAACACTTGCACTACATTGATGACATCATTGTATGGGGGAACATGGCAGAGGAAGTTTTTGGGAAAGGGGAAAAAATAATCCAGATTCTCCTGCAAGTGGGTTTTCCTATCAAACAAAGTCGAGGAACCTACCCAGGGAATTCAGTTCCTAGGGGTGAAGTGGCAAGACAGATGGAGGCAATTTCCAACAGAGATGATTAAGATAGCTGTCTTAATTGTCTTAAACCAAGACTGTTTTGTGTTCGGACCCACATGTTTATTAATTCTTATCTATACTACAGTCTCACAAGCTGTGAGCACTTCTAGCTAACAAAGTAAAAATGGAGCCATCTCTATCTCTTTACAAGGCCTTTTAAGGACAAGCTGTCCAATAAAGAAATGACACCTAAATTAATTTTTACTTTTAACCAAATAACCAACCACCTATGATCTGCAATGCGGACTTTTCTCTCCAATTACAAAATAGCACCTAGACCCATGAAGAAGAAGGTGAAAAAGCAGGACTAGCCTATGCCTTAAAACCTCCATCCTGCCTTATATATATTACTATATTCTAAAACCTTAAACTTTAAGTTTTCCACCATGTGATATTACACACTTCTATTTAAACTACACACCCATAATCCCAGTGCTATCATTCAATTTTGGAAGCCTTTTCCAAGGCCTCAGGTCAAATGCAGTGTTTTCTTGGGGATCAGTGCCTTTCAGCACAGAAAGTCTAAAATTCTCAGTGCCCAGGGTTCCAACACGAGACATAAACTCATTTGTCAACTAAGTTTTAGGAGGAGGAGCCTTCCTCCTTGGATGGGCAGGGACCAGCTTCCAGCTTGCATGTTCAACAGACCTTTGCCTTAGTGCTTGACATGGTTCTGAGCCCACCTGCCTCTCCACTACAATGGAGGTTTGAGACTCCTGAGACTAGCGTCTCTGAGAGTACTCTATCAATCTCTTGCTCATTCTCACAAATTCTGCACAGCCAGCTTTACCTCCTCATGAAACTCCTTGACCTGGAGACACAGCTCATCAACAACACATCTTCTGCAGAAGGGATGACTCTCAGCTCCAGCCTCATGGCATCAGGCACTCCTGACAACCTGAGACCATCAGGTCTGTCTGGGTAGAAGCCTCTGACACAACTGGTTCAGTGACTCCAGCAGCTACAGGGGAATGAGCACTGTGATGCATCAAAACCACACTTGAGGGAGTGTATGCTAGTGAGACTGGGGGTGATGAGGACTCTTTGTGCCCTTCTGCACCAACTACCGTGCCTCTCTGCTGCCTCTGCTAACTTCTCCCAGACGGTCACAGACTGGTGCCAAGTTGCTAGGTTGTATGTACTTCAAATTTCCCAATCAGCCACCAGTGGAAGGTCCTTCTATTGCAGGGCCATGGCCTGGTCGCTCCTGGTCCCTAGGGGCTCCTTATGAGACTGAGAGCAGTCACTCCTGGCCCCACCCATGCTGAGGCGCAAGGACAAGCTGCCAGCTCCACATGGGTCTCAGTGTTTCCTGGGGTTCCTCCACCTCTAGAATGTTGCCCTATTCGTGTTGATCCCCTGCAATGGAGCTGTTTGCCTTGGCAAATTAAGGGGGAGATGAGTAGCATTCATTTTAATTTATCTAAGTAATAACACATGAAAAATGAGAGGTACTATGGCTGTAGAAGGAGTATTACAAAATCAAGCACATCAAGATACTGGTTTACTAACAGCAGGGGTCACTCATTTTAATGAGTATTTCCATAACAATACCACATAATGCCAAATTCAGGAAAAGCCTAGAGCTCCAGGGTTTAATTAATCTAGCTTAACCCTAGTGACACCTCCATTCCTCAACAAGACAAATCACATAATTTGTCCTTCCCTCTATTTTAACAAAATTATTCTCTGTGCATTACAACATTTTTTTCACAACCCAAAAAGCAGCAGCATACAGTTTTATTTGCTAAATGTTAACATCCTTAAAGACAATAAGGTAAAAATAAATTCTTGCTTTTCAGTAACACCACAATGAGGGCATTTAAGTTTACAGATATGTTTCTGATTTGAGCTCATGTTGCCTGCTGCCTTTACACTTGTGCTTCTGGGGGAAAAAAATCCCATACCTTTTTCACCCTACTGAATGTATTTGTTCCACCCAGAGGCCAGCTCACCTTACCTCTGGAAAGCCTGAGCTTTTGTAAGCTCTTCACACAATAAACAGCTGTAGATGTATGGAAAACCTATTACTACATGCAGAAAATGAAAGCTGGCAAATAGATTCTGTATTTATAATGAAAGAAAGCCTCCAGAACATATAAGCATTTCAATATACTCAGAAAGATTATTTTTTTTCTCCTTCCCACACTTATTTGGTGATAGCCTTCAAAATTAGTCTGTGTAAATAGCATGATAAATGTGATTAACCTCAGAGTGCCAAAAATAATCTATCCTCCTGCTAAGTGCTATTGTGAAATGCAAGAGCATTAGCAAGAGGAGCAGCAAAATTACCACTGGCACATAGGGTTAATAAAGGTTTTCTTGTAGATCCTGTTCCTGCTTGTAGTAGTTTTACGATTGCCGATTTCTGTTTTGCTGAGTTTAGTGCAGTGGTTTGAGTGTCTGCTCTTTTTTACCTCTGGGAGATAGGATTTTGGAGAAAAAGGCAAAACAGGCCCCAACTTAAGGTAAACAGATTTTATTAACACACACTAAAAGAAGCAAAGGAGAGGGAAAAAAATGAAACCTTCAAAACCCTTCTCTTCCCTCCACCAGTGTTCACTTTTCTACAAACAACATAGAGACAAAACCTGTGATTTTCAGTCAGTTTCACCATTTGAATATAGTCTTTCATCAGTTCTTTAGGAGAGGAGTCTCTCTTAGTTTACCATGGAATTTTTCACCACTGACAACTTAAAACAGTTCCCTTGTGGGTCTAAACTCTCACAGAAACAGCCGCCCAGGGAAACCTGCTTCTATGTGGTCTCCTCCCATTAGCAGTTTCCCAAGCTGCTTATGGGTCATAGGAACTCAGGCATCTGGAGTGTCATCTTTTAAAAATGAGCAACTTCAAAGGCAAAGGATTCTTCATCTCAAGAAATAGAGATGTCTTCTCACTTCTTCACTGGCGCAGGGGGCTTCTCATCTCTCTCTCTCTCTGTTCAGGCATCTCATGGGACCACAAGAATCACAGATTCTAATGCAATATTACTCAGTCCATCACAAACACCTTTGCTCAAAAATCCACAAATCATCTCCCTAAATGCATATTTTTTTCCATGATTTAAAGGATAATCTACCTATAGAGTTCATTTCCATAGCTCAAATAAGAAGTCCAGCCAGCAAGCAACTCCTTCACCCTTCCTCTAATTAGTCTTTTACTCACTCTCTCCATCTGACTTATGCTGAGTCTTCTGTATGTTCACTTAGTCTTTTTCCCCTCTCTCTGGGAAGAGCTAAGTTTTAAAAGTCTCAGTCTGTGTCAGGAAAGAGTTAACATTCTTGCAGATGGGTCACATGATCTCTGCTGGGCAGTAGCCTTTAGGATTTTCAAAAGCCAAGAGGATGGGGGAAGAAAACTCAGGCTGACAGATCTTGGAGCAGCCCGGCTGATGGATGCCTCCTGCCCCCACCCCTCGGTCTCATTCCGGATGGCCCAGCTTGGAACAGCTGCAGGCTCCCATCCCCCTGCTGGGGGAAAGGGCCCAGGCCCACAGCCAGGCCTCGGGCTAGCTCCCCCCCCCGGATCGGCAGAGTGTTTTACAGCTGCTAAAAAGCTCCTCTGGCCCAGGAGTCACCAGGAGTCCTGGCCCTCCCCATCACAAGGAGAGAGCCGGGACTGCCTTCTTACCGCCTTCGAGGGCAGAAAGAAGAGGAAGCCCAAGCTTCCTTCTAGCTTTTTAAGGCTGTGTGACCAAGAGGTGTATACCTGCATCCAATTGGCTATTCTGGTTGTCAGTTCAAAGGAAATCACCAATTGGTCTCCATCATCCATGCTAAACTGAAATATGGGGTTAGAAACTAGAGGATATTAAAACTCAAATACTAATTAAAGGATAGGCATTCAGATGGTGTGTAACTGCAGGAGGCAGAGTGCAGGTGTCTGATAAGGATAAAAGACAGGAAGGCAGGATTACTAAGGACACTGAAAGTGGCAGGCGCCTCAAGCATCAAGGACTAGATAACCCTGGCTTCAAAGCTTGAAATATGACCAGAGAATCAGTGAGCATGCACAAGACAGCAAGGTCAGAAGTGCATCTCCAAGAAAGACTATCCTTCTTCATCTCTGAGACCTCCAGGACGACCACCAGAGACACCTGCGCAGACATAAAGGACTGATAAGACAATTAACATACGAAGCAGAGAGAGGAGGAGCCAAGGAATGAATATGCATAGGTGTATTGCAAAATTTGATGCATATGTAACATTCTAGAGGTTGAAGGAGAATGGGAGTGAGTGAGGGGCGCGGATGCCTTTGGGGAACTACCCTGCATCCCGCCCAGCGCTGAATAAATTACATACCTACTTTAAAACTCACTTTGTCTCTGAGTTTTAGAGTCTTTCCGCGTGTCATTTTGGCGACCATTTTGAGACGTTCTCTGCCCAGCCGTAGGACCAGCTGGGGTGCGGACTTCCTAAGGCGCCCTCCGGGATTTTCCCTGGAAGGAACTCCGCTTCTCGAGTCATTCACTGCGGGGGGCAGACAACGACCTCCTGAACAGTGGAGAAACGGTATGTATTTCTTTAAAAAGGGGCCTCGTAAAGACTATTGGTAAGCCGCCCAGAGACGTCTGAGCGCGCAAAGAGAGTCTTGGTGGGTTTGGGCTTGCAGTTGACCGTGGGTCGGCCGCTAGCGATTCTGGTGGTGAATCGGGCGAATTCCTAGTTTGAAAGGCAGTGGGAGGATGTTTGTTGACCGTGGATCGGCGGCTAGCGATTCTGGGGGTGAATCGGGCGAATTCCTGGTTTATTGCCACTGTTTGGTTGAGAGTGCGAATTCCTCGTTTATTGCCGTTATTTGGTTGAGTGTGTGAGTTTTCCTAAAAGTTCGGATGTGTTTTGTGAGTGCCTGAAAGTGTTTGTGAGCTAACTGTGGGTTTGAGGGTTGCGATGTGTTTTTGAGGTAACATTGCCATTGTTGAAAGGTGTAACTGCAGTCAATTACCGCTTATATATTCCTTCCCTAATGTGTGCATGAGGAAACTCTTTGCATTTTTACTTTTTGTATTTTCTATTACCGTGTATCTTTTGGGTTTGTTTAGTGTGGCTGGCTTGGAGCTCTGCTCTTAAGGGTGTTGGTTAAGTGTGTGTCTTGTGGAGAGAAAGTGGTGGTTTTTTTCTTGAGTAGAAGATTTAATACTGGTGCTCATTGTGGCATACAGGGTGGTGAGGGCCATAAATCAGAGATTTTAGAGGACTTTTGTGAAAGATCACAAGCAGTGCCAGAGGTTTGGAGTATAAAATAAAAGACTGAGAAGAGACTGTACAAAAGTGTGAAAAAGATTTGAGTGTAAATGGAACAGGAAAAAGAGATAATGAGATCAGAAGAGAGTAAGGGAATTCCTAAAGCAAGCCCTCTGGGCTGTATTCTGACTCACTGGAAGGAGATTGCAAGTTTGAGAGGTGCAGAATCTAAACGCACCCTTGTAAAGTACTGCACACAGTGGTGGCCTTTGTATCGGCTAGAAAATGGAGGTAAATGGCCATCGACTGGGACTTTAGAATATAATGCTTTATTGGAGCTTATGCTTTTTTCCTCAGACGTGAAGGGAAGTGGTCTGAAGTTTCGTATGCAGAAATGTTTTTCTCCCTCTGAAATCATCCTGAATGGCAGAAGGACTGTGGGATCAGAGCCCCCTCTGATCCCCTGGTATTAGCCCTTGAAAAGGAAAATAAAGCTAATAGAAAGCAGCCTAAATGATACTGTAGTACCTACTCAATAAACCAGCGTTGCACAAATCGTGACAAGGTTTACCAAGCAGAAACACAAACACAGGAGTTACTAGCTTTATCTGGGCCACCCCCTGAGAAGCAAAGAGGACAAAGGGGAGCAGATTCAGCTCCCTTGGAAGGGAGACAAGCTGGGCCGTCTGCTCCTCCATGTACCTCTGACTCACAAACAATATTATATCCCCCATTGCCTGACAGTGATAGTGATAATGAAGAACCTTCCACTATCACAAGCGGTCCCATAGCATCTCGGACCAGAAAACAAAGGAAATTATACAAGCCCCTTTAAGGGCAGCAGTGGGACCCGGAAGAGAAACAGTGTTAGTTAAAGTCCCTTTCTCTACAATTGACTTAGAAGACTGGGAAAAAGTTGCCAAGAATTATAGGACTGACCCAATAGGAACAGCTAAAAGGTTAAGATATATGATTAAGCAGCATAACCCGGACTGGTCTGACCTCCAGTTATTATTGGATGCACTAACAAAGACAGAAAAACAGTTAGTTTTGAAAACAGCAGGGGATTTAGCAGAAAACTTTCGTAAGACAACACAAGAAGATGTTAAAGATGTTTTTCCTCTCCAGGATCCAGGTTAGAATCCAAACAATGAAGGGCAATTAGTAAAAATAAGAAATTATCAAGAATGGGTAGCAAAGGGGATGGAACAAGCCATCCCCAAAACTATAAATTGGTCAGCCTTGTATGCAATTAAGCAGACTCCCTCCGAAACCCCTTCTGAGTTTCTAGATCGCCTGAGAAATGTGATGCGCCGCCATACACCATTAGATCCTGAATCTGAGATAGGGATACAGCAGCTGGTAAATTTATTTCTAGGGCAATCTACAGGAGATATTAGGAGGAAACTTCAAAAGCTCCGGGGACCAGAGGGAAGGAATTTAGAGGCCTTGTTAGATGAAGCATGGAGAGTTTTCAGCAATCAAGAAGAAGAATATAAGCAAGGAATGAGAAAATTAATGGCAGTAGTAAAAAAAAAAGAAAAGGGCGGCGGGGACAAGGACCACCTAGGCAAGGACCACCCCGGCTGAGCAGAGACCAGTGTGCAAACTGCAAAAGGATTGGACACTAGAAAAATGAATGTCCTGAACTAAGAAGAAATGGGAAGGGAAACCAGAGGAAGAAGGTGGTGGTCGCCCACACAAAAGATGACTGAAGGAGACCGGGAGACCTTACCCCAGGAGATCCACTGGTTATAAAAATGAAACTGGAGAAGGAGGGGAAGGAGGTGGAACTTATAGTAGACACGGGGGCAACATTTTCAGTTTTAAATACAGCCTTGGTGCCAGTGGAGAATGATTATGTTAAGGTGCGAGGAGCAACTGGCCAATCTAAAATAGCATATTTTTGCAAGCCACTCAAATACAAATACGGAAAACAGTGAGGTATTCATAAATTTCTATACATGCCCAACTCCCCGGATTCACTCCTTGGGAGAGATTTATTGGAGAAATTAGAGGCAACCATTTTGTTTAAAAATGGAGAAGTTACTCTGGAGGTAAATGATCAAAAATACATAGAAGTATTGAGTTTAATACTAACAGCTACTGAGGCTAAAGAAGAAATTAGCGAGGAGATACTAAACCAAGTGTTTCCAGGGGTATGGGCCTCCAATGTACCAGGAAGGGCGAGGAATGCATTCCCAATACAAATTAAGCTCAAAGAAGGAAAAAAATCAGTCAGAATCAAGCAGTACCCCCTAAGAAGGGAAGACAGAGAAGAAATTAGCCTGATAATTGAAAATTTCTTACAGCTAGGGTTGCTGAGGGAGTGTCAATCTGACTTTAACACTCCTATCCTGCCTGTCCACAAACCTGATGGTACATACAGGGTTGTACAAGATTTACGAGCTGTTAACAAGATAACTGAGAATCTTTACCCTGTGGTGGCTAACCCATACACCTTGTTAACATGTCTAACACCAGAGCTAATTTGGTTTATCATTTTAGATTTGAAGAATGCCTTCTTTTGCCTCCCTCTCCATGAAGCCAGCCAGAGAATTTTTGCATTTGAGTGGGAGAGTCCTAAAAGTGGACGCAAAACTCAGCTCACATGGACAGTTTTGCCTCAGGGATTCAAAAACAGCCCCACCCTGTTTGGAGAACAACTTGCAAAAGACCTAGAATCCTGGGAAGCTCCACCAGGAGAAGGGAAACTGTTGCAATATGTGAACGACATCCTAATAGCCACCCCCACAGAAGAAGGATGTGTAGCCTGGACAGTAAGCCTCTTAAACTTTTGGGGGCTTCAGAGGTACAGAGTAACAAAGAAAAAGGCTCAAGTAGTAAAACAAAAGGTGATCTACCTGGGCTATGAAATCAGTGCTGGACAACGGACCTTAGGGAAAGAGAGCATAGAGTCAATATGCCAAACCCCGAGACCCCAGACAATAAAAGAACTGAGAACCTTCCTGGGCATGACGGGATGGTGCAGACTGTGGATTTACAACTATAGATTACTTGTGAAACACCTGTATTCACTCATTGCAAATGAGAGTAGAGACCTCCACTGGACAAAAGAAACCACACAGGCCTTTGGTCAGCTGAAAAAGGCCCTCATGTCAGCTCCTGCATTAGGACTGCCAGATGTAAGTAAACCATTCTTTCTTTTCTCTCATGAGAAACAGAGAATTGCCCTGGGAATACTGGCACAAGACCTGGGCCCATACAGAAGGGCAGTTGCTTATCTCTCCAAGCAGCTGGATGCAGCAGCTAAAGAATGGCCGGGTTGCCTCAGGGCAGTGGCTGCAGTTGTGCTGAACATTCAGGAAGCCCGTAAGTTCACCCTGGGCCAGAAAATGACTGTGCTAGTGTCTCACACAGTATCCTCAGTGCTAGAAACAAATGGAGGCCATTGGCTTTCCCCACAACGATTCCTGAAATACCAAGCTATCATGGTAGAACAAGACGATGTAGAAATAGTGGTAACTAACATTGTCAACCCAGCTTCTTTCCTTAGCGGGAACCAAGGAGAGAGCCAATTCATCATGATTGCCTGGAGACCATTGAAGCCACTTACTCCAGCCGCTCAGACCTGAAAGACACCCCTTTGGATGATGCAAAAACCTGGTTCACCGATGGGAGCAGCTACATCATGAATAGAAAACGACATGCTGGGTATGCAGTTACCACATCCAAAGACTTGATCGAATCAGGATCATTACCAGCAGGTACCTCTGCACAGAAGGCAAAAATAATTGCCCTAACTCGTGCATTAGAGCTATCAAAAGAAAAAAGGATAAACATTTACACAGATTCAAGATATGCATTTAGGGTTGTACATGCTCATGGAGCCATCTGGAAAGAAAGAGGACTGTTAAATTCACAAGAGAAGAACATTAAACATGCACAAGAAATAATACGGCTGCTAGAAACAGTTCAACTGCCTGAAAAAGTGGCAATCATGCACATTAAGGCACATCAGAAAGTGAGCTCAGAATTGGAAGGAGGAAACGAGCTGGCGGACAGAGAGGCAAAAGAAGCAGCAAAAGGTGAGGTGACAGTAGAAGGAGCCCTGATTCCTGATGGCCAAATCTCCCTAGAAGGTAAGCCTGTGTACAATAAAAAGGACAAAATGCTAATTGAGGATCAAAAGGGAACATATAACCAGGAGGGATGGGCGGTTACAGCAGAAGGAAAACTGGTTATCCCCTCTCATTTACTATGGCCATTAGTAAGAGAAGAACATCAGAAAACACACTGGAGGATTGATGCTTTGTATAATTACTTGATTGAAAAAATCACTGCTAGTAACTTATATACCACTATCACTCAAGTGGCCCGGCAGTGTGACCTTTGCCTCCAGACTAATCCTAAAAATACCCCTAAACCAAACCTGGGTCAAATTGGAAAAAGTAATGGACCTGGTCAGCAGTGGCAAATTGATTTTTCAGAATTACCAAGAAAAGGGGGGTATCGATATTTATTGGTATTAACAGATACCTTTTCAGGATGGCCAGAAGCTTTCCCCACCAGGACTGCCAAAGCCCGGGAAGTAACCAAGGTGCTGCTGCAAGAAATAATACCATGCTTTGGAGTTCCAGCCACAATATCTTCAGATAGGGGACCACATTTCATTTCAAAAATAGTTCAACAGATCAGTCAGCATCTGGGCATAGACTAGGAACTTCACACACCATACCGTCCACAGTCAAGTGGCCAAGTTAAGAAAATGAAACATCTGATCAAGCAACAAATTGTGAAACTAGAGCAAGAGGCTAATTTGCCTTGGCCCCAGTCCCTCCTGTTAGCATTGCTGCGGATTCGAACTAAGCCCAGAAGTAAAAAAAAGCTGAGCCCTTTTGAAATGCTTTATAGGAGACTATATGGTGTACAAAAAGGGATATCCACCCAAATTGGAAAAGAAAGGCTGACTGCTTATATGATAGCCTTAGATAAACAACTCAGAAAAATTGAGAAACATGTGGCTGGAACTCGGAGCAGAGGGCTAGATGAGCCAGTGCATGACATACAGCCTGGGGATTATGTATATGTTAAGTCTCTTACAGAAAAGACCTTGAAGCCACAGTAGGAAGGACCATTCCAAGTGCTTCTCACCACTTTCACTGCAATTAAGATCCAAGAGCAGAATGCCTGGATTCACTACTCCCGAGTAAAGAAAGCTCCTAAAACTTCTTAGAAAGTAACACCAGGAGATAAAAGACTGAAACTAAAATTCACCCAAACAAAATAAGTGCATGGTGGGTGAGAATGTTTTGTAACCTAAGCTGCAAGAGCTTAATTAAGAAAATTTTCTTGTTTATAATCATAATTACAATCCAAAAACTGGAAAATACTTCTAGCCAGAATGATGCTGAGTGGCCCTGGTCCCAAGCTTTTACCTGGTACACTGTATCCATGGGAGAGTATTCTAATATAAAGAATCTAAACCTATCAACTGTGGTTATGCATGAAAACTGAGTATATAAAAAACAAGAGTGGCAGAAAAAACAAAAGTTGTGGTCACTCCAAGGGACTGTAGGAGAGGGAATCAAGGTTGGATGCCAGCTGATTAATGGAACCACTCATAAGAAAGCAATCCAAATTAGTGCTTCATCCACTCCCACAGACAAACACAAAGAGGTTTGTAGTCGTTCAAGTAAATTGGACTGTTGATAAAATTTCACCCTAGTACAGACTGTTGAAGTGGTCTGCCTTTAGGCCCATGATAAAATTGGGCTCTCCTTCAAATTTAGAATAAATGCCACAACTAAACCCATTACAGCCAACACTAGCACTCCAGCCCAAACCCAGATCACGTCACCCAGGTTTAGACCCAAAATTTATGAAATAGGCCCATATGTGATAAGGAACATGAGTCAGCAACAATTGTTGTCTAATCTGGAATGGTCTCTCAAGCGTGTTGAACTATTGATGCAAACTAACATCTCTAAAGTCCAGCCAGCCTGCTCTTCCTTCCTAAAAACATCCTTTGAGGGCTGGACAACATGGTTGCAAAAACAAGCATACACCAGGGGTAGAATGCAGAGAGATCTGACCGGAATGTTAGAGACAAGACTAGGAGTTCTGAATAGAATCGATTCAGAAATATTAATGAACAAATTGGCCACTGCAACAAGTGATCTAACTAAATTAAAACAACCTTTACAATCATCTTTGTTGGCATTGAGAACTAGTCAGTGGCAGGTTTCAAAAGTGTTGCCAAGTTGGGAAGAAGCAGAAGACCAAGACCATAGATTAATCATAGATGCACTTGGTACGGCTCAGAGTAATACGTCCTTAGCTTTTAGCTATATACAGGCACAGTTGTGGTTGCAGTCAACAGCTGCCTGAGTTATAAGAGAAGGAAGCGAAGGAACCTTTCCAATTGAGATTCGAAAAGCTGTCTGGGACAATGCTACTGATTTTAAAAAGAAATTTCAGTCCTGGTGGACCCTGGTAAACTTCACCTATGATCCAACCATTAACACAGCTACTGCTTTTGTGCTCACCATCCGCAATGCAACAGTTTATGTTATTCACCCCATTATAGCATTAGGACTGAATCATGAAGGATCAGTGCTCTGCCCTTCAGAACACAAAACATGGGCACGGAGAGTGGGTGAAAAATGGCAAACTGTGAATCTGGAATCTTGCATTTCCCAGGAACAACAAAGGTTCATTTGTAGGAGTAACACAATCGATGCTCGAGATATATGTCTTGATACTGAACAGGGTGTTTGTCATTTTGAGGTTCATTCAAACACCAGTCAAAGAACTGTACTTGTCTATATTGGTCAGGGTTGTGTATGTTTAAGGACTGCCTGTGCTTTTATAGAAATAGACAAAGATAATGTAACTTTGTTTAACAAAGATCATTCTAACCACTGTATTTGTAACTTCGCTAAGATTTTAGAGTGTGACTTCCTGTATTTAGCACCAGTTGTTTCCCACCAACTAGTCAAGTCTGACAATACAATATATCATAACTTATTACCCACACCTATTGGGATGAATCTCACTTTAGTAAAACAATTAATTGATCATCAAGACCTTGCCAAAATTCTGAAAGATATTCAGAAAACTGGAGAGCAAACTTTAATTACTGTCCATCATGACACAAAAGAAATAAATAAGGTTCTGCAAAGAGTGAAACAAGATGCAAGTTACAATAAGTGAGACTCACTCTTTGGATGGTCACCCACTGCGACTGGGATCCTAAATACAATGAGTCACCCCATTATTGTCTTATTAATATTGGTTGGTGTAAGTTTTGTCCTGTCTTTTGTAATACTTATTTGGAACTGGAAACTGTTACAACGAGTAGTAATATTAACCTCTTTATCCCAAGTACATGGCAAGACACTAAGAGACACATATCGTAAAGACTGGAATTCATATTGAGTAAAAGAATTTACTGCCTTATTGAAAAGGGGGGACTGAAATATGGGGTTAGAAACTAGAGGATATTAAAACTCAAATACTAATTAAAGGATAGGCATTCAGATGGTGTGTAACTGCAGGAGGCAGAGTGCAGGTGTCTGATAAGGATAAAAGACAAGAAGGCAGGATTACCAAGGACACTGAAACTGGCAGGTGCCTCAAGCACCAAGGGCTAGATAACCCTGGCTTTAAAGCTTGAAATATGACCAGAGGATTAGTGGGCATGCACAAGATAGCAAGGTCAGAAGTTCATCTCCAAGGAAGACTATCCTTCTTCATCTCTGAGACCTCCAGGACGACCACCAGAGACACCTGCGCAGGCGTAAAGGACTGATAAGACAACATACGAAGTGGAGAGAGGAGGAACCAAGAAATGAATATGCATAGGTGTATTGCAAAATTTGATGCATATGTAACATTCTAGAGGATAAAAGAGAATGGAAGTGAGTGAGGGGCGCGGATGCCTTTGGGGAACTACCCTGCATCCCGCCCAGCGCTGAATAAATTACATACCTACTTTAAAACTCACTTTGTCTCTGAGTTTTAGAGTTTTTCCGCGTCAGTCCCTCCAACCTATGCTGAACATGTTGCTCACAACTTACACTACTTGTACCCAGTTACTGATGGAAGATTAAATTGCAGGCTCCCTCAGCAGCGTCCCACCACCAGCTCACACTGCAAATATACCCTTCCCACTGCACTTCAAACCAGCATCAGATGGCAGGAACTACATTATAGGTAGATTTCCTAATTCCATTATACCACACTCCCCCATCCCCAGGTTCAGAACGTTCATTTCCTTACCAAGGTCACATTCAGTGCTATCCCTTCCAAGCTACCTGGCCCAAAACACAGCTACAGATAACACCTCACCCACCAATAAAACTACACATATGCAAGGCTAATATACAGACTTCTTTTTACATGTATGCTTCATGCTGCTGATTCCTCCACCTCATTCACACATATAACTTCTGCCTGAGGTGTTTGTTACATCATAACATCACCTGCCCCACCTCATCTTCTCACTCACTTTGCCAAATAATTGAGTACACTGAGGTCCTTGCCTGGAATGCTATTCTACCACTGAGCCTTTGCTGGTTCTAGTGCAGTGCATCACACTGGGATGGTTCTTGCCAAGGTCCCTGGTGGAAAGCTTTTCTGGGAATGCTTAAGAATTGATATTCCTTTACCTTTCAGAGCTCCTATAAATTCCTCTCCCAGAATTTTTGACCTTTACTGTCTTTTGTGACTCTCCTTTTACTTCCTAAAAATCACAGTTCAGTGTCTCATTGCCCATCCTCCTACATTTCCTTCTTTCAGTAAACGTTTCTCAACACTTCATCTCAACTTCATTTTGTTATTCAAGGAGGGAGGAGATGGACCTCATAACAGGCATGATTCACTGAAGTGCATGCTCATGATTCACACCTCTTTCCCTTTATCCAGGCTAACATTGCATTCCCCATCCTTATTCCCAGATCAGCACAACCTATAGCCTTGGGGAAAAAAAAAAACCACCTCAATTTTTCTCAGGTCTGGGTATCACAGATATTCACTACTATGAAGGGGAGGAAAAAAGATAGAAAACGCATACCTGGTCTTTTTAAAATTAAGCCATTTGTTGCCTGTTGATGAGAATTAAAAAACAATTTGACTACACTTTATAATAAAAAAATTCTGTTATATTCTAAGATTCTATCGATGCACATTTAACTTTATGAATAAATCTGTTTCAAACAGTTGTACAAAATGAAGCCACTAGCTCTCTTTTACCACTGTAATGATGGAGTCTCCACCATGACCCAACACAAAAAGCTTCTGCTTCTGATAAAGTACAGTTCAAGAAACACCCTTCAATTACACAGAAAGTCAGTGTTTTCTGAGTAACAGGGTGTATCTGACACACAAGGGAAATATTTCTAAAATTTTAATTGGGGTGTAAGGTTAAAAAAAGTGAGCAAGAAAACACCGACTTCATAACCTTAAATGTATTTTACAATTTCAAAAGCTACAGTACAGCTAAATTAGTTTGGCAACCTGCTTTCCATTTTGAAAGCTTAGATTCTTTCCTACAAAATGAAACAATCAGCTTCCATGCCTTCGCTAATACCCATTAAAAGCAGACCATGTAAAGGGGGCAGTCATTCAGACTATAGTCTCCTTAAATACATCTCCTCAGCGATCTACTGAGCTCTTTGACCTCTACCTTATCTCAGGCATCATAACTTGCCTATTTCTTTTCCTAGCTTGTCATCTATAAACTCAGCATTTTACTCTCTCTCTTCTCTTCAAATATATCTTATTCTATGAGCCAAACCCTTGTTTAATCCTAAACACTTCTTCACTCCAAACAGCCACCTACATGTATCATCTACATAACTACCTAGAAATTAAGCCTTTCAATTATTGACAAAATACATGACAATGTAAAGTTTGATCACTGAAAACTGTCAGTAAAACTAAGTGGTATGCTGCTTCTAGAAGTAGAATTAATCAAGTTATTCTCAGCTTCCTCATCCCATCAGACCACCAAAGCATCTTTTACATCAAGTCCCATTCATATTCACTGCCTACTATTCATGCATTAGTAGCCCACTTAGCTGAAGCCACCTCTATAAATTTATGCATTTAGATTTGACCAAGAAAGCCGCATGATGGCTCTCTCACATAACAGCTTCAATAACAGAGCTAAAAAAGAGTTACATATTTTGTCATCCGTGTCCCCCTGCTCTAGAAGAAGTAAAAGTGAAGTTTCATGCTTCTATATAATATAGCTACACTAAATCCAGATACAAAATACAATGGATTGATATTTTATCCCCAAGAAACTGTGTAGTCAGTTTGCAAGGTTTCAGTTTACAACCTAAACCAGTGAAGCAACTGAGACTCATTTTGTATGTACAACAGCAGCAGTACAGCCAGTTATTACTGGTCATAGCACAGTATTTCAGAATAAAAGCATTCAAGGTTTCCTTCCTTTAACAAATATATTAAACAAGTAATTTAGAGTATTGATTTCCCCTGTTTTTGTTCTTTTAAAAATCAGTCAACTCAGCAGCACTGTCTTGAAAAAGTGCAAGACATAACAAATTTGGCCACAAAGGGCACACTTCTAAATATGTAAACGAGTTTCATTAAAACTACTTCGTCACTCTCTCAAAGCAGTGTACTGTATTCCTCAAATATGAGAGGAAAACTAAGTATTTCACTGAAGCAACTGCTGTGCAAGTGAGATATTAATTTTAAAGAATTAAGGACTTTAGTTAAAGTAGATATTGCTGACATAGACTTCCCTTTACATTTTGAAGAATAAAGGACTTTAGTTAAACTAGACATTGCTGACGTAGACTTCCCTTTTACTAACTAGACATTGTTGAGGTAAACTTCCCTTTTTTTTAACATAAGCTGTATTTAATGAACCGATAAATCAGGAGACCTGTCAACTTAATCAATAGACTCCAAGAACACAATGTGATCATAAATCAGATCGTCTTGAGAAAACAGGATCCAGGTGTCAGCAACACTAAAAGGTTAAAAAGGCAAAGCGAGGAAGACGCATCTTACTTCATCATTTTGAGACTCCACCCCATAAGAAGGACCACCGACCCATTTCAAAGAACAAACTACGCATGCTTAATTGCTTTTTGGCTAATTACCATACGAAGCGGGGAATGGGATGGACCAGAGTCATGAATATGCATTTGTGTTTTGTGTATTCAACACTTTTGTACATAAAAAGACCCTGTGAGCACCTGTAAATTGCGCGTGTGTATTTGGGAGCTATCCCGCACGCTGCCCTGCGTCGTAAAAAACATACACTTTCTAACTTCAAACTGTTAGAGAGTCTTTGTCCATCATAGTTGGATATTAGTATTAGATCAATATCCATATTTTTTTAACAAATCACAAGTAATCAATATGTTACTGTAAAAGCTCTTCACACAACTTGGCTGACTAGCAAGCCAAGAAGCTGCATTTTGCAAACAAAAAATGTTTCAGAGTGAATTTTGCAACAACTATCAGCAGCACAGAGCCAGTCTGGGGT
This sequence comes from Sylvia atricapilla, assembly GCF_009819655.1. Classification (NCBI taxonomy): domain Eukaryota; kingdom Metazoa; phylum Chordata; class Aves; order Passeriformes; family Sylviidae; genus Sylvia; species Sylvia atricapilla. The sequence goes on along the minus strand of NC_089173.1, from coordinate 8,294,514 downwards.
CAGGCCACTGCTCATTGGTGCTCAAGAGTCTGTCTTCTTCCCCCCCCATTGGAGCAAGGGCCTAAGACAGCAGCACTAACACCAGCAGAATCCAGTGGGTGGCAGGAGGTGGCAGCGAGTGGCAGCGCTGACCACGCACATGCCAGCGGTTCCCATCTGCCACAAAAACTGCTTTCTAAGCTCCTACCTTCCCGGTTTGTGTTCCAGGGGGAAAGTTGAGCTGAGTAGGATTTGTCTATCATCTCTCTTTTGTCTCCCAGACTGCACAGTCTTCTGCAGAAGCACCATCTTGTGGGGAGCATTTGTCTGCCATTTTCCCTTTGCCTTCCAAAACATGGTCACCTGCAGAGGGCATCATTTTGAGGGGGGGGGAAGTCTGCCATTTTCCCTTTGTCTCCCTGCATGCAGTTGTCTGCAGAGGGTGCCATCTTGGGGAGGTTTACTCCGGCTAGCTCAGTCAGCAGAGTATGAATGTGAAAAGTTTTTTTTCCTAAGAAAGTTCTAGCATGGATTGACAGCTTGGCTGACGAATAAGAGTGATTTCTACGCCTCTGGAAACCAGTCTTAAATCAAAGAACCCAGGTGACTCGTTCCTTTCCTTTTCCGGCTGGCAAGGAGCTAACATCACCTCGAAAGTCAGACCTTCAGGCTTGGCCCCCCGGGGCCAGGCCTGGCCAGGCCTCAGGGGGAAGCCCTGCCTGTGGGAGTGCGGTCGGGACTGGCCGTGTCCCCTCTCTCCCTGGCTCCTCCAATGAGGACAGGAGGAGGATTGCAGATTGGCAGTGCTGGCCCTGCGCCATGGGTCGCGGCGGCCGTGCCCTTGGCTTGGCTGCTGGAACTTCTGGTCCGAGGGAGGAGAGACTTTTGAGAACTTTTCTCCTGAGCTCCATGGAGCTGATCCAAGTTTGAATTGCTTTAAATCTGACCAGGGGTGGAGGAGGGTTCGTCCATCAGCGTTCCTGAGCATGCACCCTGCGATAAATATAATGTATAAATTCGTGTATAAAATATCGTATCAAAAGTTTGGACTATTAAAAGGCTACTCAAGGGCATCTCTGAGATTCCATAGCCTATTGTGCAGCTGTGAAACCACAAAATTTGCAACTGAAACAACAGGGCCGGACTGGAGGTGGCCCATTCATCAAGGATGGGCCTCCACTTCACAGCTGCTCGACATCTGATATCAATCTTGATAGGGGATCTGGAGGATGATGAAATCAGCACCCTAAAGAAAGAATCCGAGAAGACTCCTGAATCCTCTTTTCATACTTATGGGAACTCCTTTCAAAACCTTACTTAGAAATAAAGAAAAACATGAATATTCAGACTTTCAATAGACTTAGCCTCATGAAAAATAAACTGTATAAAAACCGTACACTGAGACCCAGCATTTGTGGCAGGGTTGGATGGCAGCTTTTTGCTGCTGTTACCCTGTCCACCCAACATTCGATCAATGTTATCTCATTTTATTGGGGCCTTTCAATTTGATTTTGGAAAAATTGCTAAATAAATTCATTAATATTGGATTGGCTTCTAATAATTTATAACACTGCCTCTCTCCCTTCCTCCCCCCACCATCACCTGTGGCCTTGAAGTTCTGTGAGTGAGCTGGAGAGGAGAAAAAAAGACTCTGGGCAAAGACATTAACCCTTTTCCCTCCTCCATGGAAGACAGAGTGATTTATAATTTAGAGAGACAGCACTGAGACAAAGTCAGTGAAAGAACTAAGGAAGACTATTGGAAGATGGGATGGAGGAAGTGGACATTTCTGACCGGACTTCTCTGGATGTGAACTATGGGGAAACGGACTGTTTTTGTAATATCCTAATGCTGCTTGGGGGAATGCAAGTTCTAGCCAAAGGGTTGTGTGTATTGACATACATGGGTTTTAACTGAGAATTTTGAATAGAATATGTCCCTGGCTCCTGGGAAAGAATAAGGAGGTCTCTATTTCTTTTGAGATAGAGGCGATTTTAGAGATAGAAGAAGAGAATCCTTGTTTTGTACTAGAAAAGCATTCTTAAAATGATACCCCAAACATGCAGAGGCCCATAAGCAGCTTGGGAAACTGTTATATGGGTGGGACTGCACAGAATCTGCAAAAATTCCGGGCGGTTGCAGATTTGTGACATTGAGAGCCACCAGACCTTTTCTTGTGGCGTGTTCTCCATAACTCTAGAGAGGCTCCTCTCCCAAGGTGATGTAGGATTGTGTTTAAATGGTGGCAACTGACTGAAAATCATAGTTTTCTCTTTGTGTTGAGTGGGAAAGTGAACAGTTTGGGGGGGGAAGTGTTTGAATGTCTCATTTTTTTTCTCTCTCTCTTTTTCTTTAGTGTATGTTAATAAAATCTATCTGTTTTAACTTTTAAGTTGTGCCTGTTTCGCCTTTTCTCCCAAAATCCTATCTCCCAGTTGGTAAACAAAATTTGGCGAACGTGAAACCACAACACTCCAGCACTTTGAGTTTCTCTCTGTTCCCAGGGAGTCTGCAAGATTTCAACAACTTTGTAATTAGTAACTATTTGTGTTATTTTTTGCCTGTTGCTATTTTGATTTTTTAATGAAACTGATATTTTTTTCACTTATATCTACTCGTATTTGTTTCTCCTTATTGGTGGAAAGAGATTGGTTAAACTAAAGGGGAGGTAACTTCTTTTGGTGTCCACCTCGTAAAATTGTCTTAAACCAAGACAAATAGATAAATTTAAAAAATTAACCTCACCTTTTTAAAGTGTGATGGTACACATCACAATTATCTTAAAATATATTTCAAATGCAGTTAAAGTTTCCCCTAATTTGCACTTTATTTTTCATTTTTCAGAAAGGTTTAAAAAAACATTGGTTAAAAAGCCCACATTAGGAGACACTTCAGTCTATTTCTGATTTGACCCAATTCATTAAAGTTTCCTGTACAACTGCTCAGCTCCTACAGGAGGCCTCTTACCAGTTCTGACTTGACCACAAAAGAATTCTCTACACTTTAGTTACTATTAAAAGGCTACACTCCTCTGGTCTGTTTATACATTTGCAGAATTAAGTCTGAAAAAAACCTGTTTTAAGATAGTGACTTGCATCACAACTTTACTAGACCTCCTTGTCTTCAGTAGTGGGGCTAAGACAACAAAGACTGGATGCATATTGCTACCTCATCAGGGAGAGCATGGTAATGCACTGCAAGGGCATCACAACATTTAGAACAGCCATATAAAACTAGTCCTATACTGGATGCTCTTGCATTCACTTCAGAATCTGAAGTTAAAGATGTCTGGTTCACCGATGCCTCAGTCAAATGCATTGATGGTAAATGGAAGTATCAAGCAGTTGCTCTTAACATTCAGACAGGAATGGAAGTACTAGAAGGAATGGGAAGTGCACAGGTGAGAGAGTTAAAAGCTGTATTGCTGGCACTAAAGGGAAAAAAAAAAAAAGGATGATATATGTTGATTCTTATTCAGTCTGGGCTGGTGCCACACAGTGGTTGTGTCAATGGGAAGCATTAGATTGGCAAGTGAATGGGGAAGAGGTTTGGCAGAAGGAAGATTGGAAGTGGTTGCTGTTACAGGCTCAATCCCAACAAATCCATATATGATGTGTCAAAGCTCATGGCAGTGATCAAGCCTCATAGACTTATTGGAATAACAAAGTGGATCATCAGACAAAAATTAAAAAGATAAAAATTGATCAGTTGAAAGATCCACAACATTGGTACCGATTGGGTGAATGAGTACATTGTAAATTAGGGCATACTGGACAGGAAGCTCTATTTTTTGCAGCACAAAGCAGAGGTTGGCCATTGACCAGAAAGATGTGTAAAGGCCTTCTCTCACAATATCCCCAGTGCCAATTGAGACTTGGACAAAATTATCCAGACCTGGCAACACATTTACATATCAAAAGTGACAAAACACTCTGGTCCACCTGGCAAATAAGATTATATTTAACCTCTGAAGACATCTAATGGTTACAAGTACATACTAACAGCTCTGGAAGTGGTATCTGAATTGTTAATTGCCACTAAAAGCAGACATGCTGATGCCAAAGCTACTATTTCAGGACTCAGTAACTTGTTTTCCAGTCTCCCTGTCTGTTGGGGGTTAGGTTTTGTTCCTTTTTACTCTAAAGAATTTTTTCCCCATAAGTTACCAAGGAAACTAAATGCCATACTCAAGACTATTTAACAAAACAAATGGGTGGTCGAAGCTTGGAGAAGGGTGTGGGTTTGAAGCAAGTAAAGGACAGAGCTTCAAGTAGCCTGTCGCTCTGGTTTTCGGTGTTCAGAGAAAAATCATGGCTGGGTTGGTGCTCCTGCTGGAAGATTTCACTGCAGTCCAGTCTTGAGAAATCTGCCATCATCTGCTCGCCCTGGAATTCTGAGCTTCTCTGCCACCCTGCGAGAGCTAGGCCAGCCCTGCCCCGCCCGTCGTGGTTCCATCAGCGCTGCTCATCTGCTACAGAGTGACCCTGCATCCCCCTGCCCTACCGGGACACCCTGCCGCTGCCTGCCGGGACATCCTGCCACTCCACAGCTACCAGCCAGAGACTCTTTTTCCATTGTTCCCAGCTTGGTGCTCTGAAGATCCTACAAAGGCACCTGAAATGAATGAAATGTAAGAAATTCCCATTTTTGACACAGTCTGTCATTTGTTAAGAAAGTTATGCTGTTTAAAATGTTATGCCAGTTGTAACCTGTCTGTTAAAAAAGTTATGCTGTTTGTACCAAAATTTGTACCCTCAAAACCTTATTCCAAGTTGTATACCCCCTCTAAAACCCCGGGTTCCCTTCCCCTTCCGTCGGGCTAGACTGTCACCATTCCCCGCCGGCTCCTCGAACTGCCGGCCCCGCCTAATAGGAAAATCCAAAGACTTCCATGGTGCACCGCTCCAAAACCAAAGTGCAGTTGCCGACAAACGGACCCAAAAGCCGCGACCCAGCACAAAATCCAGATAAAAGGGAGACACTACAACACCGAGAAGACCCTCAGCTACCTAGAGACCGAGTTCTGCTTCTGCCGCCTCGCCATGACCACAAAGAGACTGGGAAGAAGTGACGCCCCTAGACCACCCGAGTCCAGTTGAGTTCCTGGGGATTCCCGCGAGGCTAGAACTCCCGACTCTGCTGGGCCGAGAGCAGCAGATTCGCCTGACACCTGATCCTCAGCAGTGACAGGAGCGAGAAAGGCGACAGGAGCAGCAACGGCGCAGGCGACCCCTCGAGTTCCCCCTTGAAAGAGCTGACTAATAAAGGCTTTTCAAAGGAGCAGGTCTCCTGGCCCATTTATAACAATTTGGGGGACTCGTCCGAGATCTAAGCCACGCCCAGAAGAGGACCAGGACGGGAAGGCGCAGCCCGACCTCGGACCTCCTGGACAGCTGGATATCCCGGATCAGAGGACGACGCTCGCCAGCCTCGTGGGACGCCACTGAGGAGCATCGGTAAGAACAACCGGTGGCGGGAGTGGCGAGTGTGGAGTTAATGAGAGGGGGGCCGGCAGCTCGGACCCCCCAAGTGATTTTGGACTGCTGAGTACCGCGTTTCCACACCCCCGTGAGGGGGTCAACCGGGAAAAGCAGGAAGCGAGTGAACTGAGAGTGACTGAGGCGTCTCCAGGGGAATAGGCGCCCCCCTCCGGAAGTGCAGAGGAATTTAGAGAGTGAGTGGCACGTCAAAGAAGTGTGTGGCAGAAAAGGCTTGGGCCAATTTCAAGCGTGTGAAAGGGCTCGAGCAGTGTGAGGCACGCACCGCACTGGCTGAGGTTATAACCCGGAGTGTCACAGGAGACTAGCGCTGGCTGGGGTAGTGGCTAGAACCCTAAGGGCGGGTTGCCCAGGCTACTTTCGGGGCTTGTGAGTTGGCACTGGCTGGGGTAACTACCGGGGTGTGGGGAGAGGAAGAGAGCACTGGCTGAGGCTACGGCCCAGAGCGTCTGAGTACCGGCTGGGATAGCAAAAATAGGCTGCTTTCAGGGTGCTTTGGAGACTGGCTGGGGTAGCTGTCGGGGTGCTGGGATAAAAGAGTCTGCATTGGTCGGGGGTGCCCAGGGAAGAGGTACGCTGTCCGGGTGCAGGGGAGTGGAAGTTAGGGGAGTCCCAAAGTGCGAGGGACTTTTAGGTAGGGTGAGTGAGTACATCGCACGCTGTATGTCCAAATCCTGGCAGTAGGTGGTGGCTGGAACCCTGGGCCCTGGTTGACCGGCCACTTACGGGGATTTGCCTGACGTACAGGAGAGAAAAGGAGTGCTGGCTAAGGGGTAGTGGCTGAGGCCCTAAGGGCAGGTCACCAGGCTACCTGTGGAGCATTCCGAGCACTGGCAGGGGTAGTGCCCAAACCCTAAGAGAGGGTCCCTGGGGCTACTTACGAGTGTTCAAAGAGTGAGTGAGAGTTAAAATTTGGGTTGCCCGCCTTTAAACTTGTGTGTGTGTAGGGGCACCTTAAAGAAGTTTAGTTAAAACAAGGTCAGATAATTTTGCTTTGTGTTGCCCTGAAGTAAAGTTTCTGTCAGGGTAAGAGCACCGTAGTTTTTATTTGAGACCCAGTGAAAATGGGGGCGTACATAAGTAGCGTGGAGCCGGTTGAGGAGAAAAGAGAGAAAAAAAAAAGAAATATTCCACCAGACAGTCCACTAGGACAAATGTTATAACTATAGGAGGTTGATGAAGCCACTAAAAGCTTAGACAGAATCAAGATGATCCATTATTGCATGGAGGCTTGGCCTAACCTAAATTTACCTGCAAAATGGCCATGGTGTGGAACTAGAGACCCCTGGATGTGTTCACAATTAACTCAATACTTGAAATCTCGAGGAGATTCAAGTATTGAACAGATACTCTATGCTATCTGTTGGCAAAAACAAGTAGTCAAAAATAAAACAACAAAAATATGTAAGTTACAGCAAGGGAAACAAAGGAATGAAAAGCAGAAGAACCAAAAAGAAGCTAGCCATAATTGGGACCCCTTAAAACATTTGCCTCCTCCTACAGTTTATCCCGAAGTAATCCTCCAACCTCACCTGAAAATCATACCTTCCCAAACTGTAATCCCTGTTCCTTCCCCAGCTTACCCCCCTCCAATTCATAAGCCCTCTTACCCTCTGCCGTTTCCTAACACTGGTCTGGCCTCCTCTCCTTTACCATCCACAATCCCTGCACCCCTTCACAACTGGGAGCTAGGTCTGGCACCTAACAATGCATCCTGTCAGGCAATGAAAAACCCAGAAAGACCTTACAGTAACACCAGGTCAAAAACCAAACTCTTTCCCCTAAGGGAGGTCCCAATGGGTGGGGCAGTTGGAGGAATAGGATTTGTCAATACACCTTTAACAGCGTCAGAAGTTTTAAGAAAGGGCTGGGGAATCTAGTTGAAAACGCAGTGAGAATTGCCAACCAGATTGACCAGTTTTTGGGCCCAAATATTTATACATGGGGGGAACTAAACTCCATCTTAAATATACTCTTCAATCCAGATGAGGTTCGGCTGGTTAGGGCAGCAGGGATGCGCATCTGGGAAAGAGAAAACCGAATGGGCCCCCCCGGTGACCAGAAGTTGCCAATAGCTGACCCAGGGTGGGACCCAAACAGAGGAGAAGGGAGGAGAAATATAGAAGATTATAGAAACCTAATGATAAGAGGTATTAAAGAATCAGTTCCCCGGAGTAGCAACACCAAATTACCTTTTGACAGGGCCCAAGAGAAAGATGAAATCCCAGCAGCCTGGCTGAGCAGGCTCAGATGGAATTTCCAGCAATATTCTAATTTGGATCCAGATAGCCCAGAGGGACAGATATTATTAAAATTACAGTTTGTCACAAAATCCTGGCCAGATATCAGAAAAAAATTGAAAAGATAGAGGACTGGCAAGACCGAGAAATAAATGAATTATTAAGGGAAGCCCTAAGAGTATACGTTAGGAGAGAAGAAGAAAAAGCAAAGGCAAAAACCAGGATTATGGTAGCCGTGGCCAGGGAAAGTGTAAAGGATCTCAGAAAGGATACTAAGAGTGGAGGAAACACAAAATCTTTACCAGGAAAAGTAAGAGGAAAGAACCCACCACCTTGGGGTACTCTTCAGAGACCAGGAGAGACCCGAGCCTGTTTTTATTGTGGAGAAATAGGACACTTTAAGAAACATTGCAAAAAAATGTCATTTGATGAGACTGTCATGAGGGAGCAGGAGGCATTAGAAAAATTATTGAGGGAGGAGGTCAAGGAGGATTGGGGGTGTCATGGGCTCTATGCGTTAGGGGACCCCATGAAACATCAAGAAGGGCCCATAGTAAATTTTGAAGTAGGTCCCCAACATGAAGAGTTTGAGTTTTTAGTGGATACTGGTGCAGATAAATCATGTATTAACCGACTTCCAGTTGCAATTGCGATTAGAAGAAAGACTTGTGAAGTCCTAGAAGCAGAAGGGGAGCCTTTCAGGGCTTCAGTTATAGAAAATATAAAAATTAAAGGAAATTCCAAAAGATGTGTCACTAATTCAATATATCTACCCAAAGTAGACAGTAACCTGCTGGGAAGGGACCTGCAAGTTCAGTTAGGAGTAAGGATTCTTCCTAGAGAAGGAAGAATGGTGCTACAAATCATGAGGCTGACTGTTAGAGACTTAGGGGAAGTCAGGCCAGAGGTCTGGGCTGAGGAGGGAAAATATGGATATTTAGATATCCCACCTGTAGAAATAAAAATGCAAGAAAAAACATCTCCTATAAGGGTCAGGCAATATCCTATTTCTCTAGAAGGGAAAAAAGGACTAACCCCAATTATAACCCATCTACTCACAGAAGGAATATTAGAACCTTGTATGTCACCCCACAACACTCCTATTCTGGCTGTAAAAAAAAACAGAAAATAAGTTTAAAGTAGTACAAAACCTAAGAGAAGTGAACAAAAAGACAATTACCAAGCACCCGGTAGTATAAAACCCCTACCCGCTCCTGAGCAGGATTCCTGGAGAGCAGTCCTGGTTTACTGTAGTAAATCTAAGGCATGCTTTTTGGGCCTGTCCTTTAGCAGAGAGGGGCCGAGATTGGTTTGCTTTCGAGTGGGAGAGCCCTGAAAGTAAGAGAGGGCAGCAACTGAGATGGACTCGTCTTCCTCGGGGGTCCACTGAAAGCCCAAACCTCTTCGGGCAAGCCCTAGAAGAGTTACTAAGGCAGTTTATCCCTAAAAATAGTGTGCAAACCCTGCAGTATGTAGATGACCTCCTAATGTCGGGGAAAGAGCGGGATGAAGTGAAGGGAACCAATATTAATCTCCTGACTTTTCTAAGGGAAAAAGGCCTCAAAGTGTCAAAGAACAGACTGCAGTTTGTAGAATCGTGGGTCACCTGCTTCGGACACCTCATTGGGAAAGGGTGTAAAAAATTAAGCCCTGGGAGAATCTCAGGTATGCTCTCAGTCCCAGCTCCAACCACAAAGAAAGATATAAGAAAATTATTAAGACTATTTGGTTTTTGCAAGCTGTGGATAAAAAAATATTCCCAAAGTGTTAAATTTCTATATGAGAAATTAGTCCAACCTGAACCTGTGAAATGGACAGATAGAGATGAAGAACACTTAAAAGACCTAAAGACAAAATTGTCTTCAGCCCCTGTCCTGAGTCTCCCAGACTTTAAGAAAAAGTTTAACCTATTCATTAACTCCGAAGGGGGAATAGCTTATGGAGTATTAACCCAAGAATGGGGAGGACACAAAAAGCCTGTCGCATATCTTTCCAAACTTCTGGATCCAGTTGCAAGAGGGTGGCCGGCTTGCCTCCAGGCTGTAGCAGCCACAGCTGTTCTTGTAGAAGAAGCACAAAAGCTGACACTGCAAAGAAAAATCATTGCACACACCTCCCATGATCTCAGGGCAGTGTTGAGCCAAAAAGCTCAACAATGGCTGACTGACTCTAGAATTTTAAAATATGAAGTAATTTTAACCGGCACCAGTGATTTAGAGCTAACTACATCAAAAAGTCTAAATCCTGCCCAGTCCCTCTCAGGGGAACCCACACCAAACTTAGAACACAATTGCATAGAAATCATAGATTTACAAACAAAAGCAAGAGAAGATCTTGAAGATATACCTCTACCATATGGGAGGGTGCTATTTATTGATACATCATCTAGGCTGACTGAAGGAAAAAAGATATCAGGCTATGCAATAGCTGAAGGTAGAAAAAGAGACAATTTAAAAGTTACAGAAAAAGAAAAACTACCCCCAAACTGGTCTGCCCAGTATTGTGAAGTCTATGCCCTCAAAAGGGGATTAGATTTATTAGAACAAGACCGAGGTGCAATCTACACAAACTCGCAATATGTATTTAAAATAGTACACACATTTGGAAAGATCTGGGAAGAAAGAAGCTACCTAAATTCAAAAGGGAAAGATCTGATACATAAAGAATTCATTAAATTAGTATTAGAATCTCTTATGAAGCCCCAAGAAACAGCAATTATACATGTCAAGGGATATGAAAAAAGAGACACATTTGAAAGAAGGGGCAAGCAAGTAGCTGATCAAGCAGCCAAACTAGCAGCTCAAAAGCTGGGAGAACCAATAAAAATTCTTACCTTGAATGATATACCAGTTGACAAAATTAATAAACCAATGTATGATAAAAATGAATTACAAAAAATAAAAAAGTTAGGTTTACACCAAAAGAAGCAAGGGGAATGGCTGACCCCAGATGGAAAGAAATTCCTAAATAAGGCAATAGCTCGAAAAATGCTGGCAGAAATACACAACTTAACTCACTGGGGCACCCAAGAGTTGTGTGATGATTTTCTGAGGGAACACCTATGTGTTAGAATCTATAACCTGGCTAGAGCAGTTACTGAAAGATGCCTAATTTGTCAAAAAGTAAATCAAAAAGTAATAAGAAAGCCCACACCAGGGGGAAGACAAATAGCATTAAGACCCTTTCAAAATATACAAACAGACTTCACAAAAATGCCTCCAGTACAGAGACATAACCATCTTTTGGTTATAGTTGATCACTTAACGCATTGGGTGGAAGCTTTCCTTACAAAAAGGGAAACAGCACAAGTAGTAATAAAGATACTACTAGAACACATCATCCCCCGGTATGGACTAGTAAATAACATCGTTTCAGACAGAGGCCCCCACTTTGTAGCACAAATCCTGCATGATGTTGTTAAAGCCTTAGGAATGAAATGGCAGTTACATACACCCTGGCATCCTCAAAGCTCAAGAAGAGTTGAGAGAATAAATAAAACCTTCAAAAATGTATTAACTAAATTAATAACAAAAACTAGAATAAATTGGCTAAAATGTCTGCCCCTAGCACTCTTGAAAACCTGAGTTCGACCAAGGTCGGACATAAGGGCTTCACCATACACAACTATCCCGAATAAAAAAACCATTGCCACTTCCCAGTGACTCTGATACCCCAGCAAAGACTCCCTCCGAATGGACCACCATTAGAGACCCAGGCACACTTAAAATAACCTTCAAGAGACAACCAAAGCCAAATTAGAAACAAAACAAAACAAAACAAAAAAAAAAAAAAAAAACACCCGTTGTTCAAAATCTTTTCAAGTTTTTATCAAAAGCTGTCATTTAAAAATGTTCTCTGTAAGTTGTTCTAAGTTATCATGAAGTGTTAAGCTGTTTTAAAAAGTTGTGATAATATCATTACAGATCTCTCATAGGGCACACCACAGAAGGGCTAATCAAAAACTGAGAAAGAAGTGGGAATACACTGAAAGGAACTCCATAAGGCCAGCTAAATACCTGCCCCAACCCAAGAGGCAAGACCAGGTGAGATCGAAACAGTGGTTCATATTGGACTCTTGGAAGGACTAAACATAGTCCTATTGAGCAAACACATCGAAAGAGCATGCTCTAAGAGCTATTGTCCCACTTCCCCAACCCAAGAGGCAAGACCAGGTGAGATCGAGATAATGGTTCATACTGGACTCTTGGGAGGACTAATCATAGTCCTATTAATAAACATACACACCATCCCATCTATGACGGAGAGAACCTGCAGCCCCTTATAAGAGTTCACACTCATGTGAATCCCACGTGTTTTGATATAAAATGCTGCAACATTTAAGCAGCGCCTAACTGAAAAGTGCCCTATAAGAGAATAGTTTTACTTTAATTAGAACCTCAATCTGAAGAACTAAATAAAAGATATTCCCATGAATCAAAAACTGCCAATTGATGCGGGCAAAGGCCCGATCAAAGAAATAGAGGGGGGACTGAAATGAATGAAATGTAAGAAATTCCCATTTTTGACACAGTCTGTCATTTGTTAAGAAAGTTATGCTGTTTAAAATGTTATGCCAGTTGTAACCTGTCTGTTAAAAAAGTTATGCTGTTTGTACCAAAATTTGTACCCTCAAAACCTTATTCCAAGTTGTATACCCCCTCTAAAACCCTTCCGTCGGGCTAGACTGTCACCATTCCCCGCCGGCTCCTCGAACTGCTGGCCCCGCCTAATAGGAAAATCCAAGGACTTCCATGGTGCACCGCTCCAAAACCAAAGTGCAGTTGCCGACAAACGGACCCAAAAGCCGCGACCCAGCACAAAATCCAGATAAAAGGGAGACACTACAACACCGAGAAGACCCTCAGCTACCTAGAGACCGAGTTCTGCTTCTGCCGCCTCGCCATGACCACAAAGAGACTGGGAAGAAGTGACACCCCTAGACCACCTGAGCCCAGTTGAGTTCCTGGGGATTCCCGCGAGGCAGGAACTCCCGACTCTGCTGCGGCGAGAGCAGCAGATTCGCCTGACACCTGATCCTCAGCAGTGACAGGAGCGAGAAAGGCGACAGGAGCAGCAACGGCGCAGGCAACCCCTCGAGTTCCCCCTTGAAAGAGCTGACTAATAAAGGCTTTTCAAAGGAGCAGGTCTCCTGGCCCATTTATAACAGCACCGAGACCAAACTGCTCTGGGTTTTTGTAAAGCAAAGTCCTCGAAGTTATTGGTACTGTTTTTATCAATGCTGTAGTTGTTTTGTTGTTGTTTGTTTTTATACATACCAATAAAGAACAGCTATTTCTATTTCCAAAATCTTTTGCCTAAAAGCTATTAACTAAAAAAATTAAAATTAAAAAAAAAAGTAGTAGTAGTTTACATTCTCTATTCCAAGGGAAGCTCCAGCTTTCCCTGGCAGATACCTGTCTTCCCAAACCAAGACACTTTCTCAGACTCTATAGTGTGACAATGGATCACACTTCAACAGTGTGATGGTACAAGACTGGGCCGAAAGGGAAGGTATCAAATGGGTTTTTCATACACCTTATTATCTTCAAGCAAACAGGATTGTGGAGCATGCCAATGGTTTGTTGAAATGCTACCCTAGGCCAAATGAACCTGGATGGGATAAAAGGTTACCCTCTGTGTTATATCAGATAAATAACTGATATGGACCAATGAGTAGTCCTGTTTCAAGAGCTTTCTTGAGTCCAGTGTCCCTTGAATCAGCTCCAAATGGTAAAATTGAAGCATTTCAGGACAACATAAAGGTGTGTCAATCAGTCATGGTCAAACTACTTCAAACTGGGATTGTATCTATTACTCTAATGGACACTCAAGGACCATTAGCCTGGGTGGCTACTGACTCTTAATGTACATCAACACGGAATCAGTTCCTGATGAATATTTCCCACATTCTGAACTAAGGAAATTAACTTCTCTCACCCAGTGCACCTACATAGATAGATAGACAGATAGATAGATATTTTACAGAACAGTGTCTGTCTGCTCTTATTGCTATATAAGTTTGTTGGTTTAGCCTCTCTAATAACCTTGAACATTCAAGCATATCCTCACCAACCAGGAGACTGTATGTACATTTGGACATGAAATAAAGATCTGCTTAAGCAGAAGCAGAAAGGACTTTTGACTACTCATACCACTGAAAATTACAGCTGAAGACTTCTAAATCCCCTATACACAAATTAAGCCAGCTCTGAACACAAAAGAACTGTACTGGACCCTACAGTGAACAGTAAATCCACTGCAGATAGATCTGCAACAGAATCAAATACTCTAAAATGAAATATATTAAATGTTTCTTTTTGTGCGTGTTTTCAGAGAAATGTTTCTAATGTTGTGGCAGGGTTATTTGTTTCTGGATAAGTCCACCATGCTAGCCGATCCTTGCACCCAACAATTGTAATAGCAAGTATGGCTACATTAAAGGTTTGTTTATGGATTTTATTCCAAATGTGCAAAATAGTGTGTAACAGAATGTGCAAACCTGACAAAAAACATTTTATCTAAAACATAAAAGGTCTCAAAAGGATGGCTGGCTACTCTAGCTTCAGTTGGTCTACATGGTGCTAAGAATCTTGATCAGTATTGTTAAGGTACTAGATAATTTAAATAGGTTTTACCAAATAAGTTTATGAATAATTATTATTGCATTTTAATGTCTTCTAAGTTCCTTTCAAAGACTGGTAATGTTAGTTCGATTATTAGATACGCATCTAAGTTTTCTGCAAGCACTGCTTTGAGATGCTTGTGCCTTCTCTCTAGTTGCCACAGAGTTTGGAAAAGATTCCTCCCTGAATTTACCTTGGGAGGCCACACAGAACTTCATGTCTGAGAAATCAGATTTGTATTCTATACAGAAGGAAGTTGATGACCATTACAGAATCACAAAATCACTAGGTTGGAAGAGACCTTCAGGATCACTGAATCCAACCCATGTCCTAACACCTCAACTAAACCATGGCACCGAGTGCCACATCCAGTCTTTTTCTAAACACATTCAGGGATGGTGACTTTACCATCTCCCCAGGCTCATAATTCCAGTACTTTATCACCTTTTCTGTGAAAAACTTTTTCCTAACCTCCAATCTAAATTTCCCTTGGCACAGCTTAAGACTGTCCTCTTGTTCTGTCAGTTGCTGCCTGGAGAAAGAGACTAACCCCCACCCTTTCCTCCTGGGCACTGTCCAGCCACACCGTCCCCAGCCTATAATGCTGCAGGGGGTTATTGTGGCCAAAATGCAGGACTCGACACTTGGACTGATTAAACTTCATCTTGTTAGACTCTGCCCATCCATCCAACCATTCCAGATCTCTCTGCAGAGCCATCCTATCTTCCAACAGAACAACACACGCTCCCAGTTTAGTGTCGTCCACAAATTTACTAATGAAAGATTCCGTACCCTCATCCATGTCATCAATAAATATATTGAACAGAACTGGCCCCAGCACAGATCCCTGAGGGACACCACTGGTGACTGGACGCCAGCTGGATGCAGCATGGTTCATCACCACTCTCTGGGCCCGGCCATCCAGCCAGTTCTTAACCTAGCAAAGAGTGGACCTGTCCAAGCCATGGGTTGCCAGCTTTTCCAGGAGTATGCTGTGGGAGACAGTGTCAAAGGCCTTGCTGAAGTCCAAATAGACAACATCCACAGCCTTTCCTGCATCTACCAGGCAGGTCACCTGGTCATAAAAGGAGATTAGGTTGGTCAAACATGACCTACCCCTCCTAAACCCATGCTGGCTGGGTCTGATACCCAGGCCACCCTGTAAGTGCTGTATGATGACACTGAATACAAACTGTTCCATTACCTTACCAGGTACCGAGGTCAGACTAACTGGCCTTTAATTTCTAGGATCCTCCTTCCAACCCTTTTTGTGAATGGGCATCACATTGGCCAGCTTCCAGTCATCTGGAACCTCACCAGTGAGCCAGGACTGTGAGTAAATGATGGAGAGCAGCTTTACAAGCTCATCTGCCAGCTCCCTCATCACCCTGGAATGGATCCCATCTGATCTCATAAATTTATGAACATTCAAGCATCTCAGCAGTTCTCTGCCTCCTCCTGGATAACAGGGGACCATTCTGCTCCCTAACACCATCTACCAACCCAGGAAGACAGCTGTCCTGAGGACAACCCATCTTTCCACTAAAGACAGAGAAGAAGGCATTAAACACCTCCGCCTTCTCCCCATCTGCAGTTACTAAGTTCCCTCCCACATCCAGTAAAGAACAAAGGTTGGTCTTACTCCTCCTTTTGCCATTAATATATTGGTAAAAACATTTTTCATTATCCTTCACAAAAGTTGCCAAATTAAGTTCAAACTGAACTTTGGCCTCCCTAATTTTTGTTTCTATGTTGTTACGGAGTTGCTTGGAGAGCAAGAACATGATTTGTATTAAGGGTTGAGCAATTCCAGACTGAGCCCTTTGGCCTGCAAGCCTCTGTGGCGCAGGTGGAAATTCATGTTAAGGCAGACCCAGGGAATAGTGGGCTTTTAGGTACAGTCTTGTGGCATGAACAGTTCAGCCACCTTAAGAATAAGATAAATAGTGCTTGTTTGTATTTTTTGTATGGCCTGTCATGGTAAACTATACTGGGAATCTATATAACCCGCTGTTTGATAGAGAATAAATGGAGAACATCATGGTAGCCACGTTGGTTTAGACGTGTCGTTGCTCTCTGTCCAGTTTCCTATTATTTAGAGTCTCATCTACACTATGTGCCCTAGCAAGCCCCTTAAATATTTCCTGAGACACCTGACTCTCCTTCCAAAGATGATATATGCTCTTTATTCCTAACTTCTTTGAAACCTTGTTGCCCATCCAGGCTGGATGTTTGCCTTGTCAACTCATCTTTCGGCACACAGGGACAGTCTGTTTCTGTGCCCTCAAAATCTCTGTTTTAAAGCATGCCCATCTTTCCTGAACTCCTTTGTTTTTAAGGGCTGCTTCCCAAGGAACTCTCCGAATAAGTCTCCTAAATAGGCCAAAGCCTGCCCTCTGCAAGTCCAATGTAAAAGTCTTATTGATGGTCCTCCTGATTTCACCAATTTTTGAGAACTCTATAATTTTATGATCACTATGCCCCAAGCAGCTTCCAACCACCATATCATCTCTATTTGTAAACAACAGGTCCAACATAGTCTCTCCAACGGTGGGCTCACCTACCAGTTGCGACAAAAAGTTGTCCTTCAAACAAAGAACCTCCTAGACTGCCTCTTATCTGCTGTATTAAGTTCCCAGCAGATGTCTGGTAGAAGTCACCTACAAGAACAAGAGCTGGTGATCCTGAAACACCCTCCAGCAGCTTGTAGAATAAGTTTTCCACCTCTTCCTTCTGGTTGGGTAGTCTATAACAGACTACCCAGCAGGATGTCAGCCTTGTTGGCCTTCCCCTTAAATCTTACCCATAGGCATTCAACTTCATCGCCATTAGTTTCAATACCCATGGCATCAAAAGCCTCCCTAATATAAAGGGCCACCCCTCCACTTCCTCTCCCTTTCCCGTCTCTTCTGAAGAGCTTGTAGCCATCCAGTGCAGTGCTCCAGTTATGTGAATCGTCCCGTCATGTTTCTGTGATGGCAACTACATCATAGCTTTGCTGCTGCACCATGGCTTCCAGCTCTTCTTGTTTGTTATCCAATGACATTGTAACCTAAAGACTGGTTTCATGAACTCTTCTGCCTGGATCCTGGTTTGTATCACATCTTTCTTGCAATTTTTGAGACTCAAGGGGTAGGGAATATTCTGATCTACACGAACTGGTAACATCATTGGTAGGACGACTTGTTTGGATTGTCCCCAATCGCAACGGACATTCTGAATTTCAAGTTATAGCCCGTTGTTGCAATATTATTATTAGCTAAATTTTAACAGATTTCTATAATAACTTTGTATGTTAATATGTAATGTATAACTCAGCTAACACTCTTTCAAACTACATGAATTAAGAAAAATAGTAAAACTGAGGAGATCAACCTATCTCAACATATTTGACAATAATGTACATATGCAGTGGATGCTTTAATAGCTGGGAGGCAAGAGGTACCTGCACTACCACTTCATGAGGTAAAGATGACTGACTGAAGTCAAGGGCTAGAGTGTAGCAGGATGCCCTGCCCTGGGTGCTCTGTCTTGGAATGTGGTCAAGTAGAGGGTGTCACATGCTGGTTTTGGTGTTGAATTATGCTAAAAGCAGTCTGGCTCAGCAACCAAATCAACATCTTGATAGTGAGGCAAAGATTTGGCAGATAAGCTGCTAAGCTGACCTGGTAACATATGACTGGCAGTCATATCACTTCACACTAGAAAAGTCCAGTCCACTTTCAAACGGTCAGGTTCTAACATATTCCTCCTTGGAGTGTGTGTATGAAGTTTCCACCCTTGGGAAGGGGATGTCTCTCAGGGATAATCCTTGAGGTAAAGAGAAAGAGACCTGCCCACAAGTGTTGGTATGGGTGAGTTAAATCAATCTCTACTTAATAATTGTTTCTTTATGCTAGCTTTACTATAATTGCTTTGATATAGTGATCTATACTATACACTACTAGTAGTTTTAGCTTTTATACTGTATAATTCTAAGATCTTTTGTCTAATAATTTGTCATAATAAATAATTCATTTTTTATAAATATATCTGATTTACAATCTTTAATCCTGAGGGAAAAAGTTACTTAAACCACTGGCAAACTCTGGGGCTAAGACTGGATTCAGTTGCACCCTGACTCCTCTCTAAGGAGTTTAGAAAGCAAGGAGGTCCTCTCTGCACCTCGTGGTTCAACAGCAGGGCTTCTCCAGTAAACTTCATCTCCACCCACAACAACCTCCTAAAGTTAGTGCGCAGAGAGCACACAAGCATCAGTTGTTGGTGTGGCAACTGTCCCAAATTCAAGAATAGCTACATACCAAAATATCGGATCATATACATATGTGTTAGTTTTGTACAGCCTGGTTTTTGGTAGCAAAGGGGCCACAGAGGTGACTTCCATAAGAAGCTGCTGGAAGCTTCCACCATGTCCAGCAGAGTCAATCCCTGATGGCTCTGAAGATGGACATGCTGCTGGCCAAAGCTGGGCCAATGAGAGAGGTTGATAATGCCTCTGTGATAATATATCTAAGAAGAAAATCAAAACAAAGTGGGGCAGTTTTAATTACAGCTAGAGAAGAGGAGGAGGTGAGAACATGTGAGGGAAACAACATGGAAACACCAAGGTCAGTGAAAAAGAAAGGGGAGGAGGTGCCCCAGGTGCCAGAGCCAAGATTCCTCTGCAGGCCGTGGTGATGACCACAGTGAAGCAGGTTGTCCCCTTGCAACCCATGGGTCCATTGGGGATGCAGAGATCCACCTGCAGCCCATGAGGGAGGTGCTCATGCCAGAGCAGGTGGATGCTTGGAGGAGGCTGTGATCCAGTGGGAGACCTGGTGGAAAGAGGGGTCCCTGCTTCCAGGCTGGAGCAGCCTGTCCTTGGAGGACTGCATCAAAGACTCTGGGAAGAGTGACCCACACCACAGCAGTTTTGGGAGGACTGCTGCTCATGAGATTGGAACCATGTTGGAAAAGTTCATGGAGAAACGTTTCCTGTGGGAAAGGACCCCACAGTCTCACAGGGGAATGACTCCTCTCCCTGAGCAGCAAAAGATCTTGAGTGATGAACTGACCAAACCCCCCATGCTCTGTCTCTCTGTGCTGTTGGTGGGAAGGAGGGAGGGGTTAGGGGAAGAAAAGGCGTTTTTAAGGGCTTATTTTACTTCTCATTGTCCTCTGATTTTGTTAGTAATAAACTCACTTTGTACTTCTAAGTTGAGTATGTTTTGCCCTTGGAGTGTTTTCTCCCAGTCTTTAACTCATGAAGCCTTTGTTAAATTTTTGCTCTCTATCCAGCTGTGGCAGGGGAGGGTGAGTGACTTTTGTGGGTGCCTGGCATTTGGCCAGTGTCAGTCCATAATGAAATACCTTTCCTAAACTGAAAGCAAACTTTGAAACTGATTTCTTGGGAGCGAGGAAAGCCTTGAATTTAAGGGAAAAATTAAATGTGAGAAGCATGAAAACTGATCTAAAGCAAATTATGAAGAATTTTGTTAGGTCAACCCAATTTAAACTTTTCTATAAAAGAAGACTCCTTGTTTTTAGAACTATGATAGGAAGAGATTTACAATTCATTTTCTCCTTAAAATAACTAAAAATTCTAGTGCTGACCAATAATTAAGGCATTTTATTAAGGCCGTTGTCCAAATGCCTTTTAAACAGTGACAAGCTTGAGGCATCAACCACCTCTGTAAGAAGCCTGTCCCAGTGTTTGATCACCCTCTCAGTAAAGAAATGCTTCCTCAGGTCCAGTCTGAACTTCCCCTGGCACAGCTGCAAACCATTCCCATGCATACTGTCACTGGATCCCAGGGAGAAGAGGTCAATACCTCCCTCTCCACTTCCCCTCCTCAGGAAGCTGTAGAGAGCCATGAGGTCACCCCTCAGCCTCCTTTTCTCCAAACTAGACAAAACCAGAGCCCTCAGCTGCTCCTTATAGGACATTCCTTCCAGCCCTTTCACCAGCTTTGTTGCCCTCCTCCGGGGGCAATTCAAGGACCTTCACATCCTTCTTAAATTATGTGACCCAGAGCAGTACCAGAGGGAAAGCTGCGCCAATGCTAAGTACAGCAGGAATAATGTTCCATGTCTGAAGCATTTGGGCAATGTCCTTAACAATACAACTGACATGTTTCATATCACCAGCTTCCACTATTTTTATGCAGCCTTCCAAAATAGGCCCATATAAGGTAAACAAACAAACAAAAAAAATTCAAACCCAAACCCAACCGAAATATTTTCAGTAGTAGGTATAGCATTTTAGAATGCAGTTAAGGAGTACAGAAGCAGCAGTCAATACTTCAGGTGTATTTATTTTTCTTCACATTGACCCATCCCAACATTACTTCCTTTTGAAGCTATAAAGAACCTTTTTTTTTTCATTTACAACTACTCATTGAGGTCTATTCTACTGCTTGAAAGCAAGCAAAGCCAAGCCCACACCGGCTGTCCTAGGAAAGATTGCATCCATTTTTATCACCCTTTGGCTTTATTTTCAGTGAATTCCTAGTTTAAATGTAATCAACTAAGAAATACCTCCCTATGTGCACTTCTGCCATTCCTCATTGCTTTCCAAGAGTATCAAGTGCAAGCAAAAGGAAAAAAAAAAAAAGTCTCAGCACTGCCAATCAAACTAAAAAGGTCCTACTTCTGGTTTTGCCAGTCTTGAGGAACCACCAATGAACCTCAGACCTTTGGTAAAAAGGAGAGAAAGCCAAAACATTAAATTTGTAAAAAGTTAATTAAAAAAATAAAATCCTGAAAAAAAAAAGTTTAAAAAACAACAAAAACAAACAAACAAACAAACACCACCAAAAACCCACTCATATCTAAAGCTGAAGTTCACCTAGGCAGAAGGGAAGGGCGCTTAATCCAGGAACAGCAAAAGCTTCCCTTCAGAAAGTAGAAGGCAAGTTTGCAGGCTGCCCGCGAAGTGAAATCCACTGCGGACAAGGCCGACGGAGAGCCCAGCACCCTCCGACCCCGAGCCGCAGCACCAAGACTAGGGATGCCGCTATAACTCGGCACGGCTCAGCCCCACGCGGCGCCGCGAATAAAGGGCGAACAGCTGCCGCAGTCAATGCACCGCCAGAAGACGGTCCGGCCCAGCATAGGGCAGGACACAAGGACCGGCCGCGCGGAGCCGCCGTCCCGCCCTGCCCCAATTGTCGAGCCGGCAGTGAGAAGCGATAAAGTCTTTTGTTCGGTTTCCCCTTTCGGTGAGGGGCAGAAAACTGATGAGAACATAAACGTTAAAATGAGAACAAAGTGTCCAGTCGCCGCCTCCAGCGCGAGGCACCGCCATACAGCAATGCGCATAGCGATGCGTAGAGTAATGCGCCCAGGCCGTACAAAGTGCAAGAGCAGCACCCTCAGCGAAAGTTTCCTGACGAAGTCATAAAAACCCCTTCCCCACAGAGCCACCACAACCCCAACGGGGCCTGCTTGCAGGTGGGGGTAGTAGCTCTCACACAGCCCCACACTCACCCACACACCCGGCAAGACAAAACCATCCCCCTCCCCCCGTCGGGGCGGAGAGTATCAACCTCCAGTGCCCTTTAAGGAGAGGTAGGAAGGAATTAACCAGGAGCACCAGCTCGCAGAGGGGGAAAAACAGTGGAAGACGACGGTCGCTTCGTGCGGAAGCAGCAGCGAAAGGGAGGAGGGAAGTATTGCTCCAGAAGAAGAAAGAGCAGCGATTTTTTTCCTCACCTCGCCGTTGTCACGCAGGAGCTCATCCTAAAGTAATCCGTGAGCCCCTCCCGCGCCCAAGCTGCAGCAGCTCCTCGCCGTCACATCCATTTCCCACCCCCCCCCCACTTCCCCCAGTGGTGGGGCCTGAGCAAATCGCGCCTCCACCCTCTGGCTCGCCGCCGCCCTAGAAATGCCTTTGTTTGCAGCTTTCCCCGCACCGCACACCCACTCCTGGGGGCCTGCACCCTCTTTTAATTCTTTATTTTGGATCGAGGCGCCTCTCGCCCTCTTCCCCCGTCGTCCCCCTTCTGCTGGTTCATTTCGACCAGCGGTTCTGAAGGGGGAGGAAGCGGAGGCATCTCCTTGCTATTGTGGCTCGGGGTATGGTGATGACCCGGATTGCCAAATGTAGGGATCTGGAAGGAAGCAAAGCCAAACGGGATTACACACTCTGGATTACATGGAGCGGGCACAACGCGTCGGGAAAGTTAAAGGGACAGGCAAAGGGCAGCGTGCCCAACCCTTCTGTCAGAGTTATTCCGCGTTCTGGATCTGAGGAGGAGGAGACTAGTTGAGGAAGTTGCCCGGCCCGAATTATAGCCTGAGAGTGAAGGCCGTACCGCGGGGAGAGGGGGGAGTCGCACGCGCCAAGGAGGTGGGGTGGCTCCGGCCGCCGGGCCGCGCAGCAAGAGGCGGCTCCCCAGATAATAGGCGGGTGACGCGTCAGGGGGAGACCCACGTCTGAGGAGACCAGCAGCGCCCTGTCCAGGTGGCCGTGGCCCAGCTCCGCAACGCGGTCCCGGCCGGTAACTCACCGACTTGCAGGACATTATCGACATAGCCGCCATCTAGCAGAACGATGCCCCGGCGAAAGGGCAGGCGGTTCTCGTCGACGGCGGCGGTGTCCGCGCCCCCGCCGGGCGTGGTACCGGCGGCGGCCCCCCCGGGGGCGGTGGTGAGATCCTCGGCGCCGGTATTGAAAGAGGAGTACATGCAGATTTCCCTCTCGCTGCGGGGGAAAGACCAGTAGACAATCCTGCGTTGCACTGGCTCTGGGATCCGTTCGAACCGCTCTTCCACCTGCTGAAAAGGCCACTTCTCCGCCACCTTGCGAGCCGCGATGTCCAGCAGGGACTCGGGGCTCTGGGTCCTGCCGAGCGGTAGCAGCCCCAGAGCGGCAGCGGCAGCAGCTACAGTAGGAGTTGCGGAGGAGGGTCCGGCGCAGAGCGCCCCATTGCTGAGGCCAGTGCTGCCCGCCCGTTGGCCTGGCCTGCTGGCCGAGGCATAGCTAGGTCTGCAGCAGAGGCGTTTAGCGGGGAAAGGGAGTTGACCACGCTCCGCCATGATCGCACCGCTTCTAAGGAGATAGCGGAAGTGGGTATACACTATAAACGGCACCAGGAAGGCCGCGAGCCACCCCTGGGTCACGCCCCCTCTCCTTTACATGGCCGCAAGGGGCGGTACCGGCTGCTCGGCCACGGTAGGGGGCGGAGCCAGGAGGAAAGCTTGATCCCTGCGTGGGTGGGGGATGGTGCGCGCGCTTCGCGCGCATAGACCCTGTGCCGATGTGTCGGTTGCCTTCTTTCCTCCCGCCGTCACGCGTGCAAGTCTGAGAGCACCTTGCATGACTGGTGGGGAAGGGGAGCGTGGCTGATGGCGTCCCTCTCTGACATCATGTAAGGAATGGAATGCGGGGGTGGGGTCGTTGCGGTCTCAAACCGGTCACCTCCGCCAGGAAAACCGGCGGGGGTGGGTTAGAACTCTGCCCCGCAGCCGAAAAGTATAGTAGCGGCTGAGGCAGCCACTCTCGTCCACATAAAGGTGGGGGCTGGCCTACCTCAATCGCCTTTCCTGGGGTAAGAGAGCGACGCCCACCTTTCGCCGGAGCTCCGCGGAGTTGAGGGCTGCTGGGAGGCAGCGGAGGCGCCTCGGAGGGCAGGTAGAAGGTGCTTATGGGCCCCTCCACTTGGGGTCGAGTGGCTGTGCATGTGTTTGTGTGTGGGCTGGTTGTAGCCCGGTGCGAGCCCCACGCAGCCGACTCGCTTCACAGGTCTGGCTTGGAACCGCTCTGGTAGCCCAAGATGAAGGGCTTAGTGACATGACCCGCGGTGAATGAATTGAACGCTACTAACACGTTGTGTTTGCCCTGGTGTTGAAAAGGTCTGTAAAAAGCCTGGTGTTTGCCATCTGTCCCGATTAATTTTTTTGCAAGCAGTGCGGTGCATAATGCTCGTAGTTGCTGCAGAGCATGAAGTGACAAGTATTCTTTTTATTTTTCAGGATTCATTAAAAAACATAGCGATTTATGGGATCATAGTGACTCAAATCAAATGGCCTTCCTGAGAAAAAAAGCTGATTACCCACAGAAGCAGGCTGAGAATATGACTCCTGCATAGCAACTTGCAGTTGAAAACACTTATTCATCTTGCTTGAATTTTACTATGAACAGCTCTTGATAGTATACGATGCAGAAGCCGTGATTTGAGTGCCTAGTTTTTTCATTCACGTAGACTAGTTTACCCAGGTAAACTACATTTTCTATGATGTAATGTAAGTGTTCATCTGGAAAATGTATAGTTGGGAGATGGCTCCATCAGGGAAATAAGCAAAAGAATGTCAAATGTGTCAGGTGTAAGATCTAAGAAGTACAAATAACATCAAGTTGTTTTTTCCTATGAACTTCTTTTTCTGCTGTCAGTTGCTTATATTAAGAAAATGGCTAATGGTTTTTAATCAAGGAGTTTAAATTGCAGACTACATATAGGTACTCAACTGTGTTCTGCAGAGTTCATTCTCTGTATATGCTATAAGGTGTTTTTTCTTTGGGATCATGAGCTTTGCCTCCTTAACAGGAAATGAGTATAAACTGGTGCTTGTGCTTCTGGCTATAGATGGTACAAAACAGTTACTCTTGAGGTACCAGTTTTGTAAGTTCACAGATACCTTGCTGAGATATTAACTTGCATTTTCATCATTTTATGTATATACTTTAGAAGTGATTTACTGGATTTATAACTTAATTACTATTAATTTTTGGAGGTATTTGGGAGCCTGAATACTACAGACAAGAGATAAGGATGAAGCACTTTATTTTACTGTTAATATGGTATTGGTTTCAGTGTTTCTGAGAGCAGATAAATAGAATATATAGCAAGTAAAAAGAAAGAAATTCATGATTGCATGTGTACAAGAGCAGAGAAAATTTATATATAATTTTCACCCCATTGCTCTATGTTAATAGTTGTTCACATCTTAAAGTATTTTTTTCTTCTATGTTATTCTTGCGCTATTTCTATTTTAAACAAGTGTCTAGTGAGTAAAAATGCTCTTCTAAATTGGGTAATGGCTTTTCTTTACCAGGTCTTAACCACCTGCTGAAATAAAATAACACACTAATGCCACTGGAAGAAGTCTTCCTGTCATAATAAAAAAGCTTTATAGTGAAAATTGAGATCCACATTTTTCATCCATCTACTACTCAGCAGGAATGTCTACTTCCCATTAAATAAGAATATTAATAGCTACACAGGATGCTCTTGAAGCATTTTTCATTTCTGGGCTAGAGAGTACATGAAGAAGTAATGGCATCTTTGATCTTGAAATTCTGTCATAAGCACGAGGTATGCTTCTCCTTGGGCTCTCTCTGCATTGATGTAGCTCCATAATTACTTGCAAATTATAATCTGAGTCTGACCTGGAACAGAGGCTAGACAGAGTTAAAGGAATAAAGTAGGTATTTATTGAAAGGCCTTCAAAGGACACACCTTGGGCAGTACAAGAGCCCGGCTGTGGCTACACCCAAGATGGATGACCAGTCATGAGTCTTCACACTTTTATAAGTTCTGTTCCATTTACATATTGGGGTTAATTGTCCAATTACAGCTTCAGGTTATGAAGTCTCATCCTTCCAGTTTGCTCTCTTCATTGTTGTTTATACTTTTTAGGCCTGACGCTGTAAGGGCTGTCCTTGTTTCTCAAGCTGGAAAAGGATTATTTTGTCTAACTACCCTGTGAAGAGAACTTGCAAACACTTTATATGAAGTTCAGAGTCACACTAAGGCAGTATAGAACCTAAAAAATATGAAAGCTAAAACTAAGGCATCATTTCCCCCCTTTAGAGGCTTGACAAGGCCTTTACCTTGTCAAGTCTCTATTCTAAATATCTGTGAATAATAGGTATTTAATAACAGATAAGAATCTAACAATAGTAAATAACTAACAGTAATAAACATCTAAAAACACTTAACATCTAACAACAGATAAATATCTAATAATAAATATCTAACAATAGATAAATATTTAACAACAGTAAATAGCTAACAATAATAATAATAAACAACAATAAACTAATAAATATCTAACAGTAGTAATGTCTTGCACAGTCAGGTATCATGCAAAGAAAAATAATTATTATTATGAACAGTTCTTTAGACACAGAAGAGGAATCATTTAAACATGTTTTTGTCTGCATCAGTCTCTGTTTCTCCAGTTGTTTCAGGAGCAGAAGCCTTCTTAACTCTAGAGTAGTGAATCCAGGGTCCTTTGCCAGTGACTTTGACTGCAGAGAGGGTAGTCAGCAGGACTTGGAATGATCCTCTCCACTTAACATAGACCCAGTCTCCAGGTTGGAAGGGATGAGGAGGTGTGTCCAGTCCTATGGGTCTGGATAACACGGTGGAATTCTAGATCTTCTGCAAAGTGGAACCTAAAGCCATTAGATATCTCTATAAATCAAGTTTCTCCCTCATATGAATTTCACCTGGAACATGCAGAATCTTATATGGCCTGCCATATAGTATTTCATAGGGACTGATGTTATCCCTCTGCCTCAGTTTTATGCAGATCATCAGTAAAGCTATAGGCAAGGCCTGAACCCATGTCATGCATGTTTCCTGACAAATTTTGCTAATTTGTGTTTTAAGGTTTCCATTCATACGTTCAACTTTACCACTTGCTTGGGGTCTGTAAGGTGTATGCAGATCCCAAGTAATTCCCAAAATCCAACTAACTTCCTTAACCACTGTTGCAACAAAATGTGGTCCCCTATCTGATGACATCCCCAAGGGAATCCCGAACCTTGGAATTATATGATTGAGCAAAACTTTCACCACTTCCTTGGCTGTATTAGTGCGACAGGGATAAGCCTCTGGCCATCCACTGAAGGTGTCAACTAATACCAATATGTACCTGTATCCCTCTTTGCGTGGTAACTCCGCAAAATCTATTTGCCAGTAATCTCCAGGAAGAACCCCTGCCTTTGTTACTCCTAACACAACTCTTCCTCATATCAGGGTTGTTTTTACAGAAGATTTCACATTTGCTTACCACTGATTGTACAATATCAGTCATTCCCTTTCCTATTACTACCTTTTTTAGCTGTTTCAAAAGATTTTCAACCCTGCAAATGTGTGCTTTCATGCTCTCTCTGAGCTAGCTCCTAAAGGATCTGGGGTGGGACTACAACCTGATTTGCTGGTGTAACCGCCCATCCACTTTCTGTGATCTCAGCCTTAAGGAACTTAATTAGCTTGTGGTCTGCCTGATCATACTTTGGGGTGAACCCTAAAAGATCAATCTCTTTTTGTGGAATTACTGAGAGAATACCTTTTTCTGCAATTCCTCTCGCTGCTTCAGCAGCAAATCAAATCCCCAATTCTGGAGTGGTTTTCCCTTTCTGATGACTCCTAAATGCGTGATAGCTACTTCTGTGGACTTTCTGATGCCCTCCAAGAGGGCAAGTATCTGTTCAGCATGTTTGATTTGATTGCCTTGAGTGTTCAAAAGTCCTCTCTCCTTCCAAATGACTCCATGGGAGTGGACAACACTAAATGCATATTTAGAGTCAGTCCATATATTTTCCTTCTTTCCTTTGCTCCGGTCTAGGGCACTCATCAGTGCAATAAGTTCAGCTTTCTATGATTACACATCTGCAGGCAGAGCCTTCACCTCAATCACCTTGTCCTGGTTGGTCACTACATATCCTGTCATTCGCTTACCATTTCTCATGAAGCTGCTCCCATCTGTAAAAAGCTCCCAATCTGGATTTTCTAGGGGCGCGTCCTTCTGGTCTGGTCTGCTGGAATAGACTTCTTCGACTGTCTGCAAGCAGTCATGCTCAGGCACATTGTCGATTAAGGTGGAGGACAGAAACATGGCAAGGTAAACAACAGAAGTTGTTTTCAAGGTACCATCATCTTGTTCTAACAACAGTGATTCATATTTAAGTTTAATAAATTTATGGTAAGCTGTACACAGGAATCTCTGGTTCTAGCTGCAATCAAGATGTCGTCGACATATTGAAGAATAACCCCTCCTGGTTCTTGTCTCCTCCAATCTTCCAATTCTTTTGCTAGCTGGTTTCGAGCTATTCTTGAAACCCTGGGGTAGGACTGTCCAAGTAAGCTGGTTTTTCCTCCCTGTCTAGGGATTCTCCCACTCAAAAGCAACGAGCTCCTGGCTGTTTTTATGCACAGGAATCCAGAAAAAGGTCAAAATGGTGTAGGGACTGGCCACCACTGGGTGTATGTCCTCTGTAATTTTGTTAATTGCTTTTAAATCTTGCACTAATCAATAACTCTTACCATCCGGCTTCTTAATGGCAAATATGGGGGGGTAGTATCTGGACTCACATATTGCACTAATAACCCACGTTGGAGGATTTTTTTTATTACAGATGACAATCCCTTATAACTTTCTAATTCTAAAGGGAATTGTTTTTGTCTTACCAGTATGGCTCCTGGTTTGAGTGCAATACTCACTGGTTCTGCCCATTTGGATCTTCCTGGGATATCACTGGCCCACACTATTGGGTTGGCAGCATTTTCAATTTCAATGGGGATTTCACCACATTTGTCCTTTATAAAAAGTACAGCAACTTGGACAAATTTAGATTCAGGAATTACAACTCATACACCCTTCCCCTTTTTAAATTTAACCTCTGCTTCCAGTTTCTCTAGCAGGTCTCTCCTCAGCAGAGGTTTGGGGGAGTTAGGCATATAAAGGAATCAGTGAGTTACCCAGTGCTTCCCTAGTTTGAATTTTTAAAGTTGGAAGAAAGGCTATGTTTCGCTTACCTGTGTCGCCCCAACAACATGTACAGTATCTTGACTCAGTTTCCTTTCCAAAGTATTTAACATAGAATGCGCCGCTCTGGTATCTACCAAAAATTCGTTGTCATCTTTCCCCAGCTCAGCTATAACTGAAAGCTCTGCTGGGGGAGAAGCCTTTGGTCCCCATCATTCTGAGCATGAGTCTTGTCCCACTGTGAGTTGGGAAACGGGATTTTTGTTTCAACATTGGGCAGTCATTTTTCCAATGTCCCCTTTTTTTGCAATAGGCACACTGATATTTGTCCATAGGGGAAGTTTTCTTGGATGACTTCTCCTGAGTCGCCTTCTTACTAGATTGGTGTCTGTCACTTGGGCCCCTGTCCCAATACACCTTCCAGGCCACTTCTAGAAATTTATCTATGTCTTGAACCATGTCTAGCTCTTGCAGCTTTCTCCTTATATCATTTGTAGCTTGACCAATGAACAAGAAAATTAGATGGGCTTTTCCATCAGCTGAATTAGTATCTAGGTTTGTATATTTAATTGCAGCTTCTCTTAACTTGTTTAAAAAAATCAGTGGGAGAATCATCATAATTTTGCTTTACTTCATAAAGCTTTGACCAGTTTACAGCTTTAGGGACACCATGTTTTAACCTGTTACCATGAGATTTTGATATTGCTTTAGTTTTGCCATCTGTTCTGGCACATTTGGGTCTCATTTTGGGTCATCTGATGGAAAAACCTCTACAATGGTACCCTGGATCAAGCCACTTGCTATATTTGCCTCTACCAAAGTTGTAATAGCTTTATTAACCATCTGTCTCTCAGTAGGATCAAGCAATGATCAAGCAATCATAGATTTCAAATCAATCCAGTCAGGATTTTTTGTTAATTGCCCTTTTTAATAAATTTGTTACTTTTTCTGGATTTTCTTTATATTTTCCAACTGCGTTCTTCCATTGTTCTAACTCCGCAAGGGATTACGGAACCTTTATATATATTGGCCCCTGATTGACTGCTTGCCATAACGGGGCTTGCAGAACCGGTTCTTCCCATTTTTCCCTTTTTGACCAAGTAGCTTTGGCTATTGGACTACATTCCCTTATGGCTCTTCTCGCTATCTTTCCTCTCCTTTGCCTGTTCAGGGCAACTGTGATCTCATCTTACTCTTCGGAAGAGCTACCTGAGCAAAAGCTGTCGGATTCTGTTGAATTTGCTGTGTTAGGTCTACCTCGACCAGTGCCGGTACTAGGAATTGCTGTTCAGGATTTGCTCCGACGTAGGGAGCGGGCGGCGGGCCTGCTTGCTTCGATGACGTAATCTCGTGAGCCAGCTCCCCGGCGCACAATGTTGCTATAGAAACTCACGGGCCTGAGAGTGGGAGGGGTGCCACTCCCTCTATGGGAGGTCCTCTCGATAAAATGCTCTGCTTCCCCCCCCCCCCCCCCCCCCCCCCCCCAGCTCCACCCCTAGGGGCGGTGCCGTTGGCTGCACACGCTAGCTGTCCCCTTCCCCCACCCCTACCCACCCAGAAGCGAGCGGGGATGTGAGGTGGAGCATAGGCGGGCGACGTTCATGCCTGCAGCAGCGGCGGAGAAACAACCGGAGCCCCCGCCGAAGCCGCGACCGCCGGGGGGGGGGGGGCGGAAAAGCGACTGAAACCGCAGCCGGAGGAGGGGAAAGAGCGCAGGTGGGAGAGGCGTCCAGCTGGAAGTCGACAAAGGCGTCTTCGCCATTTTCGGCTGCCAAAGCCAGCCTTCCTCTTCCTTTACTGGCAGGGATCCTACCAGAGCTGCGTTCCCCCCCGCAGCCGCCTTCCCTCGTAGCTGTAGCGGCGGCGGTGGAGCGGGGGCTGGGGCCGTGGCAGCTAAAGCCGCGGCCGGCGGAGGAAGGTGTTAAAAATTACTCTATAATATTGGCTTTTGCATTTATGTATTAGCTTTTACATGTTGTTACTGATTGTAGGTACTCAAATATAGCGCAACTTATAACCCCTTTTAGCTGCTTGCTAATGTTATAAATACCTATTATAAAGTTGGCTTTTCGCAAAATGTGTGCTCTATGATTAATAACTTTGTGGTAAGAATATAAGGGTTTTTTTTTTATTTCTGCTGTTAGTAAAGAAAATCAGACATAGTGGTAGTAGTGATATAGTATACTTAAACTGTCTGTTTGGCTGGGATAACATCCAGTGACCATGCAAAAAAGACCCTGCTATTGATACCCCGACTATCAGCATCTACCATCTCAAGAAAGCATGGACCACGGCTCAATCTGGAGGTGATAATGAAGACACAGCCAAGAAACACGCAACTCTAAAAACGCGGACCCAAGGAGGAGCCACGCAAAATAGTTCCTGGAATATGGAAACTAGTTTATGGAAAAAAAATGAATCTTCAACAAACTGATACAATAGAAAGGGTATTTAAAGAAAGCCTGTGAAATAGCAGTTTGTGGACTTGGCTAAGTGCCAAGTCACCCGGCCGGTCGTACTTTGCTTTTTTTTCATTATCTCCTAATTGTCTTATCTTTTATTAAACCTCTTTCCTAAAATCTAAAAAGTGAACCTCGTTTTTCACACTAATGTAACCTAATTTCTCATTCTAAGTATGCAGTGTACAGCCCACAGAAATAGTAGTGTGATGAATATATTATATCTATGTATACACCTTATAGCTAATAGAAATAATGGTGTGATTAATGTATTGTACTGTAGGCCTTAGCAAAATATAAAATGTTAAAATACTTCTGTGTAACCGAGAGAACTGTATAAAGCAATTAGGTTGTTTCCCACATCTGCTGACTGACCTCTTCAAGTGATAACAGTGACACAAACCAGAGCACCAGAGGAGAATTAGAGAAGAACTTGTTAACTCCTCATTATCAGGGAAGTGTGAAACAACTGGATGAAGCCACAAGAAGGAATAAAATATACTGACCTAATCTGCAGGATGTCATGCATATAAGTCAGTGAAAAACCAAAACAAAAGAAAGTTCCTACAACATTAAAAGCTCCCAAGAATGTTTAAATAATGCATCAAATTATGCATATGTATGTACCTTAGTAAAGTAACAGTATATAGGTAACACTGCCTTGATGTACCGGTGTGTTCATTGACCAATAGCCAGGAACACCCCAGCGCTTGATATTCTCCTTTTTTATTCCCTTATTAAACTTTTGAAAAATATTCTAAGAGTGAACTTTCGTTTTTCACAAAGGGGAAATAGAGACAGCGCTGCGGGTGGCAGCACAGGCGGGGTCGCAAGTGGCACTGCAGGAGGAAGTGCGGCCGTCGGCAGCGTGGGCAGGGCCATGCCCTGAGCCCCGGATGGCCCAGGTCTGAGAGCGGGGGCTACTAGGTCTGCCTGCACCTCTTCCGTGCCCCCACACTCAGGATTTAATATGGGCTGTCTCTTTTCATCCTTTTTCTCTTTTTTCCTTAAATGCATTATACACTCTTTCTTAGGTTTTTGTAGATTTTCATCTTGTGATACAACTAAAAAAAGCCTCATATTCAAGTTCTATAAAACAGTAGTGTTGACACAGGCAAGACATCAAATTGGTTATTAATTCTTCATCTAAGCTACCAAACTTAGGCCACTTCTGTTTGTTATCAAATTTATAAATTGGCCAGATTAGTCTAGACAGCCTAATAAACTCAGATTTTGTAAGGAGTCTGTGTTCACCAACTAATTCTTGCCAGTTTTCTTACAATAAAACCAAAGGTGAATTCTTGGGTAGTTTGGCATCATTGGAATGAAAAAATTACAGCCCATCGTCTATATCTACAAACAGAAAGATTGCAGAAATTAACCAAAGTAAATTCACAACTACAAGCTAAGAAAAAGAGAACAAGAAGGAAGCAGGATTCAAACCCACAACCTTGGAGCTGGTAAGCAGCAGCTTAATCTCCTATACTACCACTGTGTCCATGATATATTATACATACTGCAGCACTTAGCTCTCATGAGGTAACAGGAAATGAAAGGAGAACCAACAAACAAGCTAGACCTCCCTTGTGATTTATTAAAAAAATATGGATATTGGTCTAATACCAATATCCAACTATGATGGACAAAGACTCTCTAACAGTTTGAAGTTAGAAAGTGTATGTTTTTTACGATGCCGGGCAGCATGCAGGATAGCTCCCAAATAAACATGCGCAATTTACAGATGATCACAGGGTCTTTTTATCTACAAAAGTGTTGAATACACAAAACACAAATGCATATTCATGACTCTGGTCCATCCCATTCCCCGCTTCGTATGGTAATTAGCCAAAAAGCAATTAAGCATGCGTAGTTTGTTCTTTGAAATGGGTCGGTGGTCCTTCTTATGGGGTGGGGTCTTAAAATGATGAAGTAACATGGGTCTTCCTCACTTTGACTTTTTAACCTTTTAGTGTTGCTGACACCTAGATCCTGTTTTCTCAAGACTATCTGATTTATGATCACATTGTGTTCTTGGAGTCTATTGATTAAGTTGACAGGTCTCTTGATTTATCAGTTCCTTAAATCCGGCTTATGTTAAAAAAAGGGAAGTTTACCTCAACAATGTCTGGTTAGCAAAAGGGAAGTCTACGTCAGCAATATCTAGTTTAACTAAAGTCCTTAATTCTTCAAAATTAATATCTCATTCCCCACTTCTTCTTTAAAGTGAGTAAATTCCTTTACTCAATATAGAGAGTCTTCTTCATCTATCCAAGCCGCACAGATGGTGTCTCTCAAGACTAAGCCATATGCTTTTGATAGTGAGGTTAAGGCTGCTACTCATCGTAGCATCCTCCAATTCCAAACAAGTATTGCAACAGATAAAATTAAACTTATACTAACTAAAATAAGCAACACAACTATGGGGCGAACTAAGGTATTTAGTATACCAGTTGCTGTTGGAGACCACCCAAAAAGAACATCCCACCAATGATGAGACAAATGTTCTTCAAGCCTTTTAAAAACTCCTTTGATGGTCTTTGTATCATGGTGAATTGTAATTAATGTCTTTTTGCCCCCTTCTCTAATTTCCTTTAAGATTTCTCTCAGTTCGGGGTGTTTCATCAATTGAGCGACTAGAGTCAAATTCATTCCTATGGGCACAGGCAATATCTTCTGTACAGTGCTTAGGTTAGGCTTTATATATTGTTGTGATACTACAGGTGCTCGATAGGAAAAATCACATCCCTTAATTCTGACAAAATTGCAAACACACAAATTGAATTGGGTCTCCCTTACAATTTGGCTGTCTATTCTTATGATGGGGCACGCTGTCCTTAGACAGACACAACCTTGTCCTGTATACACCAGTGAAGTTTTCTGTTCGCTTGGATGCGTTTCAAAGTGACAAATATTTTGATCTGTATCTAAGCAAGTGTCTTTGACACCTTCTAATGTCCCCTCACATATGTATCCTAGTTGTCTCCTCGCAGTGCAGGGCTCTAGATTAACAGTTTGCCATTTTCCTTCAATTTCTCGTGCCCACATCCTGTGCTTAGAAGGGTACAATACAGTTCTCTCATGGTTTAATCCTAAGGGGACTATTGGATGTATCAGGTCCACTGAGGCATCATGTATGGTTAAAAAACAAAGGCTGTCACTATACTAGTCACAGGGTTATAGGTGAAATTGACCAACACCCACCAAGACTGAAGCTCCTTCTCCATATCAGAAGCATTATCCCAAACAATTTTGCGAATTTCAGCAGGAAATGTTCCCTCTCCACCTTCTCTGATAACCGCAGCGGCCACTGATTGTATCCACAATTGTGCCTGAGTACACCCTAGAGCCAGTGAAATGTTTTCACTAGCTGTACGCAGTGCATTAATTATTACCTCGTGATCTCTCTCTTCTGTGTTTTCCCATTCTCATAGTATTTGGGTCAGTTTCCAATGATTGTTACCCAGTGAGAGTAGAGAGGATTGCAAAGGTTGTTGTAGTTGGACTAAATCATTCCCTACTGAGGCTAATTTATTCATCAGTACTTCTGAATCTATGGTATTTAGTACTCCTAATCCTGTTCCTAGCAACCCTGCAGTATTCCTCTTACTTCTAACATCAGGAGGCATATTTTTTGGAGCCAAGTAGTCTAGCCTGTAAAGGAGTTCTTGAGAAATGGAGCACATTCTGGCCTAATGTGAGAAGCATTTACCTGTACTCCCATTTCTATTCATTTTAAAGACCATTTTGGGTTAATTATTAGTTTCTGAACTCCTGTCTTTTTAATAGCATATGGCCCAATTTTGGTAATTACAGGAGTTATTTGTTCCTCTACTTCTGGGATAGCTGGCACCTGGTTGATCACAGCCTTTTTTGGCACTGGTGGAGTAATCTTGGTTTGGTCCTTATGGAGCTCAGTACATACTTGAGTGATGTTAAAGTCAATGTCATACCCTCTTATTGCACACCCCTCTATTTTGAGCCTAAACTGTGGACATTTACTCAAGCATTTGTCACAACATTCAGGACTAATGCAGATGGATCTAATGGGTGGGTGGTAAGCCTTGTGGAACCCATCCTGTACGAATGCATATTTACATCCCCAAACATTTCTTCCTTCCCACAAGCTTGCATTCGTGACTTTTAGCATCTTATTTAGAGCCTTACGAGAGTAAGCATCATAAGCTCTTCCTTGACACCTATTTATCTCGGTCACATTGTACCTGCGAGGTAGTGCATTGACTCTCATTATGGTTAAGGGAATTACTGCAATAATTACAACTTTCCACATAATGTCCATACTGTTAATACATCTATTCGTGATTCCGAGTGAGCTTCAGCTTCAGTTCATTATCGCCTGGTGTGATCTTCCAGATTCCTTCTGGGGCTTTCTTCACTCAGGAGTGATGGATCCAGGCCTTCTGTTCCTTGACCTTGATTGCAGTGAAGGTAGTAAGAAGCACCTGGAATGGTCCTTCCCACTGTGGTTCCAAGGTCTTTTCTGCAAAAGACTTAATATATACATAATCCCCAGGTTGTATATCATGTACTGGCCCATCTAATTCTTTGTTTTGAGCTCCAGCCACATGTTTCTCAATTTCTCTGAGTTGTCTATTTAGTGCCACCATATATCTATGTAGGGTTTCTTCCCCTACTTGCATGGGTGTTGTTCCTTCTTGAACTGCATATGGCCTGCTATATAATATTTCAAAAGGGCTCAGTTTCTCTTTTGCCCTTGGTTTTGTTCGAATTCGCAATAATGCCAATGGGAGAGCCTGGGGCCAGGGCAAATTTACTTCTTGCCCCAGTCTCACTATTAGTTGTTTAATCAAGTGGTTCATTTTTTCCACTTGGCCACTAGATTGAGGGTGATATGGGGTATGTAATTCCCAGTCTATTCCCAGATGGTTGCTTATTTGCTGTACAATTTTTGAAATAAAGTGTGGTCCTCTATCTGAGGATATGGTGGCTGGAACTCCAAGACGAGGTATTATTTCTTGCAACAGTGCTTTGGTTACCTCTCGGGCCTTAGCTGTTTTGGCAGGAAAGGCTTCTGGCCATCCTGAAAAAGTATTAGTTAACACCAATAGGTAACGATATCCTCCCTTCCTGGGCAGCTATGAAAAGTCAATTTGCCATTGTTGCCCAGTTCCACAGCCTTTCCCAATTTGTCCCACTTTAGGCTTTGGGTGTTTTTGGGATTAGTTCGGAGGCAAAGACTACACTGATGAGTTACTTGTCCCCAGTGTGTTTTCTTATGTTCCCTCTGTACTAATGACCACAACAAATAGGAGGGTACTACAAGTTTTCCTTCTTTTGTCACAGCCCATCCCTCCTGGTTATAACTTGCCTTTTCTGCCTTAATAAGTCTCTTATCCTTTTTGTTGTATATTGGCTTACCTTCAATAGAAGTCATCAGTTATCTTACTTTTTGCTGCTTCTTTTGCCTCTCTATCCGCCAGCATGTTCCCCTCTTCCAACTCCGAGCTCACTTTCTGGTGTGCCTTGATGTGCATGATGGCTACCTTTTCAGGCAGTTGCACTGCATCTAACAGTCTCAATATTTCTTGTGCGTGTTTAATGTTCTTTCCTTGTGAGTTTAACAGTCCTCTCTCTTTCCAAATGCCTTCATGTGCATGAACTACTCCAAATGCATACCTTGAGTCCGTATAGATGTTAATTCTTTTTCCTTTTCCCAGCTCCAGAGCCCGAATTAAGGCAATTATCTCAGCTTTCTGTGCAGAGGTATTTGTTGGTAATGGTTTGGACTCTATTACCTCTCTGCTTGTGGTAACTGCATACCTAGCATGTCTCTTTCCACTGATGACATAGCTGCTCCCATCAGTAAACCAGGTCTTGGCATTTTCAAGCGGGGTATCTTTCAGATCCAGGCGACTAGAGTAGGTGGCTTCAATGGTCTCCAGGCAATCATGGATCACTGGTTCTCCCATACTGCCGCTGAGGAAGGAAGCTGGGTTCACAATGTTAGTTACCACAATCTCAACATCATCTTGTTCCACCAGTGTAGCTTGGTACTTCAGAAATCTCTGTGGGGAGAGCCAGTGCCCCCCTTTCGTTTCCAGGACTGTAGACACTGTGTGAGACACTAGCACTGTCATCTTTTGACCTAGGGTGAACTTGTGTGCCTCTTGGATGTTCACTGCCACTGCTGCAATGGCTCTGAGGCACCCTGGCCACCTCTTAGCTGCCGTATCCAGCTGTTAAGAGAGGTAGGCAACTACCCTTCGATACGGACCCAGATTTTGTGCTAGTATCCCTAAAGCAATCCCTTGCTTCTCATGAGAAAACAAAAAGAATGGCCTACTCACATCTGGAAGTCCCAAGGCTGATGCTGACATGAGGGTCTTCTTTAGCTGGTCAAAAGCTTGAGCTGCTTCTTTTGTCCATTGAGGATCTCTGCTTCCTTCCGTGATCAAGGCATACAGAGGTTTAACAAGTAATCCATGATTATAAATCCACAGTCTGCACCATCCTGTCATGCCTAAAAAGGTTCTCAGTTCCTTCATTGTCTGAGGCTTTGGGGTCTGGCATATTGCCTCTTTGCAATCTTGCCCTAGGGTTCTTTGTCCAGCACTCACTTCATAGCCCAGGTAAATTACTGTTTGCTTCACTATTTGGGCTTTCTTTTGAGATACTCGATACCCCTGCAGGCCCAAAAAGTTTAGGAGGCTTACGGTCCAGTCCACACATGTTTCCTGGGTCTGGGTGGCTATTAGGAGATCATCCACATACTGGAGCAACTGTCCTTCTCCTGGTGGAGGTACCCAAGACTCTAAGTCCTTTGCAAGCTGCTCCCCAAATATAGTGGGTGAATTCTTGTACCCCTGGGGAAGCACACACCATGTGAGCTGGTTCTTCCGTCCTGTTTTGGGGTTCTCCCACTCAAATGCAAAGATTTTCTGACTGGCTTCATGGAGAGGGAGGCAAAAGAAAGCATCCTTCAAATCTAAAACAGTAAACCAGGTTAGTTCGGGAGTTAAACAATTTAACAAGGTATAAGGATTAGCAACTACTGGATACAAGTCTTCAGTTATCTTGTTAACAGCCCTTAAGTCCTGTACTAGCCTGTATGAGCTGTGGGGCTTCTTCACTGGCAGGAGTGTTAAAATCAGACTGACACTCCCTCAGTAGTCCTATCTTCAGAAAGTTTTACTAATCCCTTCTCTATCTTCTTTCTTTAGGGGTTATTGTTTAACCCTTACTGGCTGTTCCCCTTCTTTAAGTTTGAGTTGTACTGGTAGTGCATTCTTTACCCTGCTTGGTATGTCAGAAGCCCACACTCTAAGAAACACTTGATACTTTTTTTTTTTTTTTTTAATCATTATTCTAAATATTGTTGATACTTTACCTCCAAAATAATTTCCCCATTCTTATATTTTTATTTTTACCTCAACCTGCTCTAGCAGTTCTGTGCCCAAAAGTGCAGATGGAGCTTTAGGCATATATAAAAATTGAAGAATTTTTTTTTTTATTTACCAATTTATTCTCCAGTGATTCACAAAAGTAACCTCTTTCAGATTGGCCAGTCGCTTCTTTTACCATAACATAGTCATTGGTTACAGGTATTAGGACCTTATTTAGCACTGAAAATGTTGCCCTGCTGTCTATTAAGAATTAAACTCTTCAGGCCTCATCCAGTAAACCTTCTAAATTCTGGCTGTCTGGACCCCGGATCTTCTGGAGTTTCCACCTGATGTCTCTTGTAGGCCGTCCTAAAAATAAATTTATTAATTGTTGTGTCCCTTCATTAGATCCATGATCCAGGGTGGTGTGTCGGCACATATTTTGCAGGTGATCTAGAAATTCACAAGGTGTTTGGGAGGGGCCTTGTTTGACAGCATATAGTGCTGACTAAATTATGGTTTTGAAGATTGCTCTTTTTAGCCCTTCTACTATCAATTTTTGGTATGTTTTTAACCGTCCCAACCCCTCATCATTATTAGAATCCCAGCCCGGGTCTTGAAGGGGAAACACATCTTTAACATCTTCCTGTGTTGTTTTACAATCATCCTCGGCTAGGTCTTTAGCCACTTTTCAAAACTAATTGCTTTTCAGTTTCTGTTAAGGCATCAAGCAGCAATTGGAGGTCTGCCCAATCAGGTAAATGCTGCTTAATTATAAACTTCATTTTCTTAGCAACCCCTATTGGATCACTTCGATAACCCTTAGCACTCTTTTCCCAGATCTCTAAATCAATTGAGGAAAAGGGAACTTTAATCAGTTTTGTTTCTCCATCAGAGGTCATTGCTTGTCTTAGAGGTGCTTGTATGACCCCTGTGGTTTGTTTTCGGGTCCTTGATGCTATAGGCCCTTGTGGGGGAAGTTTGGGGGCTGACAGGGGAGGTTCAGGTTCATCCCACTCACTGTCACTGCTAGGCAGTGGTGGGTATGGTTCACGAGTGGGTGGAGAAACCCCTACCTTAGTTGCTGTCCTTCCAAGGGAAGATGAAGTTAGAGATGAAGCAGGGGAGGCTGGGGTTAATGGTGGTTCTGAATCTGCATTTCCCCCCACCCTCCCCCTTTCCTGTCTTTTTGGAGGTGGTTTAAGTATGTCTTCTGTCTCCTGTTCCAAAGCCTCTACTTAGTATACCTTGTCGGGATGTGTGCACCTCTGATTTATCGAGCAGGTGCTGCAGCAACGTTTGGGCTTCCCTTTAGTAGCTTTATTGTTCTTTTCAAGGGCCAGTACTAAAGGATCAGATGGAGGCTTCATTCCACAATGCCTTTGCCACTCAGGGTGATTTCGAAGGCTGAAAAACATATCTGCATATGTCACTTCTGACCACCTTTGTTCCCACTGGAGGAAAAGCATTAACAATTGCTGGTTATTAAAACCGGGTCTTCTGTTATGCCTTGCCTTGGGTATATTACTACTAAAATAATTAAAATTAACAAATGTGAACTTTGCAGAGTATCAACCGAGTTCTCGCAGGAATCCAACAATTCTACTGAAATCCCTTGGCCACTTCGGCTGGCACTGGGCTTTCCGTTCTCTGCACACAATCAAAAGCTGCTAGATCGGGTTTCCCTTTTCTGCAGGGACCTGGCTTCAAACACCAACAGTTTTAGGCTCACAAAAGAAACAGCCGGGGTCCCTTGCGACCCTAAACACATTGAACCAAAAAAAATTTAACAAGGTCTAGCCAAAATTCCCACAGATTTCAGCCGGGACGTAGCACAGACCCTTCCGCAGTAAAGCGGGGAAGCGGGCGAGCCCTTGATCTTACACTGCTTTTCTGCTCCTCTGTGGTTGAGGACTAAGCCACCAGCACTTTAAGATACTACCACACACTGGCAACTGCAAACCTCACAAATAGATAAGAATATTTCTTTTTAACTAAAACATCCACCCCTCAAAAGCACTTCGCGTCTTACAAAGAGCTAAGGGACGTGGCTTGAGGTTGCGCAAGCCTAGATTCCTCTGCGGTTACCGGGGAAACAAATCACCCCCAATCACCGCGGCTGTGTCGGGCATTCACTTTGAAAAGGAAAACCCCTTACCCTTGCTTGTTTTTGTTTGTTTGTTTGTTAATTTTTGTTTGTTCTTTTTTTTTCTTTTCTTTTAAACAATTTGTTCACACACAGATGTTTTTCTACTAAACAACACACTGATTCAAATTACAGATACACTTCAATCACGACATAAGCACTCAAATCCCTCCGCTTTCTCAAAGGTATTCTTCCGCGGATCGGCGGGAGTTTTAAAATC
This sequence comes from Sylvia atricapilla, assembly GCF_009819655.1. Lineage (NCBI taxonomy): Eukaryota > Metazoa > Chordata > Aves > Passeriformes > Sylviidae > Sylvia > Sylvia atricapilla. Next base: position 8,253,291 of record NC_089173.1, on the reverse strand, counting down.
TCTTATAAACTTGCAAAACTTCTAAGAACACTCACAAAGGTTAGTAACACGCAGCAAAATCACACAAACCAAAACACGTACTACACAAGCTTTTACAAACCACAACACATACGGTACACAAATGATTCTTTTCCTCACCTAAGCGCACACAATCACAAAACCACAGGACCACCACACAGACACCTTCGGCGCGGGACCACGACCCAAGACAGCACCTTCCGTGCCCCAAAACTCGGGCCGGCCTTTCAGAGTATGGATCACCAAGGCGCACCTTTAAACTACAAGCCGAGATCGGAGCCACCACTGCTCCCCAAACCAACAAAACCTGCAGCCCCGGGGCCGCCGCTGCCACCCCACCTTTCGGGACGGAGCTACAAGTTACCAAAATCGGAGCCACCACTGCTAAAACCAACAAAACCTGCGGCCCTGGGGCCGCTGCTGCCCTCCCCTCTACGGGAGGGAGCTACAATTACCAGCTCTACCTGGAACACAACCAACCATTTACAAGACTCCGCGGAATTTCCAAAACCCAGTCAGGCTTCTGCTTTGCATAAGACGTCTCTTATGACTTATAGGCCGCCTCTATTCCAAGGTACCTGTTCCCAATATTTTAAACATACCTTTTGTCCGTAGTTCCAGCAGGCTCTGGTCTTTCCCCGGGGGTGTCAGCGGGGCCGCGGGAGCCCCTCTTCCCAGGAAATTCTGGGCGGGCGCCCTGAGGGGTCCCAGACCCCGATGGCCCCCTCGGCCAGAGAGAGCAGTGTCCTGCCGCGGTCGCCAAAATGATTTGTTAAAAACATATGGATATTAATCTAATACCAATATCCAACTATGACGGACAAAGACTCTCTAACAGTTTGAAGTTAGAAAGTGTATGTTTATTACGATGCCGGGCAGCGTGCAGGATAGCTCCCAAACACACACGCGCAATTTACAGGTGCTCACAGGGTCTTTTTATCTACAAAAGTGTTGAATACACAAAACACAAATGCATATTCATGACTCTGGTCCATCCCATTCCCCGCTTCGTATGGTAATTAGGCAAAAAGCAATTAAGCATGCGTAGTTTGTTCTTTGAAATGGGTCAGTGGTCCTTCTTATGGGGTGGGGTCTCAAAATGATGAAGTAAGATGTGTCTTCCTCGCTTTGTCTTTTTAACCTTTTAGTGTTGGTGACACCTGGATCCTGTTTTCTCAAGACTATCTGATTTATGATCACATTGTGTTCTTGGAGTCTATTGATTAAGTTGACAGGTCTCCTGATTTATCAGTTCCTTAAATCCAGCTTATGTTAAAAAAAGGGAAGTTTACCTCAACAATGTCTAGTTAGTAAAAGGGAAGTCTACGTCAGCATTGTCTAGTTTAACTAAAGTCCTTTATTCTTTAAAATTAATATCTCAGAGGCAACCTGATGAGGGTCCCCATACAGGGGAGGCGCCCCGCTGACAAGCGGCCCCTATTCGGGTAGCACCCCATCTGATCCTCTACCGACGAACCCTAAAATTTGACAGTAAGCAAAAGAAAGCCGGCAACCCCATAATCTTTGTGCACGAAGCCCGAACGAAGACACAGGAGTGCGTAAGTATAGGCCGGTTATCCGTTCGGTTGGGGTTGGGTATCCCAGAGTGTGTCGCTGTGAGACATCCAGTGGAGGACGATGTGATTGTGGACTCCTCGGTAGTGCGTTTCCTATATCCCGCGAGGGACTGGGCCACGAAAAGGAGGCGAAGTGTGTGTGTGTGTGTGTGAAGGCACTCTGGAAGATGGGACAGGGGAAAAGCAAGCCCTCTGATCCCATGGGTGGGGGACCCCAGGCAAAGCTCCCCCCGATACCGCCAGATAGTCCTCTGGGACTGATGATTACATATTGGGATGATTACCCTTCTAGGCAGGGTAAGAGTAAAGTAAAAATGATTCACTCTTGTATGGACGTGTGGGGTGGAAAGCAAATTAGAGGCGACCACCTATACTGGCCTGTGTTTGGTTCCTTTGAAAATTGGATTTGTCAGGCTTTGAACATTTATGTAAGTTCCAGGGAACCTTTTAGTTCAGAGGAGAGTGAGTATGCACATCTCTGGATCAGGTCAGAAACTAGGATAAATTTATACCCTCTAAAAGAAAAAGGGGGAGAGGGGAAAAAGAAAACACGAAGAGAGGATGAAGTACCTGTTTCACCTCCTCCTTATATACCACTACCCCCTCCCCCAGCACCTCTTCTGCCTGCACCCCCTTCTGTGCCAAATTACCCTGATGGTACAGACTCCGCATCTGGTTCTCCCGGTGAACACCGGAGAGTAACAAGGAGTCAGATGAAAAGTAAACAACATGAGAGCGGGTTATACCCACTCAGAGAAATTGCTATGGGGGGTCCATAGCCGGGTATGGGATATGTAGCAGTCCCTTTGAATTCAGGAGATGTGCGGGAGTTTAAGAAAGAAATGGGGAAGTTGTTAGAGGATCCCTTAGGAGTTGCAGAAAGGGTAGACCAGATTCTAGGGCCCAACATATACACCTGGGATGAAATCCAGTCTATACTGGGCATCCTATTTACAGCAGAAGAGAGGGGAATGATCAGAAGGGCCAGAATGAGAGTGTGGGACCAGCAACACCAACAGGGTCCCATGGCAGATGTTAAGTGGCCCCTTCAGAGACCGAACTGGAATAATCAGGATCCAGTGGATCGAGGTCATATGCAAGATCTAAGGACAATTATTGTCCAAGGAATAAGAGAATCAGTCCCTCGGGGGCAGAATATCAATAAAGCTTTTAATGAACAACAAAAGAAGGATGAAACTCCCACCGAATGGCTGGAGAGGTTACGAAAAAGTCTCCAGTTATACTCCGGGGTAGATCCTAATACCCCAGTGGGACAAGCCCTGCTGAAAACTCAGTTTGTCGCCAAATCATGGGCAGATATTAGAAAGAAGCTAGAAAAGATAGAAGATTGGCAAGATCGTGGATTAGATGAATTGTTGAGAGAGGCTCAGAAAGTTTATGTAAGGTGGGAGGATGAGGCTTACAAGAAACAAGCTAGAATGATGCTGGCAGCAGTCAGAGACGGGCAGAGAACAGCAGATTCCAGAAAGGGATTTGAGGCTCCACACAAAAAATCTGGGACAAAGAGACCCCTGAAGGAGGATAGAGATGTATTAACGTGCTTTTACTGTGGAAAGAAGGGACATGTTAAGAAAGATTGCAGAAAGAGGATAATGGATGAACGGATGTTCAGGGAGGAATAGGGGTGTCAGGGGTTCTACTTACTGGGGACTCGACAAAGAACTGAGCCCTTGATAAAATTAAAAGTGGGTCACCAACAACAAGAAATTGAGTTCCTAGTGGACTCAGGGGCGGAGAGATCAACCATCCAAAAATTACCTCGGGGGTATGAAATATCCTCAGAAAAAGTTCAAGTTATTGGAGCTAAAAGGGAACCGTTCAAGGTACCCATAATTAAAGATGTATTGTTTGAAACAGACTCTAAACTCGGCATAGGGTCTTTGCTGCTAGTGCCTGAGGCCGATTATAATTTGTTAGGTCAAGATTTGATGATTGAATTAGGAATTAACTTGGAAGTAGTGGGAAAGAAACTTACCATTAAGCTGTGTCCCTTAAGGACTGAGGATGAAGAGAAAATAAATCCTGAAGTATGGCATACTCCAGAGACGGTGGGAAGATTGAACACTGAACCCTTTACAGTGACTATAAAGAACCCAGAGATACCGGTTAAAGTTAAGCAATATCCAATACCTAAAGAGGGGAGACAAGGGTTAAAACCCGAAATAGAGAGACTGATTAAACAAGGGTTGTTAGAACCGTGTGTGTCTCCATTCAATACACCTATTCTGCCTGTAAGGAAGGCAGATGGAAATTACCGATTGGTGCATGACTTACGAGAAATCAATAAAAGAACAGTTGCAAGATTTCCTGTGGTATCTAACCCCCATACCCTCCTAAGCCAATTAGGTCCTGAAGATAAATGGTATAGTGTAATAGACCTTAAAGATGCCTTCTGGGCATGTCCGCTAAGTGAAAAAAGTCGAGATTATTTTGCTTTTGAGTGGGAAGATCCAGATACCCACAGAAAACAACAACTAAGGTGGACAGTGCTCCCTCAAGGTTATACGGAGTCCCCTAATTTGTTTGGCCAAGCATTAGAACAAATTCTAAGGGGGTATGAACCGGCTGCAGGGATTACTCTTGTCCAGTATGTGGATGACCTGCTTCTGGCAGGAAAAAGCAAGGAGGCTGTCAGGCAAGAGAGCATTAAATTGCTGAACTTCCTAAGCCTGCAAGGCCTTAAAGTATCAAAGTCTAAATTACAGTTTGTTGAAAAAGAAGTGAAGTATTTAGGACATAGGTTAAGTAATGGGACAAAGAGATTAGATCTTGAAAGGGTTAACGGTATCTTATCGCTGTCAGCTCCGAAAACTAAAAGACAAGTTTGACAGCTGCTAGGTTTATTTGGGTATTGCAGACAATGGATTGAGAATTACAGTAAAAAGGTGAAGTTCCTTTATACTAAGCTGATAAGAGATGGCCTGGTAAAGTGGACCCAAGGAGACGAAAACCAACTAGAGGAATTAAAAGAAGAACTGGTAAACGCCCTGGTCCTAAGCTTATCGGACTTGAAAAAGCCATTTTTCCTATTTGTGAATACAGAAGAGGGGACAGCATTCGGGGTACTTGCTCAAGAATGGGCAGGGAGCAAAAAGCCAGTAGCATATATTTCCAAACTCCTTGACCCAGTAAGCCGGGGATGGCCCACGTGTTTGCAAGCAATAGTAGCAGCTGCACTCCTAGTAGAAGCAGCACATAAAGTAACTTTCGGAGGGGAACTAAAAGTATTATCACCCCATAATATTAGGGGTGTGTTACAGCAAAAAGCAGATAAATGGATAACTGATGCTCGACTAGTTAAGTACGAGAGCATCCTCATCTCTTCTCCCAGATTAACCCTTGAAACCACGGCACTGCAAAATCCCGCACAGTTCCTATATGGAGAACCTAGTGAAAATTTAACCCATGACTGCCTTCACAATATAGAGGAACAAACAAAAATCAGGCCAGACTTAGAAGAAGAAGAGCTTGAAACAGGTGAAAAACTATTTGTGGATGGATCTTCCCGAGTAGTAGAAGGAAAGAGGAAATCAGGATATGCAATAATTAATGGAAAAACCTTTATAGTGATAGAATCAGGACCCCTAAGCCCCAGCTGGTCAGCCCAGGCTTGTGAGTTATATGCAGTGCTAAAAGCTTTGCAGCTCTTGGCGGGAAAGGTGAGGACTATATATACTGACTCAAAATATGCTTTTGGGGTAGTACATACCTTCGGGAAGATATGGGAAGAAAGGGGTTTAATCAATTCCCAAGGTAAAGAGTTAATACACCTTGAACTGATAACACAAATCCTACAAGCTATTAGGCAGCCTAAAAGAGTAGCAGTAGTACATCTAAAAGGTCACCAGAGGGGGCTGACCCCATTGATAAGGAGAAATAACCTTGCAGATCAAGAGGCTAAGCGGGCTGCATTAATGAATCTAAAAGGGTGCATAAGTAAAGCGAAAGCCCAAGAAGAATGCAAGATCTGTGGAGGACACTTGGATGAGCCCCCATGTTATGTTTGCTGGAGAAAATTTGGGCTAGAAGCAATAAAGTGCACATGTGATGAGGAGAAATACACACACTGCCCCATGCATGACAGAGGTCACCACATTTTGAGTTTTACCATCCAAGAGAAGGACAGATTGAGTCAAATGGGAATTAGAGAAAATAATAATGGGAAGTGGGAACTCCCAGATGGTCGGGAGGTTCTCCCAAAACATCTGGCCCTGAGAATAATGCAGAAATTTCATGATCTAACTCACTGGGGAACTCAAGCATTAGTAGATCAGTTTGCAAATAAATACATGTACATTGGGATACATAATATTGCAAAACACGTTGTAGGAGACTGTATGATTTGTCAGAAAGTCAATAAACATCAGTTAAGAGAAAAATTACATGGAGGTAGAGAATTAGCCCATAGGCCATTTGCAAAGATGCAAATAGACTTCACTGAGTTACCAAAGGTTGAGAGGTACAAATACCTATTAGTAATAGTAGATCATCTGTAGCAGAGTTTCTGAGAGATGGAGGACATGACTTGTATTTGGAGTGAGGTATGAGCAACTCCAGACTGGGCCCTTTGGTCTGCAAAACCTGTAGGCCTTTGTGGTGCAGCAGAAATTCAGGTTGTGGCGCAGCAAAAATTCACCTCTCTCCCTTAAGGTATTCCAAGTTCTAACGAGTGTTCACATATAGATCTATAGTGTTAATACAGAAGCCTCGTTAAGGCAGCAAATGTGTACATTCTTTAAGTGCCTTGTAATGTCAATAAAGTTGTAAGAGAATAAATATAGATGTGCAAACAATAAACGTCAGTGCGACATGAAACACTGCATCTGGGTGGATGTTGTAGCTCAGCCCGACCTCTCAAAAGGAACCCCAATTTTAATCATCTAACTCAGTTTGTAGAGGCATTTCCAACAGCACGGGCTACTGCCCAGACAATACTAAAAATACTATTAGAACAAATTATTCCCTGGTATGGGGGCAATAGAGGTAATTGATTCTGATAGGGGCCCTCACTTTGTGTCTAAAGTGGCAAAAGAGACTCTCCAGTCTTTAGGCACTAAGTGGCAGTATCACACTCTGTGGCACCCACAAAGTTCAGGAAAAGTTGAGTGGATGAATGGAGAAATAAAGAAACAGTTGACAAAGCTGATGTTGGAAACAAAAATGTCATGGGTAAAGTGCCTTCCCTTAGCACTATTGAATATAAGAACGCAGCCCCGCACAGATGTCGGGATTTCTTCTTTTGAAATGTTATATGGAATGCCATATGATCTAGAAATTCCACAGGATCATCCCCAATTAGAAGAATCACAAATTAAACCCTATCTAATACAATTAATGACTAGAAGGGAGAGACTGCGAGCCAAAGGTTTGGCAGTCCAGAGACCACCTTTAGATGTGGCAATGCACAAAATCAAACCAGGAGACAAAGTATTGATTAAGTCATGGAAAGAGTCTTCCCTGACTCCTCGTTGGGAAGGACCCTATGTTGTTTTGCTCACTACAGAAACTGCTATCCGGACAGCTGAAAGAGGGTGGACTCACGCAAGCCGAGTGAAAGGGCCTGTCCAAGACTTCTCTTCCTGGCAAGTTATCGGCATACCTGGAGATTCAAAGATCACGCTCAAAAGGACATAAATGAACTGATTGGTAACAGAAGTACACACGAGTAATTATCATGAAGTAACTGAACCACATATCAATAGTAGTGATATTAGAATTGTAATTGTTTCCCTTTTGTATGCTGTATTTGTAAAGTGTGCTGAGAATGGTGGTGGTTCCATTGTCAATGAGGATACCCTCCTTCTGGAGTGTGTAGCCCTTGTTGGAAACAAGAAAGGGAAATCTCCAAATTTGCCTTAGACTTTAAAGTATTAAAAAAAAAAAAAAAAAAAAAAAAAGGGGGTTCCAATGAATTGGGAAATTGTGAAGGATATTTGTATATGGAATTCGGCCTGAATATTTTTGGCATCATTCCAATGAACCAATCCCATTCGTAACAGAAATTATAGAGGAGTGTGACCATAGAGCTCTGGAAGGAGTCAAAAGTGATATACCTTTAGTGAAAAGATAAAAATTTGGAATCTTATAAGCAGAGGCAAGTGAACCAGCATTAATGCTCCTGAAGAATACTCTTGCTGCCGAGAAGATGGTACCCCCGGGGGCTCGAAGCAACCGAGTCGACGGGCGAGGCAGAGGGGTAAGAAAGTGTGGAGAACAAAGTCCCATGAATGAGACTGTGCAAAAATGCTGGAAAAGCTGCCTCGTATCACTAGAAAAAGGCACTTATGACTCCACAGACAAAAGCTCTAGCAAGCCCCTGAGATCAAAAGAAAATTTAAAAGTAATATGTAGACAAAAGGACTCCTAAAGTTGGGGGCCCTTTTGAGGGGTCGGACTGAGCTACGACATGCACACAGTTGCAATGTTTCATGCCGCACTGATGTTTATTGTTTTTACCTTCATATTTATTCTCTTGCGACTTTACTGACATTACAAGGCACTTAAAAATGTACACATTTGCTGCCTTAAGGAGGCTTCCATATTAACACTATAAAACTACATATGAACACCCGTTAGAACCTGGAATACCTTAAGAGAGAGAGGTGAAATTTTTGCTGCGCCACAACTTGAATTTTCATTGCACCACAAAGGCCCACAGGTTTTGCAGGCCAAGGGCCCAGTCTGGAATTTCTCACACCTTATTCCAAATATTAAAAACTCCGCAACAGACTCCCACCCTTCACGGCATACATTAAGATTCATGGTATTTGTAATATTCTGTGATTTAGTAATGACGGAAATTGATCAATATGAACACTAACCATTCAAATGGTGTCTAGTTAGAGGGGAAGACCAGCAGGTGATTCAGACAATTACTACTCCAGGAGCCCCTAGTTTTATGCCCACTCTGTGTCAAATAGTGCCCATAGAACCCTGTCTGAATCTGAAGGGATTCTACATCTGTCCAAGTTCGAATCCTGGGAAAGGATATTGCAATAGTCCAGGGCATTATTACTGTGCATATTGGGGATGTGAAACTATTGCAGCTGACTGGAGCCTGGGAGCGGGTCCTGATAAGTTCCTCAAAGTAGGGTGGGGACCATGGGGATGTGACCCACCTGAAAAAGATTCATACAGTGGCATTCAGCTAGGCCCCCGGTGTGGCATCCCACTAGGCAAAGTGAATTGTAAATTCATATATGTGAACATATCTAAGCCTATGGATCCCGGCTGGATGACTGGAAAAACATGGGGCATGAGATTTTGGAAGTTTGGTACTACCAGAGGCGGGTTGTTCCTTATCAAGAAAGAAATGGTAACACCTGAACCACAAGCAGTAGGTCCCAACCCAGTTATTGGCCACCTGAGAGACTCAGAAGCTCCACACATAACACAGGCCCCAGTCTTAAATATTACCAATACAGCAGAACTTAATCCCAGTTCAGGTATAAAAGATGACTCATTGTGGAAACTCTTAAATACCACATATCAAGTTTTGAACTCTACTAACCCAAACTTAACCCAACATTGTTGGTTATGTTATGATGTCAAACCACCTTTTTATGAATCAGTAGGAGTCCGTTCGAGAATAAGACGAATTAATGGATCAAACCCATCCCAGTGTCTATGGAGAGAGAAGAAACAAGGGATAACAATGCAATACGTATCTGGGAAGGGAAGGTGCATAGGTAACGTGCCCCCAAGTAGACAACATCTGTGCGGAATAATAACCTCCCTGAAAGAAAAACCACCTGCAGACTGGCTAGTACCAGACAGCAATACCAAATGGATTTGTTCCAAGACAGGAGTCACCCCTTGTCTATCCCTTAAACTATTCAATGAGAGTGAAGAATACTGTATACAAGTGACTATTATCCCTAGAATAATATACCATTCCAAAAATTTCATGTATGATCACCTAAACTCCCATCATTTGCAGAAACGAGAACCTATCACTCTCTCTGCCCTAACAGTCGCTGCCTTGATAGCTGTAGGAGCTACGGGAGCAGGGAGGGGAATAACTTCACTGGTTCAGCAGAATCAAAAATTCCAATCATTAAGAATAGCTGTAGATGAAGATTTAGCTCCGATAGAAGAATCAATTAGTGCTTTAGAGAAATCAGTCAGGTCACTGTCAGAAGTAGTCCTACAAAACCGAAGAGGGTTAGATCTCATGTTTCTTCAACAAGGGGGGTTGTGTGCTGCCTTTGGAGAACAATGTTGTGTTTATGCAGATCATAACGGAGTGGTAAGAGATACCATGGCTAAACTCAGAGAAGGCCTGGAAAAGAGAAAACGAGAACGAGAAGCTCAACAGAGTTGGTATGAGTCCTGGTTTAATTACTCCTCCTGGCTAACTACACTGTTATCAACCATTGCAGGACCAGTAATCTTGCTAGTTCTGGGATTAACGTTTGGACCGTGTATATTCAATAAACTAATTGAAATAGTAAAAAGTAGATTAGAAGCAGCACACTTAATGCTCATCCAAGCCAAATATGAGCCAATTGAAAATGAAGGTATAGAAGCAGAAGCTCTGATTCTGAGTCAACAGGAGTTGCAGCGGTTCAGTGAACAAAATGGGGAAAAGAAGAAGGGGGAATTATGGTAGATTACCAATCAGTAATTGTTCACTAAACCTATCACAGGAAGCACCTGGTATTCTCGCCAAGACCCTCTCTTCAAACATCCAGCAAAGCAAACAAAAGAAAAGCTGAGTGACCAGTTTTTTGCAGGGATCAGAGCCGCATTCCCACAACCACCGGACCACCAACTACCGGGAAGCGGATAAAGACCCCTCCCCAGCAGCACTTTGCAAAAACACAGGAGAAACAGAAAAATACACGTATCACAGGGAGCTGCAAAGTATAAAAGCAGAGACTCTCAGATAGTGATCGTGGGCCGTGGTGGAGCGGAGACTCTCCTGGCCGCCTAGCGCTGTTTTGTTTACTGTCGCTTGCTCAATAAATTCCAATCTGATCTAATTAAGCTTGTGTCCAGTCAATTATTGGGACACACATATAACACAATGACACAGTCCCACAGCATTTCTCCTATTTCTCACCACTCTGTCTCACTAAACACGAGTGACAGTCTGGTTAATTTCCCTTTTTTCTTGGCCCATAGGGCTAGTTATTCTAAGTAATTTTCTTTATCTTTTCACCTCTCTTAGAGATAATATTTAAAAGGAGCCACGTTGCCGCTTGTAACTCCATCAATTTTTTTTTTCTTTCTCTTTCCTTGTTTCACAACTGTGGCTTACCTCCCACCATGGCGAGTCGCTGCTGGTCTACTTTTCAGACTGGGCGATCCTCGCCTTGCAGCTTCCAAGCTCCGAGAGTTCGATCCCCGTCTCAGTTTGTGATCCAGAAACAAGCACGGAGACTTCCATAAACAACAATCAAAACCGCATCAAAGTGTAATCTGCATTTAAGCACAATAAAAATCAAAAATAATCCACTGTATCTAAACAAATCCGCATCAAAGCGTAATCAAAACCCTCATCGAAGCCCAGGGTCCCTGCTCAGGCACCATTTGTTGACAGGGAAACCCCTAAAACATGGGAAGCCTGGACAGAGCAACGCAGATCAAACCAATATGGTTAACATTACGTTCTCCCTTTATTCTCTCTCAAATGGCGGGTTATATACACTTCGGTATGGTTTACAATTACAGGTCATAAGAAAAATGCAAACAAACATTGTTTATCTTATTCTTAAGGTGGCTAAAATGTTCACACTACAAACTATACCTATTAACACCTAGAAACCCACTATCCCATGTGCACACCTTAACATAATTTCTAACTGTGCCACCGGCTTCACAGGCCTGAATCTGGGGCCCAGGCTGGGGTAGCTCAAACCTTACTCCAAATATAAATCATGTCCTCGCTCTCTAAGAAAATTCTGCAACAGTGAGACACTAGAACAGGTTGCTCAGGGAAGTTGTGGATACCCTGTCCCTGGAATTGTTCATGGCCAAGTTGGATGAGGCTTTGAGCATCCTGGTCTAGTGGAAAGTGTCCCTATCCACGGCAGGCGTGGTTGGAATGAGATGATCTTAATAGTCCCTTCCAACCCAAGGGACTTTTATGATATTCCATATCATAGAACATCATGCTGAGTATATACACTGGGGTGAGCTGGCCGGAATGGGCTGATTGCCACCCAGAGACTGTCTGGGCCTCGATCAACGAGTGGTGAGCAACCATATTGTGCATCACTTGTTCTTGAGTTTTAGTCCTCTCTCTCTCTTTCCTTTCTATTACATTATTATTGTTGTTATTCTTATCATTACCATGATTAAATTTTAGTTTTTTTCAGTTATTAAGTTTTCTTAACTTAACCCACAAGTGTGACTGCTGTTAGGAGCACGAAAGGATGAAGCAGGCAGCAGGAGGTCAAGCAGGAAAGCTCTCTTTATTTTTCTGACTCCATATATATACAATTTTAAAAACAGTCCAAGATTGGCTACACAGGTAGCCACCTCTTTGACCTCGTTGGTGAACACGACCATCAATCATCTTTCTCCTCCCAGAGGAGATGAATGTAAACAAAGATATAATTTCTAAAAACCTACATAGTTTACTTGAAGCTGCGTGAGAACAAAATGCAAACAGTGAAAAGCAGGCAAACTTGAGGCAACATCTCACCCTTTTACCATTACAAAAAGGAAAAAAGAAAAAAGAAAATGAAAAATGTTCAATTTCTTCATGTGGAAGGACCATCAGAGTGATCATCGACATCCGAGTCGTCACTCAGTGGTTCCTCTACTGGTTGACCTTCATTTCGGTCACGGTTTCCTGCTTTCAACCTGACAGGGTTATTAGAATTCTGCAGCACCTTATGGTGCTTGATGGCATAGAAATCCTTTGCCAATTGATTGTGAGGTTTCACCCTGCATCCCCCATTTTTTCTTTGAAGAACCCAGGCCTCAGGGGCACAACACAGAGTCTTCACCAAATGAAACAAAGCAACATTGTTGACTCCCTTCAAAATTGAATGACCCAACCTCTGTGCCATGTCGGCCACAGAAACGGAATCCGTGACTAAATTGAAAGGTTCCTGGGAAACTTTGGAAATGCCATGACGGCAGCCCTCAATACAACCAATTGGGCTGCCCCATCCTCATGACCTTCCAAAACTTGACCCTCAGATCCATCCTTCCACGCAACAACGGCCCATCTTGTCCTTCCTGAACCGTCTGTAAAGATGGAGTGTCCTTGCACTGGCTTCTGAGTAGTTTTGGGTAGCAAAAATTTTCAAAGAATTTTGCCACTTGCAATAGCTCATGGCTGGGCAGATGAGAAGCGACCTGCCCTAAAAAAATTTTCCAGAGCATTTGGCAGAGAAACACTGCTTGCAAAGCTCCAGTCAAATTTCTCCTGTAGTACCGAGAGTATGAATTTTGCAAAATCTGCACCCATCAATTTGCAAGCACTGCTGCCTGCCTTTAATTATCAATCGAGCAATGAGCTCAAATAAAGCAATCGCTGTCTTTTGCGGTTGATGGGGCAGAAAGACCCAGTCCAAAATGTGCAAGGGATTGGACCATTCATCATTCCATTGGCCACTGATACCTGTAGGGTACAAATCAATCACAAGTAAACAATCTTTCAGATTCAGTGTGGATCGACCAATCTGCAGGAAGCATGGTGGGCGACGGCACATCAGCCCGCACCATCCCCTTGCTTTCCACCATGGCAGTAACTTTTCAGAGGTCTCGTAACAACCTCCATGTCCTAGACTTCTTTCTGAGGCAGGAAACAGGGACGTTCCAGGGACTGGTAGAAAGTTCCAGATGATCCTGGACCAACTGCTCCTGAACCAAGTCACGAAGGGTGATGAAGTCGTCTTGAAGAAAGGTCCATTCCAGACACCAAGCAGCAAGGGAGAAACTTGCAATGTCCACTCAAAAGACAGACAGTAAAAGTCATTTCACGACAGTCTCTGGCCAGAGCAACAGTCCAGTGAACATGAGGCAGCCCAGTAGCTTCAGAGCAGCCTCCTTCTTGCACCGGCACTCTGTCCTGTGAACAGAAGACTCAAAAACACAAGTTGAGCAATTCAGGTCCCTTCAGGGACAGTGACAAGGGCGGGTGGGTGTGGAAACTGTGCTGGCCCAGCAAATCTCCATCGGCTCTGGAGATTGGGAAGACACTCGTGTCCGAGAGCGCTTCCTTTTCGTGCTCCACAGCCCATTTCCTGAGCCTGATAGAGGCTGACCATTCACAGGAACCATGGCCTTACAAGCATTGGCCGTGTGATTTGGCCTTCCACACCATCCACAGAGAAACAAAGGAGTGGTCCCCTTTTGAAATCGTTTCCCCTTTTTCTTGCTGGCCTGAGCATTTGCCTGTGTCTGTATCCCACCCTGCTGCCCCTTCCAGGTTGTCTGCAGGGTGGTAGCCATGGCAGCCACCTTAGCACCTGTGGTGCCCAGCTTTGCACAGGCCTCGGCCATTTGCAAGAGTGAGGGATCACCTGGAAGGGCCTCAATGATCCTCCTACAGTCTGCATTGCAATTGCTCCTTGCCAGGTGCTTGAGCAACATTGTTCTGGTATTAAAATCATCCACCTGTCGCTCAACCGAAGCTGTCAGCTTCCCTGTGAATTGCAGGAAGGGTTTGTCAGTCCCTTGAAGAATCATGGCAAATGACTGTTTCGGTGCAGACATCTCCATTGTCTGTACCAATGCTGCCATGCCAACCTTCTGGCACTGCTCCAGTACCAAGGGCTCACAGGTGATCTGCCTATTAACATCAGCAAACTCACCTATACCCAGCAGCACTTCTGGCTCAACCCCATACCTAGCATCATCTTGACTAGCCAGCTGATTCTGTGCTGCAGTCTTTTCAGCCAATTGAGACCACTTGGACTCAAACAGGTCATATTCGATTGGCTAAAAGAGAACCTTGGCCAAGCACCGAATGTCATAAGGAGGTAATACGTCTGTGTCTATCAATCGGAGCACCTGCATCATTTCTGGAGACCCCAGACCGTATTTACCAATCCTATCTCTGAGATCAACCAATGCTTGCCAAGACAAATGGACATGCTTCTTGTGACCAGCTTCCCAAAGCACAGGGAAAGCTCGCAGACCGCCTGTCGAGGCATCATAGTTCCTCTGAATCCTTTCCCGCAGACTCCACGGGGACAGAGGCAGGTGCCTGTCTTGCAGCACCTGCAGAGCTGGGGAATTCATCCCTGCCCTTCAGGGGCCGCCGTGCCGAACCACGGCCGCCCACCGCATCAGCCTTGGATCGGACATCCTCCCAAAACCGTGCGCAGTCCCGCATGGTGGGAGCGTCCAACGGTCAGCCGAAGGCGACCCGGCATCCTGGGACCCCTTCTCATGTGTGAACACCGGCCTGTCACCAGCCGTGCCGTTCTCTCTAAAAGTAAACACCGCGGAGCTGGGGCCCGCCTTTGCACTGGCAGCTGCGGCAGTGGCATGCACAGCGCCGCTCCAGCTCAGTGCGGGGGGGGGGGGGGGAACGCAGCGCTTTGAGGGATTTTCCGTGTGGCACCACTTCCAAGGACACGGGCGATTCGGGGGGAGAAACCATGCCCCCTCGCTGCGGGGAGGGTCTCCTGCTCTCCGGGGCCGTGCCCCACCGGACGGACTTTGCTGGCCGCCCGGATCCATACCCGTAGCTGCAAGGGGACTGCGGGCCCGCTCCGCATGGGTCCGGGGCCGCTTCGCTCGGCACTCCGGGACGGCGCGAGTCCGCGCCTTCCTCCTCCACGGAATTTCTCGTGGAAATCCCACAATGTGGACAGTCCACCATCACCATCCCCCCTTCCCAGTCCAAGCGCGCTTTGGGCGCTTCCTGCGCCGGGAATACACGGGGGGAGAAAAGGACCTTCTGCTGCCGCCTTCGTGGCACGGGGGTCAGGGGCCCTGGTGGCACCGGTCCCGTAGGGCTGTCGCAAGCCCTAAGATCCCCCGCACTCCAACGTCTGCGGGGTGCGGGTACGGGCGAGCTCCGCTCCGCGGACCCCGCGCCCTCCTCAGCAGCTGTGATGCGGGAGGGCAGGCTTTCCTCACTTCTGCGCCTACGTGGGTGCAGGAATCAGTGTTCCCACTGGCACCAGGGAGGGGGCCAAATCCCCTCCACTCCAGCAGCACGTCTGCAGTGCAGGGACAGGAGAAAAGGCCCCACCATCTCCCCTGCCACCTAGCCCGGGAGACAGCGTCAGGTTGGAAGAATCCTCTGAAACTCCAGAACTGGGAAGCTGTGTACCGAGCAGCCTTTCCAGCCTTTTCCAGGTTGTTAGCAACCTCAAAAAATCCAGCCCAACATCTGCCTTAAACATGTGGAGTAGGCGGGACCCTAAGATCTGCCACTCCAAGGTGGAGAAAGCAGCCTGAATGGCGGAGAGAAAACCATGGCTTCTAGCATAACAGAAAAATTCCTGGAAGTCCTCTCTAGATACAGAGGCTCCCTCCCTCTTCAGGACCTCACACCAAAGGTTCATCAGGAGGGAATCATCCAAGGAAGAGGTAGAGGTCATCATCTCTTACCACTTGTTACCTCAGACACATAGAAGGCTGAATTCCTTTCCCACGGAGGGTCACCACTTGTGACTGCTGTTAGGTGAACAAAAGGACAAAGCAGGCAGCAGGAGGTCAAGCAGGAAAGCTCTCTACTTTATTTTTCTGACTCCATATATATACAATTTTACAAGCAGGCAAAGATTGGCTACAGAGGTAGCCACCTCTTTGACCTTGTTGACAAACATCACCATCAATCATCTTTCTCCTACCAGAGGAGAAGAATGTAAACAAAGATATAATTTCTAAAAACATACATAGTTTACTTGAAGCTATGGGAGAACAAAATGCAAACAGTGAAAAGCAGGCAAACTTGAGGCAACACACAAGCTTTACTTTTTTCTGATTCTCCTTCCCAATGGGAGGAGGGGATCTGGGTGACGCCTCACTGTCCCTTTGTGGTCACCAGAAACTGATGCCTTGGGAATGCTGATCTGAAACAGAGACTGAACAGAGATAGAGAATAAAGTAGATATTTATTGAAAGGCCTTTAAGGGTACACCTTGGGCAGCACAAGACCCTGACCAGGGCTACACCCAAGGTGGACTTAAAATGGTCACAAAAACGCATGACCCGTCACAAGGTCTTACACTTTTATAAGTTTTGGTCCATTTGCATATTGGGGTTTAATTGTCCAATTGCAGCTTCAGGTTGTGAGTTCTCATCCTTCTTGTTTCTGTTTTCAGTCCACCATTGTTTATGCTTTTGGGCCTGAAACTTGTAATGGTTGTCCTTGGTCTTCAGCAGGAAAAGGATTTGTTTTGTGTCCCTGCCCTGTTGTGAAAAACAAGGTTCACTTTCTTGGTAGAATTTAAAAAGTTTAATAAAAAGACAATTAGGAGACAGAAATATAGCAAAATATTAATTATATGGCTGGGTGAGTTGGCATTCAGCCAAGGGCACACCTGCTAATAAAAAGGCTCGCTCCTTAAATGTACCAGCTTGTTGCATATTCATAAATTCACATGCATGATTCAAACATTCCTCCTGAGTTTGAAATTCTCTGTTCAATTTCAACTCTCCCCCCAACCACTTTATCTTGCAGATCCATCTGCGAGTGGCTCCATTCCGTCTGATAGCATAAGTTCAATAAATTCCTCTCCTGGAGTTTTTGGCCGTCTTCATCTGGATAAGATGCTGATAACAGAGGTTCAATAAATTCCTTTTCTGAAGCTTTGGTGAGTAATCTTCATCTGGATAAGATAATTCAGGAATGTGAGTGATTTTCTCCATCTCTCTGGTTTAGCCAGTTTAGATGTTACGAAAACAGTCTTTACTTTAATATCATGATATAGCCAAAGAACTATATATATATTCATCACACTACTCATTTCTAAATTTCATTAATAGGAGTAAAAAAATACAGCAAAACCTTCCCATATTATACATATAGCATTTAATATTTGCAAAAAGCCAACTTTATAATATATATCTATAACATCTGTGAAGAGAGCTTACTAGCACTTAATATGAGATTCAGAACTAGACCCCTAGGTAGCATAGAATCTGAAAAACATGAAAGCTAAAACTTAAGGCATCATGGGGAGTGAGAGAGCAGCTGCGTGGACTTGGTGTCTGGCTGGGATTAAACCACAACATATATTTGGTGTTCCAACAAAGTCATAAGATGAGACTTTCGTGCACTCAGTCCCCTCATCCAGATCATAAAAAAATAACAGAACTGGGCCAAATACTGATTCTTGGGGAACCCCACTAGTGACTGTCCGCCAACTGGATTATCTCCATTCCTCACCACTGTCTTGGCCTGGCCATCCAGCCAGTTCTTAAACTAAGAAAAGAGTGCACCTGTCCAAGTCATGGGCTGCCAGCTTTTCCAGGAGAATGCTGTGGCAGACAGTATCAAAGGCTTTGCTAAATTCCAGGTAGGCAACATGCACAGCCTTTCCCTCATCCACTAAGCAGATCACCTGGTCATAAAAGGACATCAGGTTGGTTGGGTGGGACCTGCCTTTCCTAAAGCCATGCTGGCTGGGCCTGATCCCTTGGTTGTGCTGTATGTGCCAGTGTGATCACACTCAAGATAATCTCTTCCATAATGTTGGAGGTTAGGATTTTTCCTTTTATTTTTTCTTTCTCTGGGAATTTTCTCCCATTTGTTGCCTAAGAGATGATAATGACGATACCTAAGAGACAAAATATGTGACTGGGAGGAAGAGGAGAGGGAAGGGTGCAGTTTGCTAATGTCTCTTAGCTGGGGGGGCTTTCTCTTGGGAAGTGCAGAGATATATCAAGATTTTGGCTGGGGGGTCAGGGGCTGGGCTCAACTCCTCACTCTCTCCCTCTCTCTTTCTCTCTCCCTCTCTTTCTCTCTCAGTATCAGAGTGGAGACGGGGGTTTGGTGCCTGACTGTTGCTACCCAGAGGATTTGCTGCCACTGCGGAGTTTTTGTCCTGCACTTCTTTTCCTTATTGTGGGTGAGCCTTTGGTTGTTGTTATAAATGATTAGAAGCCAGTTCAAAATAACAGAATTTATTTAGCAATTTTCCAAAATCCAATTAAAAAGCCACAATAAAATCAGACAACATCTATCGAATGCTGGGTGGGCAGAGTGACAGTAACAACGGTACCATCTAACCTCGACCACACACCACTGGGTCCCGGTGTATGGTTTTTATACAGTTTATTTATCCTGAGGCTAAGTCCATTGAAAGTCCAAATATTCATGTATTTCTTTATTTCCAAGCGAGGTTTTTAAAAGGGGTTCCCGTAAGTATGAAAAGATGATTTGATAGTCTTCCCGGATCTCGTCTTTGGGGTGCTGATTTGATCATCCTCTGGATCCCCCACCAAGATCATTCAGCTGTGAAGTGGAGGCCCATCCTTGATGAATGGGCTATCTCCAGTCCAGCCATGTCGTTTCTGTTGCAAATGTTGTGGTTTCACAGCTTGCACAATAGGCCTTGGAATCTTGGAGATGCCCTTGAGTAGCTTTTTAATAGACCAAACTTTTGATACAATATTATATACACAAATTTATCCATTACATTTAACATAGTCGTAAGAGCAGCTGTTAAACTGGGACCTTTTCAACACCCGACCTCACTGGGAAGGGGACCCTGACCTCCTCCCCGTCTCTGGAGGGAGCATCTCCCGGCTGCTTGCGACAGCTGCTTGCAGAAGCTGTCTACTGTTGCCCAGCCCCACTGTTTTCTGCTACTGCTTCGGGCTTTTTGCTACACTTTAACCCAACACCCCGTGTCTGCCCTGACACCCTGCAGGTCCTGGCATGGCTTTGGAGTTTTTGCTATACTTTGTTTGCCACCCTGGGTGTGCTTGCCTCTCTTGTACTAGCCTGCTGCTTCGAAATTCCTGCTACAGTTCATTTCATGACCTGGACAGGCACTGAGACAGACTGCTTCCTGTGAGTTTGCAAAGGGAGCCCATTTTCTCTCTCTTCCTCTGGCTGAGCCACCCATGTGGAGAGGTGGCTGAGCTGGCACCACAGTGCCCGCTGCAGCCATGTGGGAATCATCGCACCTGCCCTGCTTGGCCAGGAGCCACCAGCGCCCCTGCTAGCTGTGGCCATAACTACACCAAAGGAGACAGTGCTTGACTTTTGAGAGAAGACTGTTGTTGGGGCTCTGTTGGTTTTTAGTTTGTTTGTTGTTGCTGCTGTTGTTTTTGTCTGTTTGCCTCGTTATATATTGTCCTGGGTTTGCCTTAATTGAATTTTTGGTGAAGAGGAAAAATGTTAGCCACGGAAATGATTTTCCCTGCAAGGAACATTACAACTTTCTCTGTGTCTGACAGAACCAATAGCTAGCTGGTTCTGAAAATTGGCACAGAACTAAGCCAATTAGAGAACCTGGACATGCCTCTATAAGTCATATTTAAGAAAAACAAACAAAAACAAAACAAAACTGCAGAAGGCTCTCTCTTACTTCCTACTCTCTGCAAATGAGAGAGGGCCAACCTGGCCCTCCTCCCTTCCTGGCAGGGCCAGGGCTCACTGGGCCCCGAACCAACTCGGGCCAGGCCACAGTGCAACTGCTAAAATCTTACCGCTGTTAAGCCCCGACCGCAGTCATCATGCTGGGCCCCATTCCAGCCGCAAGCTGCCGAGCTATCCTGCCGGGGGCTATCCCAGCGCCGCAAAACCCAATGCAGCCAAGAGCAAAGGTGGCTCTGCAGTCTGTGCAGGAAGTGGCCCCGCAGCTAAAACAGAGCAGCCGGGGCTGGAAAACAGCCATGAGGCCGGAGCGGCCGCTGCCATCCTAGTCATGCCAGCAAGAGACTTAGCGTGCCTGTCTGCTTCTAATCTGCCGCACTGCAGACAAAAGGACAGAAAGCAGCTGAGACATTAATTTTGAAGAATTAAGGACCTTAGTTAAACTAGATATTGCTGAGGTAAACTTCCCTTTGATAACTAGATATTGTTGAGGTAAACTTCCCTTTGTTAACAGAAGCCAGATTTAAGGAACTGATAAATCAGGAGGCCTGTCAACTTAATCAATAGACTCCAAGAATACAATGTGATCATAAATCAGATAGTCTTGAGAAAACAGGATCCAGGTGTCACCAACACTAAAAGATTAAAAAGTCAAAGCAAGGAAGATCCATCTTACTTCATCATTTTAAGACCCCACCCCATAAGAAGGACCACTGACCCATTTCAAAGAACAAACTACGCATGCTTAATTGCTTTTTGGCTAATTACCATACGAAGCGGGGAATGGGATGGTCTAGAGTTATGACTATGCATTTGTGTTTTGGGTATTCAATACTCTTGTACATAAAAAGACCCTGTGAGCATCTGTAAATTGCACGTGTGTATTTGGGAGCTATCCCGCACACTGCCCGGCGTTGTAATAAACATACACTTTCTAACTTCAAACTGTTAGAGAGTCTTTGTCCATCATAGTTGGATATCGATATTAGACCAATATCCATATTTTTTTAATAAATCACAGCAGCCTGCGCGGCTTGAGCAATGCCGGCAGAGACTCATCGGCAGCAAGAAGCACAGTGATTGAATTTTCCCGATGCAGGGCCCGGGCGAGATTAACTCTTTCAGCGCTGCTGCAAATAACTATGCAGCCACTGCTACACGGCAGGGATCACATGACTAACAGCAAGAGGCAGAGCACGCAATTCTCTGATGCAGGGCTCGAGCAAGATTAACCTTTTCAAAACTGTAAATTGATGGGAGGGATTCTCACGTGCAAACAGGTTTTTTCAGAGCGGACTGTTAGCCGTGAGCTTAAAACCACACAGAAACTGTTTCCTGTGGCATTGCAAAAGCGACTCCTATCCCTAAATGAATTGAAGAAAGATTCTTTTTACAAGTGGTAAACTGTGTTATTGATAGAGAAGAAAGAAGGGCTGGAGAGAGAAAAGTGTTCTAAAACTTTATTTAGTTTTTATCATTCTTTTAATTCTGTTGATAAAATTTTCTTTGTACTCTTTAAAGCTCTGATCCTGCTTTGCCCTTTCTCCTAATTCGTATCTCACAGAAAAAAAATTCATAAATAATTTTAGTGGGTGCACTGACGTTTGGCCAGCGCTCAACCCACTACATTCATTAGTGCATTGGCCGAAAAATCTAACCAAACCCACTACATATATATATATTCTAGTAAAGAACTGTTGTTCCTTTTCCCATATCTTTGTCTGACATCTCCATAATTTCAAAGTTATAATAATTTGGAGAGAAGGGAGTAATATTTTCCATTCCATGGGAGGTTCCTGCCTTCCTTGGCAGGCACCTGTCCTTTAAACCAGGACACATAACCTTCCCAGGCACTGAAGTCAGGCTGACAGGCCTATAATTCTCAGCATTCTCCTTCCACCAGCTCCCTCAGTACCCTTGGATGGGTCCCAGCTGGTCCCACAGATTTGTGAGTGTCTAAGTGGCTCAGTAGGTCACTAGCTACCTTCTGCTGGATTACAGGAGGTCCATTCTGTTCCTTGTCCCTGTCTACTAGCTCAGGGGGCCAGTTGCCCTGAGGATAACCAGCCTTACTGTTGAAGACTGAGGCAAAGAAAACATTAAGTACTTCAGACTTTTCCTTGTCTTTGGGTCCCCCCCGCATCCAATACATAATGGAAGCTTTCCTTGGCCCTACTTTTGTTGTTAAGGTATTTATAAAAACACTTTTTATTATCCTTTACAGTAGTGGCCAGATAAAATTCTAGTTGAGCTATGCCTTTCTAATTTTCTCTCTACATGACCTAACAACACATTTAAACATTTCCTGAGTTGCCTTCCCCTTTTTCCAAAGGTCATAACCCCTCATTTTTTCCCTGAGATCCTGCAAAAGCTCCCTGTTCAGCCAGGCCAGGCTTCTTCCCCTCTGGTTTGTCTTTAGGCACATAGAGACAGCCTGTTCCTGCACCTTCAAGATTCCCTTCTTAAAGAATATCCAGCCTTCCTGAGCTCCTTTGTTTTTAAGGGCATTTTCCCAAGGAACTCTTCAAACCAGTGTCCTGAATAGGCCTAAGTCCACCCTCCAGCAGTACAGGGTAGAGGTTTTGTTGATGCCTTGTCCTGGTTTGGAATAAATTAGGGAAGAACCTCCAAAAGGAGTCCCCTAAACCAAACCTCCACCACCCCTTCCCCCCCCAGCCCTGGGTTCGGGAAGGAAAATACCTTGGAGGAAAAGTGGAAAAACCGGTTTATTGACAAAAAAACACTCCCCAACACCAAATAGTGGGAAGGACGGCTTACTGTGATGATGAGGAGGGTGCTGACGTGTCTGTTGGGAGCCCCGGGACTTCTCCAACTTCTCAGGTCAGGTCAGGTCCGGAGCCGGTTCAAACTTGGGGGGGGGGGGGGGTGTTGGAAGAAGGAAGGAGGGGAAAAAAAAAAAAACAAACAGAAGCAGCGGGGGGGGGGAAACGGCGGCAGGGGCAGCCGGAGAGCAAAGCAAAGCAAAGCGAAGCGAAGCCGAGGCAAAGGCAGCCGAGCTAGCAAAAGCAAGAGCCGAAACAGGAAAAGAAAGAAAGAAAGAAACTGTAGGCACCCGCCCAAGAGGGAGGGATTCAGCTGCGAGACATAACAATGTATCCAAGATATGGGATGGATATATGGGATAGGAGGCATGTCAACCCAGAACATGCCTTTTCTTACTTCACCACATATTGAAAACTCTATAATTTCATGGTTGCTGCACCCAAGACAGCTCTGACCACCACATCTTCCACCAGCCCTTCTCTGTTTGCAAACAGCAGGTCTAGCAGGGCCCCACCCCTGGTAGGCTTGCACACCAGCTGCATTAGGAAGTTCTCTTCCACACACTCCAGGAACCTACTAGACTGTCTTCTCTCCACTGTGCCGAGTTTCCAGCAGACATCTGGCAGGTCAAAATCTTCCACAAGAACAAGGGCCAGTGATTATGAAATATCAGCCAGTTGCTTCTAGAATTGTTCATCCACCTTTTTTATCCTGATTGGGTGGTCTATAACAGACTACCACCAAGATTTCTGCCTTTTTGACCTTCCCCATGATTCTTGCCCATAGGCACTCAACCTTATATTCACTATCCTTGAGCTCTATACAGTCAAGAGACTCCCTAATATACAAAGCCACTCCACCACCTCTCCTTCTTTGCCTGTCCCTTCTGAAAAGCTTGGAGACATCCATTGCAACACTCCAATCATAAGTCATCCTACCATGTTTCGGTGATGGCAACTACATCATACCTTTCTTGCTGCACAACGGCCTCCAGCTCCTCCTGTTTGTTACACATATTGTGTGTGTTGGTATAGATGCACTTCAGCTGGGCTGCAAATTTTGCCCCTAACTCTGGCATGCCATACCCCAGGCTCACCTGTAGTGAGCCTGGTCTCATATCCTTCTCCCTTCAAACCTAATTTAAAGCCCTTTCAATCAGCCCTGTCAACTCATAGACTAGAATCCTTTTACCCCTTTTAGAGAGGTGAACCCCACCTGACTCCTGCATGCCTGGTGACAAGTTAACCACCCTATGATCAAAACAGCCAAAATTCCACTGATGGCACCAGTTTTTAAGCCACATATTGATCACATGGGTTTTTCTCTTCTTTCAGCATTCATTCCTGGTACTGAAGGAATCGAGGAAAACACCTGGTTTTTTGTCCCTTTGTCATGGTTTCAGGCAAATTTGGGAGAAAACTCCTGAAATAGGGTTCCTCTGGAGAGCAAACTCAAACGGTCCCTCCCCCCAGCCGGTCTGGGAAAAGAACTTCCTTGGAGAAAAGTGGAAAAAACTATTTATTTAACAAACAAAGTGCCCACAAGCTTAAAGAATGAATATGAAACACTAAAACTTTCTGTTTTGGAGTGAGATAGCAAATTGAGAAAGTCTTTGCTGTGGGTGTAGCTCGACTCAGTCAGCCCTTTATTTGTCCCACTGGAAGTTCAGGGTCCAGTGGGCCACAGGTGCGAGTTCCTCGGTGGTCCTCTGGGTTTTTCAGTCCAGAGCAGGTTTAAATAGTCTTAAGAAAAAAACAAAACAAAACAAACAAACAAACAAAAAAACAGTCCAGGAAGTTTCTCTGCTTCAGGTAGCTAAATTAACTAAAACCAAAAAAGACACTTGTTTTGCTGCTGTCTGTGCTTCAGACGAACAACACTGTCCCAAGAAAAAAAAATGCAGAGGAGTGAACGCTGTTTTTCAAAACAAACTGCATGCTTCTTCTTTCCTTGCTTTGCTCTCAGAACCAGTCTTAAAGGCACAGAACTCAATACACAGCCCAAACAGAACAGACAATTGAGGATACAGGCATCATAAATTCACCCTAGGACACCCCTCAACCAAGAGACCCTGTGCTTATAGCCTTTTTGGTTACTCTGGTACATCTCACATCAGCCTGGACAACCAGCATTGGGTAGTAATCAGTGGGCCAAATTAGTCCAGGGATACTCCTCATAATATCCTTTATCTAGGTCCCGAGGAGGCAGCAGTCTTCCCTGTGGAATGGTCAGCATACAGGACCCTGAGCTCTGACAGTGCATCGTTGACAGTACAGAACAAATCGAGATGCTGTGATTCCCATCCACAAGATGATCCGTGAGCTAGAGCGCCAAGGCATAGTCATCAAAACCTGCTCACCCTTCAACAGCCCCATCTGGCCTGTGCACAAATCTAAAAGAGAATAAAGATTGATTGTGGACTATCGTACCTTGAATGAAGTGACTCCACCATTGAGTGCTGCTTTGCCAAACATGTTAGAGCTCCAGTATGAGCTGGAGTCCAAGGCAGTAAAGTGGTACGCCACTACTGACATTGACAATGCATTTTTCTCCATTCCTTTCGCCACAGAATGCAGACCCCAGTTTGCCTTCACATGGAGGAGTGCGCAGTACACCTGGAACCGATTGCCCCAGGGGTGGAAGCACAGTCCTACCATCTGCCATGGACTGATTCAGACTGCACTAGAAAAGAATGAGGCTCCAGAACATCTGCAGTACATTGATGACATCATTGTGTGGGGGAACACTGCAGCAGAAGTGTTTGAGAAAGGAGAGAAGATTATCCAGATTCTCCTGGAAGCTGGTTTTGCTATCAGGAAGAACAAAGTTAAGGGACCTGCTAGAGAGATCCAGTTCCTGGGAATAAAGTGGCAAAATGGACAGAGTCAGATTCCCACCAATGTCATCAACAAGATCACAGCGATGTCTCCACCAACTAAGAAGGAAACACAAACTTTCTTAGGTGCTATAGGCTTTTGGAGAATTCATATTCCGAAATACAGTCAGATCGTGAGCCCTCTCTACCTGGTCACCCACAAGAAGAACACTTCCCATTGGGGCCCTGAACAGCAACAAATCTTTGCCCAGATCAAGCAAGAGATGGCTCATGTAGTTGCCCTTGATCCAGTCAGGACAGGACCAGGTGTGAAGAACGTGCTTTACTCTGCAGCCAGGAGCCATGGTCTGTCCTGGAGCCTTTGGCAGAAGGTGCCTGGGGAGACTTGAGGCCGACCACTGGGATTCTGGAGTCAAAGCTACAGAGAGTCTGAAGCCAACTACACTCCAACAGAGAAGGAAATTCTAGCAGCCTATGAAGGGGTCCAAGCTGCCTCAGAGGTAATAGGGTCTGAAACACAGCTCCTGGCACCCCGACTACCAGTGCCAGGGTAGATATTCAAAGCAGTTTCCCTCTACCCACCATGCCACCAATGCCACATGGAGTAAATGGATTGCTCTCATCACACAGTGGGCCTGTATTGGAAAACTGAATCGCCCTGGGATTTTGGAGATAATTACAAATTTGCCTGAAGGTGAAAACCTTGGTCTCACTGATGAAGAGGAACAAGAGCAAGTGACATGTGCTGAAGAAGCTCCACCATACAACCAATTGCCAGCAGAAGAAACTCTTAATGCTTTTTTTACGGATGGTTCTTGTCACATTGTAGGGATGAAACAAAAGTGGAAAGCAGCCGTATGGAGCCACACATGGCATGTCACACAAGCTACTGAAGGAGAAGATGTGTCAAGCCAACTCGCTGAACTCAAAGCTGTTCAATTGGCCCTGGATATTGCTGAAAGGGAGAAATGGCCCAAAGCTCTACCTCTGTACTGATTCATAGATGGTAGCCAATACTCTGTGGGGATGGCTGGAGAAGTGGAAAGAGGGTAATTGGCAGCATAGAGGAAAACAAATTTGGGCTGCTGAAGAGTGGAAAGACATTGCTACCAGGGTAGAGAAACTACCTGGGAAGGTCTACCATGTAGATGCCCATGTCCCCAAGAGTAGAGCTAATGAGGAGCACTGAAACAATGAGCACATAGATCAGGCTGCAAAGATAGAGGTGTCAAAAATAGACTTAGATTGGCAACACAAGGGATAGTTGTTCCTAGCTCAATGGCCTCATAATGCCTCAGGTCATCAGGGTAGAGATGCCACCTATAAGTGGGTGTGAGACTGAGGGGTGGATCTAACCTTGGACAGTATTTCTCAGGTTATCCATGACTGTGAGACACGTGCTGTGGTCAAGCAGGCCAAGCGGGTGAAGCCCCTATAGTATGGTAGGCGGTGGTCCAAATATAAGTATGGGGAGCCCTGGCAGATGGATTATATTACACTGCCCCAGACACGTCAAGGTGAGCACTACGTGCTCACAATGGTAGAAGCCACCATGAGATGGCTGGAGACCTACCCTGGGCTTCATGCTATGGCCCGTAACACCATTCCAGGCTTTGATAAGCAAGTTCTTTGGAGGCATGGTACCCCTGAGAGGATTGTGTCAGACAATGGGACTCATTTCAAGAACAGCCTTATCAACACCTGGGCTAGGGAACATGGCATTGAGTGGGTGTACCATATCCCCTACCATGCACCAGCTGCAAGCAAAGTGGAGAGATACAATGGACTGTTAAAAACCACCTTGAAAGCATTGGGTGGGGGATCTTTCAAAAATTGGGAGCAGTGTCTAGCAAAGGCCACCTGGTTAGTTAACATCCAAGGCTCCACCAATGGAGCAGGCCCTGCGCAGTCTGAATCCCTGCATAGAGCTGAAGGAGATAAAGTCTAAGTAGTGCATGTCAGAGGTTTGTTAGGGAAGACAGTTTGGATCAATTCTGCCTCGAGTACAAACAAACCCATCCATGGGGTTGTCTTTGCTCAGGACCAGGTTGCACATGGTGGATAATGCAGAAAGATGGAACAACACAATGTGTACCTCAGGTAGATCTAATTGTTGTGTGAGAAATATGTGTAAATATCATTGTTTGCTGAATCTCACTGCCATTGTCTGCATAGACCTGTATACTGTATATATATATGTATGTATAATGTATGTATGTATAGTTAGAATATATATTAGTTTTGGTAGTAGGTTGACAATATGAGGATAATGGGTGGAATGTCCTAGGGTGACTTTATGATGCTTGTATCCCCAATCATGTGTTCTGTTTATGTTGGATATTATGTTCTGTACCTTTAAGACTGGTTCCAAGAGTGAAGGGGGAGAAAGAGAA
Source organism: Sylvia atricapilla (assembly GCF_009819655.1). Classification (NCBI taxonomy): domain Eukaryota; kingdom Metazoa; phylum Chordata; class Aves; order Passeriformes; family Sylviidae; genus Sylvia; species Sylvia atricapilla. The sequence goes on along the minus strand of NC_089173.1, from coordinate 8,225,196 downwards.
GCACGTAGTTTGTTTTCAGAAACTGCACTCACTCCTCCACATTCTGCTCCTGGACTGTGTTCTCTGCAGCATGGACAGACAGTGGGACAGAGATCTCCTTTGCTTTTAGTTGGTTTTAGCTAGCTGAGTCAGAGGAGTTCCCTGGACTGTTGTTTTGGTTTTTTTTTCTTTTTCTTGGGACTGTTTATACCTGCCCTGGACTGAAAAACCCAGTAGAGTACCAGGAGCTCACACCTGTGGCCCATCAGGACCTGGACCTCAGCATTTTCCAGTGCCAGAGGGACTGATAAGAGACTGAGCTAGCTGAGCTACACTCCACGACAAGGACTTTCTGGGTTTGCCATCTCTTCGGACAGCGAGAAGCTTTATTGTTTCATATTATTCTCTTTTTTTTTTTTTTTTTTTTTTTTTTTTTTGTGCTTGTCGATACTTTGATTGTTAAATAAATAGTTTTTTCCACTTTTCTCTGAAGAAACTTTTTTCCCAAACCAGTTGGGGGAGGGGCCGCTTGGATTTGCTATTCTGGAGGGACCCCATTCAGAGGTTTTCTCCCAAATTTGCGCTAAACCAGGACACCTCAGAAGACAGTCACCTGTCAGAGTCCAGGGCATCCCTTTGGATGCCCTGGAAGGCCACAGACCTTGGCAGAGAGGTCTTGGACCTGAGCAAGAGGGTTCGAGATTTGTACAGGAGGGGTTGAGATCTGTACAGGGGGATTGTAGTAGACCCTGGCACAGAGCCCAGGAAGACACAGTCTTTGACTTCAGCCCATGGGAAAAACCTCCAAAATTGAGAGAGGAATTATAAGTCACAAAGATGAGACAGACAGTAGTATAGTTTATCACTGGGTGAAAAAATTTGTAGTTTTGGGGTTCTTAGAATGGAGGTAAATGGGGACAAGATGGAGGATTTAGGGTGGTGCCCTGGGTTCTTCTTCGTCTCCCTTGGCCTCCATCTCCTGCTGTGACGGTGGCACAAAATAGTTCAAGGAGATTGGGTCAGAGTAGAGGTGACCCTTTTAGTATAATGATAGGTATTGGCACATAACTGTAAATAAGAGATACGTAATTATCTGTATAAGAAGGCTGCGACGTCCCACCACAGAGAAAGTTGTCCTGTGTCCAGGCTGCTGAACAGACCTCAGCTGGGCACAGAGAAAATTGTAAGATAAGAAATAATAAACAATGCGAGAAACCTTGAAAAACAAGACCTTGAAGACTCCATCTCATTCTTGCGTCTGGCTCAGGCCTCTCAGAGGGAAAAGACTCTCAACCACCTGAATCTCGGGTGAGCAAAAAACCCGAGAGTCGCCCACTACAACTACCCTTCTTTTTTTCTTAATACCTGTTGTTGTGATCTGTCTGGATAGACCTTCATCTCCACTGTCATCTGCCTGACCCTTGAGTTCCAGAGCCTCATCTATTCTGTAAGGGCATCTGGGAAGGTGAGGGAGGCGAGGAGGGGATTCTTTTATGTCCCTGAGTAGGGGCTTGTTTCCGTTCCCCTCCACCTTTTAAGCCCTCTCCTTCTGCGTGATGGCAAGAGGGTCAAGGCTCCTCTGATGTAGCAATGGGGAACATGCAAAGGGAATCACTTTATTGTAGAAGTTACCCCCCTTTTATACCTTTAATCTTAACCAGACAAAACCAAAGCATAACAGGAGAAGAGCACCCATTGTCTGGCTCAGCTGCAGTGTGCTGTCCATGAGTCATAACTATCTCTCATCCTCAAACTGACCTCCAACTGTCCAGCCTGCAGCTGTGCCTTCTTACAGGACTTTCTGGTAAACATAGGCTTTAATAACTTTAACAATCATAACCCCATATCCTACATTTCGACTCCTGCTGAGTTGAAGTCCAGGTAGACATCATCCACTGTGACCTCAGACACACAGAAGGCTGAATTCCTTTTCCACCGTCGGGGTCACCACTTGTGACGGAGGGTCACACTTGTGGTTGCTGTTAGGAGCACGAAAGGACGAGGCAGGCAGCAGGAGGTCAAGCAGAAAAGCTTCTACTTTATTTTTCTGACTCCAAAATATATACAATTTTACAGACAGGACAAGATTGGCTACACAGGTAGCCACCTCTTCGACCTCATTGGTGAACATCACCATCAATCATCTTTCTCCTTCCAGAGTAGAAGAATGTAAACAATTCTAAAAATATATGTAGTTTACTTGAAGCTGCATGAGAAGAAATTGCAAACAGTGAAAAGCAGGCAAACTTGAGGCAACAATCCACAGCTTTTCCCTCATCCACTAGGTGGGTCACCTGTTCAGAGAAGGACCTGACTTTAATAAACTTTAATAAACTTTAATAAACTTTAAATAAACCCATGCTGGCTGAGTCTGATCCCCTGGTTGTTCTGCACGTGCCGTGTGATCACACACAAGGTAATCTGTTCCATAACCTTCCCTGGACTGGAGGTTAGGCCAACAGGCCTGTAGTTCCCCAGATCATTCTTCAGACCCATCCTGTGGTTGGGCATCACCTTGGCTAGTTGTTTTGGTTTGGGACAAATTTTGAAGGGAACTTTTAAAGGGATGACAGGGAGGAGACTGTGGGCTATAGGTGTGAGCTCTCAGTGTTTTTTGGGGTTTTCGGTCTAGAGCAAGGTTGATGAGTTTCAAGAAAAAGAAAAGCCACAGTCCAGGGAACTTCTCTGCCTCAGCTAGCTAAAAAAATTAATTAAAAGTAAAGGAGAGCTTTCTTTAGCTGTCTATGTTGCAGACAACACAGTTCATGAGAGAGGAAGCTTACCAGATAAAATACCAGGAAAGTGGTCTCCAACATTCAGGGGAAACTGATAATTTAAAAAAAAGTGACATAGCAGATTCAAAGGAGAAGAAGGAAAGTGATAGTATAGGGTTAAAATTTAAAATTATTTCTGCGGCCACAAAGCTGGGGAATAGAACCTCAGCTTCACTGCAACCAGGATGTTTTTTCATGCTATTGTTTTAACCAAATCAAGTATAACTTTGCCTAAGTAATCAGGGGAGAAGGGGGGGGGGGTGAGAACGATTTGTACTTAGATACATAGGCCTTAGAAATAAAGCTATTCTCTACTAGATCAGGTGAAACCGTACCTAATCATGATATGATAGATGATATAATTGTAACGATTGTTGGTAGCTGAATATGATTATTATCTTAAATCAGAATCATGAGAATCACAAGGGAAGATATTTACCAAAATTCATGCTTGGGTGTATACAATAGAACAATGGGGGCTTAATGATTAACATAGAGTTGTATAATGAAAGGAATATAAAACTGTATACTTTTTGAGCCCTTTTTGGATTTGGGTCTGTACCCCGACTCCCAGAGCTCTTCAATAAAGCACCGCATATAATCATTCTGTGATTATGTGTTTCCTATGCTAACAAAAGGAAAGGCTGAAAAGCCTCATCCCCTGCTCCTCCTCTAACAAACTGTGGGCAATTACTAATAAACCCCCAAAACATGTGTCTTGGTTTGGCAAGACAGGTATCTGCCAGGGAAAGTTGGAGTTTGCCTTGGAATGGAGAATGTAAACCCCCCCTCCCCCCTTCCAAATTATTATAATTTTGCAATTAAAGGCTTTTCAGGCAAAGATTTGGGAATAGGGATAACAGTTCTTTACTAGGAATATTAAGAATACAAATGTAGTAGTACAAAAAACAAGCAAACAAAGCAAACAGAAAATCCTAGAAACCTTGACAGAGACAGAAATACGACCTGACATCCTCTTGGTCAAGGTGTTGGAAGCAGTCCAAAAGTAAGCCTTCCTGGAGTGGCAAATATGGTTCTGTTGGAGTAGAGATGGTCCTGTAGAAAGGGTCCAGTAATGGTGAGATGGGTCCAGTCTTCCTTCAAGAATCCAGTGGAAAACTAGTATCTGGTGTCCCTACGTCTCAGGTTTTATCCAGGTAGGAACAGATTGGCTCCCCCCACTGGATGGAGCATCTCACAATGGGATGATGTAATGTGTCATGTCATTGGTGAGCCTTAATGGCCCATTACCAGGAGATATCCCCCAGAGGGTGGAAAGAGATAAGGAACAATACCCCATCTGGTTTTAACAGCTGGCCCATTATCAGAAGGCAGCCGCCCCCCTCCCCCCTGGAGTTACAAGAGATAAAGAAAACACCTCCTCAACCGGTTTCAACAGATGGAATAGAATAAACATTTTTTGGTTACATAACCCAAGACAACATGCTATTCGAACTAGGACACAGGGTAGGACAAAGAAACCATAAACCATACATATCTTGAACAAACTCCAGTACCTTTGTAAACTCCCTATAAATCATTACCACCATGCCCAGCAAAATACCAACCCAAATCTGTGCCCTTCTTCTGTAAAAGCTATGTGTTAGGGACAATATTGGAGCTATGTCTGGATAGGAAAATAAGCCTAGGGACCAGAAAGGTATTAAAACCTCAAACAGGCTTAGGCACCTGAGAAACATAAAGAACTCAACCCAGAGAGACAGTATAAATTCAAGCAGCATGGCTACTGACTGCTTTACCCCAATACAGAGTAAGTGAAACCAAAATGAAATCAGTATAGGTTTTTTTCCACTTTCTCGAGCCCCACATTAAGCACCAAAAAGTATTTGTCCTGGTTTGGGACAAATTTGGAAAGGAACTTTTAAAGGGATGTTCCCTAAAGGGCAAAATTAAGTGGCCCTTACTCCCATCTGTTTGGGAGATAAACTTCTTTCGAGAAAAGTGGAAAAAGCCTCTTTATTTAACAAGCAAAGTACTCACAAACATGGGAAAATGAATAATATTAAACAATGGAATATTTTGTTGTTCTGAAGAGATGGTAAATTCAGAGAGAGTCCTTTTTGCGGGGTGTAGTTCAGGTCACTCAGTCTCTTATCAGTCCCTCCTGCGCTGGAAAATGCTGTGTCCCGGGCCCTGGTGGGACACAGGCATGAGCTCCCAGTGTTGTTCTCGGTTTTCAGTCCAGAGCAAGGCTGATCAGTTCTAAGAAAAAGAAAAGTCACTTCTCTGCCTCAGCTAGCTAAAAAAAAAAATATCTAAAATTAAAGGAGTGCTCTCTCCCGCGGTCCGTGCTGCAGACAACACAGTTTGTGAGAGAGCTAAAGCTCATATCTCTATGCTTTTGAACATAGCTGCCTCAGATATTCCACCACTTTTCTTTCTCCCCCCTTTCATGCTTGGATCTAGTTTTAAAGGCACAAAACTTATTTCTGGGCTAAACAGATTCAGCATCATAAAGTCACCCCAGGACACTAGTCTAATGTTGAACTTATTCATTGTATAGAATAAGAAGTGGTACACAAAACTGGCATAGAGATATCGTATATTTATTTATTTACTTTTTGCTTTGATTTTGATAACATCTTGTAGAAATCAGGGCTAATACAGTTCTATGAAATTTTTTCCACAAAATATCTTGAGGGAAGTATGGAGAAATTGGGTGTTGAAAAAATGTACTGCAGAAACAGCTCTAGACAAGTACAGTCTATTACTCAGGAAGCTGTAACATGTAAATATGTAAAGTGCATCTCTGAAATATAATGCCACAGAAATTCTTAGTCTGAGCATCATCAGCACAAGGATATTTATTGGCATTGGTGGAAACATTTTAGGGATAGGGAGCTTGTTTCTCTTTATCTCTGCTTTGTTAAAGTGAAATATAGCACTAAAAATGTGATGGGGAGCTGATCTCTGTCTTGGACAATTACAGAAAATCCTCAACCTTCTCAATGGCCTGTAAATATTTTTGTCCTATTGAGTCTTCTTGGAAGACAACTTTTCCTCTGTGCATCCCATACCTGTAAGGAAAATGGTATATTTTTTAGCCCCAAACAAATTAGACTATGTCAAGCAAATTGGCAGATGAGAACATTAAAAGATGAAAAGGGATACAATAGTTTCTTTTGTTTTGAACATTTAATTATTCTTTATAAGAATACAGGATATTCACATTTTTTAAATCAAAAGTAATTCAATCCTCTCCTAACTTTTATTTTATGAGGCTAAATAAGCCAGCTTATTTGTCTTTTGATTTGCCACTTCCTCTCTCAGAGTGGTTGCTGTACTATCCTGTGAGACTGCATCTGAAAGACTCGTGTACCCCAAGCATCCCAACCTGCTTGCTTTCTTAGTTTCCCCTGCAGTTTAGACACTTCTGAAGTTTATCCCCTGGAGGGAATAGAGGAACCCAAGAGGCATGGATTATATTTAAGGATTATCTCCTTCAGACTCAGGAACAATGAATCCCTACAAAGAGGAAATCAGGAAAAAAAACCCTGGAGGCATGCATGAATGAACAAGGAGCTCTTGGACAAACTCAAACACAAAGAGGAAGCTTGCAGAGGGGGGAAGCAGGGAAAGGTAGTGTGTTAGTTTGAAAGACAGGTGTCTGCCAAGAAAGGCGGGAACCTTTTTTGGAATGGACAATGTGACCCTCTCCTTCCCTCTAAATTTTTATAACTTTGAAATTATGGGGCTTTCAGGCAAAGATATGGGAAAAGGAATAACAGTTCTTTACTAGTGTATATATATGAATAACAAGCTAAACAAACAACAATAACAACAAAGGCAGCAACAACAAACAGAACCAGAAACCCAGTGTAAGAGATGGTCTGAAGATCCCTCATCTGCCTCACGACTGTCATCAAGGACAGAGACTGAAACCCCAAGGAAAACCCTAAAACCCCAACACAGGAGTTCTGGCCTGGCTGAGGTGGGACGTCTGCCAAGTGTTGCCTGCAGGTGTGTTCGCTGGACCAAAAAAATGGTATGCATTCTCATCGGAACCCGTGCAGGAACAATGGGCAAGTCACAGTGGACTGGCTGTGCTTCCTGCCCGACTGGTCTGTTCTGTACTTGTTCCCTCAACAAACCTCGTATCGATCTCCCTCTGTCCCATCAGTGTCCGCAGAGTCACTGCCACTTAAAAGATCGTTGATGGATAGATACCCAGCCAGAGGTGGGGACAACCTCAGATGTTAAGAGATTCCCCTAAACTTTTGGAGGCTTTGCCCATAGACAGAGGATCCCATGAAATTCCAGAGAACGGTCCGGGGAACAGTATGGGACCAGGTGAATGCCTCTGTACGCAAAAAGCGGCTATAACGCAAATCTCGCAATTTACGCAAACTACGCAGCCGCTGTCTGCACATACTACCGCAGTTACGCAAACAGCGCAAATAACACAAAGTTCCCAAGCCTCGCAGCCTGCGGTGAACGGATCGTCTCCGCAGCACAGAGCGATAGTGTTAGCGAAGAAAACACATAATCAGGGAGATGATTACGTGGGTGCTTTATTGATGAGAGCTCTGGGAACCGGGGTACAAACCCAAATCCAACTCCAACGAGGGTCCAAGAAAATCCCAATATTATACCCCTCCGTTACACAACTCTGTGTTAATTATTAACCTCTGTTATAAATGCCTATTATAAAGTTGGCTTTTCGCAAGATGTGTGCTATACAATTAATAACTTTGTGGTAAGAATATAAGTTTTTATTTCTGCTGTTAGTAAAGAAAATTAGGCATAGTGGTAGTAGTGATAGAGTATGCTTAAACTGTCTGTTTGGCTGGGATAACATCCAGTGAACATGTAAAGAAGACTCTGCTATTTATACATCAACTATCAGCATCTCCCATCTCAAGAAAGCATGGACCACGGCTCAATCTGGAGGTGATAATGAAGACACAGCCAAGAAACACACATGCTCTAAAAAGGCGGACCCAAGGAGGGTGTCCTGGTTTGGAATAAATTAGGGAAGAACCTCTAAAAGGAGTCCCCTAAACCAAAACCTCCACCACCCCTTCCGTCCCCAGCCCTGGGTTTGGGAAGGAAAATACCTTGGAGGAAAAGTGGAAAAACCGGTTTATTGACAATAAATAAAAAAAAAGAACACTCCCCAACACCCAAAGTGGGAAAAGGGGTTACTGTGATGAGGAGGGTGCGGCGACGTGTCTCTTGCAGACCCGGGACTTCTCCAACTTCTCAGGTCAGGTCAGGTCTGGAGCCGGTTCAAACCTGGGGGGGGGGGGGGGGGGGAAGGAAGGAAGGAAAAAAAAAAACAAGCAGAAGCAGCGGAAAAGCCAGCAGCAGGGGCAGCAGGAGAGAGAGAGAGAGAGAGGGGAAAAAAAGAGAGAAAGGGAAAGAAAGCAACAGAAAAACAACAGCAGGGAAGCAAGGCAGCCAAGCTAGCAAAAAGCCGAAGCAGAAAAGCCGACAGCAGCAGCAAAAGTGAAAGCAAAAAACTGCAGGCACCCGCCCAAGAGGGAGGGGCAGCTGCCAGACACAACAATGTATCCAAGATATGGGATGGATATATGGGATAGGAGGCAGGTCAACCCAGAACAGAGGGCCATGCAAAACAGTCCCTGGAATATGGAAACTAGTTTATGGAAAAATATGAATGTTCAACAGACTGATACAACAGAAAGGGTATTTAAAGAAAGCCTGTGAAATAGCAATTTGTGGACTTGACTAAATGCCAAGTCACCCCGGCTGGCCGTACTTTGCTTTTTTTCCTTATCTCCTAATTGTCTTATCTTTTATTAAAACCTATTTCTTAAAATCTACCAAAAAGGTGAATCTCGTTTTTCACAACCTCCATTGTTCTATTGTATATACCCAAGCATGAGTTTTGGTAAATATTTTCCCTTGTGATTCTCATGATTCTAGTTTGAGATAATAATTACGTTCAGCTACCAACAATCGTTACAATTATATTTATCTTATGATGATTAGGTACAGTTTCACCCGACCTAGTAAAGGATAGCTTTATTTCCAAGTACAAACCGTCCCAATCTTGTCTTTCTCCCACCACCCCGATTACCCAGGCAAAGTTATACTTAATTTGGTTGGAACAATGGAAGCAACATTCTGGTCGCAGTGAAGCTGAGGCTCTTTTCCCAGCTTTGTGGCAACAGAAATTATTAACCTTATCTTAACAATAGGACCCGTGCTGCTCGAACAAAGTAAAGCATGTGAGATGGGGCGCTGCAGTCTCCTCATACGAGCCCGGCAAGACAGCACAACATGAACTGGGCGGAACAGCCCTGCAGCCCGAGGTGGCCGGAGCGGCTCTGCCGCACAGTTCAGGCAGAACAGGCAGGCGAACTCCCCGCAGGTACCGCAAGCAGCGCAGGTGCACGGAAATGGCAAAGCGGCAAACCAGAAAGTGAGCGCAGCTGCTCTGGAGAATCCAGAGTCAAATTTAAAAACACAAAACACAGCTACGGCTTCAGCTACCTCTCAGGCCCAGGCAGGGACAGGCCCGGAGCAGGAGGGGCTTGTGGAAAGACAGGGATCGCATGAAACAGAGGTTTTAAACTCAGACTCAGGACGTGCAGGTGGCAGCTCTCTAGTGTCGAGAGCCGCGGCATGGGGCTACGCGTGGCCATCTGCCTTCATGCAAATGCCGGCAGATCCCCAGAGTATGGCACAGGGGTTTCCAGGGCTCTGGGTTCCCCCAGGAGTTTTGGCAATTCTGATAACCACTCCCTTTGGGCATTCAGTCATGTACCATAGCACAATTCGACAAGAGTTCCTACGAGACCAGTCAGTCCAGCGCAGTGACTGTGCACAGGAATCTTATGCTCCACAAAATGATCCCCTTTTCCATACAACATGATGGCGGTGTGGATTTACCTTTGCCGTACAGCAAGATGGCGGCGCACTAGGTACTTCAGTGAAGAACGCTTACTTATTTCCCCCAGCCTCATTTTGTTATCAACAAGGCGTTCAACCTCCTAAATTTCAATACAACATTCTGATTCATTGAACTTCCCACAGACTTCCCCTTCTTCTGCCAATAATTAATCGAGGGCCAACCTATTTTGATAAACAAATGCTCTCATTTGAGAATGCTGTTTGGCCAGTAATTCCAAAGCCTCTGAGGTGTGGTTGGAGACTATTTCTACTACTGCCTGTAATCTTATCAGTCTATTTAAAAGATAGATGGGGTTCGGTATCCCCAACTCCCATCATTTGCCCAAGTTGCAGGACCATAATATTCTGTTATTCTTTCAGCAGGCCATTCTTCTTCTCCCCATTTTTGACTTCCCCCTGCTAAAGGCAGCTTTTTTTTCAAATCTCTTTTTGACACGTGGAAAGACTCTAAAACTCACAGACAAAGTGAGTTTTAAAGTAGGTATGTGATTTATTCAGCGCTGGGCGCCATGCGGGATAGCTCCCAAAGGCATCCGTGCCCCTCACTCACTCCCATTCTCCTTTAACCTCTAGAATGTTACATATGCATCAAGTTTCGCAATACACCTATGCATATACATTCCTTGGCTCCTCCTCTCCCCGCTTCGTATGTTAATTGTCTTATCAGTCCTTTGCGCCTGTGCAGGTGTCTCTGGTGGTTGTTTCGGGGGTCTCAGAGATGAAGAAGGATAGTCTTCCTCAGAGATGAACTTCTGACCTTGCTGTCTTGTGCACGCCCACTGATCCTCTGGTCATAGTCCAAGCTCTAAGGCCAGGTTTATCTGGTCCTGGGGGCTCAAGGCGCCTTATTATCTCAGTGTCTCTGGTAATCTTGCATTCTTGTCTTTTGTTCTGGTAAACAACCCCCCTTTTATCAGGCATCTTTATATTCCTCTTTGCTGTTCTTGCACACAGCCCTGTCTCTTCCTTCGAAGAGCAGCAATACACACCATCTCAACGCCTATCCTTTAATCAGTATTCTTCTAATTTTTATGATTAATATCCTCTAGTTTCTAACCCCATGTTTCATTTTCTGTCTATCTAAGGTTTCATATAGTGGGGCCCCAAGCAGATTACTTTCTGTCCTGGGTAAAACCGAAAAATGAGGGCCCAATCATTCCCAAAGTGCAAGATCCCTTCCACTTTTGAGGTAGCTCACTATAAGCCTTTTTTCCACATATCCAGTAGATGCCATCAGGAGCTTTCCACTTTATGTTTACCTTTTCAGGCTCTTTCCAGTACTCTCTCAAATCTTCAAAAGACTGGTAAGGGTTGACTCCAGGACTCTTACACCAACATAATCCAATTGACTCAAACCATTCACAATTGTCCATTTTTTCTTGGCTCCAAAACCCCGTTGGGGGGTTCAGGCTGCCAGACCTTTGACTTGTTATTTGAATTTCTTGCTAGGGTGGATATGCAGGGGGTGTAGCCTACCAATTCAGTGTATTCCTTACTTTCCCTGCTGATACAAATCATTCCAATGATTCTTTTGTCTAGAATCCACCCTTCAGGTCTTTGAATAGTTTTTGATATTTGGGTATTATCCCATTTTAGGAGTTGTTCTGGAGTCAAACCCTCACCTTTCCATGGCCATTTTTCTGCTGATTTTAATTCTCTGCAAATCCAACAGTTAGATAGACCTAATTCCATGGTAATTTCTTGCATCAGATCTATAAATAGGTTCTGATTTGGAGCATGTAATTCCCAATCTTGATATTGTTTTTCTAACTGCTCATAATGTTCACTTAATGTTTTTAATCTTTCTTGTTCAATTCTTTTTCTTTTTGCCTCTGATTCTTATCTCCTTAATTCTTGTGTTAAAATTTGCACCTTACTTTCAGGGTCGAGTCCTTCCTCATTTCTTGAAAAACAGAAGGTCTCATCAAATTGTAAAATGCCCTACCGTCATCCTGATTGAGGAGATCCAATAGTATGGGTTCATTTCCTGAAAGTGTTTTTACCTCATGTTTTAGTTTTTTTCCTGCCCAATACATTTTTTTCCATCCATAGTACATATTTCTAATTTGTTCCTGTCATAGCATAGTCTATTAATTTGATAGTACCCCCAAAAAATAGATTTTCTTTTCCTCCCTATCCACACAGTCCGGTTACATTGGTCACACATAGGTATACTTGGTATCTTTCCTGTTTACCATTTGTAAATTCCGTGTGCTTTTGACTGCCCGTTTTTAGTAATTGCCCTTGGATCATGGCATACCACCCCTTTTTCTGATTCACAAATTTTATATTGAGTACCATTAAAGAAACAATATCCCTTTCTCCTATCCCCTGGACAATCATAATGCGGTTGATACTTCAGGTTTCTTGTTTGTCCCTTTTGTGTAACTTCCAGGCCTGGTTCACACTCCTTCATGAGGGTCAGCCTCTGCAGGTTCTTGGGGTGGGATCCCCCCACTTTGCTCAGGACTAGGCTCAGGACTACGAGGACTCCCCAGTACAACACTCCTCTGCCTTTCCCTTCGCCCATGGGGTAGCAGTCCACGGTGGGGTAACCCATCTTCTTGGCAGCAGGAGTATGTTTCTGGGGTCCTGTTGGTCCGGGCCGCAAACCTCCTTTTAAAGACACTCCACTGGGACAACCTGACCTTATCGGAGTAGCAAGGTACTTTGATTGTCCTTTGGCACTCAACATCAAGCACTTCAGCCTCTGCATCCAATTGTCCTTTTATTCCCTTTTTATATATTTGTTACCACTCTGGAGAATTTAACTCCAGTAGACCCAAGCTAGTGGCAATTACTGAAAAAATGGCTAGTCTTTTTGCTCTTCTTTCAGACAATTAGTACACAATTCACTTGGTTTACACCCCCCTTTACAATGGGTAACCCAAATATGCTTACAGTATACACATTTAAAGTAAACAAAGGGAAAACAATCACAGTTTGGTTTTATACAACTTATCTGATCCCCTCTCTTCATTTGTGGTGGCGTTGAAATCTGATTTTCAAGTCTCCAGGAGACAAAGACACTCTCCACTTCGGGGCAGTGTCTTGAGACTCAACCTTCTTCACTCTCAAAGCATGCATCCACCCTTTTTCTGCAGTCCTGATTGTTGTATCTGTAGTAAGGACAGTGAAAGGACCTTCCCAATGAGGTGCCAGAGGGACTTCCCTCCAGGTTTTTATCAAAACTTCATCACTGGGATTTATTTTGTGAATAGCAAACGCCAAAGGGGCACTTTGAGGAATAAGCCCCTTTCTCTGTAGGTCCTGTAAATTTCTGTTTATGGCAATTAGATATGGCTGAATCTGGGTATCCTCTATTTGAGGATGCCCAACCAGCATTCCGTGTCTGTAAGGCATTCCATAAAGCATTTCAAATGGTGACAATCTTGTTTCTGAATGAGATATAGTTGTTATGTTTAAGAGAGCTAGAGGAAGGCATTTTACCCAAGACATTTTAGTTTCTATCATTAATTTGGATAGTTGGGCTTTTAGTGTTTGATTCATTCTTTCCACCTGCCCCGAACTTTGAGGGTGCCATGGGGTGTGCTATTGCCATCAGACACTTAAAGATTCTGCATTTTGTTTGATAATTTTGGAGGTGAAATGTGTTCCCTGATCAGAATCAATATGATCTACTATCCTGTAACGAGGGATAATTTCTTCCAGTAGTACTTTTGATACTGTTTGGGCTGTAGCTCTTGCCCTAGGGAAGGCTTCCACCCAGTGGGTTCATTTGTCCGCCATTACCAATAAAAATTTGTACCTCCCTACCTTAGGTAAATTGATGAAGTCCACTTGGATCTTTTCAAAGCGCGATAGGCAATCGAGCGTCCTCCTAAAGCTGTTTGTCTGGATCTAGCTCAATTAACCTTCTGGCAAATCATATACCCATGCACTTCTTGTTTAATCAATTCATAGATGCCTTTGCATCCAAAAAAATCTCAAAAAATGTTCTGCTGGAGCCTGTGCTCCCCAATGTGTTTGCTGATGCAATCTTTTCAGAATTTTCCTGGTATATTCTTTTGATACTAGTTCTCTTCCATCAGGTAATTTCCACCTTCCTTCCTCTAGCTTACCCCTTATTTTTTCATATTCCTCAATTTCCTTCTGAGAAGGGTAAGGGGGATATTTCAGGATCTCCCCTTCCTGAACCTCGGGGATACTTACTGTTAGCAATGTTGCTTTTTTTGCCTCCTTGTCTGCCAAATTATTTCCTTTGGTCTGGAATTGCATACCCACCTGGTGTCCTTTGACATGGACAATGGAGATTTCTTTTGGATCCCTGATTGCCTCCAGGATTTGCTTTATTTTTTCCCCATGAATTAACCCTCATCCTCAAGTGTTAATTAAACCTCTTTCTTCCCATATTTTACCAAAAGTGTGTGCAACTCCTTCAGTGTATTTTGAATCGGTGAAGACAGTGCCTCTTCTTCATTTTAATCTTTTGAGTGCCCTTAGCACTGCATATAATTCGCAGGCTTGGGCAGACCAATTTGCATTCAGAGGCCCTGACTCCACTACTTCTCTGGATTTGCCATCTACTATGGCATATCCTGATTTCCTTTTTCCTTCTATTACCCTTGCTGATCCATCTACAAACCATTTTTCTCCTTCTTCCAATTCTTCCTCTCCCAGGTCTGGTCTTACCTTGGTTTGCAGTTCCACCATTTCAGTGCAGTCATGAATGGTTTCCCCCAGTGCCTCTCCAAACAGAAACTGGGCTGGGTTCTGATCAGCTGTTGTCCTAAGTTCCAAACCATGTGAATGTACCAAAATAGCCTCATACTTCAGGAGCCTGGCATCTGTGAGCCATTTATCTGCCTTTTGCTGCAGAATGCTCCTCAGATTGTGTGGTGAGTATACTACTAGGGGAGCCCCAAATGTTACCTTTTTAGCTTCTTCCACCAGTAGAGCTACTGCTACAATGGCCTGCAAGCAAGTGGGCCATCCCCTGCTTACTGGATCTAAAAGCTTAGAAACATATCCTACAGGTTTCTTGGTCCCTGCCCAATCCTGAGTTAAAACACCATGAGCAGTGTGATTACTGACATTCACAAACAACTGAAACTGCCTTTTTACATCTGGCAAACTCAACACAGGAGCAGTTATTAGTGCCTCCTTTAACCTCTTAAATTCTAATCCATTTTGTTCAGTCTATTTCACTCTGTCGGTATTTAGTCTCTCATAAAGAAACTTTACCTTTTCACTATATCCTTCAATCCATTGTCTGCAGTATCCTAATATTCCCAACAATTGCCTTATTTCCCTCTTTGTGCTTGGAGGGTGCAGAGCTATAATTCCAGCTACCCTCTCAGGATCTAATTTCTTTTTACCTTTTGATATCCAGTGTCCTAGGTACCTTACCTCTGATTCAGCAAATTGTAGCTTTGATTTTGAAACCTTTAATCCCTTTTTTCCCAGAAAATTCAACAATGAGATTGTACGTTCTCTCACTTGCTCCTCCCTTGGGCCAGCTATTAACAAATCAACATATTGTAATAACTTAATTCCTTCTGCTGGCACGAATTGACTTAATAATTGTTTGAAGGCCTGACCAAAGAGATTAGGAGAATCCACAAATCTCTGAGGCAGAGCTGTCCACCTAAGCTGCTGCTTTCGGTTTGTTTCAGGATCCTCCCATTGAAAGGCAAAATAATCCTGACTTTCCTTGGCCAGAGGGCAAGTCCAAAAGGCATCTTTTAGATCTATTACCCTGTATCACACATCCTCCGGAGAGACCCTGTTTAGAATGGTATATGGATTGGCCACCACGGGAAATTTTGTTTTTGTTCTTTCATTTACTGCTCAGAGGTCTTGTACCAACCGGTAGCTCCCATCAGGTTTTTTTTACTGCCAGCATGGGTGTGTTGTACCTTGACATACAAGGTTCCAAAGTTCCCTTCTTGATCAAATCATCAATGACCGGTTTCAGCCCCCTCCTCCCTTCCAGGGAGGTAGGATATTGCTTAATTCTAATTGGTTCTTCTGGTTTTTCTATTTCAATTGAAATTGGCTCAGTTTCCAACCTCCCCTTGAGAATACCAAACCTTTGGGTCAATTTTGTCCTTGTCCTTAGTAGTTAGCTTGTATAAGCTTACCACTAATTGTGAATCTTACAGTCAGATTTATTCCTAGGGCTATGATCATGTCTCTTCCCAACAAATTGTAATCAGCTTCTTCCACCAGAAGCAAATTCCCTACACAAATTTTATTGTCAGATTCAATTTCTACGGTTTTAATTTCAAAAACTTGGAATAGGTCTCCCTTTGCTCCGATTACCAGCATCTTATCCTGGCTTTTAAAACAGCCTGGAGGCTTTTTTTGCACTGTACTTCGCTCTGCCCCCGTATCCACCAAAAATGTTATTACTTTATTTTGGGGACCTACCTTTAGTTTTACCAAGGGCTCATTTGATGTACTGGTCCCTAAAATAAAAAGCCCCTGACACCCCTAGTCTTCTTGAAAAATCTTTTCATCCCTTATTTTCTTTCTACAATCCCTCTTTATGTGTCCTTTCTTTTTGCAGTAAAAACACTCTGGGAGTTCTTTTTTTGACCCTGAGTTCCCATTTGATGGATCTATTTGTTTTCTCTGCGTTGTTCTTACCTGGTCCCGGTAGCGTTCCTGCTTTTGCACCTCTCTTACTGCTGTGACGAGAACTTTGGCGTGTGTTCTTTGATTTTTCTCATCCCTTCTCATTGTGTACCTTTTGAGCCTCCCTCAGTAATTCCTGCAAGCTTTTCTCTTGCCAGTTTTCCATTTTTTCCATTTTTTTCCTTATGTCCTCCCAAGATTTTGCAACAAATTGTGTTTTTAACAACACTTCTCCAATGGGTGAATTAGGATCTGTTCTGGAATAAACCTGTAAACTCTTCTGGAGTCGATCCAGCCATTTTGAAGGGGATTCCTCTTTCCTCTGAGACTCCCCAAACACTCAGCTGATGTTTTGTCCCCTTGGTACTGCATCCCGTATGCCTTGGATCATGATATTCCTAAGATCTATCATATTTTGCCTACCTTCTTCCATCTGGGAATTCCATCCTGGACTTTGGCTAGGCCATTTCTGGTCTCCGGGTGTACCCTGGGGGTTGCAACGTTCCCATTCTCGGATCTCCACCTGTCGGATCAAGTCCCTTTCCTCAGGGTTAAATAGTGATCTTAAGATGGACATAAGATCCTCAAAAGTGTATATACTACTTCCCAGAAAGTCTTCCAGTCTTTCTGCCACTCCGAATGGATCATCCAGCAACCGACCCATTTCCTTTTTAAAAGCTCTCACATCTCCCATATTAATCAGAACGTTTATGAATCCAATAACTCCAGGTGCTGTAGGCACTTCCCATAAAGGTAAGAGGTTGTGTTTATGATCCTCACTCTCACTCCCCTCCTCATTTATTTGCTTTACTCGTCTCCGGGTTTGGCTTACTGGAGGAGAGTTCACTGGAGCCGGGTTTTCTGGCTCCTATGGGCTGCGGGACTGACGGGGGGGGGGGGGGGGGGGGGGGGGGGGGGGGGGGGGGGGCGGGGTGTAAAGCAGCTGAGGGGTAATCAGAGTTTTTGCCAAGGGAGGAGCTACCTCCGGTGGTTGCGAGGGAAATAGGAATGGAGCCTGCAAAGAGGCTTTCACGATTTGTAGTCCTGCCACTTGCGAGTGCTGTGCTTCTGGAATTTGAGGAGGCAGCACCAAGGATTTTGACAGGGCTTCCAGGGGCATGAGAAGGGGTGTCTGGTCTGAGGGTTCATCCAGGGTTAGGGGTAGAAGCGGGGGAGGCAGTTGAGGTGTCACCTCGCATCTCGGGGGAGGGGAGGGATTCGGAGGCTTGTTCCGATCCCATAATCGGAGCCCCTTGCAGAGGATCCGGTGCCGGTATGGACTGACTCAAGGGTCCCGGGGGTGCAGAGGGAGGGATCAGAGCTTGTGGCAGTGCCGATACTAGATATGGGGGAGGGAGATATTCCAGAGGATCCCATTCATCTCCCTGGACTGAGGTTCCTTTTTTGTTTTTTATGGCAAACAATCCTATCCTAGATCCTATCCACAACTGAGCATATTCTTTTTCCTCATGGTCCTGCGATTTTTTATTATTCACGTAACTGCATAATGCCTTGCAAGTCCATTTTTCAAATGTGCCAAATGTAGGCCAAATTACATGACTCTTTATTTCCTTACCTCCCCAAACTTCTATGCAATAGTAAATAATTTTTTCCTTTGACTTATCTTTTCTTCTGGGGCACTCTCCCCAGTGCTCCAGGATCCATCCTAGTGGGCTATCTCGTGGGATTTCAATAGCAGCCTTCTCTTTTCTGAGGATGTATTTTCTTTTGGACTCTTTTTGGTGTTTACTTTTCCCTTGCCCCATTTTATTTAAAAAAAAACTTTCTTAACTTTCTTGGTGGTGGGTCTCGTACTGAATTCCTTCTTAGCTTCTGCTAAGAGCTGGGATCCTTTCCCAAACTGTTTTGTCACAAACCGGGTTCCGCTTTTTGGATTACTTACCCGTCCAGCGAGCTGAGCTGTGGATCTGTTCATCCAGTGATAAAAACTTCGGTTTCCATCTTGGGCTTCCCACCAGCCCGTAGCTAAAAGGCTTACCAGTTTCCCGAACTCAGAGGAACGTCTCCTTTCCTTTTAGCTTCCTTGTGATCGGTTCCCCAGACTCCCCTGAGGCTGGGTTTGATGAGTGAAATCAGTTTTCCCTGACTCGCTTCCCTGTCAGCCGACCAAGTCCCTCGTGGGAGTTTGGAAATGCGGCTTTCCAGGTCCGTAGTTGTTCTGTGACCAGGTCTCATCTCACACACTCACCCAATCACTCTCACTCAACCAGCAATACTTACAGCTATTTTCTTGCATGGAATCTTCTTGCACGGAGAAATTTTACGAGTGAAAACAATAGCCGCGGCTCCAAAAGAACCCCCTAGGTCTTTCCTGAGTTTCTTGGATCCAAAAAACCCCTCTTTTATTGTGGTGCTTAACCTGAATTTGTTTGTGATACAATAGGTGCTATGGGGTTTCCCACTTCGCCAGGCCGCCGAAAATCAGCGGGGCATCTCCCATGCAAAGGGGCTCCACAGCGCCGATATTGTATCCGAGTCATGGCACCAATCTGTTATAAATGAGAAGAAGCCAATTCAAAATAACAGCAAATATTTGGCAAATTTCCAAAACCAAATTAAAAAGCCACAATAAAATTGGACATCGATCGAATGCTGAGTGGGCAGAGTGACAGTAACAACGGTACCATCCAACCTTGACCACACACACTGGGTCTCGGTGTACGGTTTTATACAGTTTGTTTATCCTGAGGCTAAGTCCATTGAAAGTCCAAATATTCATGTATTTCTTTATTTCAAAGCGAGGTCTTGAAAGGGGTTCCCATAAGTATGAAAAGACGATTCAGGAGTCTTCTCGGATCTCATCTTTGGGGTGCTGATTTGATCATCCTCCGGATTCCCCATCAAGATTGATATCAGATGTCGAGCAGCTGTGGAGGCCCATCCTTGATGAATGAGCCATCTCCAGTCCGGCTATGTCATTTCTGTTGCAAATGTTGTGGTTTCACAGCTTGCACCACAGATCTTGGAATCTCGGAGATGCCCTTGAGTAGCCTTTTAATAGACCAAATCTTTGATATACGAATTTATCCATTACATTTACCACACAAAGAAGCAGCTTGAAAAGTCATCATGCAAATTCAACCTGCAGGAGCTCCAGAGGGCAGTTACACAGAAGTAAGGCAAGGAGTAAATGAGCCATTCACCTCATTCATAAATCGCCTCACTCAAGCATTTGGGAGGCAATGCACTGATGAAGTAGCATGATCATATTTGATTCAAAGCCTAGCTTCTGCAAATGCCAATGAAGGATGCAAGCGTGTAATTCATGCCTTACCTGGTGCACAACCAACTTTGTGTCAAATGATAGAAGCTTATAGCAAAATAGGTACTTCTGCAAATGTAGCAGCGATCCAAGCAAACATCATGAGAGAATGATATGGAAAACACCAAGAAGCTGCAAATCAACAAGACAACTCTATGGGAGTGATGGCAGCAGAACTCACCAAAAGACCATGTTTCAAGTGTAGAAAATTTGGACATATTAAAAAGTTTTGTCCAGAAACTGCGGGAAATACAAAAGCACCAAGTCTTTGCCCAAGATGCAGGAAAGGGAAACACTTTGAAAATCAGTGTCATTCCAAAGTGGACATAGATGGAAGACCTCTACCTCACCCGGGAAACTCCAAGAAGAGAGCGGCATGCTAATGTGCTACGACACAAGTAGTGTTGATGACTCATCAGCACGAGACCTCTCAAGACACACAATATGCAGAGAACCACAATCAGACTCCCTGCACAGGACCATCTGTCACTTCCCCAGCGACCCAGAATTGCTGCCCCCAGGGGCGCAGTGCAAATTCGCAACTTCCAAATTAACATATTTCATGAATGAGAATCATGCAGTGATATCCACAGGAGTCAATGGAACATCATGGAAGAGACAAGAATTCTTAATTATAGGCAAGGACAGAAGCAGTATTTTGGGGCTCATCATCTAGCCAACAATCATCTCAGCAAATCAAAATGAAGAGTTGACAGTTTTGGCTCAAGCTTTATGAACTCCATTGATCATTCCAGAAAATACTCCGATTGCTAAGGCCACTGCTTTGCCTCCTAATGCAATAGATCAACAAGTCATGCCAATAGCGAGTCAGCAGACATCAGTTGAAGATGGAGACATGGAAACTCATGTGTTCTGGATAAAGCAAATAGGCTGAGACCAACCACAGATAACCGGTAATTTGACATTAAATGACAAAACAATCACAATCTCAGGCATGCTGGACAGAGGGGCTTATGTAACAGTTATTTCCTATGTCTTTTGGCCCAGAGGGTGGGATTTGATGACACCTCTGAAATCCCTTTCAGGGACTGGAGGAGCCACATTATGCATGCAAAGTGAAAATTCAATTATTATTACAGGACCAGAAGTGAAGACAGCAATAGTCCGTCCTTTCATTGTGCAGAAACCCATCACAGTATGGGGAAGAGACATCCTATCCCAGTGGGGGATGAGGATAGAAGTGGATTTTTAATTGGAGTCATTTAATATATTTAGGTTTGAGTAAAGTTATGTTTTAGTATTCTGTTAATATTAAGAGTAATTTCTGTAGTTTATTTTAAGTTTAGGCCCTGTTAAGTATAAGTTAAATCTAAGATTAAGATTTATAAAATTTAAGTGTTAATAGGTTTATATTTTATTAATTTAAAGTTTATTTCATGTAGGTCTTAAATTATCCTAGGTTTTGTTAAAATATGCCTATCTAATTTGCAAAGTTTAGTTGTGTTTTCTTAGAAATAAGATGGCTTCAACTGAAACAGCTGTGATGAAACACTAAAAAGCTTGTTTGTGAATGGAAGAAGATACAATTTTTACATCGTGGTTGTTATTGGTTGTAAGCTGTTATAGTGAGTCTTTCTGTGTTTTATCTTAAGGTCATAAGTACATAATAGTTTAGAAAAGTGTTATCTCAATTTCTTAGGATGACTAGTGCTGATATGCTGATTACATGATGTGACTTAGTTAATTTTCTGTATTTATAGTTGACTTCTTATATGTTTTAACATCTCTTTCTGTAATTATCTAAAAGGTATGTATAATTTCAGGATCCTTCCTTATGTTCCTAAGTTGCTTAAGCATTTCATAACTACTATTGTAAAGAGCTTTGTTTTAAAATGTATTAAGGGATATCACTCTAGTATAAAGCCAGGGTCCTGGCCACGCCTTGACTTTAACTAGATGGGATGTTTTTACCAACAAACCCAGATGTTTTCTGCACCAAAAAACTAGATACAAGTCACTTTGACTTGACATTTTGACCTTATAAATATGATAGCTGGACTGACTTTTGGAGTGAACCTGAGAACCTTGCCCGGGAAAGGATACCCAGGTCCTCACTGGCAAAGGAGGTTTTCAGCTGTTGCAGAATCTGGGACAATGAGACAGTATTTTGGTAATTACAATCATTCAACTTCACATGTTATTGTTAACTGTCGTTAATTCTGTTTGTCATCTGAAATATTCTTAGTTGTTGTATTTGAATTTTTTCCTAATTGTCTTCAGTTTTAGCAAGACCTATGCATTTTTCCATCAAGGTACACTCTCTATTAACTTGTGGCAAAGAGCTTCCTTGTATTTCTGCAGATACAGAACCCAGCTGAATTCCTGCAACAAATGTGAAGTCATGTCAAGCACAAAAACTCTGACAACTCCAAGAGCAGAGAAGCAGGCATGCAGACATTAACTGCACAGAGACTGTGACTGATGGCAGACATCTCCTGTCCCACATGCAAGAACTGTGTCAATGTAAGAAGTGTGGGAGTCGTTGGTATCGTACAGTTCTATTAGCACAGGCATGGTGTACATCAGGTTATGATTTAAAAGCCCAAACAAAATACAAAGCCACTGAATTTTTAGTTACAGTGGGTCACGAAGAAGAAGACAGTCCTCATCTTCCGGCTCTTAGGGAGGAATGTAGAAGAGAATTTTTGAGAGAATCAAAAGACATTCAAATATGCGGAGTTGAATGCAAACAAAACAATTTAGTGCCATATCTTTGGGTGGTTCCAGAACAAATTTGAGAAAAAAACAAAAAAGGAATGTTCTAAAAGATTTGTTTGGAAATTAAGAATGAAAAAGAAAATGCCTCAAATCAAAAATTAACCAAAGAAAAAACATGACGTTAAATCAGGTATCATGTTCATATCTTGTTTTGTTTGCCTTCAGCAATGAAACCTTATCTGCCAGTCAACCAAAGACCAAAGTTTGAAGATCAGTAATATTGTAGAATTCCTTTGTTAGATGATAGTTTAAGGAAATATGGGGTCCTATAGAATGTTATGCTTATGCTTTGCGCTTCCTTGCTTTAATAGTGCAAATTTGCTAGTTACACAACCTAAAACAAATATCTAGGAGACTTTAGCTAGTGCATCAGTTTGAGATAGCATATGTCTTTCCTGTACAATCCTAGAAAAGACACTTTCCACTTGTTTAATTAACATGCCAGTAGATCCATGAGACTAGTGAGTTCCTCATCTTCCCAAGGCATCTTTTGAACCTGAATAATTGGACATCATTAATTCTGTAAACATTATTTTTTCATACCAAATTTAGCTATACAAGAAAAGATCAATTTTTGGTCAAGGACATTTCTTTCTACCACTCTAGGGAGTGGTAAGTCAAGACAAACTAAGCAGCCAAAGCAGTCTTCATGGTTCAGAGGGGGAGATGTTGGAACCCTGGAGGCTGAAAATTTCAGGCATTCTGAGCTGAGGGGTGTTGACCCTCAGGAAGCACCGCATCTGACTTGAGGCCTTGGAACAGGCTTCCGAGATTGTGTGATAGCACAGGGGTTGTGGGTGTGTAGTTAGAGTGGTGTTGTGTGATCTCACAGGGTGAAAACTTAGGTTTGGGGTTTTGGTATATAGCAATGTGTGTGGGCCAAGCTGGAGGATTCAGGGTGTTGTCTGAGTTCTTCTTGCTTGCCTTCGTCTTCCTTCTTCATGGATTTGGGTGTTTTTTCTTATTGGGTGAAAGATGTCTGCATTGTGGACCTCGAATGGTCACTATTTGGTCAAAAGCCTAAATAATATAGGTGTCACTTTGGTATTGGGTAATTACCTCTTAAATAGCCTTGGTAAGAGTTAGAGGCACTCCATTTTGTCTCGTTTCTTTAACTGGCAAGTTGGAGCTCATGCTTTGTGGGACTGTATATACTGTAAATAGATAAAAGATAATAAACGATCAAGACCGAACTCGGCTTTATGTTTCCCATGTCTTTCATCCTGACCTCGGCTGAGATAAAGCAGACAGAACTGTGTCTTGATTTGGGAAGACAGGTATTTGCCAGGGAAAGCTGGAGTTTCCTTTGGAATGGAGAATGTAAACCACCCCCCCCCCCCTTTTTTTTCCAATTATAAATTTGGAGTTAAAAGCTTTTAGGCAAAAGATTTGGGAATAGAAATACCAGTTCTTTACTAGTATGTATAACAAAGCAAACAAAAACAACAACTACAGCATTAATAACAAAACCAGTACTAAGAACCACGAGGACTTTGCTTCACAAAAACCCAGGGCAGTTTGGTCTCGGTGCCCTTGAAGGATCCTCAAAGCACCAAGCTGGAACAGTGGAAAAGTCCTGGGATGGTAGCTGGAATGGCAGGATGTCCCGGCAGGCAGGGGCAGGGTGTCCCGGCAGGGCAGGAGGATGCAGGGTTACGCTGTAGCAAGAAGAGCAGTGGCAACAAAACCGCGATGGCAGGGCAGGGCTGGCCCAGCTCCTGCAGGGTGGCAGAGAAGCTCAGAATTCCAGGGCGAGCAGATGATGGTAGATTTCCCAGGACTGGACCCCCTCCAGAGACAGTGAACTCTTCTAGCAGCGAGCAGCAACCCAGCCGTTCTCTCTCCCCAAACACCAAAAAAAAAGAGTGCCAAGCTGCCTCAAGCTTTGTCCTTTTCCTGCCCCAAAACTCTCATTATCTTTCTCTCCAAGCTTTGACCACCCTTTTGTTTTTTATTAAGTAGTCTTAAGTATCCAACACTTAGTTTCCTTGGTAACTTATGGGGAAAAAAATCTTTAGGGTAAAAAGGAACAAACCTAACCCCCAACAAATGCTAAAGTCCCGCTTTTTCAGAGAGTGTCCCATCCTACTCTAGAGGATGAGAAGGAGAGCAAAAGCAGCTATGCCTCGACCCCCTAGGGTCCTTCCACACTAAACAAAAGTACAAGAGATCTCATAACACCTAACTCAGGTGCTAAAACAAAATACCACCTTTATTCAGTTACTCATGTGCCTCTGTGCTAGATCCAAGGATTCTTGGCCTCTGATACCTTCTGGACCACAGCTGTGGCCCCCCTCAGAGTGCCGAAAGGAGTGGGGGGGGCAGGAGCTGGGTGTTCCTCTAGTCCAGGAGGTTTTCCAGATGCCTCAGTGTCCCATATGGGGTGCTAGAACTGATGCCTACAGAGGCTAGACAGAGTTAAAGGAATAAAGTAGGTATTCATTGAAAGGCTTTCAAAGGATACACCTTGGGCAGTACAAGAGCCCTGACATGGCTACACCCAAGATGGACCCAAGATGGATGCAAGATGGACAACCAGTCACGAGTTTTCACACTTTTATAAGTTTTGGTACATTTACATATTGTGGTCAATTGTCCAATTATAGCTTCAGGTTATGAAGTCCCATCCTCTCAGATTGCTTTCCTCAATTCACCATTGTTTATACTTTTGGGGCCCTGAAGCTGAAACGGTGTCCTTGGTTCTCAAGCTGGAAAAGGATTGTTTTGTCTAACTACCCTGTGAAGAGAACTTACTAACACTTTATATGAAGTTCAGAGTCACACACTAAGGCAGTACAGAATCTAAAAAAATATAAAAGCTAAAACTTAAAGCATCAGAGGCAGCCACATGTAAAAGCTAAATTTGAAGACATATGTCATATCCTTAATTTGTTTCAGTCTAACTATTGATAAAATGTGAGTGAGTGTTGGGGATGAGATCAAATACAAATAAAAAGCTAAATGTAAAAAATAATTATGTTGGCAATGAAAAAAGATACACTGATGCAGTGCTATAGTTTTGAGATCTGCAGATGTTGTTTTTTCTCCCATGAGTAGGGACATCTACTTCACAGTTACTCCCCCAGTGCTTGAAAGCTGTGGCAGCTACTGTAATCTTGTTCCAGGAGGCCTGGAAATTCACCCTTGGGCAGCACATTGTGGTGTATGTACCCCAAGCAGTACTAACTGTACTTCAACAAAAGGGAGGCCATTGGCTATCTCCTAGCAGAATGCTTAAGTATCAATCTGTGTTGTTGTTATGACGCAGAACAATGGGGAGTCTCCAGGAGGGTGCAAAAGAGAGCCCTTTATTGCAAAAACCAGGCCTTTTTAAGCAGTTAGGCCTTTATCAGTGTCTTAAGTTACAATGTAAGATACATACCATAAGTATGTATTTTATCACCATCTCCATAAGCTGTTGAAACCAGGTGAGACAGTGTTCTTTATCTCATCCATGACTCATCCTTGATAACTCCCTCGGGGAGCTATCTTCTGCTAATGGGCCATCAAGTCTCACTGCATGACTCATAAAACTATTTCATCCCACTGTGAGATGCTCAGCCCAGGGGGAGGAACCAAGCATTCCTACCTGGATATAATTTGAGCATTGGAACACCACAGTCAGCCTTAGCCACTGAATTCCAAGAGGACAAGAGCTCCATAACCACCACTGGACCTTCAGATGAAGTTAAAACCCTTCTGCAGGATCACTGCTTCAACAGAACCACATCTATCACTTCAAGAGGACTGCAGCCAGCATTTAATTGGACTGCAACCTACACTCTGACCAACAGGGTTGTCAGGTTGTAGCCTGACTCTGTCAGTGCTTATGTATTATTGCATTTAAAAAAAATTCCTATTAAATTTTATTTCTGATTTGGATCTCCCACTGGTTTGCTTTCAAACTAGTATACCTGCTCTTTCCTTGCATTGCCTTGCATGCCTGGCCCCCCTTTGACCTGCCTCCTGTTTTCTTTGATGGTCTTTCAGTGCCAGGCCTACACTTCCTTTGCAATTCCTTGCCATTCTTACCCAACCTTGCATTTCATTGCCATTCCTATCCCTTCCTTTGCATAATGAAGACATCCATGGTCCTTCCCTTGCTCTTTGTCCAACACCATTGCTTTGACTTGACTTGCTCACCCATCCCCAATGTCAACTTCCCTACCCTTTTTTCCTGGCCTTGCTATGCATTGCCTGTTCCTCTTATGACAATCTTTGCTTTGCATACCCCTCCCTTGCTTGCCTTGCCATTTCTCCCTAACCTTTTTTCCTTGTCATTCTTGACCATTTCTTTGCTTTGCCTTGCTTCCCCACACCTTGCATTGCCTTATGGACCCCTCTGTAACTTTCCTTTGCCCTTACTTCCATCCACTGCCTTGCACTGAATTTCTAGCCTATCCCTCAATTTGACTTTCATACCCCTTTTGTCCAGGTCTTCCCCGGCCTTTTCTTATCCTTCGATGATTCTCATTGCCTTGCCTACCTCTCATTTTCCTTGCCTATCAAAGTGAACCCTTGTGGTGGTTTAGCATGGATGTGAAAAGTTTTTTTTCCTTAAGGAAGTTCTAGCATGGATTGTGATTGAATGCTTGGCTGACGAATGGGAGTGTTTCTACGCCTCTGGAAACACAGTCTTGAATCACAGATTCTGGTGGCTTTCCCCTTTTCCAGTCAGCGAGAAGGTAACACCTGGTGAATCGGGGCTCGAGCTGGGCCCCCTGGAGCCAGGCCTGCAGGGCCTCGGGGAGGGCCCTGTCTGTGGGAGAGCAGTTGAGACTGGCTGTGTCCCCCCTGTCCCCTCCTGGCTCCTCTGATGGGGAGAGGAGGAGGAGGAGGACTGCAGACCAGCAGTCTGGCCCTGCGCCAGGACCACGGTGGCCGTTGCTCTGGGCCTTGGTTGCCAGAGCCGCTGGTCCGAAGGAGGAGAGACTTTTAAAGAACTTTTCTCCAGAGCCCCAGGGAGCTGATCCGAGTTTGAGTCACTTTAGATCTGACCAGGGGTGGGGGAGGATCTTCCATCAGCGTTCCTGAGCATGAGCTCTCTCTCTCTCCCTTCCTCCCCCCACCATCACCTGTGGCCTTGAAGTTCCTGGAGTCCAATGGAGAGGAGAAAAAAAAACAAAACCTCTGAGCAAAGACTTTAACCCTTTTCCCTCCTCCATGGAAGACAGAGTGATTTGAAATGTAGAGAGACAGCATTGAGACAAGGTCAGTGAAAGAACTGAGAAAGACTATTGGAAGATGGGATGGAGGAAGTGGACATTTCTGACCAGACTTCTCTAGATGTGAATTATGGGGAAATGGACTGTTTTTGTAATATCCTAATGCTGCTTGGGGGAATGCAAGTTCTACCCAAAGGGTTGTGTATATTGATATATTATATACACGGGTTTTAATTGAGAATTTTGAATAGAATAAGGGGTGGATTGTCCTGGCTTGTAGTAAAGGATGTATTCTATCACCATCTTTAGTTAATGGCCCATCAATGCCTTGTGCATGACTCATAGATAACTCCCTCCGGGAGTTATCTCTCTTTAATGGGCCATCAAGGACCTCCTGTATGACTCATCATCCCATTGTGAGATGCTCCGCCCAGGGGGAGGAGCCAAGCATTCTCACCTGGATATAAGCTGAGATTTGGGACAGTACAAGCTGCCCTTACCCACTGGATTCCCAGAGGACCAGAGCTACCAGACCTTTCTACGGGATCACTGCTTCAGGAAGACCACCTCATCTGGACTGCTTCCATCACCCTGATCATGTTGTATTCTGACTCTGTCAGTGGTTTTTCTTTTTGTATTGTTGCATTTATTTTATTTTATTTTTTCCTTCTCATTAAATTGTATTTCTGACTTGGAGCCTCTCACTTGTTTTGTTTTCCAACCACAACAGCACCCATTGCTTGCATCTGCTCATTGACCTTTCTTAGGTCATGCAATAGTCTCCATTTACCTGATTTTTTAGGTATTACAAAAATTGGAGTGTTCCATGTGCTCACAGATGGTTGAATGTGTCCAGCATCAAGTTGTTCCTGAATCAGCTGTTCTACAATCTGCAGCCTTTGTTCAGTCATTGGCCACTGCACAACCCAAACAGGGATTTCAGTCAACCAGGTGATTTTCAGAATGGGCGGCTGCTCTGCAGTAGCCGTCAGGGAAAATGCTGTTCTGTGGTTAACATGACACCAAGCTGAGATAAGACATCTCTGCCCAACAGTCCTTGAAGTTTTGGGTGCAAAGGCATGATGTATAAGTAAGTGACAATAACTTGATTGCCTTCCACAGAGATGCTGACAGGGTCTTTGCTCATGGCAGGAATTTTCAGTCCACCCACTCCCACAATGTGGGTGTCCGGAGCTTTAAAAGGCCAATCAGATGACAAAAACATTGTGTTCACTATAGAAACATCCGAGCTGGTGTCAAGCAGAAACATTCAGTGAACACGATGAGAGACAGGCTGTAAAAATACATTTTTGATTGGTTGGTCCTTTAAATTCAAGGTAAGAAAAACTTCATGGCCAGTCGAACCAAAACCTTTGTCCCCTCTTTGCACTTCATCTGGCTCTTGTGGACGCCGGTGATATGGCAGAGGATTTTCAAATTCCACAATTTGAGCAATTCTTCTGCCCTTAGGAATTGTCACAGGTGGCTGCAAAGCAAATTCTAATATCTGGACTTGTCCTGTAAAGTCTGCATTAATGAGCCCTGGAAGCACGATCACACCTTGTTTGCTTTTGGAGGACCTTCCAAGTAACAAACCACCAATTAAAGAAAGCGTGCTGTACATCGAGCCATAGACATTAGTAGGAATTAAGGTTATTTCTTTGTCTTGTAATGTAACTTCTTCCGCTGTTATTACATCCACCCCAAGGCTTCTCCGAATGGCTGGCTTGTTCTTTACAAAGAAGTAATTCTTGGGGTCTTTTGGGTCAAGGCATC
Source organism: Sylvia atricapilla (assembly GCF_009819655.1). Taxonomy (NCBI): domain Eukaryota; kingdom Metazoa; phylum Chordata; class Aves; order Passeriformes; family Sylviidae; genus Sylvia; species Sylvia atricapilla. The sequence goes on along the minus strand of NC_089173.1, from coordinate 8,195,980 downwards.
GATTTATGTCCTTGCGCGCTGCCTCGGCGCGCTGCATTGGAAGTTTTCCAAAAGACAACAAACGTCTGTGGCATGGGTGTCAGTGTTGCATTTATGACACCATACAGTCTTTTTGACAGGCCTGTCTGAAATGGACTGCTTCGCCACACTGGAAACAAATACTGTTAGTTGGTTTGTTATTATTATTACGTGAAGATTTGTTGCTACGATTAGAACGTTTGCCTTTTCCACTTGTCAAAGCAGCTGCAATGATGTGTCCCTGTTTTTGCATGGCAGTCTGGACAGCTGCTGTAAATGCTGCAGTTTGACTATTTTGTTCAGATCTGGTCGCAACCACCAACATCTCATCCACTGGACTGCCTTGAGGAAGGGTGGCCAAAATGGTTCTTGTATGTGAATTTGCATTTTCAAAAGTCAAAGAGCGAAACAGATGTTCCTGCACCTCTGGGAATACATCTGGTGTACCTTTCAATGCAGCTGACAGTCTTTTAATGAATTGTCCATAAGGTTCTGCAGCAACCTACCTTATCGTAGAGTAGGGTGCTAGCTTCTTCTTGTCCGGGACTAAAAGCAATGCCTTGTGGGCCAACGATTGAGAGAGTTGGTGAATTTTCACCGGGAAGGTCAGCTGAACATTAGTTGTCGAATAGGGTCCGTGGCCTGTCAACATGTCTGGCTGGATCCCATACAATGGATCCCCCTCTGTCTGATGTCTGTTGGCCTCTTCAGTTGACAAGCGTCTCCATTCTCACTCGAATATAAGAAATTGTGATGGAAACAGCAACAAGGAGGCAATGCTAGTAGAATCAGCAGGGCACAACATATCTGCTGTAAAAATGTACTGTATAATGTTTCTGGCTCTTTCTGACCTGATCCCATAATTTGTAACTGTTTGCTTCACTGACTGAAGCACCTTCCATTCATGAGGTTCCCAAGTTGCAGTCCCATTGTTGATGAGAACTGGACAAGACAAAGCACCAGCCGTCTCCCAGTCTCCTTCCAACATAGCACTTTTACAAACTGCATCCCAGCATTTCTCAATGGGATTACTTGACATGGCTGGCATCGACACCTGCTGGACTAAAGGGAGAATTGTCAGTGCAGGGGGAGCTGTCAGCACATTTGGGGGAGGGTTGTGCTCCCTCTGCGACCAAGGCTGTGCCTGCCTTTCCAACTGATCCTGTTGGGTGGACAGCTCAACAACCTTAGCTATAATTTGTTGCAATTCCTTTGCATGCTGCAATTTTTTCTGAGATCGCTGCTTGCTGTGAAAGTCACAGTTGCATTCCTCATCCCCCAATATTTCGGAGTTTGAATCTGAATCATGGGGGAGAGGACACTGTGCAGCTGTTGTGGAGAACTGCACATGCGTTGCTGGCCGCTGTGCCGCTTCTCCTGCTGCCATCGCTGTGGGAGACGAGACCACCCCACCTCCTGTGGACTTCACCGCCTCCCGGGCTTCGGGGGAGGGAACAGGCTATGACGCCGCACTCTGGTCTCCGCCTTGCACTCTGCCCCGCTGTGTCATCCCCGGGGCCAGCCCCCTCACGCTCTCTGCTCTGCCTGCCTTCTCATCTTCCACCACGCCCCCAGACTCTGGCAGCTGTGCCACTTCCTGATTGATCTCAGTTTGTTTCAGAGCAGACGAGGGAACTTCCGGTCCCTGAACATGATGGATTACATCCTGCAACGTGGGGTGCACTGGAGCCTGCGCCTCCTTCATAGGGCGAGTGCTATAAACACCAAAATATCTAGCGATTTTGGAGGATTTCTGCACCCCTGTGCTGTTGCCTCCGGCACTGACTTTGGAGGACTTCTGTGCCTCAGTGCTTTCGGCCCCTGCACCCTCCAGTGCTTGAATTGCGGCTTCCTCAGCCCTTTTTAAGGCCGAAAGCGTTTGCAAGGTAACTAAAGTCTTTTTCCACACCACTCCCAATTCTTGAGTGATCTTTCCTTCCTTCCCACCTCCAATTGCACAATCCCATAACATGTCTCCTATTTCTCACCACTCTGTCTCACTAAAGACGAGCGATGGTTTGGACAGCTTCCCTTGCTTCCTGGCCCATAGGGCAAATTATTCTAACTCAGTCTCTTTCAGTTTTTCATCTCTCTTAGAGATAATATTCAAGAGGAGCCGTGTTGCTGCTTGCAAATCTCTATCCATGATGTTTCCCACTCTGTTACTTTGTTTCACCACCACAGTGTACTTAGCTTACCTCACCAACCATGACGTGCCACTGTGCTCCACTTTTCAAGCCATGCAAACGCCTTCCAACCTCCCAGCTCCCACTCTTGCCTCCTCTGCCGAGTCTGGCAGCTTGCCAATCCCAGTACGGAGGCAAAGATGGAGTCTTCCTGCGTTAAGGTGAAAATCCCACATCTGGGTACTTATTTCTTCACATAAATTGCCCTTCCACATCCCGCGCGATCCAGCAAAAACTTCAACTGCGTTTAAGTGCAGTGATCTGTGTACAGACTCGCTGAATGGCCCACGTTCAGGCCCCGCATCAAAGCGAAAACAACAGGTCCCGAGCTCAGGTGCCACTATGTAGCAAGGGCCCCTGACTATTAGGAGGTCAGACAGGACAAATGACACGTCTCAACCAATCCGGCTACCATGTCAAATTCCCGTTTATTATCTGTCCACGGTGAATTATATAGGTTCACCACATAGTTTACAGTTACAGGCTATACAAAGAATGCAAACCCCCCTTATTTATCTAAGTCTTAAGGTGGCTAAAGTGTTAGAACTACAATTCTCTATTTAGAAACCCATTACTTCTCAAAACACCTTAATATAAACTGTGAATTTTCTACTGCGCCACAACTATGAATTTCGAACTGCGCCACTGTGGCCTCCAGGCCCTGTGGGCTCAGGGGCCCACAAGCTCTGCAGGCCAAGGGGCCCAGTCTGGAATTGCTCAAGTTTCACTCCAAATATAAATCATGTCCTTAATCTCTAAGGAATTCCATTACAGTCCAGGAATTCAGATGGAGACTCAGAGGGACCCTGTCTGATTGCATAAAAGGCTGACCAGTTTATAGTTTTGGGAACGGCTCTTTCCACCCCTCTTGCTTTCCATTCCTGATAGCTTTCTAGATTTTGTCTTTCTGCTGTTATATTTGGGTTCCACTTTGGTTTTCAAAGTGAGAAATATTCCTTTACATCTAATTGCTGAGTTTTTAATAGTCTTCTGGAAAATCCCCTGCTATTTTTAAAATCAATTGTTTTTTCGTTTTGGTCAGCGCATCTAATAATAATTGCATATCACTCCAATTCTGATTATGTTGTTTTATTATATATCTTAAAAGTTTGGCAGTGGTTATTGGATTGTTCCAGTAATTTTTAGCAACCCTTTCCCATGCTTCCAGGTCAATTGTGGAAAAAGGTACCTTAGCACTCTTTCTCCCTCTGGTCCCACTGCCTCCTGTAGGGATGCTTGCAACACCTGCCTTCTAGTCCAAGAAGAAATCAGACTACTAGGAGGGGAGTGAGTGGGCTGGAGCTGATGTCTCTTCCGAGTCTTCATCCTCCTCCTGTCTCCCAGGGGAAGGACTAAGGAATTCTGCTAGGTCTTGTTCCTGTGTTACCATCTGGTATACCTTATCTGTTTTTGTATACCTTTGACCAATGCTACAAGCTGAGTAGCACCACTTAAGCTTCTCTTTATTAGCTTTGCAGTCTTTATCAAGGGCTAGCACTAGGGGACCAGAAGGCGCTCTCATTCCACAATCTTTCTGTCATTCAGGGTGGTTATGAAGGGAGAAAAACATATCCGCATACAAAACCTCATCCCATTTTCCTTCTTGCCTTAAAAATATTAACTGTAATAAGGTGTTGTATTCTAAAGTTCCAGTAGGTGGCCACCTCGCTCCATCTGCCAGTTGATACAGAAGTCACCACTGATTGCAATACTTGATAAGATTCTGTTTGCTCTCCGGACCCCCAGAACCCACAATGTCCTTTCAGTGTGCTAGGATGCAATCCAGAGGACTATCTTTAGAGATCTGCTTGCTCTGGCCAGTTTCCATTATCTCCTTCTGCTCGTCTTGTATTGCTTTCACCCAAACCTTCTTTCACAGGTGTCCTGGTTTAGGGCAAATTTGGGAGGAAACCTCCAAATAGGGGTCCTCTGGAAAAGCAAACCCAAAGGGCCCCACCCCAACTGGTCCGGGAAAAAATCTCCTTAGAGAAAAGTAGAAAAAACTATTTATTTAACAAACAAAAATGCCCACAAGCAAAAAAATATGTATAATATGAAACAATAAAACTTCTTGCCACTTTGAAGAGAGATGGCAAAATTGAGAAAAGTCCTTGCTGCTTGCCGTGGGTGTAGCTCGGCTCTCTCAGTCTCCTATCTGTCCCTCTGGTGCTGGAAAATGCCGAGGTCTAGGCCCCGGTGGGCCACAGGTGTGAGCTCTCCAGTGCTCTTCTGGGTTTTCAGTCCAGAGCAGGTTTAAACAGTTCCAAGAAAAAAGAAAAAAAGCAGTCCAGGGAACTTCTCTGCCTCAGCTAGCTAAAAACTAACTAAAACCCCAGAAGATATCTGTCCGTTCTTCAGATGAACACAGTCCAGGAGCCAGAATGCGGAGGAGTGAATACAGTTTCTGAAAACAAATTGCACTCTTCTTCTTTCCCCACTTCGCTTTCAGAATCAGTCTTAAAGGCGATACCAAAGTCTTAAACACAATACCCAATACAAACAGAACAGATGACTGGGGATACAAGTATCATAAAGTCACTCTAGGACAACAGGCTATCACTGTCTTCTCCCAGTCTTCCTCTCACACATCCCAAGTTTCAGGAACCAAATGTGATTTTCCACATACAAGCATTAAAATCTCGGGCTCAAAGTCTTTTTGACTAAAGCTCCTGCTTGGTTGTTCCTGCTCACACCAGCTGCACACACTCTGTCGCCTAGCAGAAGAGTAATACCAATGCCCTGCACAAACCTTACACTGTATCAACACCCATGCGAGATGCCACCCTCTCAAGCCAAAAGCTCTAAAATTCCCACAAAAAACAAGCTATCCCGTTCCTCTCACTTGAAATATTCAGATTCTCTATTGCAGGTTGCTCCCAGTCCAAGGCTACCAGCTTTCCTGCAGAGGTCTTATATACCCCTTCTAAATAAACCTGTTTGTTTCCTCTTTCTATCCAGTAATATGTTGGATTTACAAACTCCCAAGGATCAAGTCCAAACCACTGGGGGAGAAGAGTTCCTTCCACTCATCTAGCCACAGTTAAAACACGCAGCAATCACCACATTTAAACATGACACACTCTCATCCACTTCATGCATACTTCAATACCCCCACTCAGCTGCCCGGGGCTGGAAGCGCAGGCAGAGCCCTGAATCCGGCTCACATCCCCCCACTTAGCCACCTGGGGATGGAAGCACGGGCAGAGCCCCTAATCCAGCTCACACCAGAGGCATGTCTCAGTCACACGCAACCATAACAACCGGACTCATCACTCACACAACCACATTAGCAGCAATAAAAGGATTCACTCACTTCACCTCCAGAAGTGCTAGCGGTTGCTCAATCGACAGTGAATTCCTTCTCTCTTTCTGCCAGTCACTCTATCAGCCAGTGGATCTCTCTCCCGGCTTGGAACCCCGCCAGCGCTGGTTGCTTGCAAGCCCAGACTTTACCCATACAGGGTCAGTGCTATGCGTGGGACGTCTCTCGTGGCTTATTAGTAGCCCTGGCCAAGCATACGACTTACAGGCTACTTAGATTCAAAAACATACCATTTGTCCGTGGTGCCAGCAGGTTGTTGCCTACCTCTGCAGTAAGTGAGCCAAGGAGTGGAGTTCCTTCTGGGAAGATCCCAGGGGTGCACCTCAGGAAGATCACAAACACACACCCCCCGCCACTCCTGCAGCTGAGCAGAGCCTGTCCTGCTACGGTTGCCAAATGATTTGTGGAAATGACTCCTCAACTTTTCAGAGTTGTATAGTAGGTATGTTTATTCAGCACTGTGGCACAAGGGGGATCATTCCTCCTAAAGCATGCGCAACTCTAAGGACTCACCTCTCTCTATTTATTCTCTAAAATGTTACATATGCATTAAGTTGCACAATACGCCCATATATATTCATTACCTAGCCCCACCTAGCCTCACTTCATATTAAAATAAGCTTATCAGTCTTTCTGCACTTGTGCAGTGCCCTCCGCTGATCTACGGTGGTCTTCATGATGCAGTAAGACAAGTCATCCTCAGGTTTGAACTTTTCACCTAATCCTCTTGCACATGCTCACTGGCTTCTTGGTCACAGTTCAAGCCACAAGGCCAGTCTTGGTCCAAACAGTCTTCCTTATCACAGCCTTGCGCAAGGAGTTTCTTTCTTATCCACTAGCCTTGCATTCTTTTCATCCTGCTTTTGCAAGCAATGGCCTTGCCTGCCTTTGCAAGCACAGCAAATGTTAAACAAGATACATTGTCCAGACTGCTACCCCTAATTAATCACCCCATAACTCTTAATCCCCTTGCTTCAGTTCCGTAAGGCCCGGTGGTGTTTACTATGGACCCTTGGCTCTCCAAGATTCCATGGTGTCACTGTGCTCTCCTGTTGTTCATTAGCCTGTGCTATGTCACAATGGACACTGAGTTCCACCTGCCCTAGCAATATCCAAGTGGCATCTGTGTTCCATAAGGCAATGCTATGTTTACAGATGACTCTGAGTTCCCCAAGATTCCATTGCATCACAGTGATCTCCTGGGTGCCATAAGGCCCTGCCGTGTTCTCAATAGACACTTGATTCCAACCAATTCCATTGCTAAAGACTGGTTTCCCAGGTGCCATGACGTCTTGCTGTGGAGTAATGGAGTCTTGTTTCTACTAGACCTGCTAATGCCCCAGTGGCATCTGTGTGCCAAGAGGTGCTACTTGCTCAAAGTAGAGCTTTGGATACATGAGAGTCCACTGCATCACAATGGTCTGCTGAGTTTCATGAGGCTATGCTTTATCACAATGTGTACTGAGTTCCATGGGCCCTGACTCTATCCAAGTGACCTGGCTGTGTTCCATGAGAGACCCTGCGTTGTCCAAAATTGAAACTTTTTTCCCCAAGATTCCATTGCATCACAGTGGTTTCCTCGGTGCCATGAGACCCTTCTGTGCTACAATGGACACTTGGTTCCATCAGATTCTATTGCAACACAGTGGCCTACTAGATGCCATGAAGCCTTGCTGTGAAATAATTGAGCCTTGTTTCTACTTGGCCTGGCAATGTCACAGTGACACCTGTGTCCCATGAGGACCATCTTGCTCAAAGAAGAGCCTTAAATAAAAGAGATTCCACTGCACCACAATGTTCTCTTTAGTTTTATGAGAGCCTGATTTTTTTAAAATTGACCCGTGGTAACTTGAGATTCCATTGCATCAGTGATCTCCTTGGTTCCTTGAGTCCCAGATGTGTCATAATGGAGCCTTCGTTCTATGAGAGTTTACTTTGTCACAGTGCTCTCCTGGCCTCCATGAGGCCCAGCCGTGTTTATTATTGACACTTGGTTCCCCAAGACTCCATGGTGTCACTGCTCTACTATTGTCCATGAGGCTGTGGTGTGTCACAATGAACATTGAGTTCTGCCTGCCCTGGCAATATCCATGTTGCACCTGGCTTCAAGGTGGCCCCATCATGCTTGCAGTTGACGCTTGGTTCCCAGAGATTGCATTGCATCACAATGGTCCCCTGTGTGCCATGAGGCCCTGCTGTGTTACAATGGACACTTGCTTCAAACTGATTCCATTGTGACACAGTGGTCTCCCAGGTGCCATGAGGCCTTGTTGTGCAATAATGGAGCCTTGTATCTACTAGGTGTGGAAATGTCCCAGTGGCATGTGTGTCCCATGAGGCCCATCTTGCTCAAAGTAGAGCCTTGAATCCATGAAATTCCATTGTGTCACAATGGTCTTCTGAGTTCCCTGAGGCTGTGCTCTGTCACAATGGACACTGAATTCAACATACCCTGGCTTTATCCATGTGGCCCAGCTGCATTCCATGAGACCCTGCGTTGTTAAAATTGAAGCTTTTTTTCCTCAAGATTCCATTGCATCACAGTGAGCTCCTGGGTTCTTTGAGGGCCCGCTGTAAAAGAATTGACACTTGCTTCCATGAGAGTCCATTTTGTAACAGTTCTGCTGTGTTCCATAAGGCGCAACTGTGTCACAATTGACGCTTGCATGAGCTTTAGAAATGTTCCATTGGTACCTGGGTTCCATAAGGCCCTGCTGTGTTGACAATTTACTCTTTGTTCCATGAGATTCCATTGCCTCACAATGATCTTCTTGGTTCCATGATGACTCTCTGCGTCACAATAGAGCCTTGGTGTCTTGAGATTCCTTTGTGTCACAATGGTCACTGGTTTTCCCTTAGGCATTGTTGTGTCATAATGGACACTTGCTTCCATGAGCAATGGCAATGTCCCAGTGGCACCTGGGTTCCATGATGTTCTGCTGTTTACAAGTGGCAGTTTGTTCCAAGAAAATCCATGGAGCCAAAATGGTCCCTTGGTTTCTATGAGGCCCCACTTTTCCAACAACTGACACTTGATTCCTTTGGATTCCATTGCCCCACAATGTTCTCCTGGGTTCCAAGAGGCCCTACTGTATCACAATGGCCCCTTGCTTCCATGACCCATGGCACAGTCCCTGTTGCCCCTGGCTTCCATGAGGCCACACTGTGGTCACAATTGACAAAAATGCAGTATATGCGCTGAAAAGCAGCAAAGTTGAATGCCATCGTTGGGCTTTGCTTCTGTCTGGTATGGAAGTCGAGACAGACACTGCACTCAGAGTGCTTCTTTAAAACATTAGGAGGCCTCAAGCATCAGGACTTTGTTATCTAGACGTCTCTCATACTTTTTCTCTCTTGCAATCTCATGGGGAGCTCCACACATCTCTCAGGGTCTGTCCATCTATGCTAGCAGTTAGTCTGTAGACTCAATGACTCAGCTCTTTTTCACACACTGATGAGGGAAGTGTGCTCAGCTCCATCCAGACTGACCTGGGACTCTGCTGTCCCTAGCACAGCTGCTTAACCCTGTCTGTCTAACATACGACATCTTACCCTTTCTGCCCCTTGCACGATCTCCTGTCCCTTCTTCCTCACAGCATGGCCAGCAGAATACAACTAACTCCAACTGACTCACTCCCAGCTAACTCACTTTTTATTACACCTGTAGCTGGGAGGGCAAGGCTGTGCCCACTCTTAAATAATTAACACAGCTGTACTATATTAAGGGTAAGGTTGCTTTTAGTATTATCTTTATGTCTCCCCATAATCTGTCTCCCCACAGTCTGGATCAGATAAGGTGAAGAATGAAGCAGCAGAGCACCTGTCTTGTGTGAGTAGTGCACCAAATTGGAAGCATCCAGCAACAGCTCATTCACAATCAGAGTCAGCTGAGAATGGTCTTGCTGCTTGAAAATGTAATGTGCAGCCATGGGACTTCATCACAAAGCATGGAGATAAGCACTTTCTTACACCTTTGGTGTTGCAGAGACCATGATCACACAGAAGCACACAAAACAGAAGACTTTCCTAAATACCCCTTCTCCAAGCAGCCTCAAGAATGCGCACTACACACTGTCGCTCTGTACCTTCCTTCTCAGAAAGCCAGTGCAGGGCTGCACCTTCCACATGCCCCACATAAGCCACATCAAACTCACCGGTACACTCTGTCTTTCCCTTCTCCGTTGCCGCTACCATTGTGTTCTTGGAGCCTAAAGGTAAGCACAATTGTTTCCACAGAGGGACTGCAAGAGGAACAGGTAGAAGCACAAGTAGCTCTCACTGAACTTTATCCTTACAGCTGCCAAGGTGAATTTGGCTGGCAGGCCAATGGCAGCCACGCTCCTTTTACAGTTGGTATACTGCTCCTAGCAGCCCAGTGCTCCATGGCTTCATTCTTTGCTCTTGTAGGTAGTCTTGCTTTTACTCTCCTGGAGGCGAATCAGCGTCTCCTTCTTGCCCAGAACACTTTGCTGGCAGCAAAGCAATCCTAGGCATAGCTTCTTCCGAAACACTGCCTGGGAAATGCACTTTCCCTCTAAGCTCTATGTACTTCTGTATTCTGCCTCTCTTGTCATCTGAATCTAGTGGAAAGCTTTTTAGCTACATCCTGCACAGGGAACTGTGCCAGATCATCAAGCTTGCCCCGAGCTTGCCCCTGAAACTTGTGGAATCTTATATTGTAGAAGCGCAGAACAGAAATGTGAGGCGGAAGGCACACGCCGTGAAAAATGCACCCTAGAACACAACTGTGATGCGGAAAGGCACACACAATAATGGCACACACACGGAAAGGCACACATCGCAAAAGGTAAGCAGTAGAACAGGAATGCAAGCGCGGAAGACACGCAATCAGCCGTGGAAGGAACACAACCCGAAGGGCGCATGCATGGAGGGAAAGGCTGTGAGAAGAAAGTCCGAACTACAATTTAAAAGAAAGGTAGCTACTAGGAAGCAACAGTGAGTGTGTGGGACAACATGCTGGGAAAAGGAGAGAGAAAGTATGATAAGCATATAGTAATAACTCTGTGATTATGTTGTATAACTTTGGTGCTGGCCCCTAATTCCACAAATGTATTTAGTGGAACCCAAGCTCATGCTCCGGCTCCGGGGCAGTGCCCGTGGGTGCATCCCTGCATGGAGTTGATTGGGAGCATGCACCCCTCGTGCCAGTTGTTCTCCCTTCCGCCCCGGGGCCACGCATGGCTGTGGGAGTGGTGAGAGGGTCCCTTCCTCAAACACCCCTGCGGCCCAGCTTGGCTGACACTCTCAGCACAGCTGGTGGTCAGCTAGGTGTCTCCCAGGCACGGCCAGCAGCTGCTCTCTGATGCAGTGCCGAGCTCACAAAAGAGGGGGCCGGGAAGCGGAACTGGAACTGTTTGTGTCACGCACACCTACACAGCACACAGAATCGTCATGCGCACCTGTGCAGACACTCTCTCCATGGGCATTGTATTTTGCACCTCCAAGTCCATAAAATTGCCATATTGCTCTGCCTGCAGGCGACAAGAGATGAGATTATAGCGAGGAGGGGGCTGCAGCTCCCATGGGGGCTGCTCCGCCTTCTCCTGAGCCCTGGGTGGCGCGGCTTCCTCCATGTGGTGTGAGCCCCCCTGGTGCCTGCCAGAGACTCTCCGATCAGCTCTGTTTGCTGAAGCTATGACGCACCATTATCAGAATGCCTAAAAGATGCATTGAAATACATTTGTTAAAGTTAACCTTGTCTTTTAGTGAACTGTGATTTTTTACAGGATTGTTTATGGGAGAGATTCAAAGCTGTAAATGCAATGTCTTCTTACATATCAAACAGTATAACAAGATCTGCCTTCTTTAACAGAAATGCTGATAAAAATTACCATATGCAATTACACCTAATTGACACTTGTTCTTTGCTAGGTTAGAATTTAGAAACTCATATACCTAAAAATATTTACAGGTGGATAATTTTTATGCCCCTTTTAATTTGAGGGACCTTTCCTCGTGTGAAAAACAAGGTTCGCTTTCTTAGTAAATTTTAAAAAATATAGTTTAATAAAAAATAAGAGAATTAGGAAACAGAAATAAAGAAAAGGATCTCAGCCAGGGTGCCTGGCATGCTGCCAGAAAGCACGATTTGCTAACAAAGACTTTTTCCTTAAAAGCATCAACTTGTTGCATATTCATAAATTCTCATACATGATTCAAACATTCCTCTCACATTTGGATGATTCTGCTTAATTTGAACTTCCCCCCCACCCCCAACCATTCCATCCTGCAAATCAATTCTCCAGTGACTCCACAAAGTCTGAAACTCCAGATAACAGAGGTTCAATAAATTCCTCCCCTGGAGCTCTGCTCACCGTCATCTTCATCTGGATAAGGTAATCCAGGAATGCAAGGGGGGGTTTCTGATTATCTTTCCATTCCCTGGGTTACATTTACAAAAGCAGTCTTTATTTTAGTACCTTGCTATAGCCTAAGAAATATATTTATCATACTATTTCTAAGTTATGTTAATAAAAGAAACTATATTAATATCACAAAGTTTTTTCAGCATAATACATATAGTATTAATTTTTAATATTTTCAAAAAGCCAATAATCTAATATGTACTTATAACACTAGCAAATGTTTTAATTAAATGCTAGTAGAATGGCAATTAATCTGTGAGCCCAGACTGAAGAGCAATTACCTAGGTTCTATAACTTTGAATTTTATCTACCACAGTTATTTGAAACTTAGCTATAATTGGTACATGGAATTCCACTGCATGGGCAGACAATATAGTATTGATTATGCCCATTTGTTTTTTATCTCACAATTTTAATAAGGTAATTTTATTGTGAATCTTTTCGCCATAAAGACACATGTGACAGCATTTGAGTTAAGTATACCTATTTAGTGCTTCAAGTTTTAATTAGTATTGGACTTGATATTAAAACAGTTTATCTGCAGAAAACAGTAACTCTCTTTTTAAAAATAATCTGAAACCCTGGCTGTGTAACTGTTTATATATGTGTGTGGTGGTTTAGCATGAATGTGAAGTTTTTTTAAAAGGAAGTTCTAGCATGGATTGTGATTGACAGATTGGCTGACGAATGGGAGTGTTTCTACGCCTCTGGAAACACAGTGTTAAATCACAAGTTCTGGTGACTTTTTCCCTCTCCTTTTCCAGTCACCAGAAAGGTAACACCATCTCGTGAGTCGGGGTTTGGGCTGGGCCCCTCTGGAGCCAGGCCTGCCAGGCCTGGGGGAGGGGGGGAGGGGCCTGGCTGTGGGACAGTCATTGAGGCTGCCTGTGTCCCCCCTGTCCCCTCCCGGCTCTTCCGGGGAGAGGAGGAGGACTGCAGACCAGCAGTCTGGCCCTGCGCCAGGACCACGGTGGCCGTTGCTCTGGGCCTTGGTTGCCAGAGCCGCTGGTCCGAAGGAGGAGAGACTTTTAAAGAACTTTTCTCCAGAGCCCCAGGGAGCTGATCCGAGTTTGAGTCACTTTAGATCTGACCAGGGGTGGGGGAGGATCTTCCATCAGCGTTCCTGAGCATGAGCTCTCTCTCTCTCCCTTCCTCCCCCCACCATCACCTGTGGCCTTGAAGTTCCTGGAGTCCAATGGAGAGGAGAAAAAAAACAAAACCTCTGAGCAAAGACTTTAACCCTTTTCCCTCCTCCATGGAAGACAGAGTGATTTGAAATGTAGAGAGACAGCATTGAGACAAAGTCAGTGAAAGAACTGAGAAAGACTATTGGAAGATGGGATGGAGGAAGTGGGCATTTCTGACCAGACTTCTCTAGATGTGAATTATGGGGAAATGGACTGTTTTTGTAATATCCTAATGCTGCTTGGGGGAATGCAAGTTCTACCCAAAGGGTTGTGTGTATTGATATACATGAGTCTTAATTGAGAATTTTGAATAGAATATGTCCCTGGCTCCTGGGAAAGAACAAGGAAGTCTCTATTTCTTTTGAGATAGAGGCGAATTTAGAGAGAGAAGATAATCCCTGTTTTGTACTAGAAAAGCATTGTTAAAATGATACCCCAAACATGTGGAAGCCCATAAACAGCGTGGAAAACTGTTATATGGGTGAGACTGCACAGAATCGGCAAAAATTCCAGGTGGTTGCGGATCTGTGAAAGCCACCAGACCTTTTACTTGTGGCGTGTTCTCCATAACCCTAGAGAGGCTCCTCTCCCAAGGTGATGTAGGATCGTGTTTATATGGTGATGACTGACTGAAAATCATGGTTTTCTCTCTGTGGTGAGTGGGAAAGTGAACAGTTTGGAGGGGAGGGGAAGGTGTTTGAATGTCTCAGTGTCTCAATTTTTTTTCTCTCTTTTCCTTTAGTGTATATTAATAAAATCTATCTTTTTTTTTTTTTTTTTTTTTTTTTTTTTTACCTTTAAGTTGTGCCTGTTTTGCCTTTTTCTCCCAAAGTCCTATCTCCCAGTTGATAGACAAAATTTGGTGGATGTGAAACCACGACAATGTGTCAAATTTACACACCCACTAACTTAACTGACTTACTTCTGCAAACTCATGACACCATTATATAGTTGGTTTCTTACTGTTTATTAGGCCAAGCTCAAATCTATTGTGCAGACATCTCCAAAAAGATGCAAAGCTGAAGGGCAGTTTAACAAAATCTGCATTGTTGTAATTTTTTTCCAGTAAAGCTGCACTTTTAAAAGTCCTGGTAAACTTACATCAGGAAAATCCTTATAACGAATGAGTATTTTCAATAATATTTGCAGTTACTATGAGCTAGTCTCGAAACTAAATTACATAAAATCACAAAGTACTTGTCACACCTTTCTAATCTCTCCAGTAAATCCATGTTGCAGCTATTTCAATCACAGATTGTACAAATTTTTGGTAACCTTTTTTTAATGATAGAGTCAAAATGAGTTTTAGGTGATATTAATTTTTGGTTGTGTTATGTTTTAATTTAATACAAATTCAGTGTTGATAAGATTAAGCTTCAGTATTGTTAAATCTGAGTGATGTTAAGTTACATTTTAATTTGAAGCCCTGTTAAGGCTAGGTTCTATTGAGGTAATTTTGATAAGAATAATTTCTGTCAAAATTAATTTCTGTCATGTTTAAGTGTTTCTTAGTTTAAACAAAGTAAAATGTTCTTCGGTTTAAATTATTTCAAGTTCTGTTCCAGTTTTATCAAGATCATTTCTATTTAGTGTCAATAATGTTAACTTTAAGTTCTCTTAAGTGCACTTTGGTTATATTTAAGTGACATTGAATTTCATTGAAATTAATTTTAAATTCTGTTAAAATATGCTTGTTTAAATTATAAGATGCAATTGTTTCATTATAGAAATGACTACAGTGAAGTTTAAATGAAGCTAACTTTTGTTAAAATCTGCTCATTGAAATGACAAGACATAGTTATTTTCTTCTAGAAATAAGACGGAACCGACTGAAACAACTATGATGAAACATTGGTAAACCCCTGTTTAAGGATATAAGAACATACGGTTTGTTAGACCCTTGATTTCATCAAAGATTCTATGGATGTCAATACTTTGCACTACTTAATTATCATAATCATTTATTACAATCTCTGCTGTTTTATCTTTTGTAGGTAACACAGGAAAACACAGATTATGGCTGTTATTACTTGTAAGGTGTCTCATGCTTTCTTTTTTACTTTTATTTTGTTCTAATATATTACTTTGCTTATTTGCAATTTGTCTGTGGTACCATTGACTGTTAACTGAAGATAAATGAAAAAGCGGGCTATTTTACAAACTTTAATATATCTTTGTATAGCTATCTAAAAGATGTGTTATTTTAAGAAACTTTCCTAATTGCTATTACAGAAAAGTTTGTTTTTAGGATATGTTAGGGAGACCCTTCCAGTTAAGGCCTGGGCTCTGGCCAAGCCCTAGCCCTATCTGGTCAGGAAGTATGCCAACAAACCCAGGCTTTTTCTGCATAAAAAACATCTTTTGTTCTCGTATGATGCAAGTCTCATTGTCAGTGACATGATCGTATTTGATAAGTTTTATTGACTGTAATCTGTATTCCATGTATCTTATCCTGTATCTGACAGATGACCAATAATAATCTATTAATAAGATAATGACCTTACAGATGCAAACTGTTTTAACATCAGGATACACAAACCCTTTGCATAAAACAAAAAAAAGGGGGGAAATTATTACATATAGGTAAAACCTTACAAGAGAAAAGCCTTGTAAAACCATGCTTCAGGCCTTGTTACTTTGGCTATGTATAGCTAACAGCCAGCCTGTCCCATGAGAACCCGCAAGTTCATGAGCCGTTGCTTGTGAAAACTATCTGACACCTGTGAAAATAAGAAGTCTATACTGTGAGAATCTGTGAAGAAAAAATGTAAACATATGGGAGGAAGAGAGCCTTAGCATGTATGCACACAAGCACCTACTAACCAATGAACTGATTGGCAAGAAAGTCACTAACCAAGTAGAATTAAACATGGTGCCTTCTGATAACTCTGTCAATGTGAGATGTGAGGAATAAAGATTCAGCTGTTGCCGCTGGAACTTTGAAGTGTTGTGCCCATCTTTGTCCATCATCACAGTGACAACCTTGCAGGGAATATTCACATTTTCTAACTTCCTTACAGAGTAAATTCTCATTTTGCAACAAAAGGTTTAAAAGTCATGATAGCATCATCACTCACTGTTCCACAATGTAATAATCAGACTATCTTAATAAGGGTCTGAAGTCTTTAAACTTTTTATGCAAATGTAAATGACATCATAATTTAGACTGAGAAGAATGACTTACTACAAACACCTGAAAGATACTGGCCTGGAAACACTAAGCCAAGTCATACGCTGCTATTACAGCAACAAATTGTTCTATGGTTGTAGTGGGTTGCCCCTGTCTGGATGCAACAGTTCTCCACAAACTGCTCCCCCATGGGTCTCTTTCCACAGGGTCAGTCCTTCAGGCACAGCCTGCTCCAGCACGAGTCCCCCACGGAGTCATACGTCCTTCCAGCAGACCTACTCCAGCGTGGGCTCCTCTCTCTATGGATCTGCAGGTCCCTGCCAGGACCCTGCTCCAGCACAGGCCGCCCACGGGGTCACAACTGCCTCTCAGGCATCCACCTGTTCTAGCATGGGCTCCTCCTCAGGCTGCAGGTGGATCTCTGCTCCCCCGTGGTCCTTCATGGGCTGGATGGGCACAGCTGCCTCACCATGGTCCACCATGGACTGCAAGGGAATGTCAGCTGCAGTGCCTGAAGCATCTCTTGCCCCTCCTTCTGCTCTGACCTTGGTGTCCGCAGAGTTGTTCCTCTCACATATTCTTGCCTCACTCTTCTCTGGCCACAATTACATCTGCACAAGAACTTTTTTTTTCTTCTTGCCTATCTTATCCCAGAGGTGTTACCACCATCTCTGATTAGCTTGGCCTTGGCCAGTGGCACATCCATCCTGGAGCCAGCTAGCATTGGCTCTGCCAGACATGAAGGAAGCGTCTGGCAGCTTCTCACAGAAGTCACCCCTGTAGCCCCCCTGCTACCAAAACCTGGCCGTACAAACCCAAAACAATGGTTTAACACTGTGTCTTTCCTAGAAGACTGGATGTGCATCAGTTAGACTGAGCACTATTTTAAGAGAAAGGAATGGAGAGTATTAAAACCAGCTGTTATCTTGCAGCTGTGAAAAATGAAGTTCACTTTCCTGGCAAAATTTAAAAGTTTAATAAGGGACAATAGGAGACAAAGATAATAAAGCAAAGCGTTAATGGCCGGGTACTTAGCACTCAGCCAAGAGCACACCTACTATCTTTGGAGACACTCTTTAAATACCTTTTCTATTGCATCAGCCTGTTGCATATTCATAAACCATTATGCATATTCAAACTTCCCCATAAACTAGTTTACATATTCCAGGAACTGTTTAGCATGGCCTCTCCTTGGGTCTGCCTTTTTAGAGCATGCATGTTCCTTGGCTGTGGTTTTAGTCCATCTTCATTATCACCTCCAGTTTGGGCCTTGGTCCATACTTTTTACAGATGGTAGGTGTCGATAGCTGGCATGTCAGCAGCAGGGTCCTCATCATGCATTCGCTGGATATTATCCCAACCAAGCAGACAGTTCAAGCATAACTATATCAGCTATCACTATTATGTCTAAGTTTTGCTAATAGCAGAAATAAAAGCTATATGCATACAGCAAAGTTATTTTAACATTATACATATAGCATTCATCTTAATATTTGCGAAAAGCCAGTAATATAATATGTATTTATAACATAGCTCAGTACCAATGATCTAATTTTGAAACTGGATTAAACTGCACAGATTAGCATGCTTCCAGTAGAAAATTTATCCCACTAATCCTGTCCCAGCACATCTGTCTTCATGCACCATTAAGGAGATTTTATATTAGCACAGACATACTTGCAATTATTTCATTGCAGATATTGGGATTCGTATAACCTCCATCTCTCTCTGCATCTTAAAATACCAGTTCACAACCAGAACAAAAGAGAAGCTCAGGTTATGAATTGTTATAAATAACAAGTCCAATTTCATAAAAAAATGCCAATTTATTGATAAAATTTTGCAAAATAGAATTTTATAGAAAAAAGCCAAAATCAATCGGACAGCATGAATCCTGGGATCAGTGCTGGGTGAGCCTCAGATCCGACAGCATGTCATATCCCTCCCCGTTCACAAATTCTGCCCACACACAGTCCAGTTCTATACAGTTTTTCTTGCTCAAGGCAAAAGTTGCCTCACCCCATTGTCCA
Organism: Sylvia atricapilla; assembly: GCF_009819655.1. NCBI lineage: Eukaryota > Metazoa > Chordata > Aves > Passeriformes > Sylviidae > Sylvia > Sylvia atricapilla. The sequence continues at coordinate 8,177,721 of NC_089173.1, read as the reverse complement.
CTCTCTGGGTGTTTCAAATTCATATTTCTTTTCTTTCCCTCTGCTGGTCCGGTGAATGGTTTTCCGGGCAGTGTTGGGGCTCCTGAATAGATTTTTGGGGAACTTGGCATACACACACCCACCGGTCTGATGTAGATAAAATCCCAATCAGGTGATGATCACCGAGTAGTTAGCAATCCCATCTCAGGAGAAGGCCCATCTCCTTTTATTTTGCAGACGTGGTTCTCCTATTCCTGGAAACGACTTATAGTTGCACCACACTTTTTATTTCATGAAGGCAGAGACATTTGATACAGTGTATGTTTTATACAGGATATTTATCTAAAAAGAACAAATTAATTCCCAAATAATTATAACAGGATGAATGGTGGAAGCAATGAAATATCCTTGGATGTTATAAAAATGTTTAATGTATTTCTAAAACATTAGTGGTTTTCAGTTAATTTTCAAGGGTATGGGTTGTGCAAATATCTAATTCATAAACATAATGATGTAACTATTATCATATGCGCCCCATGTTTAGGTAGAGTCCTCTCTTATTTCAAGCAAGAGATACACTGATTTCTATTTGGGGGTTAGCTTTCTCAATAACTTGTTTTGCTTGCTGTGGTGCTGTAGTTTCACTCCAGCCAGCAGCCAAGCCCCGTGCAACTGCTCACTCATTTCCCCAACAGTAGGATGGGGGAGACAATCAGAAGTATAAAAGTGACAAAACTCGTGGGTTGAGATAAGGACAGTTTAATAGGGAAAGTAAAAGTCACGTGCAAGCACAGCAAAACAAGGAATTGTTGCCCTGCTTCCCATCAGTATGCAGGTGTTCAGCCACCTCCAGGAGAGCAGGACCCCATCACGCCTAGTAGTTACTTGGTTAGTATTTCTTCCTTTATTTTCTTTCTTTCAGGGATTTTTTTCTCCCATTTGTTGCCTAAGAGATGGGAACGATGGGCGGGTACTTAAGAGACAAAAGATGTAGCCAAGGAGGAGAGGGGTGCAGTTGACTGCAGTCTCCTAGCTGGGGACTGAGCTTGGTAGTCGGAGGGTTTTCTCTTGCGAAGTACAGAGATACTGCTAGACTGGGCTGGAGGTCAGGGGTTGGGCTCGGCCTCCTCTTGCTCTCTTGCTCTTGGGATGGGAGGGGGAACTGTTGGTGGTTTTGGTGCCAGACTGTTGCTGCCCGGAGGATTTGCTGCCACTGCGGAGTTTCATCCTTCACTGCTTCTCCTTACTGTGGGTGAGCCTTCGCTAGCAAGAGTGGTCATCGAACTGGGACCTTTTCAATACCTGACCTCACTGGGAAGGAACTTCACCATCTGCTCAGGTGCCTCAGGGGAAACCGCAGACCCCAACTCCCTCCCCCGTCTCCCAGCTGCTTGAGGCAGCTGCTTGCGGAAGCCCATCTGCCGCTGCCCAGCCTCGCTGCTTTCTGTGGCTGCTTCAGGCTTTTTGCAACACTTTACCCATGTCCTGGTTTGGAGTAAATTAGGGAAGAACCTCCAAAAGGAGTCCCCTAAACCAAACCTCCACCACCCCTTCCTCCCCCCAGCCCTGGGTTCGGGAAGGAAAATACCTCGGAGGAAAGTGGAAAAACCAGTTTATTGACAAAAATACACTCCACAACACCGAATAGTGGGAAAAGATGGGTTACTGTGATGAGGAGGGTTCTGACGCGTCTGTTGCAAGCCCCGGGACTTCTCCAACTTCTCAGGTCAGGTCCGGAGCCGGTTCAAACCTTGGCGGGGGGGGGGGGGGGGGGGGGGGGGGGAGGAAGGAAGGAGGGAAAGAAAACCCAAGCAGAAGCAGCGGGGGGGGGAAGAAAAACGGCGGCAGGGGCAGCCGGAGAGCAGAGCGAAGCAAAGCGAAGCGAAGAAGGCAAAAGCAGCCGAGCTAGCTGAAGCAAGAGCTGAAACAGCCAAGCAAGAAAAAAAGAGAGAAGGAACTGCAGGCTCCCGCCCAAGAGGGCGGAGTTCAGCTGCGAGACATAACAACATATCCAAGATATGGGATGGATATATGGGATAGGAGGCAGCTCAACCCAGAACAACCCAACACCCCATGTCCGCCAAGAGTCCCGCGGCTCCTGCCATGGCTTCGGAGTTTTTCCTGCACTTTGTCACTCCATGTGATATATATTGTGGAAATCATTTGTGTTTTATTGTAAAATGTGGTATAAAATCATTCATGTGTAAGAAACAAAGGTGTTCACTAATTGTGCCGCCTTTGCCAGGAACAGGGGAAGCAACCCATTTACAACAGAAAGAAGGGTGGCTCCAAGAGGAAATGGGTCTCCTCCAAAGATGGGACTGTCAATGACCCAGTGATCAACACCTGATGGAAATCTTATCTACATCAGCATGGGTGTGCATCCCAATGCCTGGTTGCTGTAAATGCAATCAAGTGTCCATCCCTGCCCAGAAAACTATTCATCGGACTGGAAGCAAGGAGAAAAAGAAATATGAATATGCAACAAAGACAAGAAGGACAAAATGATGAGGCAACCCACTATCCAGTAAAAAAACTGTATGAAAACCGACCCTGAAAAGACTGACTGTGAACGGGGGATGTTGTGGCTTGAAAGCAAACCGAGTGTGTAGCAGTCCGCTGTTTCTGCCACAGTGGAGGCTCTGGTATCCAGGCATACAGCACGACTTCCACTTTGCTTTCATGAGTGGGTCGGGTCTTGTAACAGACGCATTGTACCAATATGGCAGACGGTTACAAAAGACGTTTATTAAGTAAAAGGTTCAGGTTTTATACCTCGGATCTACTACTACGTCAAACAGGATATTGCCACACTTCCTGGGTTAGTAGTTGGAGTGGAAAGTACTGGCACATGTTAGTAGAGGGTCTACATTCCTTTCAGGGGTAGCTTATCTTGAGAGGGGGATGGGGCTTGCTCTTTTCCTCACCGTTACAGTCCGAAATCTTCCGCGCCGCCTGTCCCTATCTAACCACATCTCCCCCCCCTCTCTCACAAAAGAACGAGGTAGTTATACGCATATATATATATATAGATATAGGCACTAAATGAGGTAGAAGGTTAGGACTTAATACGGGAAAAAGGAGTTTGGAAACCTGAGTAAATTTTTGCCAGGCAAGTTTGGAAATCTTGTGACTGGCAATTTTAAATTCACAGCATCTCATGTTGGCCTATGAACAGAATGTTAGTCTGATCTAGGCGAGCTTTGACAAATGAGACTATCTTGTTCAGCAGGCATGGTCCGAAGGTAACAGCTAGAAGTAGCATTGCCAATGGGCCTACCAAGGTGGAAATTAAAGTGGTTAACCATGGGGATTGGTTAAACCAGGATTCGAACCAGCCTTGCTGAGCTTCCCTATCTTTCTGTCTCTGAGCCAGTCTGTTTCGGAGTTCGGCCATGGAGTCTCTTACGACTCCGGTGTGGTCTGCATAGAAGCAGCATTCCTCTTTCAAGGCTGCACACAGACCTCCCTGCTGCATAAATAAGAGATCCAGTCCACGCCGATTTTGTAAAACTACTTCTGAAAGGGAAGAGACTGATTTCTCCAAGTAGGAAATGGACTTCTCGATCCTCTGCAGGTCCTCATCTATAGTTATTTGCAGCTGAGACAGACCCTGGTGTTGTGTTGCCAGGGCTGAGACACCTGTCGCTGTGCCGGCTGCTCCTAAGGCAAGTAGCATTGCGATGGTAACACCTGTCAATATCTCTCTTTTGTGGAGCCTGTTGGATTCTTCGAGAAGGCTGTACATTTCTTCCTCTGAGTGGTACAGGACTCTAGGAACAATCAGAACTTGGACACAGAAATCGTTAGAATCATCAAACTTGGGAAGAAATACACACGGACTTACTCCAGACCTCTGACAAACCCACATTGCCGATGTAGCAGGTATTACCCACTTGTTATTCTTTCTGTTAGGCTTTACAACTCTGGTGCAGACATTCCCTTTCCGCTCAGCCAGGGTTGCATTACCAAAGCATTTGCCTCGGCCTGAGACCTGGCTTAGGGTGATCCCTCTGCGAGGTGTGTCCCATCGGCACTGCTGGGGTGCATCAGCGGCGGAGTAACTGAATGGGGTGTTTAAAGCAACTCCTTCATAAAAAGGTGGTTGGACATCATAACAAAGCCAACAGGAATTGGTTAGGTTAGGGTTAGATTCATTCAGGGATAGGAAGGTAGCTTCTAACATACGAAAGATTGGATCGGGATCTGACCTAGCTAATTTGTCCATCTGAAAGGCTTTTGCATCACTAGTTGGGGTTCTGCTGACACCTGTAGGTGCAGCCCTAGGGTAGGTCATATTTCTCTTTGTCTGTGTGCTTTTAATTATCTTGTTGGGCCCCACAGCTCTGGGTTCTGAGGGTTGAGACTTGGTAATTTGCACGTTCACCCACTTTTTTGACCCTTGAAGGACCACTGTCCAGGTCTTGCCCACCGTCCAGCTAGGATGAGTGGGTTGCAACACTGTCATGTTATAGTATATGCATTTTCGGATTTTTGGGATCTTGTAGCTATATCGATAGGAATTCCCGTGTACAGAGAGAGGTGTTTTACAACCTGCGGGTGCCCAGGTGAACTGCAGGAATTTGTCAGGTTCTTGTGGGTCCCACCCAGGCCCTGACGGCCTGGCGTCTGTTACAATGGTCTCACATCCCCAATGTCCGCAATATCCCCAGCCGGGGTTATTACAGTAACTTTTTCCTGCGTTTGAAGCTGGGCACCAATAGGATAGGTATGTGTGTGATGAAAATGGAGAATGAGGGTCTACCTTTGGTTGTCCTGGAAACAAATCGATAATACGAAGCACGAAGGATGGACTGTTTGGTGTGGTGATGTCTCTGAGCACCTTACCACTGGTAAGATGTCTCATGACCCACCTGAATGGCTGGTGTGGGTAGAAATCTGGGCTGGCTTGTCCTCTGGCGACAAACCCCAGCAACAAAATCACACAGGCATATCGTTGGTGCTTGGATCTCGCCCGCGTGGGTTTCTCTGGTGCTTTCTGACGGCTTGGTGGTGTGTCTCGTTCCTCTGGGAGAGGCATGTACGCGTTACGTGGTCGCCCCACCAGCATGTCCTGTAAACAGAAACTCACAATTCTCATTAGTCTCATCCTGCTCACTGTGGAGATCAGGTTTAATTGATTTAATAGGACACCACCTGATTTTCCCATCCCTTTTGACAGCTGCATACCCTCGCCCTGTAAGCATTAATCTCCAGCCCCGTTCCCATTCACCCAGCTCATTTTTAATTACAACCTGCGGGCCCTCCTCTAGTGCTCTGGAGGCCCAGTGCTTTTGAATGGGATTATTTGCTTCACTTCCTCTGGGGAATTGATTTAATGCTATCAGTGCGGTTGCCAGTATGCGTGCCTGTTCTCCTGAGGGAATGGAATTGTTAAAGCCTTCTGCTTTTGCCAACACCTCTATTTTAGTTTTCAGGGTTTGATTTGCCCGCTCGACTATAGCCTGCCCAGTACTGTTATATGGGATACCTTGCACTAATGTGATCCTCCATTTGGAGGCGAATTCCTGCACTGGTTTAGAAATAAAATTGGAACCATTATCTGTTTTGATCTGCTTGGGGATACCAAGCCACGCCATAGCTGTCAGCCAGTGCTGGATTGTGGCTTTGGAGTTAGTCTTGGGATGCTGGGTGGCTACAATCGTTCCACTGAATGTGTCCACTGTTACTGCAAGCCATGCTCGAGGCTTCAGCAGCTGACACAAGGTGAAGTCCGACTGCCAGATTTCTGAGGGCTTAAGACCTCTTGGGTTGACTCCACTAGTCCACAGGGGTGACTTCTGGCAGTAAGGGCAGGTAGCCACTACATGTTTGGCATCCGCTGTTGTGATTCCACATCTCTTCGCCAGTGCTTTGGGTCCAATGTGGAGGGATTCGTGCAGTTGACGGGCCTCCTGCAGTGTCCAGACCCCTTTCGCTGCAGCATCTGCTTTGTCGTTGCCAATCTGAAAGTACCCTTTGATTGGGTTGTGGCTATTGACGTGAATGATTGATACAGTGCCCTTTCGTGAAGAGAGTGCCTCTTCTAGCATTAGGGCAGCTGCTGATGTTGACACACCTGGTCCTGCCATGGCTAGGCAGAGCCTTGCCACGAATATAGAGTCTGTTACGATGTTAAGGTGTTCCTCTTGGAAAAGTCCACAGGCCAGGGTTACTGCTGTAGCTTCCAGCTGCTGCACTGACAGTGTGGGGTCACATGCTTTGATGCAATGCCACTGCTCTCCTACCTGCCACACTGCTGTCGCCGTAGAAGTAGTGGAGGAAGCGTCTGTGAAAGCTGTTGGTCCTGGCTGCGGTCTGTCCATAACCTTTGGTGGCAGGTCTATGTCGACTATGGTCAGCAGCTGAGTCCAGGGTGGTCTGGTGGAGTAGGAGATTTCTCCTCCAAATCCGACGAGAGCAAGGGCTAGATGCTCCGAGATTGTGGTTGATTCTATGGTCGGTTGCCTGCGAAAAGGAAGGTGGATTCTCGCTGGCTCAGTCCCTAGGTGTTTCAAGGCGAGTTTCCTGCCTTTCATGATGAGGTTAGCGATGCATTCTACTGCTGGGGAAAATGCACGAGCAGGCCTTCCAAGGACCACCCATTGAATCGGTCGGGCCTTTTCAGAAGGTCCTTGGGCCAATGCTCCCACTCCCCCCTTTTGTGTAAAATGCACATATAAGTCCAGGGGCATCGCTGGGTTCCATCTGGCAAGTGTGCCAGTGGACATCTGCTGTTCGATGAAGTCGAGGGAGCTCGCTGCTTGTGGTGTCAGCTCCTTGGGTTCCCAGGGGTGCTTTCCTTTCAGGAGGTCGTACAGAGGGTCCATGATCTCAGGAGGAACCAGGACGATGTTGCGAAGCCACTGCAGCGATCCTACCAGGCGTTGCACGTCGTGGAGCGTCTTAACATCTCGGTGGACTTTCATCTTAGGAGGTGTCACGTAGGAGCTTGTGATTCCCACTCCTAGGAAGGTGACACAGGGTCCTTTCTTGATCTTCGCGCTCGCAATCTCGAAGCCGTTGGCCTGGAGGGTCTCTGTGATCCTGGATACCAGATGATCCACTTGGCTCGCTGATGGTGCTGAGACCAGAATGTCGTCCATGTACTGGATGATGGTGGCAGCAGGATAGGAGTGTCGGACTGGCATCAGTGCTTTGTCCACGGTGATCTGGCAGATGGTTGGGCTGTCGACCATACCTTGAGGTAGCACTTTCCACTGGAAACGCAGGCTGGGCCGGTTGCCATTCGGGAAAACCACAGAGAAGGCAAATCGTTCCCTGTCCTCAGGATGCAAAGGTATTGAAAAGAAACAGTCTTTAATGTCCAATACTGCACATGGCTGTCCTTCAGGAATAGCTGAGTTCATGGGCCACAGTGTCTGAACTGGGCCTATGGGTCGGATTGTTTTATTCACTTCTCTCAGGTCATGGACTAAGCGATAGCCCTCTCCTGACCTTTTGGGAACAGGAAAAACGGGCGTGTTCCATGGACTCACAGTGGCTTCTATATGATCCTTTTGCAGTTCCCTCTCAACCAGTTCTATTAAAGCTGCCAAGCGAGGCTCGCATAGGGGCCACTGCTCAACCCATACAGGGTCTGATGATTTCCAGGTCAATTTGATCGGCAGCAAAGGGTGTAAGGCAGTGGCCCTCATTATAAATTTGTAATCCTGACTCCGAGCATAGCCAGGACATCCCTTCCTATTAAGGGTGGAGAATCCTGTAAAATGTAAGGGTAAATGGCAACTGTTTGTTCTGGCCCCTTTTTTGTGTGGAGTGTTATCGCCACCAATTGGGTGCTTTTCCATGCCCTGGATTGTCCCCCCACCCCGTTCACAGGAGGGACTTCTTTAATTTGCCAATGTCTGGGCCAGTGTGATTGAGGAAAAATGGTGCAGTCTGATCCAGTGTCTGCCAAAAACTGAAGCCCTAAAACGTGAGGGTCCTGGCTGCCATAGAGCTGACACGTCCCCCACACCCTCAAGGGCTCCCTCCCCACTTTCATGACCAAGGCCACCCAGGGGTTCCGCTCTGGTTTGTCCCCTGTTGACCCTGTGACACTGGAGCAGTTTGTGGTGGTGAGAGGTGCATGTTGGCTGCTGGTGATGGTGCATTGTTCTGCCACTGAATGACTGGTGGGGATGAGATAGTGACTGGTTCCTGTATATATATGGGGTATGAAGGTCCCCTGCCCCACTGGGTATTGGGAAGGCTGGGCCATCTCGCAGTGGGAGGAGGCTGAGTATGGCCCGCACGCCCCCTCCCCCTTCCGTTTCCCTGAGGCCTGGATCTGCACTCCTTGGCCAGGTGTCCCCTTTTTCCACAATTCCAGCAGGTGGGTCTCTGGCGCTGCTGGGTCGGGGGTGCTGCCACTGGCTGCTGTGCTGGCTGGGGACAGCTTGCTGCTACATGACCTGTTTGGCCACATTTCAGGCAAGCCATTGCATTTGTTAGGGTATGAACCGCTGCCTGCATGGGTATTAGGTGTTCTTCCTTTACCACATGTTTGATCATGTCAGCTAAGCTGGCTCCTGCAGGCAGAGACCGTAAAATTTCCTTGGTTACAGTATTACACTGCTGTTTTAAACAATCTGTCACCACCGGTCCCCTTGCAGCTGCAGGCAGGGTGGATGAATCAATTGCAGCCTGTAATCGGTCCACAAAATGTGTAAAACTCTCACTTTCCCCCTGTTTGATCGTTGACCATGGCGTGGACTTGTCCACAACCCGGGAGGCTGCCCTTATTGCCTCCCTAGCTGCCCTGGTTGTTGCTTTCACCTCCTCTGCTGTGAGGTGTGCAGCTTGGTTTTGGGGCGTGGCCACATCGTCATGTTTGCCAAGCAGCCTGGACAGAGTAGAGCCATGTAGAGGCTGTCCCTGCCCTGAGGCTTGAGCTAGGGCAGCTGCGCATGAATTGGACCACTCTTGCTGAAATACAATCAATCCTGCTCCATCAAAAAACATACGGGTTATTTGTGAGATATCAAAAGGCAACATATCATCATTGCTAAAAAGACCATCGATCAGTGTGGACACCAGGGCTGAATTAATTCCTTTTTCCTGCACCGCTTTTACCACAATCTGCACTTCTTTCGTACTGAGTGGGGTATAAGTCCGCCTCTGGTTCTGCCGGGTGCCAGAAACCCGTACCGGGAACGCATGTATTGCAGCCGCAGGTTCCCACTCTGCACAGGCTAATTTTATCTTCCCCCAATCGGTTAATTTGCCCTGAATTTGTTCCCTTACATTGTTAAAAGCTTTGCTCGGTTTCGCTGTAAACTTTATAAAATCTGTTATCTCCGTTTCCGAATCGGACTCGGAGCTCTCTGTAGAGCTCGCCTTGGAGCTGTAACTCCCTTCCGTATCGGAAGTGAACTGGTGGTAAGCTTCCGGTTTGCTATGCCTTTTCCCCGGACTCCGCCCCCGTTTCGCCTTCCGCGGGTGGGCTCGGATGTCCCCTCTGCTTTGACTCCATTCCGCCTCCCGCGCCCGGCCCCCCCCTTCCGACCGGGGGTGACGCCGGCGCCTTCCGCGGGGGTAGTCCCACGTTCCCCCTTTTTGCTCGCCCCTGCCCTTGGTAGATGACACCGGTAAGGGACCTTGTTCGCGTGTTCGCCCCCCCCCGCTCTCCCGCGCATGCGCCATGTAGGTCGGTGGTTCCGGAATTCCTCCGACCCCCCACGCATGCTCGGTCGCGGGGTTTTGCACTTCCGGGTTCGCATCGCCACGTGGCGCCCTCCCCCGCGCGCGCTCCACGTGGCCGGCGCCATCTTGGCCACATGGCGGGGGGGGGTAGCGGCGATTGGCCGCCCCGCCCCCGCGCCGGACCGTCGGCACCATATTGGCCATATGGCGGGGGGTGTATGCCCTCCGCGGCAGCCAATCTCTCTGCGTCTCTCGCCTGCCGCGCGAGTTCTTCCCAGACAGACCGCGCACGTTCCTCCACCCGGCCGCGCCGCGTCTCCGCGCCCGGAGAGACCGCCGTTTCGGACCGTGCCGGGGAGCCGCCGCTCCGCGCGGGCGGCGCCGCCGCCGGTCCTAGCGCCATGTCGCCGCTCGGACCCTGATCGCGGCAAGAAGGGGCTATCGGGGAAGCCGCGGTTTTTTCGGGGGTGTTCGGATCTGGGGGCTCTCGCGGGGGGACCCGGGGTTTTTCCGCGTGCTCCGCGGCTTTTATGCATGTATTTGTGGGGGGGGATGACGCGTCTGACTCCCGCTTTTCCCCTGGGGTCTCTGCTGCACTGCGCCCCCCCCCCGTCTCTTCTGGGGCTTCTCCGGAGGGTCCTGCGCCCCCTCGGTCCCCTCTCCCCGGCTGCTTAGCCGTGAATAAACACGTTTTTGCAGCGTTCCAAGCCTCCTGTTCTTCCATTGCTTTTCGCAACACTTTTTCAACTTTTCCCCATGCTTTTAAAACTTTTCCGCTGCCGGTGGCTTTTGTATCTTCCGCCAGGGCAACTGTATATTTCTCCCACCCCTCTGAATTTAATATGTCTATAGGGCGTGAAATCGCGCCTAGATCCGTTAACCTTGCAATAGCAAGAAATAAATCTTTTTTGTCCCACGCAATTCCCGAGTGGGTTGCTATTTTACTCACGACCAGCTTCACGGGGTCCATGTTTTCCCGCGGGGTCCTTGGGGCGTCCCCCTTTTCCTTCTCCTCCTCAGGAGTTCGGACCGGCCGACTCCTACCCGCTGTGCCTTTTCCAAAGCGTGGCTCCCGTCCTCCGAGGTAATCGTTCCCGGGTTTACGGCACCACTTGTAGCAGTCCGCTGTTTCTGCCACAGTGGAGGCTCTGGTATCCAGGCATACAGCACGACTTCCACTTTGCTTTCATGAGTGGGTCGGGTCTTGTAACAGACGCATTGTACCAATATGGCAGACGGTTACAAAAGACGTTTATTAAGTAAAAGGTTCAGGTTTTATACCTCGGATCTACTACTACGTCAAACAGGATATTGCCACACTTCCTGGGTTAGTAGTTGGAGTGGAAAAGTACTGGCACATGTTAGTAGAGGGTCTACATTCCTTTCAGGGGTAGCTTATCTTGAGAGGGGGATGGGGCTTGCTCTTTTCCTCACCGTTACAGTCCGAAATCTTCCGCGCCGCCTGTCCCTATCTAACCACAGAGTGAGAGGCTCCAAGTCAGGAATACAATTTAATGAGAAGAAAAGGAAAAAATAAAATAAAATAAAATAAATGCAATAATGCAAAAAAGACCACTGACGGAGTCAGAATACAACCTGAGCAGGGTGATGGAAGCAGTCCAGGTGAGGTGGTCTTCCTGAAGCAGTGATCCCGTAGAAAGGTCTGGTAGCTCTGGTCCTCTGGGAATCCAGTGGGTAAGGGCTGCCTGTACTGCCCCAAATCTCAGCTTATATCCAGGTGAGAATGCTTGGCTCCTCCCCCTGGGCGGAGCATCTCACAATGGGATGATGAGTCATACAGGAGGTCCTTGATGGCCCATTAAAGAGAGATAGCTCCCGGAGGGAGTTATCTATGAGTCATGCAGCAAGGCACTGATGGGCCATTAAGATGGTAATAGAATACATCCTTTACTACAACCCAGGACAGGGGAGATTCGGCAGGATAGAGTCTGGATCTGAGGTTCACCCAGTACCTATCCCAGGCTCGGTGCAGTGCTTTGCTTGTGGCTTTCTCAAACTTTATTTTAGCAATTTTTCAATAAATTTCTTTATTGATAAAATTGGCTGATCATTTATTACACCCCAAGTGTGCTCACCTGTGCTGTTCCAGCCTTCTGCTCTGAGGTTCCTGCTACAGTCCATTTTGCCACCCAGAATGGCAGACACCTCCTCAGACCACCTGCTCCCCTTGAGTTTGCAAAGGGAGCCTCTTTTGTCTCCTGCCAGCCCAGTCGCCATTAACCATGTGGAGAGGCAGCTGAGCTCCCGCCACAGCGCCCCCTGCAGTGGCAGGAGAACCATCGCACCTGCCCTGCCTGGCTGGGAACCAACAGTGCCCCTGCTGGCTGTGGTCGAAGAAGCTTGATGGCCAAGAGAAGGCTGTTACTGGGGTTTTTTTGGGGGGGGGAGGGTTATGTGTTGTTGCTGCTGCTGTTGTTTGTTTGCCTTGTTATATATATGTTCTAATATATATACATTCTAGTAAAGAACTGTTATTCCTTTTCCCATTTCTTTGCCTGAAAGCCCCATAATTTCAAAGTTATAATAACTTGGAGGGAAGGGGGTCATATTTTCCATTCCAGGGGAGGTTCCTGCCTTCCTTGGCAGGCACTTGTCTTTTAAACCAAGACACTTGGGTAGACAAAATGACATAACTCCAAACATCCCCCACTTCCTCCTTCTCCCCCCATCTTTATATACTGAGCATGATGTCATATGGTCTGGAATATCCCTTGGGTCAGCTGGGATCACCTATCCCAGCTGTGTCTTCTCCTAAATTCTTGTTTACCCCTAGCCTAGTTCCTGGTGAGGTGGGGTAAGAAGCACAAAAGGCCTTGGCATTGTGTAAGCCCTGCTCAGTGATAACTAAAACATCTGTGTATTATCAACACTGTTTCTAGCCAAAATCCAAACCATAGCTCCATGCTAGCCACAGGGAAAAAAGTTAACACAATCCCAGACAAAACCAACACATATAGGGAGAAGAGTGTCTTGTGTCTGGCTGGGATGCAGCTACTTTTTCCCATAGCAACCCTCACAGCACTGTGCTCAGCATTGGGACCTGGAAAGGTGTTGAGAACACACTGGTATTTTGGCTGCTGCTGGGCAGTACTGGCACAGCAGCAGTGTTCTCTCAACATTAACCTCCTCACCAGTAGGTTGGGGATGGGCAAGATCTTGTGAGGGGACACAGCCAGGCCAGCAGACTCCAACTGACCAAATGGATATTCTATACCATATGACATCAGCTCAGATATAAAAGCTAAGAGAAAATGATGCCATTTGGTTTTTGTCTTTTTTCCTTTTATGTTCTCTAAATTCTTTGCACATATATTTGTAGCTCTGTAGCCTATTGTGTTAGTAGCTAGTTTTCCTAGTACTTTTCCATGGTCTTTCCCTAAGCAGAAAGACAAAACAAATTCCAGAGCTCCAAGCCCCAGGAGGTGCAGGGCCCTCATGCTATCTCGGTTCTTCCTGGGAACCAAGGCCGAGAACAGCTCTTCGAGATACATTTCATGGACAAAGTACAGCTAGTACCAAAGGGGGGGGGGGGCTCCAGAGAAGGGGCTTGACCTGGGGGAAAATTGAATCACCACTTGTCTTCCGAACTGATGCTTTTTATCAATTATGCTTATTTCCCAAAATTTATAACAACTGTATTCACCCTGTGTGGACATCTTTCCATAACTGCCTCTGAAGGCCTTCAAATGAAGATCCTCTTTTATATTACCTTCTTACTAAAATTATCTTGAGTTTCATTTCCAGGTTGAGAAAAAGGCAACAAAAGGAGGGGGACGTGGAGGCATTCATTAAAATGGATGTTTTATCTTCCAGAGCAACCGCTCCATGTGTTGAACCCCTGCTTTCCGGGAAATGGCTGGATATCACTTGCCACTACTGGACTCTACTTGGGAAGTAGAGAATAAAATAATTGGGGTTTTTCTTTGCTTGTGTGTGCATGATCTTTGCTTTTTGCTTTAGTAAACTGCCTTTATCTTGACCCATGAGTTGTTTTTCACCTTGTTTTCTCCCCACCATCCTGCTGAGGAGGAGAGTGATAGAGTAGCTTGGTGGGCACCTGGTATCCAGCCAAGGTCCACCCACTATAGTCTTTTTGGGTGCCCAGTGTGAGATGAGACAATGGCAGCTATATATTAAACATGCTATAGCTATAGTAATCAAGTATCAAGCTCATGTATGGGACACAGAGATTGCCAACTGTGCTGCTTATTCCTTTATTTTGATGAGTTTGGGAACATACTAATTGTCCTGGTTTAGGGCAAATTTGGGAGGAAACCTATGAATGGAGTTCCTTTGGAGACCAAACCCAAACGCCCCCCCCCACCCCCCCGCGCCCCCCCCCACCCCCCCACCCCTCCCAGCCGGTCCAGGAAAGAACTTCCTCAGAGAAAAAATGAAAAAAAAAAAATTTATTTGACAAACAAAATGCCCACAAGCATAAGGAATAAACAATATGAAACAATAAAACCTCTCATCACTCTGAAGAGAGATGGCAAAACTGAGAGAAGTCCTTGCAGGGAGTTAGCTCAGCTCTCTCAGTCTCTTATCAGTCCCAGTCCCTTCAGTGCTGAAAAATGCCGAGGTCCAGGCCCCGGTGGGCTGCGGGCGCAAGATCCCAGTCCTCCTCTGGGTTTTTCAGTCCAGAGCAGATTTAAACTGTCCCAAGAAAAAGGGAAAAAACAAAACAAAACAAAACAAAAAAAACCCCAAAAAAAACAGTCCAGGAAGCTACTTTGCCTCAGCTAGCTAAACTAACTAAAAGGAAAAAACCTCTCTCTCTGGCTGCTGTCTATGCATCTGATGAACACACTGTCCTGAGGAAGAAGAAAAATGCAGAGGAGCGGTTCTGGGTTGACCTGCCTCCTATCCCATATATCCATCCCATATCTTGGATACATTGTTATGTCTCGCAGCTGCCCCCTCCCTCTTGGGCGGGTGTGGTTGGATAGGGATAGGCGAGCGGAAGATCTCGGGCTGTAACGGGAAGGAAAGAGCATACCCCAACCCCCCTAAGATAAGCTATCACTAAAGGAATGTAGACCCTTACTAACACATGCTAGTACTTTTCCATCCCTCCTTCTAACCCAGGAAATGTAGCAATACCCCTCTGACGTAGTAAAGACCCCAGAGTATATAAACTACATTTTTGAGTTAATAAACGCCTTTGTAACCGTCTGCCACGTTGGTATTTGCGCTTGTTACTAGGCCTGGCGGTACCAGCAGAATGTACACGCCGTGCTGTCTGTTCTGAAGACCAAGCCTCCACAGTTGCTGAAAAGAAACAGCAACAAGTGGTGCCGAAAGCCCGGGAAAGAAAGGACACCTTGGCGGACGGGATCTGCGCTTGGAAAGTGTCGGGGGGGTTTCCTCACCCGAGCTTTAGGTGGTTTAAAGTCCTTGGCCCTCTAAAAAGCCCCGAGTCGCGTCCGTGTAAGAAAGCAGAGTCCTCAAGGTTTGTTTTCAGGTTTCTCGTGTTGTTTATTATTTGGTATCTCAAAATTTTCTCTGCTCCCCAGCCGAGGTCTGGACAGCAGCTGGGACACGAGGTGACTGCCCCACAGATGGGACGTCCCCTAACATTTATACAGATTATTACGTATTAGTTATTTACTATTTTGTGCCAATGCCCAGTGCCCACACCAGAAGTGACATTCTACTTTGGTCCAATCTACTCTAACTACTTTGTGCCATCACCACCCCAGAAAATGGAGGATGAGGAAGAAGAAGAAGTACATAAGGTACCACCCAAATTCCACCATCTTGTCCCCATTTACTTCTATTCTAAAAATTCTAAGACTATTAAATTCTACATCATCTACTGTGCTAGACTACAATTTTCACATCCTGGGAGTTTGTAATTACTTCTGCAATGTTGAGAGCTTTTCCCATGGATCAAAATCAAACCCGGTGTCTCCCTGGGCTCTGTGCCAAGGTCTCCGAGCCCCCTCGACCGTCTCCACACCCCCCTGTCCAGGGCTCAAACTCCTTTCCTCAGGTCCCAGGCCATCCAAGGGGATGTCCTGGACTCCAACATCTCCCCCTCCTGTTTGAACCAAAAAGACCTCTTTGGCAGCTTTTTCCATGAGCCGCCGCATGCATTGAAACAGACATGGTATGACCATGAGAAGAATTACAAACCCCAACAGGATGCATAAACCTGTTTTTAAAATTTCCTTCCACAGTGGTGAAAGGTCAAAAAATTTGAAAATGCCATCCAGCCATGACCCAGTTACCTCTCCAAGTTTGTTTACACTTTCTCGCAATTGCTTGAGGTTTTCATGAATTGATCTGGAATGATCTGACAAGTTCATGCAACACATTCCTTCAAATTCTTCACATCCATGTCCATGTGACAGCAAAAGATAATCGATTGCTGCCCTGTTTTGGACAGTTGCTCGTCTTACACTGTCAATGTCCATTAACATATCACTCAGTGTAAGAGAAACGGCTCGGGCATGTTTGCTCAGCCAGCAAGCCATGTGGTCCAATTCTGTCAAGGCTTCTCCTGATGCTGCCTGTGGTGAAAAAATTGCAACCGCAATCCTTTGCGCCTTGGTCCAGGTGTGAACATTGTCATCACATTTTGGATCGTATTGTTGGATGGATCTTTTCTCTTTATGTTCTTGCTCTCTCAACAATGTTATGTTAGGTGTTAACAATGAGAGTCTTCCAATGCTGCATGGACCACCTTTGACATTTGCAGGGACTGCGGGCCAAACTGTCCCCACAGATAAAAAAGATTCCTCTTGGCAATTGCACTGGAACATGGTTGGATGGTCTGCTCACCATCTTAGTGTAGTTACACCAAGATGATGCATTTCTATAAATTACATGATTGGGAGTGACGTCTATTGTTTTATTTCCCGCCACTCCAGGATAATTAAACTTTACACAAAACTTCATTCTGACCGATCCAAGAATTTCCAATTCCTGTGGTTCAAAAGGAGCCACCGGAAGGAAACTCGTCCAAACATCCCATTTGTCTACTGGATTTGAAATGACCTTTAAGATCGCTGGAGGGATGTTTTCTGGAGTCGGCCATTTGTTGACTGGCAATCCCACTAAACATGTTGAAAAAGGTTTTCCTGGTCTTGAGTGAGTTAAACAGATGGTGTCCAACCCTGATGCATTGGCCAGAGTTTCCCAAACATTTTCCTTTGGCTGAGCCATGGGCAAAACTGCCGCATTGCTTAAAACAATCACTGAGAGAATGAGGCACACGTGTATCACCAAAGGCCTCTTTCCCTTGGGAACCATTGAAATGCACCACCACCCAAGTCCCAAAGAAAACCCAAATCCCAAAGTCTCTTTTGCACGTAGAACCAGGGGACGTCCGCTGTCTTGACATCCGCTCACGTCTGCGTGCCTGCATTCCTGTTTCCAATCTTGGGGTCCGCGTCTGCTTGCACTTGGACTCGGTAGGGCTTCACGTTCTTCGCTGCCACCCATCTCGGTCCGGCTCCTGTGGAGACACAAGCATAACCCTTGCCCCAAGTTACTAATTTGAATGGTCCTTCAACCTGTCCTGTATCTGGGTTTCTGACCAAAACTAAAGGATTCTCCTTCAGTTTCGCTTTTGTACTGTCCGAGAAATGTCTGATAATTGGTGGAGTGGGCTCCGCGAAAGAGCCATTTAGAAAGTTCAACACATACAAGGCTTTATTCAAGCGCATGTGTGGTGTTGCATCTGTCTCCCCCCTTTTCTGATTCTCCAAAAGGGATTTTAGTGTCTGATGTGTTCGTTCAATGATCGCTTGACCTGTTGGAGAATGCGGGATACCAAAAGTATGATGAACACCCCATTTCTTTAAGAATTTGTCAAGCACTTTCCCTATATAAGTTGGACCATTATCTGTTTTGACCTCTTGCGGCACACCTAATGATGCAAACGCTTGTAAAAAATGCCGACAAGCGTGTTGTGCCGTCTCACCTGTGTGCAGTGATGCAAAAATCGCACCTGAAAATGTATCAACAGAAACATGAATATTTTTAAATTTGCCAAAAGATGGATATTTGGTGACATCTGTCTGCCACAGTTGCAGACTGTGCAACCCTCTTGGATTGACTGCTCCCATGGATGCAGGAGGCTGCACACGCTGACAGTCTGGGCAGGTACTGATGATTTCCTTTGCCTGGCTTTTGGAAATACGAAAAGTTTCCATCAATGCCTGAGCATTCTGATGAAAAAATGCATGGCTCAGCTTTGCCTGTTCAAAGATGTTTGGCAAAGTGTTTGAAATTGGCATGGCTAATTTGTTTGCTTGTGTATTGCCTTTTGCTAAAAATTTTGGAAGAGAAGAGTGTGCTTTGATGTGGGAGACAAAATATTTATGTTTTCTCTTTTGTAGTAAGGTTTTTATGTAAAGTAAGTATGAATATAAATTTGCATTATCAAGGTCTTTTAAAAGTGAATCTTTAAGCTGTTTGATTACGTTTGTTACATAAGTTGAATTTGTGATTAGATTAAAAGGCTGAGGGAACAGTTCGAAAGCTCGAACCACTGATGCTAATTTTACTATTTGTGGTGAATTTTGTATTGTTTTTATATTTGCTTTTTATTGTCTTGTTGTCACATTTTGCTATGTGATTACCGATTTGTGAGGTTTTTTTGAGTCGTCGGTAAATATAGTTATTGCATCTAACAGCACGTCATTTATATTTGGTTTTTCTTTGAAACTTATTTTTGCCTTTAGCAATTTATGACTTGGAAAATGAATTGTACATGTGCTAGGATAATTTAACAATGCAATTTGCAAGTCTTCTGACTTTTGCAATGCCCAATCAAAATATTTTTTTTTCAAAGGCAAGTAAATTGTTGTGAAATTTTTGCTTGCCATTGTCAGCAATTTGGACCTAGCTTTGATGATGATTTGAGCTATCATTTCTAAACTTGTGAGGATTGTTTTTGGAGATTTGTAAGATAAAAAGATCCATTCTAAAATCAACAACGGGTTTGCTTGTGACACATCCTATTGAAAAATTAAACCATACAATTGTACTTTTTTTCCCAACACTGCAAGAAAGAATGGTAATGATTCTACAAAACGATGTGCCTGTCTGTGTTGGAGAGCTTCAGCAATTCTCTCAAGGGCTTTCTGAGCCTCTGGCGTGAGAGTTCTGGGAGATTTTATGTTGCTGTCTCCTCTTAAAAGATTGAACAACGACGTAAGTTCATCGTTTGTGATTCCTAAGATTGGTCTCATCCAGTTGATTTCTCCCAAAAGTTGTTGCAGATCTTGCAGATTTTTAACTTCTGCTCTAATTTGAATTTTCTGAGGTCTTATGGATTGTTCTGAGATTCTCCATCCTAAATACTTCCATGGTGCAATCTCCTGAATTTTTGAGGTAGAAATTTCCAATCCTGCACGTTGCACTTCTGCAATCACGCAGTCACGAGTTTTCTGCAGTTCCTGCTGTGTTGATGCTGCGATGAGGAGATCATCCATGTAATGGATGATTCTTGATTCCGGATATTTTTTCCACGCTGGAGACAAAGCTCGTGCCACGAACCATTGGCAGATTGTTGGAGAGTTTTTGAGTCCTTGGGGCAAGACCACCCAATGGTATCTTTGCAGAGGTTCCTGTCTGTTGATGCTTGGGATAGAGAATGTAAATCGAGGAGCATCATTTGGATGAAGTGGAATATTGAAAAAACAGTCTTTGAGATTAATGATCACAAGCGGCCAGTCTCTAGGAATCATCGTGAGAGCTGGAAGTTCCAACTGAAGTGGACCTATTTCTTCAATGATCTCATTGATTTTCTTGAGATCATGAAGCAATCTTTATGAACTTGAGGCCTTCTTACGAATTACGAACACTGGAGAATTCCAGGGACTATTCGTTGGTTTAATGTGTCCCTTTTCTAACTGTTCTTTGACCAGAATTTTAAGTGCACTCAACTTTTTTCGTTCAAGGGGCCACTGATCCACCCAGACAGGATTGTCTGTTTTCCAGATCAGTTTCAAAGTGGTGAGTGCCACAGTGACCCCCACTAAAAATCCACTTCCAGTCTCAGGCCCCATTGTGCCAAGATGTCTCTTCCCCATGCTGTGATGGGTTTTTGTATGATGAATGGACGAATGACTGCTGTTTTTCCTCCTGGTCCTGAAACAAGAATTGCATTTTCACTCTGTGGACAAACAGAATTTCCTCCAATGCCTGAGAGTGAGCTCAAAGGTGCAATCAGGCTCCACTCTTTGGGCCAAAAAAGGTATGAAATTACTGTGACATCTGCGCCAGTATCGAGCATTCCATCAATCGTGATTGTCTTCTCACCATAAGTCAATGAGCATGTGATGATGGGTCGATCTCGACCTAGGTGTTTCACCCATGTGGCATGAACTTCCACATGTTCACTCGAAGGGAAATTTTGTCGATGGAACACTGGCATGACCTGTTCTGTGGTGTGAGATGGCAATGCAATGGCTTTAGCAATTGATGTGTTCTTAGGAATGGTCAATGGTGGCTGTAGAGGTTTGGCCAAAACTGTCAATTCTTCATTGCAATTTGCCCAAACAATTGTAGGATAAATGATGAGACCTAAAATGCTGCTTCTTTCTTTACCTATGATTAAAAATTCTTGACTTTTCCATGAAGTTCCAGTGACTCCTGTTGGTATCACTGCATGATTTTCATTTAAAAAGCATACTATTTTGGAAGCTGCCAAGTCACATTGTGCACCTGGTGGCAGCAGGTCTGGATCACTGGGGATCCTGCACATTGTCCTGCTGAGGGCGTCGGATTGATTTTCTCTGACGACTGTCCCACTTGCAGAATTTGACTTTGAGTCATCGCCATCACTTGTGTTGTCGCGCGCTGACGATTTGCGCTCTTTTTGGAGTTTCTCGGAAGAGGCAGAGGGTTTCCATCCACATCCATTTTAGAATGACACTGGCTTGCATGATGCTTTCCTCTTCTGCATTTTGGGTAAACACTTGATGAATTTGCATTTTTTGTGTGCTTTGGGCAGTTTCTCTTGAAGTGACTTTGTTTGTTGCATTTGTAACATTGTGCTTTTATAAGTTTTGCCACCATCTTTGTTGTGGAATCATTTTGTCGAAGAGTTGTGAAAGCCTCTTGGAACTTTTTAGTTTGGGCTTCAATGAGTTTCTTTAGACGTTCTCTTAAGATGTTTGCTTGAATGGATGCCACATGCTGCGGTGTTCTTACTTTGCTGCATGCTTCTAACATTTTTGCTAAGGAAGGCTGACTTGGCATTGCACTGATGATACGTTTGCACTCTGTGTTGGCATTTGCAAATGCAAGACTTCGAAGCAGATGTGGCTTCGCTCCCTCATCATTGACTTGCTTGTTTATTGTTTGTGTGAGACGATCAATGAACGAGGAGAAAGATTTTGATGTGCTTTGCTTTATTTCTGTATAAATACTTTTTGGAACTCTTGTTGGTGAAATTTGTAGGATTGTTTTTTTTGCGGCTTCTTTTATATTTGTTAACACTTCTCGTGGTAAATTTCTTGCTTGACGACATGGCTCATTATTTGGTGGATTACTTGCCATTTTTGCCATAGTGATACTTGCATTTGATCCTCTTTGATATCTTCTCCTGAGGTCTTCAAGAGCTTTTCTCCATTTTGTTTTTCAGATAAGGATTTGTGAATCTGTAAAAATCATCGAAGCAATGGATTTGAGATCAAAAGGTGTTAAATCATATGTATTAAATGTTGCCTTCAAAAGTTGCTTGAAGTACGGGGATCTCAATCCATTATCACGGATGGCTTTTATCAAGTCTTTGACCATATCATGATCCAATCTCTCCCATTTTGCATTTTGTCTTTGTGCATTATATGCTACTGGCAATATTAAACTTCTTTTGTTTGTTGAACTAAGTTCTTTTAATACTTCTTTTTTTGTCTCAGTTCAGTCTGTTGCACTGGATATTTGTGCATTAGACAGCTGTGAATTTTCAAAAAAAGGAATTAATTGTTGTGATTTCAATTGTGACACTGTTCTTTCTATTCCGGAGTTTGCCTTTATTAGTTGTTTGTTCTCATTTTTTTGAGATGTGATCTCTTCATCTTTGAGGGATATTTCTCTTTTTGACATTTCTTTCCCTTTTAGTTGAGGGGTAAAAAGCTGAGATTGTTGTGCAGTACGCAATCCTTGTGCAGCATTACCAAGACAAAAGGTTGAGTCATCAGATAGTTGGAAGGTAACTGAAGAAAGCGTCTGTGGAGTTAACTGAAGAGGAGCTTGATTGCCTTTTGGTGGAAGGAGCACTTGAGGGAATTGAATGTTTGAATCTGGGTTGAATTCCAAAGCTGTTTCTTTAAATTGAGGAAAAATTTGTTTCATGAAATCTTGAGATAATAAAATTGAAGAAGCTTGAGATGAAGGACATGCAGTTGTTGATTTGAAAGGAATGCCTTGTGAAGCAGTAATATGAATTATGTTGTCCTTTGTGGCAAATGCTTGTTGTTGCAGTTGAGTTGCTGCATGATCTTTTGAAGTTAACAACGGCTTCATTTGTTCTTGTTGGAATTGTTGCTTTGGAGAATAAATCTGTTTTTTATATGTGACTGGGAAAAAATGATGCAATGTGGGTGTTCCGCCACTCGGTGGCGCTGTTGCTCCCATGGCTGGGTGAGGCAGTCGCCGTGGCCGCTGTAATTGTGCAGTCCCGCCACTAGGTGGCGCTGGCATCGCGACAACCGGACGCTTGATCGATATTTTGTTTGGGATTTCTTTAATTATTTGTGACAGAAGACGCTGTGCTTGTAATAAACTCTTCGTTTTTGGATCTTTGGGATACACTGCAGTGATGTTTGGATGTGCACCCATGTGCCTGAACGAGCTAGCCAATATTGAATCATTGAGAGGTTGCTGTGTTGGTATTGAGGCGCCGCTCGTGGGCGGGGTCATAGTTTGTGACGTCTGCTGTGAGGAGGCGGCCCATTGGAGAAATTCTCCGCCCTGGCCCCACCCCATCAACATTTGCACCGCCCCCGCCTGCTCCGATCCCGCTTGCATCGTCCCGGCACCGCCCTGGGAGGCGTTTCCCTCTCGACCCGCCCCCGGGGGCCGCCCCGTCCCGCTCGCCATCGGGGTTTACCCCGCCCGCAGCGAGACTGCGGCTTGGGATACATCCCACCCCACTGCGCCTGCGCCAACGTGAGCCGCGAGCGCCTCTGGGGTTTGCAGTGCACGGCTCTGCGCCTGCGTCTGCGCCGCCCCTCCTGGCTCTCTGCCCACACCTTGCGATGTGGACACAATTTTGTCCATTTCGCTTCCCGTAGCCTCCATCATCACCCTACGCCGAACTACCGGCACGGGCTTTTCCTCCCCCTTTGTCCCAGTCTCGCGGTCCGCGAAATCCCGACGGTCGCCCGCGAGTTGTTTTTCCCCGCGATCCGCGCCCCCCTGACATGGTGTGTTTTTCTGCTGCCCCCGTCACGTTCCGCGTCCGCGCCGTGTGATTGTTCCCGGCGCAATTGACTCGCATCGCCTTGGCGTCCTTGCGCCGCGGTGTTATCTCCCGCCGCCGGCGCGATTTGGGGTTGTTTTCCCTGCTGCTCTGGGGTTTGGCTCACTCCCCCTCCCCCCTGTTGTGTCTGTCCTTGCTCGAGTGGAGGAAGGGATGGCGAAGCGATTTCGCGCGGTGTCTGGGGAGGGGTAAACGGACTTCTAGATGGAATCCGATCTAAATCTTCCCGTTCCCCCCCCCTGGGGCAATTGTCCCATGTCCAGGGGACATGCTTCAAAAGAAAGCATGTCTCTATCCTGATCGCTAGGATGAAGTACAATTTTTTTCTTTCCCGGGACTGGCATCGGGGAATCAGGTTTCAGAATTTGAGGCTCCGAGATAAGCTCTTGTGATTTATGTGCCTCATCCTGGAGGAGCTGCTGGCTCTCTCCTGCTGCTATAACCTGGGGAAGCGGCTGGCTATCCCCTCCTCCCACATTCTCACTAGGAGATATGGGATCTGCCTGCTGCTGAGAAGCAGCTGGCTGTTGTTCAACAGAAGAAACATCGCTGTGTTCCTCCCGCGCAGCCCTCCGTTGCTGTAAAGAAGGAGGAACTGCCTTTTTATTACGTGAAATTGCTTCTAGCATGATTCTCCCTGCCTGCAATAGCTTCACAGCTGTTTTATCCTTTTTAGTTGCCCTGTGGTACAACTCCCTATTTGCCTCTTGCCAAAATGCCGGCTCAAATAGGACGTGGGTTTCACAATGTGGAAAGTTACACCGAACCCACAAAAGCAGAGCTTGAAGCTCCTTTTCAGGAAGGCCTGCAGGATGTGCAGACATGACCACCCGTAAAACGGATAGGATCTTAAGTTGTTCCTGGGAGACTCCCACCCCCATGTGTTCTAAATTTTGACCGGTCTCACCAAAACTGAAGAACAGGGTGCAGGTGTTTTCAAATTTGTCTTGGAGGTGTCCTGATCACCGACCAGCAGATCTCAGGGTGACGAATCCAGGGCCCTTGGAGTTCGTCTGTCCGAGGCGAAGTTGAAGTCAGCTGCTGTGGCCACAAATCTTCCCCTGTCTTCTCTGGATTTCTTCCTGGCTTTAGAGGGCTTTGTGCATTCACTGGAAAGCACCCAGTGAAGCCAATTCTCGGTGAGGTGCCCACTCGGTGCCCACCCAGGGACGCCAGATGTCGGGGGGGTTTCCTCACCCGAGCTTTAGGTGGTTTAAAGTCCTTGGCCCTCTAAAAAGCCCCGAGTCGCGTCCGTGTAAGAAAGCAGAGTCCTCAAGGTTTGTTTTCAGGTTTCTCGTGTTGTTTATTATTTGGTATCTCAAAATTTTCTCTGCTCCCCAGCCGAGGTCTGGACAGCAGCTGGGACACGAGGTGACTGCCCCACAGATGGGACGTCCCCTAACATTTATACAGATTATTACGTATTAGTTATTTACTATTTTGTGCCAATGCCCAGTGCCCACACCAGAAGTGACATTCTACTTTGGTCCAATCTACTCTAACTACTTTGTGCCATCACCGCCCCAGAAAATGGAGGATGAGGAAGAAGGAGAAGTACATAAGGTACCACCCAAATTCCACCATCTTGTCCCCATTTACTTCTATTCTAAAAATTCTAAGACTATTAAATTCTACATCATCTACTGTGCTAGACTACAATTTTCACATCCTGGGAGTTTGTAATTACTTCTGCAATGTTGAGAGCTTTTCCCATGGATCAAAATCAAACCCGGTGTCTCCCTGGGCTCTGTGCCAAGGTCTCCGAGCCCCCTCGACCGTCTCCACACCCCCCTGTCCAGGGCTCAAACTCCTTTCCTCAGGTCCCAGGCCATCCAAGGGGATGTCCTGGACTCCAACAGGAAAGGACACAGCGGGCAGTGGCGACCGGCCCGACCTACTGCGAAGGAGAAGAAAAAAGGGGGACGCCCCAAGGGACCCGCGAACGGCATGGAAGCCTTAGCGAAGGTCGGAAGTCTGATGGAGGTCCACTGGAAACAGCGCGACCAAAGGGACTTATTTCTTGCTATTGCAAGGTTATCGGATTTAGGCGCGATTTCACGCCCCATAAATATATTAAATTCAGAGGGGTGGGAGAGATATACCGCTGCCCTGGCTGAAGATACAAAAGCCACCGGCAGCAGAAAAGTTTTAAAAGCATGGGGAAAAGTTGAGAAAGCGTTGCGGAAAGCAATAGAAGAACAAGAAACTTGGAACGCTGCAAAAACGTGTTTATTTGCCGTTACGCAGCCGGGGAAAGGGGACCGCGGGACCGTGGGAAACCCCGGAGGAATGCAGGGAGCGAGGGAGGGGGGCTACAGTGCCGCGGAACCCCCCGGGGAAATGCGGGAAGCGAACGCGTTAACCCCCTCCCCGAGTGCATGCCTGAACCCCCCGGAACCCACAGGAGAACCCCAGACCCTCCCGCGGGAACCCCCAGATCCGAAACCCCCCGAAAAAAACGTGGTTTTCCCGATCGTTCCTCCCCGCCGCGTCCAGGGTCCGAATAAGAGCGGTAGCGGCACCTCGCCGGTTTCAGCGGCGCTCCCGCTAGGCGCGCCGGGCGGCGACTCCCCGGCAGAGCCCGAAACCGCGGTTTTTCCGACCGCCGAGTCGCGGCGCAGGCAGGCAGAGGAACGCGCGCGGCTTTTCTGGGGAAAACTCGCGCGGGAAGCGTGAGACGCCGAGAAGGCAGCCAGCGCCGCCGCGCTGACGGCAGCCCCGCTGCTACCACCCCCGCCATGTGGCCAAGATGGCGCCGACGGTCCAGAGCGGGGGCGGGGCGGCGGACCACATGGCGCGGAAAACCCGGAAGCGCGAAACCCCGCGACTGCGCGTGCGCAGGAGACCGGCGGAAGTCCGGACCTGCCGGTCTACACAGCGCACGCGCGGGAGAGTGATGGGGGGGCGGACACGCGATCGGAAGCCGCTCCCAATGTCACCTTATAAGGGAGGGGGCGAGCCCAGGGGGTGGGAATGGGACCGCCCCCACGAAACGTGCCAGCGCCACCCCCGGGGGGAGGGGGGGTCCGGGCGCAGGAGGCGGAACGGGGCCGAACCCGAGGGGACGACCGAACCCACCCGCGGAAGGCGGAACGGGGGCGGAGCCCGACCAAAAGGCATGGCAAACCGGAAGCCTACCACCAGTTCTCTTCCGACACGGAAGGGAGCCACAGCTCCGCGGCTAGTTATACAGAGAGCTCCGAGTCCAATTCGGAAACAGAGATAACAGAATTTATGAGGTTTACAGCAAAACCGAGCAAAGCTTTTAACAATGTAAGGGAACAAACTCGGTACAAACTAACCGATTGGGGTTTGTCGCCAGAGGACAAGCCAGCCCAGATTACTACCCACCATCAGCCGTTCAGGTGGGTCATGAGACACCTTACCAGCGACAAGGTGCTCAGAGACATCACCACACCAAACACTCCATCCTTCGTGCTCCGTATTACCGATCTGTTTCCAGGACAACCAAAGTAGATCCCTATTCTCCACACTCATCACACATGTACCTATCCTATTGGTGCCCAGCTTCAAACACAGGAAAAAGTTATTGTAACAACCCCGGGTGGGGATTTTGTGGGCATTGAAACTGCGAAACCATAGTAACAGATGCCAGGCCGTCAGGGCCTGGGTGGGACCCACAAGAGCCTGACAAGTTCCTACAGTTCACCTGGGCACCCGCAGGTTGCAAAACACCTCTCTTTGTACATGGAAACTCCTACCGAAACAGCTATAAAATCCCTAAATTTCCAAAATGCATATACTATAACATGACAGTCTTGCAGCCCAATCATCCTAGTTGGACAGTGGGTAAAGCATGGACAGTGGTCCTTCAAGGGTCGAAAAAGTGGGTGAATGTGCGAATTACCAGGCTCCAACCATCAGCATCCCGAGCGGTTGGACCCAACAAGATAATTAAAAGCACGCAGACAAAGAGAAACATGACCTACCCCAAAGCTGTACCCACAAGCATCACCAAAATCCCAATTAGCGATGCAAAAACCTTTCAGATGGACCGTTTAGCCAGGTCAGACCCGGACCCAATCCTTCGTATGTTAGAAGCTACCTTCCTATCCCTGAACGAATCTAACCCTAACCTAACCAATTCCTGTTGGCTTTGTTATGATGTCCAACCCCCTTTCTATGAAGGAGTTGCCTTAAACACCCCATTCAGTTACTCCACAGCCGATGCACCTCACCAGTGCAGATGGGACGCACCTCGCAGAGGTATTACCCTAAGTCAAGTCACAGGCCGAGGCAAATGCTTTGGTAATGCAACCCTAGCTGAGCGAAAAGGGAATGTCTGCACCAGAGTTGTAAAGCCTAACAGAAAGAATAATAAGTGGGTAATTCCAGCTGCGTCTGCAATGTGGGTTTGTCAGAGGTCTGGAGTAAGTCCGTGTGTATTTCTTCCCAAGTTTGATAATTCTAACGACTTCTGTGTCCAAGTTCTGATTGTTCCTAGGGTCCTGTACCACTCAGACGAAGAAATGTACAGCCTTTTCGAAGAATCTAGCAGACTCCACAAAAGAGAGATACTGACAAGTGTAACTATCGCAATGCTGCTCGGCCTGGGAGCAGCTGGCACGGCCACAGGTGTTTCGGCCCTGGCAACCCAACACCAGGGTCTGTCTCAGCTACAAATGACGATAGACGAAGACTTGCAGAGGATCGAGAAGTCCATTTCCTACCTGGAGAAGTCAGTTTCCTCGCTTTCAGAAGTGGTCCTGCAGAACAGGCGAGGACTGGACCTCCTGTTCATGCAGCAAGGAGGTCTGTGTGCTGCCTTGAAAGAGGAATGCTGCTTCTATGCAGACCACACCGGAGTCGTCAGAGACTCCATGGCAGAACTCCGAAACAGACTGGCTCAGAGACAGAAAGATAGGGAAGCTCAGCAAGGCTGGTTCGAATCCTGGTTTAACCAATCCCCATGGTTAACCACTTTAATATCCACTTTGGTAGGCCCATTGGCAATGCTACTTTTAGCTGTTACCCTCGGACCATGCCTGCTGAACAAGATAGTCTCATTTGTCAAAGCTCGCCTAGATCAGACTAACATTCTGTTCATAGGCCAACATGAAATGCTGTGAATTTATCAGGGAATATTGCCAGTCACAAGATTTCCAAACTTGTCTGGCAAAAAACTCACTCAGGTTTCCAAACTCCTTTTTCCCTTGTTAAATCCTAACCTTCTACCTCATTTAGTGCCTATATCTATATATATATATGTGTAACTACCTCGTTCTTTTGTGGAAGGGGGCGGGGGGGGGGGGGGGGGAGATGTGGTTGGATAGGGATAGGCGAGCGGAAGATCTCGGGCTGTAACGGGAAGGAAAGAGCATACCCCAACCCCCCTATGATAAGCTATCACTAAAGGAATGTAGACCCTTACTAACACGTGCTAGTACTTTTCCATCCCTCCTTCTAACCCAGGAAATGTAGCAATACCCCTCTGACGTAGTAAAGACCCCAGAGTATATAAACTACATTTTTGAGTTAATAAACGCCTTTGTAATCGTCTGCCACGTTGGTATTTGCGCTTGTTACTAGGCCCGGCGGTACCAGCAGAATGTACACGCCGTGCTGTCTGTTCTGAAGACCAAGCCTCCACAGTTGCTGAAAAGAAACAGCAACAGGCGGGTGCCTGCAGTTTTTTTTTCTTTCTTTCTTTCCTGTTTCGGCTCCTTCTTTTGCTAGCTGGGCTGCAAAGGCCTTGGCTTCGCTTCGCTTTGCTTTGCTCTCTGGCTGCCCCTGCCACCGGTTTTTTCCCCCCCCGCTGCCTCTGTTTGGTTGGGTTTTTTTTTTCCCTCCTTCCTTCTTTCCCCTCCCCCCCAAGGTTTGAACCGGCTCCGGACCTGACCTGACCTGAGAAGTTGGAGAAGTCCCGGGGCTTGCAACAGACGCGTTGCACCCTCCTCATCATGACAGTAACCCGTCTTTTCCCACTATTTGGTGTTGAGGAGTGGTTTTTTGTCAATAAAACGATTTTCCACTTTTCCTCCAAGGTATTTTCCTTCCCGAACCCAGGGCTGGGGGGGAAGGGGTGGTGGAGGTTTGGTTTAGGGGACTCCTTTTGGAGGTTCTTCCCTAATTTATTCCAAACCAGGACAGGAGCGAACGCTGTTTTTCAGAACAAACTGCGCGCTTCTTCTTTTCCTGCTCACTCTCAGAACCAGTCTTAAAGGTACAGAACACAGCATACAGTACACATAGAAGAGATGATTGAGGGTACAAGCATTATAACATCACCCTAGGACACAATAAACAATGGCCCTGTGCTTTGCCCTTAGATTAGTGGCCTTGTTGTCTTGCAGGAGCTATTTTGTGGAGAAGATGAGGGAATACATGTCCCTTGCATTTTCCTGGATTGATGTGGATGGTTTTATTATGCAGGTTCCCTCAGTCCTTGTTCATCCATAGTGAGCTGTTCAATGCTATTAAATATCACTATAAATAATTTTCTGTAATTTAAATATTACTTTTGGCACACTATAGGGTTTATGGAATCTAGTGTCAAACTGGTGTAAGAGAAAACAAACTTTAGGTGAAGAGATATTGAAATGTACCCTTAGGCATCCAGTTCCTGGGTGGCAGGGTGTGTGGAAGGATTTTGGGAGTGTTATAAATGAGAAGAAGCCAATTAAAAATAACAGAATTTATTTAACAAATTAAAAAGACAATTTAAAAAACAATAAAAAAAAACAATTAAAAAGCCACAATAAAATTGGACAACATCGATCGAATGTTGGGTGGGCAGAGTGACAGTAACAACGGTACCATCCAACCTCAACCACACACCCTATGTCCTGGTGTAAGGGTTGTTATACGGTTTATTTGTCCTGAGGCTAAGTCCATTGAAAGTCCAAATATTGATGTATCTCTTTATTCCCAAGCGAGGTCTTGTCAGAGGTTCCTGTAAGTGTGAGAAGACTTGATAGTCTTCCCGGATCTCGTCTTTGGGGTGCTGATTTGGTCATCCTCCAGGATCCTCTATCAAGATTGGCATCAGATGTCAAGCAGCTGTTAAGTGGAGGCCCATCCTTGATGAATGGGCCATCTCCAGTCCGGCTATGTCATTTCTGTTGCAAATGTTGTGGTTTCACAGCTTGCACCACAGGTCTTGGAATCTCGGAGATGCCCTGGAGTAGCTTTTTAATAGACCAAATCTTTGATACATGAATTTATCCATTACATTTACCACAGTCCCCCACCTTTTTATTTATCCAATAAATTCGTGTTCTACAGATCTTAGTTTTTCTATTTATCAATTATTGTCATATTTGTCCCATTCATCCTGCGTTATCTCACAGTATTTCTGGAAGGATACATTTTCTTTAACTTTATTTTCAAATCTTTCCAAGGCTTCTGCCACTTTGTTTCTCACTTTTAATTTCATTAACCTAGATGCTTTGGAAAGCTGTCCAGTCTTCAGCTAGTTCAGGGTCAGTGGGTGAAGCAGGAATTTGCATGCCTTGTACCCCTGAATGAATCAGCCGAACAAAACGGGATGAGACAAGGCAGAAATATGATTCCGGCTGTTGAGCATAAGATAAAAAATATTACCTTTTTCTACCAGATACCTTGCCCAAACAGCTGGTCCCACCATGAGGCCTGAAGTATAGAATTCCATTTCTGGACAGGCACAAATTTCAGCTGCCAATCCTCTTATTGTTTCTCCATAATCATCAATTTTAATACAACATTCTGATTCATTGAATTTTTCACAGACTCCTCCTTCTTCTGCCAATAAGTAATTGAGGGCCAACCTATTTTGATACACAAACACCCTCATTTGAGAATGCTGTTTGGCCAGTAATTCCAAAGCCTCTGAGGTTTGGTTGGAGACTATTTCTACTACTGCCTGTAATTTCATCACTCTATTTAAAAGACAGATAGGGGTTTGATATCCCCAACTCCCATCATTTGCCCAAGTTGCAGGAGCATAATATTTTGTTATTATTTTTTTTTTCGACAGGCCATTCTTTTTCTCTCCATTTTTGACTTCCTCCTGCTAAAGGCAGCCTTTTTTCAAATCTCTTTTCTGTCTATCCAAGGTTTCATATAGTGGGGCCCCCAACAGATTACCTTTTGTCCTGGGTAAAACTGAAAAATGAGGGCCTAATCATTCCCAAAGTGCAAGATCTCTTCTACTTTTGAGGTAGTTCACTATAAGCCTTTTCCCACATATCCAGTAGATACCATACTTTCTACTTTGTCTACCTTCTCAGGCTCTTTCCAGTACTCTTCAAAGGACTGGTAAGGGTTGGCTCCAGGACTCTTATACCAATATAATCAAATCGACTCAAACCATTCACAATTATCCATTTTTTCTTGGCTCCAAAACCCCTTTGGGGGGGTCAGGCTGCCAGACCTTTGACTTGTTATTTGAATTTCTTGCTAGGGTGGATATGCAGGGGGTGTAGCCTACCAATTCAGTGTATTCCTTACTTTCCCTACTGATACAAATCGTTCCAATGATTCTTTTGTCCAGAATCCACCCTTCAGGTCTTTGAATAGTTTTTGATATTTGGGTATTGTCCCATTTTAGGAGTTGTTCTGGAGTCAAACCCTCACCTTTTCATGGCCATTTTTCTGCTGATTTTAATTCTCTGCAAATCCAACAGTTAGATAGACTTAATTCCGTGGCAATTTCAAAGAAATGATCAAAACCTTACTTTCAGGGCTGAGTCCTTCCTCATTTTTGAAAAACAGAAGGCCTCATCAAATTGAAAATACACCCTATCATCTTCTTGATTGAGGAGATCCAATAGTATGGGTTCATTTCCTGAAAGTGTTTTGATCTCATGTTGATCTCATGTTTTAGTTTTTTTTTTTTTACCCAATACTTTTTTTCCATCCATAGTACATATTTCTAATTTGTTCCTGTCATAGCATAGTCTATTAATTTGATAGTACCCCCAAAAAATAGATTTTCTTTTCCTCCCTATCCACACAGTCTGGTTACATTGGTCACACATAGGTATACTTGGTATCTTTCCTGTTTACCATTTGTAAATTCCGTGTGCTTTTGACTGCCCGTTTTTAGTAATTGCCCTTGGATCATGGCATACCACCCCTTTTTCTGATTCACAAATTTTATATTGAGTACCATTAAAGAAACAATATCCCTTTCTCCTATCCCCTGGACAATCATAATGCGGTTGATACTTCAGGTTTCTTGTTTGTCCCTTTTGTGTAACCTCCAGGCATGGTTCACACTCCTTCATGAGGGTCAGCCTCTGAGGGTTCTCGGGGTGGAATCCCCCTACTTCGCTCAGGACTAGGCTCAGGATTACAAGGACTCCCCAGTACAACACTCCTCTGCCTTTCCCTTCGCCCACGTGATTTGTTAAAAAAATATGGATATTGATCTAATACCAATATCCAACTGTAATGGACAAAGACTCTCTAACAGTTTGAAGTTAGAAAGTGTATGTTTATTACGACGCCGGGCAGCGTGAGGGATAGCTCCCAAATACACACGCGCAATTTACAGATGATCACAGAGTCTTTTTATGTACAAAAGTGTTGAATACCCAAAACACAAATGCATATTCATGACTCTGGTCCATCCCATTCCCCGCTTCGTATGGTAATTAGCCAAAAAGCAATTAAGCATGAGTAGTTTGTTCTTTGAAATGGGTCGGTGGTCCTTTTTAGGGGGTGGGGTCTCAAAATGATGAAGTAAGATGTGTCTTCCTTGCTTTGCCTTTTTAACCTTTTAGTGTTGGTGACACCTGGATCCTGTTTTTTCAAGACTATCTGATTTATGATCACATTGTGTTCTTGGAGTCTATTGATTAAGTTGACAGGTTTCCTGATTTATCGGTTCCTTAAATCCGGCTTATGTTAAAAAAAAGGAAGTTTCAATGTCTATTTAGTAAAAGGGAAGTCTATGTCAGCAATGTCTACGTCAGCAAGTCCACGTCTAATTCTTTAACTAAAGTCCTTAATTCTTTAAAATTAATATCTCATTCCCCACTTCTTCTTTAAAGTGAGTAAATTCCTTTACTCAATATAGAGAGTCTTCTTCATCTATCCAAGCCTCACAGCTGGTGTCTCTCAAGACTAAGCCATATGCTTTTGATAGTGAGGTTAAGGCTGCTACTCGTCGTAGCATCCTCCAATTCCAAACAAGTATTGTAACAGATAAAATTAAACTTATACTAATTAAATTAAGCAACACAACTATGGGGTGGACTAAGGTGTTTAGTATACCAATTGCTGTTGGAGACCACCCAAAAAGAACATCCCACCGATGATGAGACAAATGTTCTTCAAACCTTTTAAAAACTCCTTTGATGGTCTCTGTATCATGGTGAATTGTAATTAATGTCTTTTTTCCCCCTTCTCTAATTTCCTTTAAGATTTCTCTCAGTTCAGGGTGTTTCATCAATTGAGCAACTAGAGTCAAATTCATCCCTATGGGCACAGGCAGTATCTTCTCTACAGTGGTTAGGTTAGTCTTTATATATTGTTGTGATACTACAGGTGCTCGATAGGAAAAATCACATTCCTTAATTCTGACAAAATTGCAAACACACAAATTGAATTTGGTCTCCTTTACAATTTGGCTGGCTATTCTTAAGATGAGGCACGCTGTCCTTAGACAGACACAACCTTGTCCTGTATACACCAATGAAGTTTTCTGTTCGCCTGGATGCGTTTCAAAGTGACAAATATTTTGATCTGTATGTAAGCAAGTGTCTTTGACACCTTCCAATGTCCCCTCACATATGTATCCTAGTTGTCTCCTCGCAGTGCAGGGCTCTAGATTAACAGTTTGCCATTTTCCTTCAATTTCTCGTGCCCACATCCTGTGCTCAGAAGGGTACAATACAGTTCCCTCATGGTTTAATCCTAAGGGGACTATTGGATGTATCAGGTCCACTGAGGCATCATGTGTGGTTATTGCACACCCCTCGATTTTGAGCCTAAACTGTGGACATTTACTCAAGCATTTGTCACAACATTCAGGACTAATGCGGATGGATCTCATGGGTGGGTGGTAAGCCTTGTGGAACCCATCCTGTACGAATGCATATTTACATCCCCAAACATTTCTTCCTTCCCACAAGCTTGCATTTGTGACTTTTAGCATCTTATTTAGAGCCTTACGAGAGTAAGCATCATAAGCTCTTCCTTGACACCTATTTATTTTAGTCACATTGTACCTGCGAGGTACTGCATTGACTCTCATTATGGTTAAGGGAATTACTGCAGTAATTACAACTTTCCACATAATGTCCATACTGTCAATACATCTATTCACGATTCAGAGTGAACTTCAGCTTCAGTTCATTATCGCCTGGTGTGATTTTCTAGATTCCTTCTGGGGCTTTCTTCACTCAGGAGTGATGGATCCAGGCCTTCTGTTCCTTGACCTTGATTGCAGTGAAGGTAGTAAGAAGCACCTGGAATGGTCCTTCCCACTGTGGTTCCAAGGTCTTTTCTGCAAAAGACTTAATATATACACAATCCCCAGGTTGTATATCATGTACTGGCCCATCTAATTCCCTGTTTTGAGCTCCAGACACGTTTCTCAATTTCTCTGAGTTGTCTATTTAGTGCCCCTACTTGCATGGGTGTTGTTCCTTCTTGAACTGCATATGGCCTTCCATATAATATTTCAAAAGGGCTCAGTTTCTCTTTTGCCCTTGGTTTTGTCCAAATTCGCAATAATGCCAATGGGAGAGCCTGGGGCCAGGGCAAATTTGCTTCTTGCCCCAGTCTCACTATTTGTTCAAGTGGTTCATTTTTCCACTTGGCCACTAGATTGAGGATGATATGGGGTATGTAATTCCCAGTCTATTCCCAGATGGTTGCTTATTTGCTGTACAATTTTTGAAATAAAGTGTGGTCCTCTATCTGAGGATATGGTGGCTGGAACTCCAAAACGAGGTATTATTTCTTGCAACAGTGCTTTGGTTACCTCTCAGGCCTTAGCTATTTTGGCAGGAAAGGCTTC
Organism: Sylvia atricapilla; assembly: GCF_009819655.1. Lineage (NCBI taxonomy): Eukaryota > Metazoa > Chordata > Aves > Passeriformes > Sylviidae > Sylvia > Sylvia atricapilla. Next base: position 8,142,664 of record NC_089173.1, on the reverse strand, counting down.
TGGCCATACTGAAAAAGTGTCAGTTAACACCAATAGGTAACAATATCCTCCCTCCTGGGCAGCTCTGTAAAGTCAATTTGCCATTGTTGCCCAGGTCCACAGCCTTTCCCAATTTGTCCCACTTTAGGTTTTGGGGTGTTTTTGGGATTAGTTGGGAGGCAAAGACTACAATGACAAGTTACTTGTCTCCAGTGTGTTTTCTTATGTTCCCTCTGTGCTAATGACCACAACAAATAGGAGGGTACTACAAGTTTTCCTTCTTTTGTCACAGCCCATCCCTCCTGGTTATAACTTTCCTTTTCTGCCTTAATAAGTCTCTTATCCTTTTTGTTGTATATTGGCTTACCTTCAATAGAAATCATCAGTTATCTTACTTTTTGCTGCTTCTTTTGCCTCTCTATCCACCAGCATGTTCCCCTCTTCCAACTCCGAGCTCACTTTCTGGTGTGCCTTGATGTGCACGATGGCTACCTCTTCAGGCAGTTGCACTGCATCTAACAGTCTCAATATTTCTTGTGCGTGTTTAATGTTCTTTCCTTGTGAGTTTAACAGTCCTCTCTTTTTCCAAATGGCTCCATGTGCATGAACTACTCCAAATGCATACCTTGAGTCCGTATAGATGTTAATTCTTTTCCCTTTTTGCCAGCTCCAGAGCTCGAATTAAGGCAATTATCTCAGCCTTCTGTGCAGAGGTATTTGTTGGTAATGGTTTGGACTCTATTACCTTTCTGCTTGTGGCAACTGCATACCCAGCATGTCTCTTTCCACTGATGACATAGCTGCTCCCATCAGTCATTTTCAAGCGGGGTATCTTTCAGATCCAGGCGACTGGAGTAGGTAGCTTCAATGGTCTCCAGGCAATCATGGATCACTGGTTCTCCCATCCTGCCGCTGAGGAAGGAAGCTGGGTTCACAATGTTAGTTACCACAATCTCAACATCATCTTGTTCCACCAGTATAGCTTGGTACTTCAGGAATCTCTGTGGGGAGAGCCAGTGCCCCCCTTTCGTTTCCAGGACTGTAGACACTGTGTGAGACACTAGCACATCTTCTGACCCAGGGTGAACTTGCGTGCCTCTTGGATGTTCACTGCCACTGCTGCGACGGCTCTGAGACACCCTGGCCACCCCTTAGCTGCCGTATCCAGCTGTTTAGAGGCGTAGGCAACTACCCTTCGATATGGACCCAGATTTTGTGCTAGTATCCCTAAAGCAATCCCTTGCTTCTCATGAGAAAACAAAAAGAATGGCCTACTCACATCTGGAAGTCCCAAGGCTGGTGCTGACATGAGGGCCTTCTTTAGCTGGTTTTGTCCATTGAAGATCTCTGCTTCCTTCCGTGATCAAGGCACACAGAGGTTTAACAAATAATCCATAATTATCCTGTCATACCTAAAAAGGTTCTCAGTTCCTTCACTGTCTGAGGCTTTGGGGTCTGGCATATTGCCTCTTTGCGATCTTGCCCTAGGGTTCTTTGTCCAGCACTCACTTCATAGCCCAGGTCACTATTTGGGCTTTCTTTTGAGATACTCGATACTCCTGCAGGCCCAAAAAGTTTAGGAGGCTTACTGTCCAGTCCACGCATGTTTCCTGGGTCTGGGTGGCTATTAGGAGGTACTGGAGCAACTGTCCTTCTCCTGGTGGAGGTACCCAAGACTCTAAGTCCTTTGCAAGCTGCTCCCCAAATATAGTGGGTGAATTCTTGTACCCCTGGGGAAGCACACACCATGTGAGCTGGTTCTTCCGTCCCGTTTTGGGGTTTTCCCACTCAAATGCAAAGATTTTCTAGCTGGCTTCATGGAGAGGGGGGCAAAAGAAAGCATCCTTCAAATCTAAAACAGTAAACCAGGTTAGTTCAGGAGTTAAATGATTTAACAAGGTATAAGGATTAGCAACTACTGGATACAAGTTTAAAGTTATCTTGTTAACAGCCCTTAAGTCCTGTACTAGCCTGTATGAGCAGTGGGGCTTCTTCACTGGCAGGAGAGGAGTGTTAAAATCAGAAAGTTCTCAATAATTGGACTAATCCCTTCTCTATCTTCTTTCTTTTGGGGGTTATTGTTTAACTCTTAATGGCTGTTCTCCTTCTTTAAGTTTGATTTGTACTGATAGTGCATTCTTTGCCCTGCCTGGTATGTCAGAAGCCCACACTCCAGGAAACACTTGATTTTTTTTTTTTTTTTTTTTTTTTTTTTTTTTTTTTACCTCCACCTGCTCTAGCAGTTTTGTGCCCAAAAGTGCAGATGGAGCTTTAGGCATATATAAAAATTGAAGAATTTTTTATTATTTCCCAATTTATTCTCCAGTGGTTCACAAAAGTAACCTCTTTCAGATTGGCCAGTCGCTCCTTTTACCATAACATAGTCATTGGTTACAGGTATTAGGACCTTATTTAGTACTGAAAATGTTGCTCTGCTGTCTATTAAGAATTAAACTCTTCAGGCCTCATCCAGTAAAGCTTCTAGATTCCGGCTGTCTGGACCCTGGATCTTCTGGAGTTTCCACCTGATGTCTCTTGTAGACTGTCCTAAAAATAAATTTATTAATTGCTGTGTCCCTTCATTAGATCCAGGATCCAGGGTGGTGTGTCGGTGCATCGCATCTTGCAGGTCATCTAGAAATCCACAAGGTGTTTGGGAGGGGCCTTGTTTGAGAGCATATAGTGCTGACCAAATTATGGTTTTGAAGATTGCTCTTTTTAGCCCTTCTACTATCAATTTTTGGTATGTTTTTAATTGTCCCAACCCCTCATCATTATTAGGATCCCAGCCTGAGTCTTTAGCCACTTTCAAAACTAATTGCTTTTCAGTTTCTGTTAAGGCATCAAGCAGCAATTGGAGGTCTGCCCAATCAGGTAAATGCTGCTTAATAATAAACTTCATTTTCTTAGCAACCCCTATTGGATCACTTCGATAACCCTTAGCACTCTTTTCCCAGATCTCTAAATCAATTGAGGAAAAGGGAACTTTAATCAGTTTTGTTTCTCCATCAGAGGTCATTGCTTATCTGCTTGTATGTATGCTTGTATGACCTCTGTGGTTTGTTTTCGGGCCCTGGATGCTATAGGCCCTTGTGGGGGAAGTTTGGGGGCTGACAGGGGAAGTTCAGGTTCATCCCACTCACTGTCACTGCCAGGCAGTGGTGGGTATGGTTCAGGAGTGGGTGGAGAAATCCCTGCCTTAGTTGCTGTCCTTCCAAGGGAAGATGAAGTCTGCATTTCCCCCCACCCTCCCCCTTTCCTGTCTTTTTGGAGGTGGTTTAAGTATGTCTTCTGTCTCCTGTTCCAAAGCCTCTACTTGGTATACCTTGTCGGGATGTGTGCACCTCTGATTTATAGAGCAGGTGCTGCAGCAACGTTTGGGCTTCCCTTTAGTAGCTTTATTGTCCTTTTCAAGGGCCAGTACTAAAGGATCAGATAGAGGCTTCATTCCACAATGCCTTTGCTACTCAGGGTGATCTCGAAGGCTGAAAAACATATCTGCATAAATCACTTCTGACCACCTTTGTTCCCGCTGGAAAAAAAGCATTAACTGTAGTAGTGTCTCATAGTCCAGTGTACCATTTGCTGGCCACTTCACTCCCTCATCAAGTTTATAGAGTGGCCACCACTGTGTACATAACTTAACCAGCTCCCTCCTGGTTTCTGTACCATCACAACCCACCAGCTCTTTCCAGTGTGTTAAAATGCACCCCAAAGGGCTTCCTCTGGCAATCTCTTTGCTTTCATTTGCCCCCATATTCAGGATCCTATTTTTCCCAATGCCTTTTGACACACAAAAAGGAAAAAAAAATTCCTCTTTAAAAAAAAACACTACACAATATGCCAGGCACTTGACCCAAATTGCTTGTTATTAATCACTTATTAAACTGGGTCTTCTGTTATGCCTTGCCTTGGGTATATTACTACTAAAATAATTAAAATTAACAAATGTGAACTTTGCAGAGTATCAACCGAGTTCTCACAGGAATCCAACGATTCTACTAAATCCCTCGGCCACCTCGGCTGGCACTGAACTTTCTGTTCTCTGCACACAATCAAAAGCTGCTAGACCAGGTTTCCCTTTCCTGCAGGGACTTGGCTTCAAAGACCAACAGTTTTAGGCTCACAAAAGAAACAGCCAGGGTCCCTTGCCACCCTAAACACATTCAACCAAAAATATTTAACAAGGACTCGCCAAATACCCACAGATTTCAGCCTTACCTGAATGGGACGTAGCACAGACCCTTCCACAGGAAAGCGGGGAAGCGGGGGGGGGACCTTGATCTTACACTGCTTTTCTTCTCCTCTATGGTTGAGGACTAAGCCACCAGAACTTTAAGATACTACCACACACTGGCAACTGCAAATCTCACAAATAGATAAGAATATTTCTCTTTAACTAAAACATCCACTCGCCAAAAACCTCTCTGCGTTTTACAAGGAGATAAGGGACATGGCTTGAGGTTGCGCAAGCCTAGATTCCTCTCCAGTTACCAGGGAAACAAATCACCCCCAATCACCACGGCTGTGTCGGGTATAGACTTTGAATAGGAAAACCCCTTACCCTTGCTTGGTTTTTTTTTTGTTGTTGTTGTGGGTTTTTTTGTTGTTTTTTCTTTTCTTTTTCTTTTAAACAATTTGTTCACCCACATATGCTTTTCTACTGAACAACACACTGATCCAAATTACACCATCAGTTATACAGTCAAAACTTACACACAGTCCATGACTCGCTTCAATCACGACATAAGCACTCAAATCCCTCCGCTTTCTCAAATGTATTCTTCTGCGGATCGGCGGGAGTTTTAAAATCTCTTATAATTATAAACTTGCAAAACTTCCAAAAACACTCACAAAGGTTAGTAACATGCAGCAAAATCACACAAACCAAAACGCATACCACACAAGCTTTCACAAACCACAACACATACAGTACACAAATGATTCATTTTCTCACCTAAGCACACAATCACAAAAACCACAGGACCACCACATAGACACAGATCTGTCAATACACACACACCTTCGGCATGAGGGACAACGACCCAAGATGGCACCCCCCGCACCTCAAAACTCTGGCTGGCCTTTCAGATTATGGATCACCAAGGTGCACCTTTAAACTACAAGCTGAAATCAGAGCCACCACTGCTCTTAGAAAAACCAACAAAACCTGCGGCCGTGGTGCCAGGCTGCCTCCTCCCACTCGGGACGCAGTCACAAGTTACCAGCTTTACCTGGAACACAACCAACCATTTACAAGACTCCGCGGAGTTTCCAAAACCCAGTCAGGCTTCTGCTTTGCATAAGATGTCTCTTATGACTTATAAGCTGCCTCTATTCCAAGGTACCTGTTCCCAATATTTTAAACATACCTTCTGTCCGTAGTTCCAGCAGGCTCTGGTCTTTCCCCGGGGGTGTCAGCGGGGCCGTGGGAGCCCCTCTTCCCAGGAAATTCTGGGCGGGCGCCCTGAGGGGTCCCAGACCCCGATGGCCCCCTCAGCCAGAGAGAGCAGTGTCCTGCCACAGGTCGCCAAAATGAATTTATTAAAAAAATATGGATATTGATCTAATACCGATATCCAACTATGACGGACAAAGACTCTCTAACAGTTTGAAGTTACAAAGTGGATGTTTATTACGACGCCGGGCAGCGTGCGGGATAGCTCCCAAATACACACGCGCAATTTACAGATGATCACAGGGTCTTTTTATGTACAAGAGTGTTGAATACCCAAAACACAAATGCATATTCATGACTCTGGTCCATCCCATTCCCCGCTTCGTATGGTAATTAGGCAAAAAGCAATTAAGCATGCGTAGTTTGTTCTTTGAAATGGGTCGGTGGTCCTTTTTAGGGGGTGGGGTCTCAAAATGATGAAGTAAGATGCGTCTTCCTCGCTTTGCCTTTTTAACCTTTTAGTGTTGGTGACACCTGGATCCTGTTTTCTCAAGACTATCTGATTTATGATCACATTGTGTTCTTGGGGTCTATTGATTAAGTTGACAGGTCTCCTGATTTATCGGTTCCTTAAATCCGGCTTATGTTAAAAAAAGAAGTTTACCTCAGCAATGTCTAGTTAGTAAAAGGGGAGTCTACGTGCTCTTCAAAATGTAAAGGGAAGTCTACGTCAGCAAGTCCACGTCTACTTTAACTAAAGTCCTTAATTCTTTAAAATTAATATCTCACACGGGGTAGCATTCTGCGGGAGGGTAACCCATCTTCTTGGCAGCAGGAGTATGTTTCTGGGGTCCTGTTGGTCCGAGCCACAAACCTCCTTTTAAAAACACTCCACCGGGGCCACCTGACTGTATCTGAGTAGCAAGGTACTTTGATTGTCCTTTGGCACTCAACATCAAGCACTTCAGCCTCTGCATCCAATTGTCCTTTTATTCCCTTTTTATATATTTGTTACCACTCTGGAGAATTTAACTCCAGTAGACCCAAGCTAGTGGCAATTACTGAAAAAACGGCTCGTCTCTTCTTGCTCTTCTTTCAGACAATTAGTACACAATTCCCTTTACAATGGGTAACCCAAATATGCTTACAGTATACACACTTTAAGTAAACAAAGGGAAAACAATCACAGTTTGGTTTTATACAACTTATCTGATCCCCTCTGTTCATTCGTGGTGGCATTGAATTCTGATTTTCAAGTCTCCAGGAGGCAAAGACACTCGCCACTTTGGGGCAGTGCCTTGAGACTCCACCTTCTTTATTCTTGAAGCGTGCATCCACCCTTTTCTGCAGTCCTGGTTGCTGTATCTGTAGTAAGGACAGTGAAAGGGCCTTCCCAATGAGGTGCCAGAGGGACTTCCTTTCAGGTTTTTATCAAAACTTCATCACCAGGATTTATTTTGTGAATAGCAAACCCCAAAGGGGCACTTTGAGGAATGAGCCCCTTTCTCTGTAGGTCCTGTAAATTTCTGTTTATGGCAATTAGATATGGCTGAATCTCGGTATCCTCTATTTGAAGATGCCCAACCAGTACTCTGTGTCTGTAAGGCATTCCATAAAGCATTTCAAATGGTGACAATCTTGTTTCTGAATGAGATATAGTTGTTATGTTCAAGAGAGCTAGAGGAAGGCATTTTACCCAAGACATTTTAAATTAACTAAAAAAAAAAAAAGGTTCTGTTTGAGCCTGTGCTCCCCAATGTGTTTGCTGATTCAATCTTTTCAGAATTTTTCTGGTATAATCTTTTGATACCAGTTCCCTCCCATCAGGTAATTTCTACCGTCCTTCCTCTAACTTACCTCCTATTTTTTCATATTCCTCAATTTCCTTCTGAGAAGGGTGAGCGGGATATTCCAGGGTCTCTTCTTCCTGAACCTCAGGGATACTTACTGTGAGTAATGCTGCTTTTCTGCCTCCTTGTCTGCCAAATTATTTCCTCTGGTCTGGAATTGCATACCCACCTGGTGTCCTTTGACATGGACAATGGAGATTTCTTCTGGATCCCTGATTGCCCCCAGGATTTGCTTTATTTTTTCCCCATGAATTAACCCTCGTCCTCGAGTGTTAATTAAACCTCTTTTTTCCCATATTTTACCAAAAGTGTGTGCAACTCCTTAAGTGTATTTTGAACCGCTGAAGACAGTGCCTCCTCTTCCTTTTAATCTTTTGAGTGCCCTTAGCATTGCATATAATTCACAGGCTTGGGCAGAACAATTTGCCTTTAGAGGCCTTGATTCTACTACTTCTCTGGATTTACCATCTACTATGGCATATCCTAGCAATTTTTCCTTTTATTACCCTTGCTGATCCATCTCACACATTTTTCTTTTTATTCCAATTCTTCCTCTCCCAGGTCTGGTCTTACCTTTGTTTGCAGTTCCACCATTTCAGTGCAGTCATGGGAGGTTTCCTCCAGTGCCTCTCCAAACAGAAACTGGGCTGGGTTCTGATCAGCTGTTGTCTTAAGTTTTAAACCATGTGAATGTACCAAAATAGTCTTATGCTTTAGGAGTCTGGCATCTGTGAGCCATTTATCTGCCTTTTGCTGCAGAATGCTCCTCACATTGTGTGGTGAGTATACTACTGGGGGAGCCCCAAATGTTACCTTTTTAGCTTCTTCCACCAGCAGAGCTACTGCCACAATAGCTTGCAAGCAAGTGGGCCATCCTCTGCTCACTGGATCTAAAAGCTTAGAGACATATCCCACAGGTGTTTTTTTTTTTTTTTGTCCCTGCCCAATTCTGAGTTAAAACACTAATCCACAGACAACTGAAACCACCTTTTTACATGACAAATTCAACACAGGAGCAGTTATTAGTGCTACCTTTAATCTTTTAAATTTTAATCCATCTTGTTCAGTCTGTTTCACTTTATTTGTATTTAGTCTCTCATAAAGAAACCTTACCTTTTCACTATATCCTTCAATCCATTGTCTGCAGTATCCTAATAGTTCCAACAATTGCCTGATTTCCCTCTTTGTCCATGGAGCGGGGGCAGAGCTATAATTACAGCCACCCTTTCAGGATCTAATTTGTTTTTACCTTTTGATATCCAATTAGGTACTTTACCTTTGATTCAGCAAATTGTAGAATCCACTAATTTTTCCAGACTGCAAGTCTAAAGTGCATCTTTTAGACCTATTACACTGTATCACATTCTCCGGAGGGATCCTGTTTAGAATAGGGATTGGCTACCACGGGGAAAGTTTGAAATTGATTCAATTTTCAACCTCCCCACCCGGGACTGACATGGGGCTGGGGCCGGGAAGGGACGCCCCCCTGCTCTGGGGGGGGCTGCTGTGTCGGCAGCGGCCGCCAGAGAGGGTCAGGTTACAGGGGCTGCCCGGGGCCAGGGAGGAGCATGGGCACACCGCGCTCCTGCCGGGGAGCTGCAGAGACGCTGAAGCCGGAGGGAAGGAGGGGGGGGTTCGCCCGCCAGGTTTGGAGCAGGGGTTTCGGAGCGGGGCAGAGCCTGGGTTTGTGTGGGTTTGGGGTAAGAGTTTTACCTTACACACAAGGCTCTTCGGTGTTTGCTTTTCCCTTGCCCCATTATATTAAAAACTTTCTTACCTTTTTTGGTGGTGGGTCTTGCGCTGAATTCTTAGCTTCCGCTAAGAGCTGGGATCCTTTCCCAAACTGTCACAAACCGGATTCCGCTTTTTGGACTACTTACCCGTCCAAGCGAGCTGAGCTGGGGGTTTGTTCGTCCAGTGATAAAAACTTCGGTTTGCGTCCTGAGCTTCCCACCAAGCCCGTAGCTAAAAGGCTTACCAGTTTCCCGAACTCAGAGGAACGTCTCCTTTCCTTTTAGCTTCCTTGTGATCGGTTCCCCAGACTCCGCTGAGTCTGGGTTTGATGAGCGAAATTACTTTTCCCCGACTCGCTTCTCTGAAAGCCGATCAAGTCGCGGGAGTTTGGAAATGCGGGTTCCGGGTCCGTAGTTGTTCCGTGACCGGTCACATCTCATTCACTCACCCAATCACCCTCACTCAACCAGCAATACTTACAGCTATTTTCTTGCGTGGAATCTTCGTGCACGGAGAAATTTTACGAGTGAAAACAATAGCCGCGGCTCCGAAAGACCCCCCTAGGTCTTTCCTGAGTTCTTTGGATAAAAAAAAAAAAAAAAAAAAAAAAAAAAAAAAAAAAAAAAACCCCTCTTTTCTTGTGGCGCTTAACCTAAATTTAGTTCGTGATACAATAGGTGTTACGGAGTTTCCCACTCCGCCGGGCCGCTGAAATCAGCGGGGCACCTCCCGTGGGAAGGGTCCTTCGCAGCGCGATATTGTATCTGAGTCACGGCACCAAATCTGTTATAAATGAGATGAAGCCAATTAAAAATAACAGAATTTATTTAACAAATTAAAAAGACAATTTAAAAAACAATAAAAAAAACAATTAAAAAGCCACAATAAAATTGGACAACATCGATCGAATGTTGGGTGGGCAGAGTGACAGTAACAACGGTACCGTCCAACCTCAACCACACACCCTATGTCCTGGTGTAAGGGTTGTTATACGGTTTATTTGTCCTGAGGCTAAGTCCATTGGAAGTCCAAATATTGATGTATCTCTTTATTCCCAAGCGAGGTCTTGTCAGAGGTTCCTGTAAGTGTGAGAAGACTTGATAGTCTTCCCGGATCTCGTCTTTGGGGTGCTGATTTGGTCATCCTCCAGGATCCTCTATCAAGATTGGCATCAGATGTCAAGCAGCTGTTAAGTGGAGGCCCATCCTTGATGAATGGGCCATCTCCAGTCCGGCCATGTCATTTCTGTTGCAAATGTTGTGGTTTCGCGGCTTGCACCACAGGTCTTGGAATCTCGGAGATGCCCTGGAGTAGCTTTTAATAAACCAAATCTTTGATACACGAATTTATACATTACATTTACCACAGGAGGTTTCTAGGGCAGTTATCACCTCCCATCACCCGGGACTTTACCCCTGAACAGGTAACTAACCCTGACAAACTGATGTGTCACCTGATAGAAAGGTACCTTGCCTACCCCAATGAAAACCAGCAGCTTCTCATCCTCTACTGGGGCTGAGCCTGGCCTATGCCTATCGAGACACAGTTCAGTACTCTCAAAGGACTATAGTTGAGGCAGGAATCCAAACTGCATTTGAGGACACTATAGCTGAGACAGTGACTCAAACCACAACAACTACAGTAATTGCCCCAGTAGTAAAAAAGAAAAAACTGATAAAGCAAGCTACAGGTCCATATCATGGATTAGAAAAGGAGAAAGAAGAAGAATGAGAATCAGGAAAGGAAAGGTCAGATTAAGAAGCTGGTCCTTCAACAAAGAAATTGAAGAAAGGGGTGAGGCAAATCAAACAGGAAACTGAAGTAACCTGGTCCCTGACCAAATCAGAACTTTAAGACTTGTGAAAAAATTACAGCTGCCATTCAGGTAAGCAGATTTCTGCCTAGCTGTTTCAGTGCTGGGATAATGGGGCCAACAGTCAGGAATTAGAAGGTCAGAAAGTGAAACAGCTGGGATCCCTTGCTAGAGATCAGGAAATTGAAAGAAGAATTGAAAAAGAAGGAGCAATTTTCAGCCTCTGGAGACAGCTCCTCTCAAGTGTGATGCAGGGAAAAATGGGCAACTGAATAACAGAATCAATATGATTTCAGCAGAAGCCTCTTTATTGTTTACATTCAGGTCCAGTTATAGATTCTAGGACTACTGTCCATGTGTACATGTATCTCTCGATTGGCTAAGCCACTTGTTCATGAGGCAGGCACACATCCTTCAGGACACTTAATTGGTCAAGCATCTATCATCATGTTGTGTGTCCTCTATCTAGGTTTTGCATTTTTTGTAGACAGTTTCTCAGGCTCCTTGTTCTTATTTTTAGTCCTGTTGTTTCAGTAGCCTTGATGAATTCCTGAGAGCTCTGAAAACAAGACTGCAGGTGGCTTGTTATCTACAAACATTTTGGCTGGTACACAGAATGGCCTAAGTTATTCAGATACATCGCTACAGTGTGAGGGCAAGATATCCATTTAAGGAAGATCTTGTGAACTCCCTAGGGAAGTGGACCGCTACAGACTAAGGTATCCAGTACCTGAGAGAATTAGCAGTGCTGTAAGTCATCTATAGGGATCTAAAAAGTGATAGTGTGCCTTAAGATCCAGAGGATGTCCCTTGCACACAAGCCATGTGGAGGAAGGTGTTTCAACGTACCCCTGCATCATATTTCAACAGTTTGGCAGTGCTGTATGACCAGGAAATCAACACACCAACTGTAGAGAGTTGTGGGAATACAGCTAGAAAGCAGGACTGAAAGTACTGCTGAACTCATTACACAAGTAGGTGTGCTAGATTTAGTGAGCCACGAGACCTGGCAAGTCAAGGCAGGACCCTGAAAGAGGAAGAGATAAAGGTGTGCTTGGTATGCAAGACAGTACAGGCCTGTGCAAGTCTGTGCTAGCCCATAGTTAAGCAATGTTATTAAGAAACATAGATATGGTTGTTATGGTTGTCATAGCTTAAGCAAGTAGTTATTTTTAGCTCATGCTTTAAAGATATATAAACCAGCAGTGTATTCAATAAAATCGGCTTCATTGATGCAAACCATTAAGACCTTGTCTCTTCAATCGCCTGATGATTGGTGCCCTTGCGTGAGGAAAGCAATGACCACCTAGCTGAGCGGTTGTTGGAAAGCCCTGCAGAACTAAGTGCCCCTGAGAGGAAGGGGGAAGCTGGCTGGTGATGACAAAATCCCTCTGGAAAGGAGGTGAGCTGCAGGGGATGTGATGGAGCAGGGGATGCCTGCCCAGGTAAGAGACATTTATTAACTTATGACAAAGCTGCTATACAAGAATGGCAAATCTCTGCCTGTGCATGATTTAAAAATTATGCCTAAATGGACAGCATGTAGCAGCTAGAGGTTACCCAGTCCACAATCTTTACGGCAGATTTGTGGCATGATATAGGAGTTAAACTGTGGGATTGTGCAACAGAGGGAGATAAAGCGGCTGCAGAAATGCTTTCTGCCTGAAAAGTAATTTTTCAAGTCCTGAAAGCCCAAGAAAAATCCCCTGCTGAAGATAAAGGGGATGCCTCCTGCCTACCCTTTGCGGCAGAGCCTCAGAGTTTATTACAATCTGGAGAGACTGCGCCTCTCTCTACACAGCCCATGGCCCACCTCTCTTATGAATAAGAGGGAGAGGGGTCCCTCATGATCTGTAGGGGCATTCGCTGTTGGCTACTGCCCAAACAACAGCGACAGTGATGGAGAGTACTCCTTTAACTCTGGACCTGTCAACTCTGAAAAAAGAACCAGAAATTTACCCCCCCCCCCCCCCCCAGTGCAGTCCCCCCCATGGTGCCTGCCAGGAGCTGCGGCTGTGACTGTTGCTGCCGATGCTGCTGCGGGTGAGTGCGGTCCCCCTGCCTGGTGCTGGCCAGACCAGCCGTAGCCTGCACAGCATGCTGAAGCTATAGAACATTAAAATACCAGCTGACACTATGTACTGACTGAAACTGTTAAAATTTAGCCTGCAATTTGTGAATTTTAACAGGATTGTCACTGGAAGGATTCAAAGGTGTTTGTGTGGATGTGGCGTCCTTCTACATATTGGTAACATAGCAAGACTGCATAATTCACTGGGAGTAATTGGCTAGGTCGTAAATTGAACATTCTTTTGTTTACATTCAAGGCAAACTTTAAACTTTATCTACAGTAGTTATTTAAGACTTAGCTATAATTAGTTGTTGTGGTTTGAAAACAAACTGAGTGAGAGGCTCCAAGTCAGAAATACAATTTAATGAGAAGAAAAGGAAAAAATAAAATAAAATAAAATAAATGCAATAATACAAAAAAGACCACTGACGGAGTCAGAATACAACCTGAGCAGGGTGATGGAAGCAGTCCAGGTGAGGTGGTCTTCCTGAAGCAGTGATCCCGTAGAAAGGTCCGGTAGCTCTGGTCCTCTGGGAATCCAGTGGGTAAGGACTGCCTGTACTGTACCAAATCTCAGCTTATATCCAGGTGAGAATGCTTGGCTCCTCCCCCTGGGCGGAGCATCTCACAATGGGATGATGAGTCATACAGGAGGTCCTTGATGTCCCATTAAAGAGAGATAACTCCCAGAGGGAGTTATCTATGAGTCATGCAGCAAGGCATTGATGGGCCATTAACTGAAGATGGTGATAGAATACATCCTAAACTACAACCCAGGACATTAGTACATGAAACTCCACTGTCAGGTTTACGAGTTGTTTGCTTTTTACTCCACAGTTTTAATAAGGTAATTTTATTGTCAATCTTCTGGTACAACTATTTGTTGGAACCCTGGATGCCGAAAATATCAGGCTTTCTGCTTTGACAGGTGGTGACCCTCAGAGGGTGTCCTGGGTTTTGTAACCAAAAAGAATATTTATTCTATTCCATCTGTTGAAACCCGGTTGGGGAGATTTTTCCTTATCTGTTGTAACTCCAGAAGGGAGGGGGTAAGTGCTTTCTCTGATAACAAGCCAGCTGTTAAAAACCAGGTGGGGCATTGTTTCTTATCTCTGTTCACTCTTCCAATACCCTCATGGGAATATCTTCTGTTAATGGACCATTAATGCTCACCAATGACATGACACATTACATCACCCCATTGTGAGATGCTCCACCCAGGGAGGAGGAGCCTAACCATTTCTACCTAGATAAAAAGGAGCCACAAGTGTCACCAGTCATCCAGTGCTCCCACGGGACTCCCAAAGGAAGACTGGACCCATCTCTGGACCCCTGGCTCCAAGGACCATCTCTACTTCCAACAGGACCACATGTGCCACTCCAGGAGGGCTTACTTTTGGACTGTTTCTAACACCCTGACCAACAGGGCTTCAGGTTGTATTTCTGACTCTCTCGGGGTTTTCTAGGGTTTCTTGTTTGTTTGTTTGCTTGCTTATTCTCCTGTACTACAACATTTGTATTTTTTTCATCCCTAGTAGAGAACTGTTATACTTACTCCCAAAAATCTTTGCCTGACAGCCTTTTAATTGCAAATTTATAATAATTTTGGAAAGGGGGGGAGGGGCCTTACATTCCAAGGGAGACTCCAATCTTCCCTGGCAGATACCTATCTAAACCAAGACAGAGGGGTACTGCCTTTGACTTGAGGCCATGGGAATGGCTTCCAAAACTGAGCGATAGCACTGAGAGTATGCCTGTGTAGTCGTATAGAAGTGTGTGACGTCACAGGGTGAAATAGTCAAGGTTAAGGGTTTTAGTACAGAGAATAGTAATATGTATATCTATACGAGACAATATGGAGGGATTTGAGTGTTGCATGGGTCCTTCTTCTTCACTTTATTCTTCCTCCTTCTTCTCGGGTTTGGGTGATCTTTTCTAATTGGTTAGTGAAAACCGCATTGCGAACATTGTGTGATCTTTAATTGGGTTATAAATAAAAATAACTTAGGTGTCTGGTTTTAATTGGTTTTGCTTATAGCTTAAAAGTCCTTGAAACAAAGTAGAAGTAGACATTTTTTTGTCCTGTTAGGTAGAGCTCACATCGTGTGAGGCTGTACCTTAAATAAGATATAATAAACAACTGAGTCCAAATGAGATACCATTGTGTCTAGCATCTTCTATCCAGACCTGGCTAGAGCTAACACCTCCACACTAATGGTGCCCTTCCATGTGAGGAAAAACATCTGTTAGGAGCTAGGTCCGGACAAACTCCCTAAAGAAATCCAGAGAAATTGAGGCAGTGGAAAGCTGGAAGAAGAAAAAATAGCCAGGGAAGAAGAGAGAGAACAGGAGCTTGGCGTTCCCAAGGAGCTGGTGAAAATGAACCAGAATCCATGTCTGCAGGCCAGCCGCGGAACAAAGGGTGCTGAGGAAAAAGAAGCTGATGGTGAAGTCAGGTACGCTTTAAACTCTTCAGGGAAAAAATCAGGCTTAAAAATGGGAAACTCACTGTCCAAAGCCCAGAAAGAAGCGCTAGACTCCCTAGATTTTATGATTAAAGATCATCCTGTTATGCGGGTGTCCAGAACAGCTTATCGGCTAGCTCACTCACCGGGTCCACATACAGGGGTACAGCTTTGTACCTTTTAGGTTTGGTGGGTCTGAACCTCAAGCAGGAGCGTGGCAATCACGTGGAAGAAAGGAGGACTCTCACATGGGTTGGAGCTAAGGTTTATTGACCCCAGGAAGCCCATGTGAAAAGTGGCTCCTGGGCTTTGGGTTTAAGCTTAAATACAGGGGGTGCGGAAAGGGGCAGGGGGTGATCTAGAATCAGTCTCAGGTAGGATGGGAGTGACCAGAACAAGAAGAAAATTAGCAGGACATCTTATACATAATACAGGGAGGGGTAACAGAGACCTCGCCAAATCACAGTGCAGCCCCACCAGAATTTTCCAGGCTTCTGGACAGGATTACAGGGTGATTGACAAAACCCACCACCAGAGAAAGACTAAGGGGTTTGAACAGGGGGTGAGGTGGACCAAACCATATTACAGAAATTTGGTAACCTAAATTTCACACTGCAACAATCCTGTATTTGTAACAAGGGACCAGCTGAAAGATCTTTTGCGCTGGGTCCAGAAACAGTTCCCACAAGTGGAACCAGGTTCTCTAACTCCTTCCTTTGGGATTCAGTGAGTCTCAGACTATAACACAGCAACTCTTAAAAACTCAGCAGCTGCAAAATGTCTCCCTGCATGTCAAGTAGTGTATGAGGTAGTGGCTAACAAATGCAATGCTTGAAGCCATGCAGATGATCGCAGCAAAAATCAAACTGAAAAGCTGAAAGCACCAAAAGCAGAAAAAGTAGAGGAAGTAGAGGGAGGAGAGCCTTCTTTCCCCCTCATCTCCATTCCAGGCATCATCGGCAGCAGCAGTGGGTCCTAAAGGATCTCTGGCAGCAAATCAGCTATATGTGAAGGCTATCCCTGTTAGCATTCAGAAACGTATCATCACATGGAGGCAATCATATGTCAGTGCTTTATTGGAGAGTGCTCAGAACACAGGGGCAGCAGAAGGCCCAAATCATGTGTTCGCTGGACATACAGAGGCTTGTGCTTTTATGTTCTTATGTTATAAATATTAATGATTTGTTTGAATCAACATCTCCCCTAACTACCAATCACAAAAGTCACACTCCCCCCTCCCCTGATTTATTATCCAGGCAAAATCATACTTGATTTGGTTAAGATAATAGCATGAAAGTATTGTCCTGGCTACAGTAAGCTAACATTCCGTTCCCAAGGCCTCACTGTCCTGCAGGTCTAGGCCTCACCTTTCTTACCACCTCCACCACCTCCTCAGTTACCCGTTTACAATTCTTACCATTTTAAAAATAATTTTAACCCTATACTATCATCCCGATGACCCAGGGAGAAACAGACCCTATGGGGATGGTTCCAACACATTAAATACCCCCTGATTTACGGGGATGCAGCCCAGGGATCAGCGGAATCCCGCAAGCACACAAACCAGTTTCAATGCAAATTTTGCAAGTTACGCCAGCGGCGCAGTCTGTGAGGGCACAGATGGTGCGAGATATGCAGATAGCGCAACTTATGTTATTCCCGCAGCTAGCCACTGCATGGTTCGCGCAGATAACACAAACACCACAATTTACTAAAGCCGAGCCACTAGGAGGGAGCAGAAAGAGACAGGAGCATGGTGGTACAAACCTCCCGCAGTCAGCGGAGGCAGTCAGATAGACCCTTCAGTCCAGCGCAAGCGAAGCGGGCGTGGCAGGCAAAGTGTCTCCCCTGCAAGGGGTCAAGAGAATACTGTAGACGCGTGAGCCGGCAGCACAGCTGTTCAGGATGGCTCCGAAACCACACGGATAGAGAGAAGTGGCTACGCCGCTTGTTGAAATGGGCAAAGCGACTCTGCAATTGCCCGGAGCGGGTGATGTGCCTTACATGGCTTTGCAGTCAGATTTACCAGCCACAAATGAGATATTAATTTTGAAGAATTAAGGACTTTAGTTAAACTAGAGATTGCTGACATAGACTTCCCTTTACTAACTAGACATTGTTGAGGTAAACTTCCCTTTTTTAACATAAGCCGGATTTAAGGAACTGATAAATCAGGAGACCTGTCAACTTAATCAATAGACTCCAAGAACACAATGTGATCATAAATCAGATAGTCTTGAGAAAACAGGATCCAGGTGTCACCAACACTAAAAGGTTAAAAAGGCAAAGCGAGGAAGACGCATCTTACTTCATCATTTTAAGACCCCACCCCATAAGAAGGACCACCGACCCATTTCAAAGAACAAACTACGCATGCTTAATTGCTTTTTGCCTAATTACCATACGAAGCGGGGAATGGGATGGACCAGAGTTATGAATATGCATTTGTGTTTTGGGTACTCAACACTTTTGTACATAAAAAGACCCTGTGATCATCTGTAAATTGCGCGTGTGTATTTGGGAGCTATCCCTCACGCTGCCCGGCGTCGTAATAAACATATACTTTCTAACTTCAAACTGTTAGAGAGTCTTTGTCCGTCGTAGTTGGATATTGGTATTAGATCAATATCCATATTTTTTTTTAACAAATCATTTTGGCGACCGCGGCAGGACACTGCTCTCTCTGGCCGAGGGGGCCATCGGGGTCTGGGACCCCTCAGGGCGCCCGCCCAGAATTTCCTGGGAAGAGGGGCTCCCGCGGCCCCGCTGACACCCCCGGGGAAAGACCAGAGCCTGTTGGAACTACGGGCAAAAGGTATGTTTAAAATACTGGGACCAGGTACCTTTGAATAGAGGCAGCTTATAAGTCATAAGAGACGTCTTATGCAAAGCAGAAGCCTGCCTGGGTTTTGGAAACTCCGCAGAGTCTTGTAAATGGTTGGTTGTGTTCCAGGTAGAGCTGGTAACTTGTAGCTCCGTCCCGTGGAGGGGAGGGCAGCGGCGGCCCCAGGGCCGCAGGTTTTGTTGGTTTTGGGAGCAGTGATGGCTCCGATTTCGGCTTGTAGTTTAAAGGTGCGCCTTGGTGATCCATAATCTGAAAGGCTAGTCCCTGTTTTGGGGCGCGGGAGGTGCTGTCTTGGGTCGTGGTCCCGCGCCGAAGGTGTGTGTATTGACGAATCTGTGTCTGTCTTTGTGTGCGCTTAGGTGAGGAAAAGAATCATTTGTGTACTGTATGTGTTGAGGTTTGTGAAAGCTTGTGTAGTACGTGTTTTGGTTTGTGTGATTTTGCTGCGTGTTACTAACCTTTGTGAGTGTTTTTGGAAGTTTTGCAAGTTTACAAGAGATTTTAAAACTCCTGTCGATCCGCGGAAGAATACCTATGAGAAAGCGGAGGGATTTGAGTGCTTAACAAACAAACAAACAAACAAAAAACAAACAACCCAAGCAAGGGTAAGGGGTTTTCCTTTTCAAAGTGAATGCCCGACACAGCCACGGTGATTGGGGTGATTTGTTTCTCTGGTAACCGTAGAGGAATCTAGGCTTGCGCAGCTCTCTGTAAAACGCGGAGAGGTTTTGGCGAGTGGATGTTTTAGTTAAAAAGAAATATTCTTATCTATTTGTGAGGTTTGCAGTTACAAAAGTGTGTGGTAGTATCTTAAAGTGCTGGTGGCTTAGTCCTCAACCACAGAGGAGCAGAAAAGCAGTGTGAGATCAAGGTCCTCACCCTCACCCCCCCCCCCCCCCCCCCCCCCCCCCCCCCACTTCCCCGCTTCCCTGCGGAAGGGTCCTGTGCTACGTCCCGGCTGAAATCTGTGGGAATTTGGCGAGACCTTGTTAAATTTTTTTGGTTGAATGTGTTTAGGGTCGCAAGGGACCCCAGCTGTTTCTTTTGTGAGCCTAAAACTGTTGGTGTTTGAAGCCAGGTCCCTGCAGAAAAGGGAAACCCGATCTAGCAGCTTTTGATTGTGTGCAGAGAACGGAAAGCCCAATGCCAGCCGAAGTGGCCAAGGGATTTCAGTAGAATTGTTGGATTCCTGCGAGAACTCGGTTGATACTCTGCAAAGTTCACATTTGTTAATTTTAATTATTTTAGTAGTAACATACCCAAGGCAAGGCATAACAGAAGACCCGGTTTAACAAGTGATTAATAACCAGCAATTTGGGGTCAAGTGCCTGGCTGATTGTGTACTGGTTTTTTTAAAGAGGAAATTTTTTTTTCTTTTTTTTCTTTTTTTTTTCTTTTTTTTCTTTTTTTTTCTTTTTTGTGTGTCAAAAGGCATTGGGAAAAATAGGATCCTGAATATGGGGGCAAATGAAAGCAAAGAGATCCCCAGAGGAAGCCCTTTGGGGTGCATTTTAACACACTGGAAAGAGCTGGTGGGCTATGATGGTACAGGAGGGAGATGGTCAAGTTATGTACACAGTGGTGGCCACTCTATAAACTTGATGAGGGAGTGAAGTGGCCAGCAAATGGTACATTGGACTATGAGACACTATTACAGTTAATGCTTTTCCTCCGGCGGGAACAAAGGTGGTCAGAAGTGACATATGCAGATATGTTTTTCAGCCTTCGAAATCATCCTGAGTGGCAAAGGGACTGTGGAATGAAGCCTCCATCTGATCCTTTAGTACTGGCCCTTGAAAAGGACAATAAAGCTACTAAAGGGAAGCCCAAACATTGCTGCAGCACCTGCTTTATAAATCAGAGGTGCACACATCCCGACAAGGTATACCAAGTAGAGGCTTTGGAACAGGAGACAGAAGACATACTTAAACCACCTCCAAAAAGACAGGAAAGGGGGAGGGTGGGGGGAAATGCAGATTCAGAACCACCATTAACCCCAGCCTCCCCTGCTTCATCTCTAACTTCATCTTCCCTTGGAAGGACAGCAGCTAAGGTAGGGGTTTCTCCACCCACTCCTGAACCATACCCACCACTGCCTAGCAGTGACAGAACCTCCCCTGTCAGCCCCCAAACTTCCTCCACAAGGGCCTATAGCATCCAGGACCCGAAAACAAACCACAGGGGTCATACAAGCACCTCTAAGACAAGCAATGACCTCTGATGGAGAAACAAAGCTGATTAAAGTTCCCTTTTCCTCAATTGATTTAGAGATCTGGGAAAAGAGTGCTAAGGGTTATTGAAGTGATCCAATAGGGGTTGCTAAGAAAATGAAGTTTATAATTAAGCAGCATTTACCTGATTGGGCAGACCTCCAATTGCTGCTTGATGCCTTAACAGAAACTGAAAAGCAATTGATTTTGAAAGTGGCTAAAGACCTAGCCGAGGATGACTGTAGAACAACACAGGAAGATGTTAAAGATGTGTTTCCCCTTAAAGACCCAGGCTGGGATCCTAATAATGATGAGGGGTTGGGACAGTTAAAGAGATACCAGGAATTAATAGTAAAAGGGCTAGAAAGAGCAATCCCCAAAAGCATAAATTGGTCAGCACTATATGCTGTCAAACAAGGCCCTTCCCAAACACCTTCTGAATTTCTAGATCACCTGCGAGACGCGATGCGCCAACACACCACCCTGGATCCTGGATCTAATGAAGGGACACAGCAATTAATAAATTTATATTTAGGACAGTCTACAAGAGACATCAGGTGGAAACTCCAAAAGATCCGGGGTCCAGACAGCCGGAATTTAGAAGCTCTACTGGATGAAGCCTGGAGAGTTTTTAGTAACAGGGAAGAAGGGTATAAACAGGGGATGAAGAAATTAGTAGCAGAAGTAAGGGAGAGAGAAAAACAGGGGCAAGGTCCACCGAAAAAGGGGCCACCCCGACTGGGAAAAGACCAGTGTGCATTCTACAAGAAATTTGGGCACTGGAAAAACCAATGTCCAGAATTAAGAAAGGGTAATGAACATAGAAAAAGTGGTCAAAAAGGGGAAAAGGTGGTTGCTCATGTAAAAGAGGACTGAGGAAGACCGGAGGGCCCTACGCTAGAGGACCCTCTGTTTATAGTCAAACTTGTTGCCTCAAGTTTGCCTGTTTTTCACTTTTTGCATTTTGTTCTCACGCAGCTTCAAGTAAACTATGTATATTTTTAGAATTGTTTAAATTCTTCTCCTCTGGGAGGAGAAAGATGATTGATGGTGATGTTCACCAACAAGGTTGAAGAGGTGGCTACCTGTGTAGCCAATCTTGGCCTGTCTGTAAATTTGGATATAATATGGAGTCAGAAAAATAAAGTAGAAGCTTTCCTGCTTGACCTCCTGCTGGCCTGCGTCGTCCTTTCGTGCTCCTAACAGCAGCCGCACGTGTGACCGTCCGTCACACAAACTAGGGAAAAGAGAAGAAGAAGTAAAATTCCTAGTAGACACCGGGGCAACATTTTCAGTGTTAAATAAGGCCCTAATACCTGTAATCAATGACTATGTTTTGGTAAAAGGAGCAACTGGCCAATCTGAAAGAGCTTATTTTTGAAAACCATTGAAGTATAAATTGGGGAAACAATGGGGAATTCATCGATTTTTATATATGCCTGGAGCTCCATCTGCACTGTTGGGCAGAAATCTGCTAGAGCAGCTAGAGGCAAAGATAATATTTAAGAATGGGGAAATTATTTTGGAAGTAAAAGATCAACAATATATAGAACTGTTAAGTTTAATGATGATAACCAAAGAAATTGAAGTTGCAAATGAAGAAGAGAATTTCAGGAAAGTAATAGATCAGGTGTTTCCTGGAGTGTGGGCTTCTGACATAACAGGAAGGGCAAAGAATGCACTACCAGTACAAACCAAACTTAAAGAAGAACAGCCAGTAAGAGTTAAACAATACCCCCTAAAGAAAGAAGATAGAGAAGGGATTAATCCAATTATTGAGAACTTTCTGAAGATAGGACTACTGAGGGAGTGTTAGTCTGATTTTAACACTCCTCTCTTGCCAGTGAAGAAGCCCGATGGCTCGTACAGGCTAGTACAGGACTTAAGGGCTGTTAACAAGATAACTGAAGACTTGTATCCAGTAGTTGCTAATCCTTATACCTTGTTAAATCGTTTAACTCCTGAACTAACCTGCTTTACTGTTTTAGATTTGAAGGATGCTTTCTTTTGCCTCCCTCTCCATGAAGCCAGTCAGAAAATCTTTGCATTTGAGTGGGAGAACCCCAAAACGGGACGGAAGAACCAGCTCACATGGTGTGTGCTTCCCCAGGGGTACAAGAATTCATCCACTATATTTGGGGAGCAGCTTGCAAAGGATTTAGAGTCTTGGGTACCTCCACCAGGAGAAGGACAGTTGCTCCAGTATGTGGATGACCTCCTAATAGCCACCCAGACCCAGGAAACATGCGTGGACTGGACGGTAAGCCTCCTAAACTTTTTGGGCTTGCAGGGGTATTGAGTATCTCAAAAGAAAGCCCAAATAGTGAAGCAAACAGTAATTTACCTGGGCTATGAAGTGAGTGCTGGACAAAGAACCCTAGGGCAAGACCGCAAAGAGGCAATATGCCAGACCCCAAAGCCTCAGACAGTGAAGGAACTGAGAACCTTTTTAGGTATGATGGATTATTTGTTAAACCTCTGTATGCCTTGATCACAGAAGGAAGCAGAGATCTTCAATGGACAAAAGAAGCAGCTCATGCTTTTGCCCAGCTAAAGAAGGCCCTCATGTCAGCACCAGCCTTGGGACTTCCAGATGTGAGTAGGCCATTCTTTTTGTTTTCTCATGAGAAGCAAGGGATTGCTTTAGGGATACTAGCACAAAATCTGGGTCCGTATTGAAGGGTAGTTGCCTACCTCTCTAAACAGCTGGATACGGCAGCTAAGGGGTGGCCAGGGTGCCTCAGAGCCGTTGCAGCAGTGGCAGTGAACATCCAAGAGGCACGCAAGTTCACCCTGGGTCAGAAGATGACAGTGCTAGTGTCTCACACAATGTCTACAGTCCTGGAAACGAAAGGGGGGCACTGGCTCTCCCCACAGAGATTCCTGAAGTACCAAGCTACACTGGTGGAACAAGATGATGTTGAGATTGTGGTAACTAACATTGTGAACCCAGCTTCCTTCCTCAGCGGCAGTATGGGAGAACCAGTGATCCATGATTGCCTGGAGACTATTGAAGCCACCTACTCCAGTCACCTGGATCTGAAAGATACCCCGCTTGAAAATGCCAAGACTTGGTTTACTGATGGGAGCAGCTATGTCATCAGTGGAAAGAGACATGCTGGGTATGCAGTTACCACAAGCAGAGATGTAATAGAGTCCAAACCATTACCGACAAATACCTCTGCACAGAAGGCTGAGATAATTGCCTTAATTCGAGCTCTGGAGCTGGCAAAAAAGGAAAAAGAATTAACATCTATACGGACTCAAGGTATGCATTTGGAGTAGTTCATGCACATGGAGCCATTTGGAAAGAGAGAGGACTGTTAAACTCACAAGGGAAGAACATTAAACATGCACAAGAAATACTGAGACTGTTAGATGCAGTGCAACTGCCTGAAAAGGTAGCCATCGTGCACATCAAGGCACACCAGAAAGTGAGCTCGTAGTTGGAAGAGGGGAACATGCTGGCGGATAGAGAGGCAAAAGAAGCAGCAAAAAGTAAGATAACTGATGAGACAATTGAGGCAGCATTAATCCCAGATGGAAAAATTTCTATTGAAGGTAAGCCCATATACAATAAAAAGGATAAGATACTTATTAAGGCAGAAAAGGCAAGTTATAACCAGGAGGGATGGGCTGTGACAGAAGAAGGAAAACTTGTAGTACTCTCGTATTTGTTGTGGTCATTAGTACAGAGGGAACATGAGAAAACACACTGGGGAATAGATGCCCTGTATAACCATTTAAAAGAAAGAATCATGGCCAGGAAATTGCAGGGCCCAGTGATACAAGTAACTCGTCAGTGTAGTCTTTGCCTCCGAACTAATCCCAAAAACACCCCAAAGCCTAAAGTGGGACAAATGGGGAAAGGCTGTGGACCTGGACAACAATGGCAAATTGACTTTACAGAGCTGCCCAGGAAGGGAGGATATCATTACCTATTGGTGTTAACTGATACTTTTTCAGGATGGCCAGAAGCCTTTCCTGCCAAAACAGCTAAGGCCCGAGAGGTAACCAAAGCACTGTTGCAAGAAATAATACCTCGTTTTGGAGTTCCAGCCACCATATCCTCAGATAGAGGACCAAACTTTATTTCAAAAATTGTACAGCAAATAAGCAACCATCTGGGAATAGACTGGGAATTACATACCCCATATCACCCTCAATCTAGTGGCCAAGTGGAAAAAATGAACCACTTGATTAAACAACAAATAGTGAGACTGGAGCAAGAAGCAAATTTGCCCTGGCCCCAGGCTCTCCCATTGGCATTATTGCGAATTCGGACAAAACCAAGGGCAAAAGAGAAACTGAGCCCTTTTGAAATATTATATGGAAGGCCATATGCAGTTCAAGAAGGAACAACACCCATGCAAGTAGGGGAAGAAACCCTACATAGATATATGGTGGCACTAAATAGACAACTCAGAGAAACTGAGAAACATGTGGCTGGAGCTCAAAACAGGGAATTAGATGGGCCAGTACATGATATACAACCTGGGGATTATGTATATATTAAGTCTTTTGCAGAAAAGACCTTGGAAGCACAGTGGGAAGGACCATTCCAGGTGCTTCTTACTACCTTCACTGCAGTCCAAGTCAAGAAACAGAAGGCCTGGATCCATCACTCCCAAGTGAAGAAAGCCCCAGAAGGAATCTGGAAGATCACACCAGGCGATAATGAACTGAAGCTGAAGCTCACTCGGAATCACGAATAGATGAATTAACAGTATGGACATTATGTGGAAAGTTGTAATTATTGCAGTAATTCCCTTAACCATAACGAGAGTCAATGCAGTACCACGCAGGTACAATGTGACCGAGATAAATAGGTGTCAAGGAAGAGCTTATGATGCTTACTCTCGTAAGGCTCTAAATAAGATGCTAAAAGTCACGAATGCAAGCTTGTGCGAAGGAAGAAATGTTTGGGGATGTAAATATGCATTCATACAGGATGGGTTCTACGAGGCTTACCACCCACCCATTAGATCCATCTGCATTAGTCCTGAATGTTGTGACAAATGCTTGAGTAAATGTCCACAGTTTAGGCTCAAAATAGAGGGGTGTGCAATAAGAGGGTATGACATTGACTTTAACATCACTCAAGTATGTACTGAGCTCCATAAGGACCAAACCAAGATTACTCCACCAGTGCCAAAAAAGGCTGTGATCAACCAGGTGCCAGCTATCCCAGAAGTAGAGGAACAGATAACTCCTGTAATTACCAAAATTGAGCCATATGCTATTAAAAAGACAGGAGTTCAGAAACTCATAATTAAACCAAAGTGGTCTTTAAAATGAATAGAAATGGGAGTACAGGTAAACGCTTCTCACGTTAGGCCAGAATGTGCTCCATTTCTCAAGAACCCCTTTACAGACTGGACTACTTGGCTCCAAAAAAGTATGCCTCCTGATGTTAGAAGTAAGAGGGATACTAACAGGGTTGCTAGGAACAGGATTAGGAGTACTAAATACCATATATTCAGAAGTACTGATGAATAAATTAGCTTCAGTAGGGAATGGTTTAGTCCAACTACAACAACCTTTGCAATCCTCTCTACTCTCACTGGGTAACAATCATTGGAAACTGACCCAAATACTACCAGAATGGGAAAACACAGAAGACCGAGATCATGAGGTAATAATTAATGCACTGGGTACAGCTAGTAAAAACACTTCGCTGGCTCTAGGATGTACTCAGGCACAACTGTGGATGCAATCAGTGGCTGCTGCGGTTATCAGAGAAGGTGGAGAGGGAACATTCCCTGCTGAAATTCCCAAAATTGTTTGGGATAATGCTTCTGATATGGAGAAGGAGCTTCAGTCTTGGTGGGTGTTGGTCAATTTCACCTATAACCCTGTGTCTAGTATAGTGACAGCCATAACCATACATGATGCCTCAGTGGACCTGATACATCCAATAGTCCCCTTAGGATTAAACCATGAGAGAACTGTATTGTACCCTTCTAAGCACAGGATGTGGGCACGAGAAATTGAAGGAAAATGGCAAACCGTTAATCTAGAGCCCTGCACTGCGAGGAGACAACTAGGATACATATGTGAGGGGACATTAGAAGGTGTCAAAGACACTTGCTTAGATACAGATCAAAATATTTGTCACTTTGAAACGCATCCAAGCGAACAGAAAACTTCAGTGGTGTATACAGGACAAGGTTGTGTCTGTCTAAGGACAGCGTGCCTCATCATAAGAATAGACAGCCAAATTGTAAGGGAGACCCAATTCAATTTGTGTGTTTGCAATTTTGTCAGAATTAAGGGATGTGATTTTTCCTATCGAGCACCTGTAGTATCACAACAATATATAAAGACTAACCTAACCACTGTACAGAAGATATTGCCTGTGCCCATAGGAATGAATTTGACTCTAGTCACTCAATTGATGAAACACCCCGAGCTGAGAGAAATCTTAAAGGAAATTAGAGAAGGGGGCAAAAAGACATTAATTACAATTCACCATGATACAGAGACCATCAAAGGAGTTTTTAAAAGGTTTGAAGAACATTTGTCTCATCATTGGTGGGATGTTCTTCTTGGGTAGTCTCCAACAGCAACGGGTATACTAAACACCTTAGTCCACCCCATAGTTGTGTTGCTTATTTTACTTAGTATAAGTTTAATTTTATCTGTTGCAATACTTGTTTGGAATTGGAGGATGCTACGACGAGTAGCAGCCTTAACCTCACTATCAAAAGCATATGGCTTAGTCTTGAGAGACACCATCTGTGCGGCTTGGATACATGAAGAAGACTCTCTATATTGAGTAAAGGAATTTACTCACTTTAAAGAAGAAGTGGGGAATGAGATATTAATTTTGAAGAATTAAGGACTTTAGTTAAACTAGATATTGTTGAGGTAAACTTCCCTTTGTTAACAGAAGCCAGATTTAAGGAACCGATAAATCAGGAGACCTGTCAACTTAATCAATAGACTCCAAGAACACAATGTGATCATAGATCAGATAGTCTTGAGAAAACAGGATCCAGGTGTCACCAACACTAAAAGGTTAAAAAGTCAAAGCGAGGAAGACGCATCTTACTTCATCATTTTGAGACCCCACCCCATAAGAAGGACCACCGACCCATTTCAAAGAACAAACTACGCATGCTTAATTGCTTTTTGCCTAATTACCATACGAAGCGGGGAATGGGATGGACCAGAGTTATGAATATGCATTTGTGTTTTGGGTATTCAATACTCTTGTACATAAAAAGACCCTGTGATCATCTGTAAATTGCGCGTGTGTATTTGGGAGCTATCCCGCACGCTGCCCGGCGTCGTAATAAACATACACTTTCTAACTTCAAACTGTTAGAGAGTCTTTGTCCGTCATAGTTGGATATCAGTATTAGATCAATATCCATATTTTTTTAAATAAATCACTCTGGTGGGGGGCTAGGGTGATTGGCAGAGCCCATGACTTCTTCGCCCTGTATTATGTATAAGATGTCCTGCTAATTGTCTTCTTGTTCTGGTCACTCCCATCCTACCTGGATTGGTTCTAGATCACCCCCTGCCCCTTTCCGCACCCCCTGTCCTTAAGCTGAAACCCACATCCCAGGAACCCACTTTTCACATGGGCTTCCTGGAGGCAATAAACCTTAGCTCCAACCCATATGAGAGTCCTCCTTTCTTCCACGTGATTGCCACGTTTGCAAACGCCCCCCCCCCCCCCCCGCTCCACTGGAACTGCCACGAGGGGGGGCAAGCCCCCTCTCCGCAGAGCCGCAGAGAGACACACACCTTTGCTGTCTCTGTGTGGTAAAAAATGGGCTAGGAGACCTGCTCCTTTGAAAGGCCTTTATTAGTCAGCTCTTTCAAGGGGGAACTCGAGGGGTCGCCTGCGCCGTCGCCGCTCCTGTTGCCGTTCTCACTCTTGTCGCCGTTCCCGCTCTTGTCGCCGTTCTCTCTCTTGTCGCCGTTCTCGTTCGGGCCGCCGCTGAGGATGAGATGTCAGACGAATCTGCTTCTCTTCACCACAGAGTCGGGAGTTCCTGCCTCGTGGGAATCCTCAGGAACTCAACTGGGCTCATGTGGTCTAGGGGCGTCACTTCTTCCCAGTCTCTTTGTGGTCATGGCGAGGCGGCAGAAGCAGAATTCAGTCCCTAAGTAGCTGAGGGTCTTCTCGTTGTTGTAGTGTCTCCCTTTTATCTGGATTTTGTGCTGGGTCGCGGCTTTTGGGTCCGTTTGCCGGCAACTGCACTTCGGTTTGGAGCGGTGCACCATGGAAGTCTTTGGATTTTCCTATTAGGCGGGGCCGGCAGTTCGAGGAGCCGGCGGGGAACGGCGACAGTCTAGCCCGACAGAAGGGGAAGGGAACCCGGGGTTTTAGAGGGGGTATACAACTTGGAATAAGGTTTTGAGGGTACAAATTTTGGTACAAACAGCATAACTTTCTTAACAGGCAGGGTACAACTGGCATAACATTTTAAACAGCATAACTTTCCTAACAAATGACAGACTGTGTCAAAATGGGAATCTCTTACATTTTATTCATTTCATGCGCATCTCCCAAGCGGAGTGAACCCACTTCCCCGCAGTGCACAGCCAGCAGATGTGCTTTCTGCCTCTGTGAGAGGACCACGTGGGCTGCTCCCCGTCCTCCCACCACAGCAGTAGGTGCTCGGCGCAGACACCTTCCATGCTGCGCCGCGCCAAGAGGACAACCCATGATTTCAAAAATGGCTGCGACCACGTGCAGCAGCTCTCAGCATTTCTTTGTCCCCTTCCTTCTTCCCATCACCCCTCGTGGTCCCAAACCCCGTTCCTGTCCGGTTCCCGCGAGAGTTCCCCTCCGCCCTCTCCCCAAACTCTTCCCCCTCGCTCCGCCTCGAGGTCTGCCTACCGGACGTCACCGGAGGGCCAGACCACTTTCCCTGAGGCTTGGGGGCCCCACCCTGCTTCTGATTCCCATGGTCGCTCTGTCCCCATTCCTCATTTCCATGTCTCCTCCACTCCCTCCCCCGCTTCGGATTCTTGCAAAACGAGAAAGGATGAGTCAAAACCAGAAAATTCCAACTGTAACCTGGTTTCAACACAGACTCCAGTTACTCCCCAGAGTACAGTGAAAGAGTTATGTAAAGCACTCAGAGAGCCTGATGTGAATAAAATTGTGGTAACTCTAGAAAATCTATACGATAAAAGACAGTGGGAGTCGCGTCCTACTCCAGCCTCAGATATCCCTACCCTTGTTCTTGAAAAGATTAAAGAAGAGGCAGAGCGTGCGTTTTAAGATATGCAGACTCATGGTCCTCTAAGATTTTTCAGAGTACTGATGAATCTGATATTCCAGTTGTTAAAAATACTAGAGATGTATGAACACAAAGCTCCACAAATGAATCAGCAACGGAAACAAACTGCTGCTCAAGCTGCTGCTCTCAAAACTGCTGTTCTGTGGATGCTGAGTCACCAAACACCTTGCCTGCTTCCCACACGTCGGCCCAGAAGACCAAGAAGCCGTGCCTGCTGTGTGGAGAGACAGGACACTGCTTCTTGCAGTGCCCTGTCAAAAAGGACTTTGATCTATTCAGGGAACGAGGAGGGGAGGGTCGGAAAGAGGGAGAGAGTGGGAGAGAGGGAAAACTCCCACAAGCCCGTCAAAAAAACTGATGAAGGAGCACCAGCCTACCCAGCATGAAGACAAAATTTGGGTGGCTCAAGCCAAAAGAGGGAATGGGGGAAAGAAGAAAGAGAAGTGAGGGAATAACATCATGCCTTCTTCCTGAACACCAAATTTAATTCAGGCTCCTTCTGAGAGCCTGACACCGGACTTAACTTTTTCACAGGAAAAAGTATTGCAAGTCTTGGTTGCAGCCTGGCGCAGAAAAAAGAAAAACAAAAAAAAGAAAAATAAAAATTCCTGAAAAAAAATTCTCTTCCTTTTACCCTTTCCTGACTGACCCTCTAATAATTTGCTGTTTTAAGTTCCTTTTTACAGTACCAGACCATATCCTGTCCAAAATGAGAATCTCCACGACTGTCAAAATCCTGCATCTGCTCTTGCTCACCAGTTTCCAAACACCTGCCAGTGGATGGGTGACACTACAGCCAAAAGTGAGTCTCTCACCTAAAGCTGAAGACATCCATCAGAACATCTCTGATGTGATCAGCAAAACTTAGAAGGAATCAGAAGACTGGCTGAATAATCTGTTACTGGACTGGGAATTCCCTGAGTGGGCTGGGTTTCTGGTCCAAGCTGGACTGTTGATTTTGTTTGTTATAATTGTAGTTTTGATTACTTTTTGTTTTACTAAGTGTATGGTTTCATAGAATGATTTGTAAGCTAATTCCCATGGCCACCACACCCCATAAACTAAACCAAGTCACCCTGCCAGCAGCTCCTGCAGATGAGGAAGACCTAGAGGGAGCCGCCTCGTTTAAAGAAGATGAAGATCCAGACATCCTACCTCCAGAAAGAGATTGGCCCATTCCTTAAGAGGAGTCATCCACCGATCAGGAGTGGGACGAGGACTCGTACTTCGAGTCCGAAAATCCCTCTCCTCAAATGCAAAACACCTCCTTTTAAGTAAAAGAAAAGGGGGACATTGTGGTATGAAATTTAGGTATGAAACCCAAAGCCCAGGAACTCACTTTTCACGTGGGCTTCCTGGCGGCAATAAACCTTAGCTCCAACCCACGTGAGAGTCCTCCTTTCTTCCACGTGATTGCCACACTTCTGCTTGAGGTTCAGACCCACCAAACCTAAAAGGCACAAAGCTGTACCCCTGAATGTGGACCCAGTGAGTGAGCTAGCCAGTAAGCAGTTCCAGACACCCGCAAGAAGGGTGCATGAATTGAGAAAAGGACCAGGAGAAAACACTCATTAATTTCCACCAAAGGAAAACTGCTCAACTTAGAGCTATTCAGTGAATTTATTACTAACAAAATGAGAGGAGGATAATGATAAGTAAAACAAGCCCTTAAAAACACCTTTTTCCCCCACCCCTCCCTCCTTCCCACTGTCAGCACAGGGGACAGGGCATGGGGGTTTTGGGCAGTTTGTCACCCAAGGGTTTCTTCCACTGCTCAGGGAGAAAAGTCTTTCCCTTGTGAGACCACGGGGTCTCTCCCATGGGAGACAGTTCTCCACAGACTTCGCCAATGTTAATCCATCTCAAGAGCAACAGTCCTCACAAAACTGCTGCAATGTGAGTCCATCCCATGGACAGCAGTATCCCTCATACTGCTTGTAGCATAGATCACTCTGCCATGGGGTGCAGTCCTTCAAGGACAGGTCACTCCAGCTTTGCTTGCATGCCTGACTTTTGCTTTACAAATTAAACTGTGTGTATTGCAACATGAGTTCTCTCACATTGACTCTTCTGATTGTCTCCCTCATTCCACCTGGGGGGAGTGACTGAGCAGCTGCATGGTGCTTAATTGTTGACTGGGGTTAAATCATGACAGCAGAAAACACCTGGAGTGGCCCAAGGTCAATCTCTAGAGTTTTAGAACCATTGGTATAGAGAATTCACAGGCAGAGTATAAGGACATCTGGTATATGAGATAAGAAGTGACAAGTGCCATGCCACCAATTTCCAGCTGAAGTACTGCCCTGCTGCAGGCAGCTATGTGTTCCACTTGCCCCAAAAGACAGTCTCTTCTTCTATCCTTGTGGTCTGTTATGATTGGATGGCAGGATCAGCTGCTTCTTCCAGTTTACCCAGAAGTAAATCAGACCAGGAAGCACCTTCCCCCTACATACACAGGTGTGGTAAATGTAATGGATAAATTCGTGTATCAAAGATTTGGTTTATTAAAAGCTACTCCAGGGCATCTCCGAGATTCCAAGACCTGTGGTGCAAGCTGTGAAACCACAACATTTGCAACAGAAACGACATGGCTGGACTGGAGATGGCCCATTCATCAAGGATGGGCCTCCACTTCACAGCTGCTCGACATCTGATATCGATCTTGGTGGAGGATCAGGAAGATGATCAAATCAGCACCCCAAAGGAGAAATCCAGGAAGACTGTCAAATCATCTTTTCATACTTACAGGAACCCCTTTCAAAACCCTGCCTGGAAATAAAGAGATACACGAATATTTGGACTTTCAACGGACTTAGCCTCAGGATAAATAAACTGTATAAAAACCGTACACCGAGACCCAGTGTGTGTGGTCGAGGTTAGATGGTACCGTTGTTACTGTCACTCTGCCCACCCAGCATTCGATCGATGTTGTCCAATTTTATTGTGGTTTTTAAATGGGGTTTTTTTTGAAATTTGCTAAATATTTGCTGTTATTTTGAATTGGCTTCTTCTCATTTATAACAGATTGGTGCCGTGACTCGGATGCAATAACTGGTGCTGCAGAACCCCTTTGCACAGGGGGCACCCCGCTGATTTTGGCGGTCCGGTGAAGTGGGAAACCCCATAGCACCTATTGTATCACGAACAAATTTAGGTTAAGTGCCACAGTAAAAGAGGGTGTTTTTTTTTTGATTCAAAGAACTCAGGAAAGACCGGGGGGGGGGTGTCTTTCAGAGCCGCAGCTATTGTTTTCACTTGTGAAATTTCTTCATGCACAAAGATTCCACACAAGAAAATAGGTCTAAGTATTGCTGGTTGAGTGAGAGTGATTGGGTGAGTGTGTGAGATGAGACCTGGTCATGTTACCAAAATATCAGAAAATTGTATAGCAGTAGTTATGCTAAGGCTTCTTGGCTAGCATTAGGGCACTAGGCCTTGGGAAGGTAGCCTGGGAATATGCTGGGTCTGTGGAAACAATAATCAAAGGGATTAGCAAAGCATGAAGAACATGCTGAAAGGGAAAACCGTCTTAAAGATAAAGTTTGAAATATTACTAGGAGGGGGTCTAGTGACGGGGAAAAGTAAATTTTGGTAATTAACCTATAGTTTTAAACAAGACAAGCATGTAGAATTTATTACTTTAGGAGTCTGTTACCTAGTAGATGAATGTTTTTGCTTTGATCAAAGAATTTTTCTGTTTGTCACATAGTATGATGAAGTAATCTTTGTAAAAAGGTATAAAAACCTGAGTCTTGATGAGGGTCCTTGGGAATCCTGATTTGGGACGCTAGTCCCCAGGACCCCGGGCCCCGAATAAAGCACGACATAAACTGACTCTTTGTTGGTTTGTGTTTTCACTTCGTTTCGGGCAACAGTCACAGAACAACTACGGACCTGGAAAGCCGCATTTCCAAACTCCCACGAGGGACTTGGTCGGCTGACAGGGAAGAGAGTCGGGGAAAACTGATTTTCGCTCATCAAACCCAGCCTCAGGGGAGTCTGGGGAACCGATCACAAGGAAGCTAAAAGGAAAGGAGACGTTCCTCTGAGTTCGGGAAACTGGTAAGCCTTTTAGCTACGGGCTGGTGGGAAGCCCAAGATGGAAACCGAAGTTTTTATCACTGGATGAACAGACCCACAGCTCAGCTCGCTGGACGGGTAAGTAGTCCAAAAAGTGGAATCCGGTTTGTGACTAAACAGTTTGGGAAAGGATCCCAGCCCTTAGCAGAAACTAAGAAAGAATTCAGCGCGAGACCCACCACAAAAAAAAAAAAAAAGGTAAGAAAGTTTTTTTAATATAATGGGGCAAGGGAAAAGCAAACACCGAAGAGCCTTGTGTGTAAGGCAAAACTTTTACCCCAAACCCATACAAACCCAGGCTCTTCTCCGCTCCGAAACCCCCGCTCCAAACCTGGCAGGCGAAAACCCCCCCCCCCCCCCCTTCCCTCCGGCTTCAGTGTCTCTGCGACTGCGGCTCCCCCGGGAGGAGCGCAGTGTGCGCATGCTCCTCCCCAGCCCCGGGGAGTCCTGTCCCCACCCAGCCCCTGTAACCTGACCCTCTCTGGCGGGCTCACTGCCGCTGCCGACACAGCAGCACCACCACCCACCCCCACCCCCCCACCCCCCCCCCCCCCCAGAGCAGGGGGGGCGTCCCGCCCCGGCCCCGGCCCCGGCCCCGTGTCAGTCCCGGGTAGGGAGATCGAAAATTGAATCAATTTCAATTATAAGTTTCCCCGTGGTAGCCAATCCCTTATACCATTCTAAACAAAGTCCCTCCGGAGAATGTGTAATACAGTATAATAAATCTAAAGATGCCTTTTGGACTTCCCCTCTAAAAAAAAATCGGGATTATTTTGCCTTTCAGTAGGAGGATCCTGAAACAACTTAGGCAGACATCTCAGCCTCAGGGATTTGTGGACTCTCCTAGCCTTTTTGGTCAGGCCCTTAAACATTATTAAGTCAATTCGTGCCAGCAGAAGGAATTAAGTTATTACAATATGTTGATGATTTGTTAATAGCTGGCCCAAGGAAGGAGCATGTGAGAAAATGTACAAGCTCATTGTTGAATTTTCTGAAAATTCAAAGTTTCAAAATCAAAGCTACAATTTGCTGAATCGGAGGTAAGGTACCTAGGACACTGGATATCAAAAGGTAAAAAGAAATTAGATCCTGAAAGGGTGGCTGGAATTATAGCTCTGCCCCCCCCCCCCCCCCCCCCCCCCCCCGCCCCGGACAAAGAGGGAAATCAGGCAATTGTTTGGACTATTAGGATACTGCAGACAATGGATTGAAGAATATATAAAAAGGTAATATTTGGGGCTCCCCTAGTAGTATACTCACCACACAATGTGAGGAGCATTCTGCAGCAAAAGGCAGATAAATGGCTCACAGATGCCAGGCTCCTGAAGTATGAGGCTATTTTGGTACATTCACATGGTTTGGAACTTAGGACAACAGCTGATCAGAACCCAGCCCAGTTTCTGTTTGGAGAGGCACTGGGGGAAACCATTCATGACTGCACTGAAATGGTGGAACTGCAAACCAAGGTAAGACCAGACCTGGGAGAGGAAGAATTGGAAGAAGGAGAAAAATGGTTTGTAGACGGATCAGCAAGGGTAATAGAAGGAAAAAAGAAATCAGGATATGCCATAGTAGATGGCAAATCTGGAGAAGTAGTAGAATCAGGGCCTCTGAATGCAAATTGGTCTGCCCAAGCCTGCGAATTATATGCAGTGCTAAGGGCACTCAAAAGATTAAAAGGAAGAAGAGGCACTGTCTTCACCGATTCAAAATACACTTAAGGAGTTGCACACACTTTTGGTAAAATATGGGAAGAAAGAGGTTTAATTAACACTTGAGGATGAGGGTTAATTCATGGGGAAATAATAAAGCAAATCCTGGAAGCAATCAGGGATCCAAAAGAAATCTCCATGTCAAAGGACACCAGGTGGGTATGCAATTCCAAAACAAAAGAAATAATTTGGCAGACAAGGAGCATTGCTCACAGTAAGTATCCCTGAGGTTCAGGAAGGGGAGACCCTGGAATATCCCCCTCACCCTTCTCAGAAGGAAATTGAGGAATATGAAAAAATAAGAGGTCAGCTAGAGTAAGGAAGGTGGAAATTACCTGATGGAAGAGAACTAGTATCAAAAGAATATACCAGGAAAATTCTGAAAAAATTGCATCAGCAAACACATTGGGGAGCACAGGCTCTAGCAAAACATTTTTTGAGATAATTTAAAATGTCTTGGGTAAAATGCCTTCCTCTAGCTCTCTTGAACATAAGAACTATGCCTCATTCAGAAACAGGATTGTCTCTGTTTGAAATGCTTTATGGAATGCCTTACAGACACGGAATGCTGGTTGGGCATCCTCAAATAGAGGATACCAAGATTCAGCCATATCTAATTGCCATAAACAGAAATTTACAGGACCTACAGAGAAAGGGGCTCATTCCTCAAAGTGCCCTTTTGGGGTTTGCTATTCACAAAATAAATCCCAGTGATGAAGTTTTGATAAAAACCTGAAAGGAAGTCCCTCTGGCACCTCATTGGGAAGGCTCTTTCACTGTCCTTCTTACTACAGATACAGCAATCAGGACTGCAGAAAAGGGTAGACGCACGCTTTAAGAGTAAAGAAGGTTGAGTCTCAAGGCACTGCCCCAAAGTGGAGAGTGTCTTTGTCTCCTGGAGACTTGAAAATCAGACTTCAACGCCACCACGAATGAAGAGAGGGGATCAGATAAGTTGTATAAAACCAAACTGTGATTGTTTTCCCTTTGTTTACTTTAAGTGTGTATACTGTAAGCATATTTGGGTTACCCATTGTAAAGGGGGGTGTAAACCAAGTGAATTGTGTACTAATTGTCTGAAAGAAGAGCAAAAAGAGA
The DNA here is from genome assembly GCF_009819655.1 of Sylvia atricapilla. NCBI lineage: Eukaryota > Metazoa > Chordata > Aves > Passeriformes > Sylviidae > Sylvia > Sylvia atricapilla. The sequence goes on along the minus strand of NC_089173.1, from coordinate 8,106,143 downwards.
CTAGCCATTTTTTCAGTAATTGCCACTAGCTTGGGTCTACTGGAGTTAAATTCTCCAGAGTGGTAACAAATATATAAAAAGGGAATAAAAGGACAATTGGATGCAGAGGCTGAAGTGCTTGATGTTGAGTGCCAAAGGACAATCAAAGTACCTTGCTACTCAGATAAGTTCAGGTGGTCCCAGTGGAGTGTCTTTAAAAGGAGGTTTGTGGCTCGGACCAACCGGACCCCAGAAACATACTCCTGCTGCCAAGAAGATGGGTTACCCCACCGTGGACTGCTACCCCATGGGCGAAGGGAAAGGCAGAGGAGTGTTGTACTGGGGAGTCCTCGTAGTCCTGAGCCTAGTCCTGAGCAAAGTGGGGGGATCCCACCCCAAGAACCTGCAGAGGCTGACCCTCATGAAGGAGTGTGAACCAGGCCTGGAAGTTACACAAAAGGGACAAACAAGAAACCTGAAGTATCAACCGCATTATGATTGTCCAGGGGATAGGAGAAAGGGATATTGTTTCTTTAATGGTACTCAATATAAAATTTGTGAATCAGAAAAAGGGGTGGTATGCCATGATCCGAGGGCAATTACTAAAAACTGGCAGTCAAAAGCACACGGAATTTACAAATGGTAAACAGGAAAGATACCAAGTATACCTATGTGTGACCAATGTAACCGGACTGTGTGGATAGGGAGGAAAAGAAAATCTATTTTTTGGGGGTACTATCAAATTAATAGACTATGCTATGACAGGAACAAATTAGAAATATGTACTATGGATGGAAAAAAATGTATTGGGTAGGAAAAAAACTAAAACATGAGGTAAAAACACTTTCAGGAAATGAACCCATACTATTGGATCTCCTCAATCAGGATGACGGTAGGGCATGTTTACAATTTGATGAGACCCTCTGTTTTCCAAAAAAATGAAGAAGGACTCGACCCTAAAAGTAAGATGCAAATAATAACACAAGAATTAAGGAGACAGGAATCAGAGGCAAAAAGAAAAAGAATTGAACAAGAAAGATTAAAAACATTAAGTGAACATTATGAGCAGTTAGAAAAACAATATAAAAATTGGGGATTACGTGCTCCAAATCAGAACCTATTTATAGATCTGATGCAGGAAATTGCCACTGAATTAGGTCTATCTAACTGTTGGATTTGCAGAGCAGAAAAATGGCCATGAAAAGGTGAGGGTTTGACTCCAGAACAACTCCTAAAATGGGACAATACCCAAATATCAAAAACTATTCAAAGACCTGAAGGGTGGATTCTAGACAAAAGAATCATTGGAACGATTTGTATCAGCAGGGAAAGTAAGGAATACACTGAATTGGTAGGCTACACCCCCTGCATATCCACCCTAGCAATAAATTCAAATAACAACTCAAAAGTCTGGCAGCCTGAACCCCCAACAGGGTTTTGGAGCCAAGAAAAAATGGACAATTGTGAATGGTTTGAGTAAATTGGATTATGTTGGTGTAAGAGTCCTGGAGCTAACCCTTACCAGTCTTTTGAAGATTTGAGAGTACTGGAAAGAGCTTGAAAATGTAAACATAAAGTGGAAAGCCCCTGATGGCATCTACTGGATATGTGGGAAAAAGGCTTATAGTGAGCTACCTCAAAAGTGGAAGGGATCTTGCACTTTGGGAATGATTGGGCCCTCATTTTTCAGTTTTACCCAGGACAGAAAGTAATCTGTTGGGGGCCCCACTGTATGAAACCTTGGATAGACAGAAAAGAGATTTGAAAAAAAGAGCTGCCTTTAGCAGGGGGAAGTCAAAAATGGAAAGAAGAAGAATGGCCTGCCGAAAGAATAATAGAATATTATGGTCCTGCAACTTAGGCAAATGATGGGAGTTGGGGATACCAAACCCCTATCTATCTTTTAAATAGACTGATAAAATTACAGACAGTAGTAAAAATAGTCTCCAACAATACCTCAGAGGCTTTGGAATTACTGGCCAAACAGCATTCTCAAATGAGGGCATTTGTGTATCAAAATAGGTTGGCCCTCGATTACTTATTGGCAGAAGAAGGGGGAGTCTCTGAAAAATTCAATGAATCAGAATGTTATATTGAATTGATAAGTATGGAGAAACAATAACAGGATTGGCAGCTGAAATTAAAAAGGTAGCCCGTGTGCCTGTCCAGAAATAAAATTCTATACTTCAGACCTCATCGTGAGACCAGCTGTTTGGGCAAAGTATCTAGTAAAAAGGTAATATTTTTTATCTTATGCTCAATAACCAGAATCATATTTCTACTTTTTCTCATCCCCTGTTTCGTTTGGCTGATTCACTCAGTGGTACAAGGCATGCAAATTGTGGCTTTACCCACTGACCCTGAACTAGCTGGAGGAAAACCTGGACAGTTTTCCAAAGCATCTAGATTAATGAAGTTAAAAGAGAGAAACAGAGTGTCAGAAGCCTTGAAAAAATTTAAAAATAAGAGTAAAAAAAAAAAAGGGAAATTTATCCTTGAAATACTGTGAGATAACACAAGATGAATAGGGGGAATATGAGGATAATTGATAAATAAACAAAGATCTGTAGAACACGAATTTATTGGATAAATAAAAAGGTGGGGGACTGTGGTAAATGTAATGGATAAATTCATGTATCAAAGATTTGGTCTATTAAAAAGCTACTCCAGGGCATCTCCGAGATTCCAAGACCTGTGGTGCAAGCTGTGAAACCACAACATTTGCAACAGAAACGACATGGCCGGACTGGAGATGGCCCATTCATCAAGGATGGGCCTCCACTTCACAGCTGCTCGACATCTGATATCAATCTCGATGGGGGATCTGGAGGATGATCAAATCAGCACCCCAAAGATGAGATCCGGGAAGACTCCTGAATCGTCTTTTCATACTTATGGGAACCTCTTTCAAGACCTCGCTTGGAAATAAAGAAATACATGAATATTTGGACTTTCAATGGACTTAGCCTCAGGAGAAATAAACCGAATAAAAAACCTTACACCAGGACCTAGAGTGAGTGGCTGAAGTTGGATGGTTACTGTCACTCTGCTCACCCAGCATTCGATCGATGTTGTCCAATTTTATTGTGGCTTTTTAATTGGGTTTTTTTTGAAATTTGCTAAATAAATTCTGTTATTTTGAATTGGCTTCTTATCATTTATAACACAGGGGACCTGACATTTTGTTTAATTTGTCATTTTATGGCAAGGAGCTACCATTGTGTTAAACATCATAACCCATGTGTTTTTATACTGCTCTGTGATTGGCTAACAGCTATTTTTTGACACTGTCATATCCACATGTTTTCAGGCACTTCTGTGATTGGCTGACCAGCCACTTCTTCCTATTTCTCCCAGAAGGATGTCAGAGCAGGAAGCCTCCCTCCCACTAAATACACAGGGTCCGACATGTTGTTTCAGTCACCATTTTATGGCAGGTAGCCACCATTTTCCAGAATGTCATGAGAGATTTCCTGACAATACCATCTACTAGCTGGCAAAATGCCTTTTCATAGATCATGTTATTATCATAATATCAGTAAAATGGATTGAATTAGGAGGAGTAAACAGCAAAAGGAAGAACACTTCTTGAAGGGAGCTTAATTTCAGAGAGATTTATAGCAAATATACTTCATTGGCAGAAATCAAGTGAAATCCTGACACCACTGCAATGAGTGGGATTTTTACCATTCACTTCACATGGCCAAGACTTCACTCACTGGGTCTGCCACCTTCCCTTGTCTCTATTCAGATGTTTTACCAATAACTTTCTTCTCTTTGTTTTAGGTGTTTTCTTTAGTAGCTTCAGACTTTCTGCCCCCTACATTCTGCTGACAATCTGAAGAGCATACAGCATCGTGGTTCTTATGGTCCCTACTTTTCAAGCTGATGCTTGCTTTAATCAAGCTGAATTGCTGGAATAATTTCAGAATGTAGTTTTCAAAACCACACCCCTTAAAAAAAAATAAAGCCAGAGAACGGTACAAAATTTTCATTTTTGAAACACCAAAAGTGTACAAAATTAAACACACACCAACATGAAAAGGAGAGAGTAATTATATATATGGACTGTCATCAGCCACTGGAGGCTGTGGTGGTGCATTCTCCCTCCCCAAGCTGCACTATGATCTCAGAAATGCCTTGGCCTTGACAAACTGTACTTGGACTAAGCCCCTCTTGAGCTTATCGGAAACGATGTCTGTTCCCAGGAACTTGTGCTGTTTAACGAGCTCTTGCTTTTTTTTAATGAACAGTCTTGGAAAGTTTTTTTGCCTGAATAACAACTCAAGTGGAATGATATTTTTGTTCTCATACTTTCAAATAAAATTTCTGACTTGAAGTGCAGACAGGATGAAACAGTATTATGAATAAAGCCAACTCTCTTGCAACCCTATAAATAGTGGTACTGAGACCCCTTGAGGTCTCCTGGACCACAGCAGGCTGTGGTCAGCAACCTCCCTCTGAGTGGGGCCTCTCAGTGCCAGCAAACTCTCAAGATTGCTGTACTTGGAGGATTGCTGAATGATGACAATGGATCCTGGGCTGATACCCTCACTCCATAAGGCTCAACCCCTCTCCTGTTGAGAAGATGCAAAGGCATCCAAAGTGAATACTTCACTGAACTAGAGGGGAATTTTTCACTGGTACCCTGTACAGACTCTTTAGGTGTGTGTGCATGCAAGTGTGCATATGCTATAGCAAATGGGCTAGGAATATTGCTCTCCTAGATTCCTAAGTACTTTAGATTTGTAAGTTAGGCCTGTGAGTTACTGTTGTGGTATAGTAAATTCTATATGAATCCTTTGCTAAATTATTTAACTTAAATTATAAATTAGATGTTGTTATGGTGCTGTTAAGTGCTGTTGGGCCTTTAGGCCATATTCTGTTTCATCCTTACCCTTTCTACCCTTTTGACACATGCACACACACACACACACACACACACACACACGCACACACGACCCCCGCCTCCACATAGTTGTTTGTTTATTCCAGTTTGGAATGATTGAGTCTGGATTTTTGTTTGTTTGCTTTTCCTTGGTGTGCATTAACCATTTAGTAAGTAGTAGAGTGAACCTTGCCACCAAACTTTGTTGTGCTGTCACTTTTATATTAAACCTGGTTTTGGTGATACCTTTGCCAGTGATTTTTTAAGCAACCTTAAATCACTCATTTGCAACAGAGGCATTCTTGTGGCTTCTTTGTGGAGCCAAAGATAACTAGCACTGGATTTCCTACAGTTCCCTTTTCCATTCCTCTGTATTTTAAGCTGTATATAACGGCCATTGCTATTTTTTTTTTAGTATTCCTTCAATTCCAGCATTTCACAAGATAAATGTAAAGAGTCTAAATGCACTAGCTAAGAAGCTGTGTGGAATTCCTTTATATTGAGTATTACTATTAATTTTTTGTAATTAAACTTTCTGTTATATATTAACTATATCGTATACCTTAATACATATACATATATATTCTATAGGATTCTATAGGAAAAATTAGAAAACTTTATAGAAAATATATTCCATAATTTTTTTTTTCAGACATTTTATACTGGTCATATTAGATTTCCGTTGGCCCTAACTGGCTTAATCTATTTTCAGTTCCATTTCATTTTTACACAAATTAGAGATGTCTTTTTATTTGTTGATGTTGCCACTAGTTATTTAGAGGGTTAAAACTAAGCCATTTTAACTGTCTTTTGGTTTTTTGGGTTTTTTCACCTAAGATTCTGGACACCAAGTTTTAGTCCAGACATTGAACAAATCATGCTACATGTTGTCAGACCCAAAAGGTTGTGGAGCAAAACCAGTATTTTGTGGTAGAGATGTTCAGCACTGTGATTCTGTATTGCTCGGAAGTAACTTCTCCTATGGCTTATTGAAATATTTTTTTAGATTAATGATCCATATTCATCCAGTTCTTGTTTATGGCTGCCTCCTTTTCTTATAAGCCCCTTTTGCACTGAAAAGGTCTTTGACCACATATCCTCAAAGGAGCAGATGCTCTTTCACATACCCTTACACTACCTGCCAGTCAGTGAGCACACTGAAGCCTTGCCTATGCATACAAATTGTCTGACTAAATATTTCAGTAATCGACAATATGAGACTGACTAAATCGGTGAAACTCAGAGTGACCTGGTGTGGAGGTGGGCGGAGCCCCAGCTGCTCTGCCCTGGAGAGAGCCAAGCTGAGGAGTCAAGGAAGAATTTCGCAACTTCACCCTGAGCCCCTAGGACAAAAAGGCAAACATCCTAGCCACGGCGACCTGTCTGGAGACCCACAAGCCCCCTCGGGATTTTATGTAGATCTGTTACAATTGATTGGTTCTGTACCCTTTTCCTCCCACCCCATAAAAACCCCTGGGTTTCCTCTGGTCGACAGAGGTTCCTCGTCCCTGGATCCCTTTCGCTGGTACCCTCTCAATAAAGTACCACCTGCGGAAATTCCATACGAGACCTCTCTCTCTCTCTCACCACGGCCGGCTAAAAGAGGGGCTAACTCACAAGGGCATGAGCTAAGAGCACTGGGCTGAAATCACTGAAAGCTGAAATCACTGAGCTGAAAAATCACTGCTCTGCCCGATGCTGAGAAGCCCCTCTGTCCAGCTGAGGAGCGCCCTGACCCCCCAAGGAGCTGTTTCTAGCGAGACATCCTTTGGGGTGGCTGTGGCCCTCTGGGTCCCAAGCGGCGGACCCCATCCACCAGCTGGCATATCTGGCGCCCGAACCGCCTCTGGATTTTGGACCCCCTGCATTCCAGTGGAGAAGCTGCGCCCCTTTGAGGGCTGAAAACAGCTGATTCGAGTGCTACCTCCTGGACCAGCCTTCGCTATGTTCTAGTACCGATCCTGACCAGGAAATTTCGCGACCCTCAATCCTCCAGCCACTCTGAGGAGTGAATTTTGGCCGGTAACCACGCAGTTAGACAATTTGGACGCAACCTCTAGGTAAGTATAAGCGCTTCTCATCTTCGGCGTCCCTTTTCTATTTTTTTTTCTTTTTATTTTTCTCTTTTTTTCTCTTTTTTCTGCTGCGTGGGGCATAGAAACCTTTTAGCATGGGGAACAAGCTTGTTAGAACACCCCCTCCTGAGAGAGATATATATCCCATCCTTAAAAATACCCTTCTTGAAAATCTATCTAAGAAAAAACTTCCAAGAAAAAACCTCAAACGTTTCACTACCTGGCTAAAACAAAACTTTCCTCATATAACGATTGATTCTCTATCCTCTAACTTCTTCTGGGATGAAGTCGGGATAAAGCTTTACAACACGCAGGCTGCGGGGGACTTCTCTGTTGCATTCTTTTATCCTGTCTTTCACACTATTGCTAAAACTGTAGAAAACCAAAAAACCCGCGCCGTGGAAATCTCCTTTTCTCCCGCCCCCACTTCCAGTTCTGCCAAAACCGGTTTGCCCTGTCCTGGGCCGCGGCCACTCCAGCCTCCAGCCTATACACATGCTAATGACCCGGCGATTACCGAGGAATCCGCGCCTCCTCCCCCCCCGCCCCCCGCCTCGGCAGCGCAGCCGACGGACGCGCTCCGCCCCGCCCCTGGACCCGCCCCCTCGCACTGCCCGCCGGCAGTCCCGACCCCGCCCCCCACCCCTGACACCGCGTGTACCCCGCCCCTCCCGCCTCCGCTGCCCGCCGCCGCCACGCCCCCCCTCGCGCCGGCGCCGATCCACCCCGCCCCCAGCGCCCCCCCGCTCTCCCCCCACCCCGCGGCTCCGGCGGTGCCAGCCACAGGCACCTCCCCCGCGAAGACCGGCCTGCCGGCTCCGCCGCCGTCCGCACAAACCCCGAGCGCGGCACCCACACCGCCTCCCAGCGCTGCCCCGCAACCACCCTCGATCCTGCCGACCCCCGCCGCCCACACCTCCCGCGCGTCAGAGCAGCCGCAGCCGCATGTGCATGCTCCCTCCGCGGTCCCGTGCTGCGCGCCCCCCCCTGCCCCGGACATCCTGGGTCCTGCAGATGGCTCCTGCCGCCCCTCTCTCCCCCTCCCCCTCCCTCCCACCGCAGAAGTGACCACGGGAGCCGCAGACCCCTGCTGCCATCCCTTCCCCCCCACCCCACTCAACGTTCTACATGCTGCTGTCACACGGACCCCCCTCACCGCCGCGACCCCCTCCCTTCCCATCCCCCCAGACACCCCTCTCCCCCCTCCCCACCTCCCCTGCCCAATGAAAAGCCGGCATCCCGAATTCGCCGTGCAAAAGTTCCTGCTACAGCTTATTCATCCTCCGATAGCACCTCATCTGATTCAGACTCTGATCCAGATGACCATTGGGTACAGACACGTAGGCAAGCAACACAAGCAGAGGACTGGGATATAGCCCAAAACATCACAGCTTTCCCAGTCATATTAGGAAAAGGCAAAAGAGGAGGCTCTTAACACATAAAGACATGGGAGCCTATTCCTTACAAGGAACTCAAAGAACTCTGTACAGCAGCAAAAGAACATGGTAGAAGTTCTCACTTTTTTAAAAATTACTGGAAGCTACCTTCTCTGCTTACACATTTGTACCACATGATATTAAAAATATTATCACCTGCCTTCTTACCCCTACTGAATACATGTTATGGGAAAGATGGTGGAAAAAACACTTAAAAACAATATCAGACACCTATCATAATGATCCAAATCAGAGGAACCTAACAATTGAGCAACTTGCTGGAGAAGGTGACCTCCAGAAACCCCTAGACCAAGCAAACACGCTGCCTGAAGCAGCTCTACAAGACATAGCTACTGCTGCAAAGACATCACTGCTCCTCACACCTGATGACTCTGTTCCTACACAGCATTTTTCTAATATCAAGCAGGCAGTAAATGAAAGCTTTGTCCAATTTATAGACAGACTTAAATTAAGCCTGGAAAAACAGATAGAAAGCCCAGAGGGGCGAAAAGAACTTTTAACAAAACTTGCTATGACTAATGCAAATGAACAATGTAAAACTATTTTAAGAGCTTTACCCTTAGATACTGAACCAACTATTGAACTGATGGTAGAAAGCTGCGCACGCTACGCATCCACGGAGAACAACATGACCCAGGCACTTGTCAAAGGTATTGTAGATGGAGTTTCTGGTGCTTTTGCAGTAGCACTGTCAAAGGAGAATTCCCGTTGTTACCTGTGTGGAGAACTTGGACATTTTATCAAGACGTGTCCAGAGAAATCACCCATCCAGGACTGTCGCATCCAGAGGTACCAGAGACCCCAGCAGTACCAGCAGCATCCGGGAAACTCCCAGCAGGGCGCGGTCAGGCCCCGCGTCCGAACAACAAATCAAAGGCCACACCATCCCACCCAAGAGCCGAGAGAGTGGAGACATCGAGGCACACCATCCCAGGGGATCCCAGAACACGAGAAGGACCCAACATACGGAGCCTCACAGACGGGAACGCGTCGCCAGTTGGTAACATCGCTGTCTCTTAACCTTGTCGAGAAATGTTTTTATCGTATCCCCACAGGAAAATACGGACCCCCAGGAGGCCCGTCGGACATCCTTATCCTGAGTGACACCTTCCGAGGCCCAGAGCAAATTTCTGTACTGCCGGAATTACAAACTGTGCTTCCTGGACAAGAAATTCTTGTTCAGCTTTGCTGCACGGACCCTCCCTTTTTTCTTTCACAGGGAACACCGATAGCACAAGCCTTCTTGCTTCCACGGAACCACCCGGAACAGCTCCCACTCAACCCGACAGTGATGTGGGCACAGATTGTGGGCCCAAATAGGCCAATCATCGAGTGCACCTTGTTCTGCAAAGGAGAGAGAGTCCACCGACCAGGTCTGCTCGACACAGGCGCGGACATTAGCATCCTGGCCCGCTCTGAGTGGCCAGACAACTGGGAACTGGAGCCAGTGGCAGGTGTGATCTCGGGGATTGGTGGAGCTGCTGTTTCCATGAGAAGCAAACACAATGTTGTCATCAAAGGACCCGAGGGCAAGATGGCAACCACCCGGCCTTACGTGGTAAGGGCCCCCATCACCCTATGGGGCCGAGACCTCCTATCCCAATGGGGGGCATCCATCCGAATCTCTGACCAGGATTTCTGATTGGGGCCACTGAGAGAAGCGCACCACCAGCCACTCCCCAGCTTACCTGGAAAAGTGATACACCAACCTGGACTGAGCAGTGGCCCCTGTCAAAAGAAAAACTGCGTGCACTAGAGAACCTGATGGAGGAGCAACTTGCCAAAGGACATATCACGGAGACGACCAGCCCCTGGTACTCTCCCGTTTTTTTATTGAAAAAGCCCGGCACAGACAAATGGAGATTACTCCAGGATCTACGCAAAATTAATGAACTCATTGAAGACATGGGACCCCTCCAACCCGGCCTACCATCACCATCGATGCTGCCCTGAGATTGGATGCTTACCATCATTGATATAAAGGACTGTTTCTTCCATATCCCGCTTCACCCACAGGACTCTCCACGGTTTGCCTTCTCTGTTCCATCTCTCAACCAACAAGCCCCGCTCAAGAGATACCACTGGCTGGTCCTTCCACAAGGAATGAAAGCATCGCCCTCGATATGCCAATGGTACGTTGCACACATCCTGTCTCCCATCAGGACCCTATTCCCAGAAGCAATAATCCACCACTATATGGACGATATCCTAATCTGTGCGGCAGAAAAAACCTACCTGGACAAAGCTGTTAAAAAGACTATTGAAACCATAGAAGCAGCAGGGTTTGAGATTCGTGAGGACAAAGTGCAGCACACCAGCCCATGGACGTACCTCGGCCTCCTTATCCGTGAGAGGACCATCGTACCCCAGCAACTCACCATCCGAGACAACCCAAAGACTCTAAGGGACTTGCACAGCCTGTGTGGATCTATAAATTGGATACGCCCCCTGCTGGGGGTAACAACAGAAGACCTCGCCCCCCTCTTCAATCTTCTCCGGGGCAATGAGAGCATGAACTCTCCCTGCACCCTCACGCCAGAAGCCCGAGACTCCATCGCCAGAGTCCAGGAAGCCCTGTCTTCACGTCAGGCCCATCGCGTCGAGCCCAGCCTGCCTCTCCTGTTTGCTGTTTTGGGCAAAGCCCCTCGATTTCATGGACTGATCTTCCAATGGGACTCCCAACTCAGAGACCCTCTGCTGATACTCGAATGGATCTTTACAAACAACCAACCCACAAAGACAATCACCACCTTCCAAGAAATAATAGCATATTTAATAAAAAAAGGCCAGGACTCGCATCCGTTCACTTGCAGGGTGTGAGTTTGCATGCATATACTTGCCATTAACTGCTGGAAATCTAGAGGATTTGCTTCAGACCAATGAGAGCCTCCAGTTTGCCCTAGATATCTACACAGGAAGAATTTCCATTCATATGCCAAAACACAGACTTTTCAATCGCAATGTAGCCTTCCATCTGACCCCAAAATTAGTACAGAGCCGGACACCCTTGGAAGCCATAACTGTCTTCACAGATGGCTCCGGATCATCCCACAAATCAGTAATGACTTGGCAGAACCCAAAGACTCGAGAATGGGAGTCAGACATCCAAATAGTGGACGGATCTCCACAAATCGCAGAACTAGCAGCTGTCGTTAGAACCTTTGAGAAATTCAAAAATGAACCTTTTAATTTAGTCACAGATTCAGCCTATGTTGCTGGCATAGCTATGAGAGCTGAACATGCTCTCCTCAAAGAAGTCCCTAATGCAAAATTATACCAATTAATTTCTACACTCATTCATTTAATCTCCCACAGAAAACAGCCTTACCATATCATGCACGTAAGATCGCACACTGACCTTCCTGGTCCCATTGCAGAAGGGAACAGGAGAGCAGATGCGCTGGCCATGCCAGCAGAGATTGCAAATGTCCCTGACATCTTTGCCCAGGCAAAACTGTCACACATGTTCTATCACCAAAATGTACCTGCCCTCATCAGGATGTTCAAGCTCTCGAAAGATCAAGCAAGAGCCATCGTCGCAATGTGCCCAAACTGCCAAAACTACCAAATACCATCTATGGGTACTGGAGTTAATCCCCGTGGACTGAACAGCTGCCAACTGTGGCAAACTGATGTGACCCACTTCCCATCCTTTGGGAGATCCAAATATGTGCATGTGTCAGTTGACACATTTTCTGGAGCAGTGTTTGCATCGGCTCATGCGGGAGAAAATGCCACCCACACCATCAAACACTTTCTCTTGGCATTCTCCACCCTGGGAGTCCCCAAAGAAATCAAGACAGATAATGGCCCAGCCTATGCCTCCCGAAAGCTGAAAGATTTCTTCAATCAATGGGGGGTAAGACATAAGAGAGGTATACCCAGCAACCCCACAGGGCAAGCCATCATTGAAAGGACTCACCAAACCCTCAAAAGAACCCTCCACCAGCAGCGGAGAGACACAGAAATTCTGTCGCCTGTAGAAAGACTCTGTAAGGCTCTCTATGTCATCAACTTCCTAAACTGTACATCATCAGAGCCTGACCCTCCAATACTCCACCACTTCTCAAATTCATCCCAAGCTAAGCTTAAAGAAAAACCACCAGTGCTGGTAAAGGATCCTGAAACACACCAGATCTCGGGCCCTTTCAAATTGATTACCTGGGGGAGAGGCTATGCCTGTGTCCAACTGCCATCTGGCCCAAAATGGTTTCCAGGAAAGAACATTAAACCATACCTGAGCCCTGCTAATAATGCTCCCACAAACACAGACAAAAATCCTCCCGAGTCAATCACAAGACCTCGTCAAAACCAGACCAGCTCGGCTTGGAGACGGAGACGTCGCCAGATGACCCCAGACCAGAAAAGAAACCATCCCGTCACCCAACAGCAGATGAGACAGAGCCGAGCAAGATGCCCAGAAAAAAAACCCCAAGCCATAGGCCAGAAATAGTCTGACCAAAAGTTGATCCCCAGTTTATGTGTTTAACACCCCCTTTTTCACCCCAAATTATTCCCTTCCCTCAACCCCTGCTGTTCTGGGTTGAGCTGCCTCCTATCCCGTATATCCATCCCATATCTTGGATATGTTGTTATGTCTCGCAGCTGTACCCCGCCCTCTTGGGCGGGAGCCTGCAATTCCTTCTCTCTTTTTTCTTGCTTGGCTTTCGGCTCTTGCTTCAGCTAGCTCGGCTGCTTTTGCCTTCTTCGCTTTGCTTCGCTCTGCTCTCCGGCTGCCCCTGCCGCCGTTTTTCTTCTCCCCCCGCTGCTTCTGTTTGGTTTTTTTTTCCCTCCTTCCTTTCTCTGTCCCCCCCTCCCAAGGTTTGAACCGGCTCCGGACCTGACCTGACCTGAGAAGTTGGAGAAGACCCGGGCCAGACAGAGACGCGTCAGCACCCTCCACATCCTCACAGTAACCTGTCTTTTCCCACTATTCGGTGTTGGGGAGTGTATTTTTGTCAATAAACTGGTTTTTCCACTTTCCTCCGAGGTATTTTCCTTCCCGAACCCAGGGCTGGGGGGAGGAAGGGGTGGTGGAGGTTTGGTTTAGGGGACTCCTTTTGGAGGTTCTTCCCTAATTTACTCCAAACCAGGACATTTCTTGGTGCGTTCGCCGGGAAACAGGCCATAGAAAGTGGAAAAACCTTAATAATAATATTGGTGGTTCTAGTTGTTTTGTGAGTGTATTGGGATGGTTTTTCCTGGATTCATAATGTCATTCGGGGTGAAAGCCTGCCAATATTTCTGGTCCCCAGGGGTTTTTGAGGTCTTAATACCTCTGTGGTACCTACGGTTATTACCTTACATAGAAAAAGTTCTGGTATTGCTACTAATACGTAGTTTTTGGGGCCGTGGGGCACTAACCAGAATATTCATTGGGCTGGGCTTGCTTGTGATGCTTTATAGAAGGGCTGTTAAGATGCTTAAATCTGTTCCGGAAGTGTATAGTTTGTTGTTATGGTGGTGCATTCAGTTTGTTAGAGGAGAAGCAGGGGGAGGGTTTTTTCAGCCTCTGTCTTCCCTCTTCTCCTTTGAATTTTTCACATCTCTATTAGAAAATGTTCAGTTTCCCTTGAGTGTTAAAGAGACCATCTTTCTGGCATTTAATCTACTAAGTCTTTTCTATACTGTCTGCAGTTTATATAAAATGAAAGCTGAGATTTCTAAAAGAGCTAATGAGACTCCTGATTTAGGGGTAAAGCCAACAAAGAGCAATCTTGAGTGGAGTGGGAAATGGGAAGATATGGGCCAAATTTTAAAGGAATTTTCTGATCCTATAGTCTGGGACTTCCCATCTGAACAAATTCAGAACCCAGCTGAGGTGGCGAAGTATTTGAAAGAGAAGTGCTGTGGTAATACTAAGGAGAAAAGGATTGTTGCAGTGAGCTGGGCCCTGGCATATGTTTACCATACTCTGCTAGATACTGAAGGACAGCAGATAAAAGAAAGGGAACAGGGAGATAAGCTAGTTACCACCCCAGTCACTCAGGCTGCAGCTAATATCCTGGGCTCCGGGCCAACAGCTAAACCAGACAGGGAGTCTAAGACACTGGCAGTCGCCGGGGCAAAGAGAGCACGAAAGACTGATCGACCAGTAGAGGATGATGATGATGATGAAGGTGAAGGGCCCTCAAGGCCGCCTGAGGACACTCAACCAGAAGCTGGACAAACTGACGTAAAATCAGAAGCCGAACTAACTGACACCCGATTGGGAGCCGGACCAACTGGCCTAAGATCAAATGTCCAACCAGCTGGCACAAGATCAGGACCCACTATTGATGCTTTTTCCCTGAAGGACCTTCGAGGTTTGAGAAAGGACTACACCCGACGACCAGATGAGTCTATAATTAGTTGGTTAGTCCGTCTCTGGGATGCTGCAGGTGAAGCTACAATTCTGGATGGCACTGAAGCAAGGCATTTGGGCTCCCTGTCACATGATCCAGTTATTGACCAAGGAATGATGAGGGAGGCTACCCCTTGCAGTCTCTGGGAATGAGTCCTGGGAAGTGTGGCACAAAGATACCTGTGTGCAGACGATCTCTACATGCAGCAGACCCAGTGGAAGACCATAGAACAAGGGATTCAACGCTTGAGAGAAATGGCAGTGGTGGAGATTATCTTCTCAGATGACCTAAACACTAGGAACCCAGACTTGGTACCATGTACACCCGTGATGTGGCGAAAACTTGTACGACTTGGACCATCTGAATACGCTTCTGCTCTAGCAATAATGAAGCGGGAGGAGACACATGAAATCATGCTCGATATGGCAAGGAAGCTTCGAGCATATGCTGATGCAGTACATGGCCCAACTCACGCCAGGATTGCAGCTGTGGAAACACGACTGCAGAAATTGGAAGATAAATTAGAGGAAAATCACAAAAAACTCAGGGAAGAGATTAGGGAGGACTTCCTCCACATTTTGGCCGTTCAAATTAGAGACCCTGGTGTTCAACGCGGGCCTACCTCTGTTGGGGAGAGAAGGCGCACTCCGCGAACCGAGTTGTGGGTCTTCTTGCGTGA
The DNA here is from genome assembly GCF_009819655.1 of Sylvia atricapilla. Lineage (NCBI taxonomy): Eukaryota > Metazoa > Chordata > Aves > Passeriformes > Sylviidae > Sylvia > Sylvia atricapilla. The sequence continues at coordinate 8,090,721 of NC_089173.1, read as the reverse complement.
AGCTGGGGAGGACATGAGGAGGTAGGACGGAAAACACACTGCTGCTCTGGCACAACGGGTGCGTAAATTGAAAGAAGGTAGGATTCAAAGAGGAAGTCCTACTAAACAGAGAGCAGCACCAGTTGTCTGCAGCCGGGACGATGATGATATGTCTGATCCCCTGGAGGGAACCTCTAGGACATATGTCCAAGGAAAGAAAGATAATCAGGCTTAGAGGGGCCCTGCCTCTAGCCAGGTAGAGATTGGGGAGAATCGTATGTTTTGGACTGTGTGGATTCGATGGCCTGGCACATCGGCGCCACAGAGACATGAGGCTTTGGTGGACACTGGATCTCAATGTACTTTGGTGCCATCGGAACATGTGGGGGCAGAACCAATTTCCATTGCCGGGGTGACAGGGGGAGTACAAGAGTTGACTTTGTTGGAGGCTGAGGTGAGCCTGACTGGAAAGGACTGGCAGAGACACCTGATTGTGACCGGCCCAGAGGCCCCGTGTATTCTGGGCATAGATTTTCTTTGGAATGGGTATTTCAAAGACCCAAAGGGATTCAGATGGGCATTTGGAATAGCATCTGTAGAAACAGAGGGTGTTAAGCAACTGAACACCCTGTCTGGACTATCGGATGACCCATCTGCTGTGGGATTGTTGAAGGTGGAAGATCAGCAGGTGCCAGTCGCCACTTCTATAGTACATCGACGGCAGTATAGAACAGTTCGAGATGCAGTGATTCCCATCCACAAAATGATTCGTGAGTTGGAGAGCCAAGGGGTGGTCTGTAAAACCCACTCACCCTTTAACAGCCCCATCTGGCCTGTGCGCAAGTCGGACGGAGAATGGAGGTTGACTGTGGACTACAGGGCATTGAATGAAGTGACTCCACCACTGAGTGCTGCCGTGCCGGACATGCTGGAACTCCAGTATGAGCTGGAGTCCAAGGCAGCAAGGTGGTATGCCACTATTGACATCGCCAATGCCTTTTCTCTATTCCTCTGGTTGCAGAATGCAGGCCTCAGTTTGCTTTCACCTGGAGGGGTGTGCAGTATACTTGGAATCGACTGCCCCAGGGATGGAAGCACAGTCCTACCATTTGTCATGGATTGATCCAACCTGTATTGGAAGAAGGTGAGGCTCCAGAACATCTGCAATACATCGATGACATCATTGTGTGGGGGAACACTGCAGATGAAGTGTTTGAAAAAGGAGAGAAGATTATCCAGATTCTCTTGAAAGCTGGCTTTGCCATCAAGAAGAGCAAAGTCAAGGGACCTGCTAGAGAAATTCAGTTCCTGGGAATTAAGTGGGAAGATGAACGGCATCAGATTCCCACTGATGTCATCAATAAGATCACAGCGATGTCTCCACCAACTAACAAGAAGGAGACACAAGCTTTCCTAGGTGTCATAGGTTTTTGGAGGATGCATATTCCAGAATATAGTCAGATTGTAAGCCCTCTCCACCTGGTAACTCGCAAGAAAAACACTTTCCAGTGGGGCCCTGAGCAGCAACACGCTTTTACTCAGATCAAACAGGAGATTGCTCACGCGGTAGCCCTTGGCCCAGTCAGGATGGGACCGGACGTAAAGAACGTGCTGTATTCTGCAGCCGGGAGCCACGGTCTGTCCTGGAGCCTTTGGCAGAAGGTGCCTGGGGAGACTCGAGGCTGACCACTGGGGTTTTGGAGTCGAAGTTACCGAGGGTCGGAAGCCAACTATACTACAACAGAAAAGGAAATTCTAGCAGCCTATGAAGGGGTTCGGGCTGCCTCAGAGGTTATAGGTATGGAAGCACAACTCCTCCTGGTACCCCGACTACCAGTGCTAGGGTGGATGTTTAGAGGAAAGGTTCCCTCCACCCACCACGCCACCAGTGCTACCTGGATCAAGTGGATTGCCCTCATTGTACAACGCGCTCAAGTTGGGAAATTGACTCGCCCTGGAATTTTGGAAGTAATTACAAACTGGCCTGAAGGTAAAAGTTTCAGTGTTGCATATGAAGAACAAGAACCAGTGACCCGGGTTGAGGAAGCTCCGCCATACGACCAGTTGCCAGCAGAGGAAATATGTTACGCTTTATTCACCGACGGTTCCTGCCGTGTCATAGGGATGGGTCGGAGGTGGAAGGCAGCTGTATGGAGCCCCACACGACAGGTCATAGGGGTCGCTGAAGGAGAGGGTGGATCCAGTCAATTTGCTGAACTCAAAGCCATTCAACTGACCCTAGATATTGCAAAGAGAGAGAAGTGGCCCAGGCTCTATCTATACACTGATTCTTGGATGGTAGCCAATGCTCTGTGGGGATGGCTGAAGAAATGGAAAGAGGCAAACTGGCAGCGTAGAGGAAAACCAATTTGGGCTGCTGAAGAGTGGAAAGATATCGCTGCCCGGTTAGAAACCCTACCTGTGAAGATTCGCCATGTAGATGCCCATGTCCCCAAGAGTAGAGCTAATGAGGAGCAGCAAAATAATCAGCGGGTAGATCAAGCTGCAAAGATAGGGGAGTTGAAGATAGATCTTGACTGGGAGCACAAGGGAGAGTTATTTCTAGCACGATGGGCCCATGATGCCTCAGGTCACCAAGGTAGAGATGCCACCTATAAGTGGGCACGAGACCGAGGGGTGGATTTAACCATGGACAGCATTTCTCCGGTTATCAGTGACTGTGAAATATGTGCTGCCATTAAGCAAGCAAAGCGGATGAAGCCTCTCTGGTATGGAGGGCGGTGGTCTAAGTACAAGTATGGGGAGGCCTGGCAGATTGATTACATCACACTGCCTCAAACCCGCCAAGGCAAGCATCATGTGCTGACCATGGTAGAAGCCACCACAGGATGGTTGGAAACCTATCCTGTGTCTCATGCTACAGCCCGCAACACCATCCTGGGCCTTGAAAAGCAGGTCCTTTGGAGGCACGGCACTCCCGAGAGAATTGAGTCAGACAATGGGACTCATTTCAAAAATAATCTTATTAAAACCTGGGCTAGGGAACATGGTATTGAATGGGTATATCATATCCCCTACCATGCACCAGCCGCGGGTAAAGTGGAGAGGTACAATGGGCTGTTAAAAACCACCCTGAAGGCGTTGCGTGGAGGGTCCTTAAAAAACTGGGAGCAGCATTTAGCAAAAGCCACCTGGTTAGTTAACACTCGAGGTTCCACCAACCGAGCGGGTCCTGCTCAGTCCCAGCACCTTAATGTAGTAGATGGAGATAAAGTCCCAGTGGCCCATGTTAGAGGTTTGTTGGGAAAGACAGTATGGATCAACCCCGACTCGAGTACAGGCAAACCCATCCGTGGAGTTGTCTCTGCTCAAGGACCGGGTTGTACATGGTGGATAATGCAGAAAGATGGAACGATGCGATGTGTACCTCAGGGAGATCTGAATATGGGGTAAGATTGATATGTGCTGAATGTTACTACCATTGTCTGCGTGTTAGATCAGTTAGACATGAAACAGAAGAAAATGTGTAAGTGTCGAAGGTCTGAGCAAGTAAGACGGATGGAAATGTGTAAGTGTTAAAGGTCTGAGTAAGTGAGATGAAAGTTTTAATTGGATGGATATATGGGATAAGGGGTGGAATGTTCTGGGTTGACCTGCCTCCTATCCCGTATATCCATCCCATATCTTGGATATGTTGTTATGTCTCGCAGCTGAACCCCGCCCTCTTGGGCGGGAGCCTGCAATTCCTTCTCTCTTTTTTCTTGCTTGGCTTTCGGCTCTTGCTTCAGCTAGCTCAGCTGCTTTTGCCTTCTTCGCTTCGCTTTGCTTCGCTCTGCTCTCCGGCTGCCCCTTGGAGAAGTCCCGGGGCTTGCAACAGACGCGTCAGAACCCTCCTCATCACAGTAACCCGTCTTTTCCCACTATTCGGTGTTGGGGAGTGTATTTTTGTCAATAAACCGGTTTTTCCACTTTCCTCCGAGGTATTTTCCTTCCCGAACCCAGGGCTGGGGGGGGGAAGGGGTGGTGGAGGTTTGGTTTAGGGGACTCCTTTTGGAGGTTCTTCCCTAATGTACTCCAAACCAGGACACCTGCCAAACCTCCCTAATCCCCAAAAACCCTCCCCCTCTCACCACAAAGCTAATCGCTCTTGCTTATATTCCCTCTCAGAAGCCCCATCCCTGTTTCAAAGATGAAATCTTTCTGTGCTGATGCTGTCCTCATCGCTGCCTGGATGCTCTCCACCTTGCCTCATGCCTGCAGCTGGGTCGTCCCACAGCCTAGCCACAACATTTAGGTAACCCTAGAAAAAACACTCCAACAAGACAATCTGTGCCTGTCTATGGGAAGCGTAGATAACCCACTTTCCACATGTCTGGTAGGAATTCCCTTTGTAGCAGATGACTGGCCCATCACTAACTCAGAAATCCTCCGCACCACAGGTAAGAGACCCAACCCAGTAGATACTTGGGATGAGTGGACCAAAATTCTGCCAGATGCCAAAGATGAACCCCAAGAATTAAACCTGCTGGGGTCCTCTAAGGCAACATATTGTATCAAATTCTATTTCAGACACAAGAAATCAACACTGGCCAGGAATTGACCAGGCAAAAAACACTTACAGAAGAGACATATCACCAATTAATAAAGCTTAGAATAACCATGATTGGTGCAACTATACCAGTCACATGCTTTCTATGTCCACTCTCCACCCCAAAGTGCTACCCAAAGGGATGTTTTTTATCTGTGGTGACAGAGTATGGGCTGGGATTCCCTCACGCCTCCAAGGGGGCCCCTGTAGCCTTGGAAAGCTTTCTACTCTCACTCCAAATATTACACTACTACATAACTGGAGGAAAGCAAAGGTATCCACACGCCAAAAGAGATCCTTTTCAGAGTATGATGCAAACTGTGACAGTCATATTTACAACATACACTGGGTAGAGCGAATTGCAGTTTCTGTGTTCACCCCTTGGTTAGCTGCGCTTAAAGCCCTTGGTGATATAGATCACCTGGGGTGCTGGCTCAGTAAGCAAGCCAATGCCACATCTGCTGCCTTAAGTGATCTTTTAAAGGATGAGGAGACCACCAGACAAGCAACCCTCCAAAACCACGCGGCGATTGATTATCTGCTGCTTGTCAATGGACACGGATGCCAGGACTTTGAAGGAATGTGCTGTTTCAACCTTTCTTCACACTCAACATCCATCCATGCAAACATACAGAAACTAGAAGGATTAGAAAAAGACATAAAACCAGAAAAGTCTCTGGACTGGATCAACAACCTCTTTGGACAATGGGGATTGACAGGATGGGTGGCCACCTTGGTTAAAAGTGTTTTATGGATTTTCATTGTGATTGTTATTGTATTGCTTATGTTTTCATGCCTCCTACGCTGCTTTAAAAGAATGGCTGGTGAGGCTTTTTTACTAAATATAAAAGGAGGAGTTGTGGGGGTGGGCGAAGCCCCAGCTGCTTTGCCCTGGAGAGGGCCACGCTGAGGAGTTAACAAAGAATTTCGCAACTTCACCCAGAGCCCCTAAGGCAAAAGACAAACTTTCTAGTCACGGCGACCTGTCCGGAGACCCACAAGCCCCCTCGGGATTTTATGTAGATCTGTTACAATTGATTGGTTTTGTACTCTTTTCCTCCCACCCTGGTGTCCCATAAAAACCCCTGGGTTTCCTCTGGTCGGCAGAGGTACCTCGTCCCTTGTTAGGAGGGAGGCTGAGAATTAATTCATGCCTATAATAAGATTTTATAGAAAGTGCTGAAAGTTATATGAAGCACCCCTTTTGTAAAATTCAGAGTGCAAACTCAGGGAGAGACTTCATTTGCATTCAAAGGCACAGAGCAAAGTTCAGAACCAAGGTGGTAGACTTCATTTGCACTTGAAGGCACAGGGTGAAATAGCATTTTCTTGAAACGAGACAAGGAGCGATCATCATCTGACTACCACACCCAAGCCACCTGGCACCCACGCCACCTGGCACCCACGTCACCTGGACCCCCGTCGCCACCTGGACCCCCGTTGGGCCAGAGGGAAGAGACGAAAAGACTTCAGTAAACAACTATGCAATGCAAGAGATAACACCATATCAGGACGACTGAGGAGATTTACATCCTGGATCTAGCCTGAGGGCACAAAAACTGTATAAAAATTAAGATCCAGCAGCAGTTTCTCGTGAACAAGAGATGGACTGTTTTACCAGATAGACCGTTAGTCCAACCTTGTCTCACCAGGTGCTGAGTCCCGGGGCTCGACATCTACAACAAACAATTGTATTTTTGGTGGTGGGCTTTTTTTATTTCTTTGTAACCAAATTGACTTTAATAAATTTCTTTATATAAAATAATTCGGCTATTTCGCTTATAACAGAATTGGTGACTTTCCCGACGTGATTTCCAGTCTTGGAACCGGAATTCTCTCGGCGTTTTGGGGGGCGCCCCACTGCTTTTCAAGCGGCCCAAAACGATACGAGAAGCATCTCCGGGAACCAGTTGGAAATCGAGCAAATTCCGACAAAAAGCCACTACCAAAAAGAGGAAAGCTAGCTAGCAAAAAGGCTCTCAGGGAACTCACGAAGAACCCAGGATAGGGGTGTCCTCAGGTTGCCACGGCAAGAATTTGCTCATAAAAATCTGAAGTGCACAAAGAATCCACGGAGGAAAAGGAAACGTAAGTACTTTGTGGTTGAGCGGTGTGACCGGGTGTGAGTGTATATGTGTGAATGAGACGTGATTTATCACGAAGTGAAAGGGACCTGAGGACCGCATTTCCCACCTCCCGCGAGGGACTGGGTCGGGCCAAAGGGAAGCGATTGTGGAGAAAACCTCAGAGCTCGAGGGGTTTTTTTTTGGTCACAAGTGGGCCGAAGGGAAGGGGACGTTCTTTTGAGTTCGGGAACTGGTAAACCTTCGGTGCCGGGACGGGGTTCCGTCAGGATGAGTATTCGTCAAAAAAAAGAAAAAAGGAGAGCCGAGTGCCAATAGAAAGCCCCCTCAGACGGTTCCTGGCGGTGGGTGAGTACTTTGGTAAAATTATTAAAATTTGAGGTACCTGTAATATTTCCAGCTCCACATACGCATAAGTATTGGTAAAATGGGACAGAGGAAAAGCAAAACGCAAAAGAAATCTAATAGAGAGTTGAATAAGGGAATCCCAGAGATTCCCTCAGACAGTCCATTAGGGTTAATGTTACAGCACTGGGAAGAGAGCCCTAGGAGGAAGCACAAATCTAAAGAAAGAATGATACATTTTTGTATGAAAATCTGGGGTGGCAGAGAAATTGGGAACCATGTGGTTTGGCCCGTGTTCGGGACCTTTGAACAATGGACATGCCAAGCATTAAACACATATGTCCAGGGCAAAGAACCAAGGAATCAGGAAGAAAAGGAATATGCAGACCTATGGAGGGAAGTTGAGGTCAGACTGTATCCAGTACAGACCAATAGCCCAGCTAAGGGTTCAAGGGATACGTGGGATCCCTTAGACAATTTACCCCCTCCCTACCTAAGACCCCCGCCCCAACCTCCACAAGCCGGGAATCCCCCAGCCCCTCTTGCACCACCTGACCCACAGCCGCAGCCAGTAGTGGCTTCGGCACCCCCATTGGAGCAAATACCACAAGCGGCTGAAACCTGGCCGCAGGAACCTGCCCCCCCCCCCCCCCACGGGGCCTATTGCCGCGCCGATGCCCATCCCCCTTCCCCAGCCGGCTGCGTCCGCGCTGAAGCCGGCAAAGGCACCTACACCAAGCCCCCCAACTCCGCCAAAACGACACCAGCCCAGCCGGTTAGGAGATCACAAAGGAGATTACACAGTATAGACGAAGAGGAGGGGGAGGACGAGGAGGGACATAAACACGGTATGTTCCCATTAAGGGAGGTACCAAACGGGATGGGAAACATAAGCTATGTAAATGTCCCGTTAAACAGCATGGACATTCGAGCATTCAAGAAGGAGATGGGAGGGCTGATGGAGGATCCATGGGGGGTGTCGGATCAGCTGGATGAATTTTTGGGAACCAGCATACACTCTTTTGAGGATATAGCTGCGATCCTTAGGATTTTATTCAATCCTGAGGAAAGAGAAATGATAAGGCAAGCGGGAATTCGGGAATGGGAATGTAGAAACCCACAGGGACCCCCAGGGGAGGTGAAATGGCCCCGCCTACCCCCTGGGTGGAGTGCTCAGACAGTGGAAGGGAGACAGAATATGATAGATCTCAGGAACATGGCAATACAAGGGATAAAAGAAGCAGTACCCCGAGGGAAGAATATTAGTAAAATATTAGGAAAATGCCAGCGGAAGGATGAGACCCCCATCGAATGGTTAGAGACTTCGGTCAGGTTTAAAAATGTACTCAGGCACGGAACCCTGACTCCCCAATCGGAGAAGTAGTACTCAAGATACAATTTGTGGGGAGAGCTTGGGAGGACATACGGAAAAAAATAGAAAAGATGGAAAACTGGCAGGACAAAGGCTTGCAAGAATTACTAAGAGAGGCACAGAGAGTGTACATGAGACGGGAAGAAGAGCAACAAGTTGTGCAAGCGAAAATTCTCGTTGCAGCAGTGAGGGAAGCTCAAAAACGGGAACCTCAGACAGAAGGGAGGGGGAAGGGAAGGATTAACATTCAGAAACTGAAATGAATAAAATGTAAGAAATTCCCTTTTTTTGACACAGTCTGTCATTTGTTAAGAAAGTTATGCTGTTTAAAATGTTATGCCAGTTGTAACCTGTCTGTTAAGGAAGTTATGCTGTTTGTACCAAAATTTGTACCCTCAAAACCTTATTCCAAGTTGTATACCCCCTCTAAAACCCCGGGTTCCCTTCCCCTTCCGTCGGGCTAGGCTGTCCCCATTCCCCACCAGCTCCTCGAACTGCTGGCCCCGCCTAATAGGAAAATCCAAGGACTTCCATGGTGCATCGCTCCAAACCGAAGTGCAGTTGCCGGCAAGTGGACCCAAAAGCCAGGACCCAGCACAAAATCCAGATAAAAGGGAAACACTACAACAACGAGAAGACCCTCAGCTACCTAAGGACTGAATTCTGCTTCTGCCGCCTTGCCACGACCACAAAGAGACTGGGAAGAAGCGACCCCCCTAGACCACACGAGCCCAGTTGGGTTGCCGGGGATTCCCGCGAGACCGGAACACCCGACTCTGCTGCGGCGAGAGCAGCAGATTCGCCTGACACCTGATCCTCAGCGGCGACAGGAGCGAGGGCGGCGACAGGAGCAGCGGCGGCGCAGGCGACCCCTCGAGTTCCCCCTTGAAAGAGCTGACTAATAAAGGCTTTTCAAAGGAGAAGGTCTCCTGGCCCGTTTATAACAGAAACCACAGTCTATGCCTCCAAGGAGGGAGGTGGGGAAACAAAAAGAGACCCGTTCTTGTCACTATTGCGACAAGAAGGGACACCTTAAAAAGGACTGTTTGAAAAGGAAAAAAGAGGAAGAAATGTTCAAGGAAGACTAGGGGTGTTAGGGGCTCTATTTTTTAGGGTCCCACTCCATTAAGGAGCCCTTGATAACTCTGGGGGTGGGGCCAAGGAGGGAGAGTTATGTTTTTTTAATTAATTATGGGGCAGAAAGAAGTACTTTCCGAAAATTGCCGGCAGGGTGCACTAAAAGTAGAGAAACAGTGTTTGTCATCGGCGCGAAGGGCGAACCGTTCAAGGTTCCGGTAATCAAAGATGTAGAAATAGAATCTGAAAGTAAGATCTGTCTTGGGAACATGCTCTTAGTGGAAGAAGCTGAACATAATTTGCTGGGGAGGGATTTGATGGTAGCTTTAGGAATAAATCTGGTGGTGGAAAATTCGCAGCTAGTGGTTAGTTTGTACCAGTTAACTTCAGTACATGAGGAAAGAATAATACCAGAAGTATGGCATAAGGAAGGGGAGTCAGGAAGACTCTCACTGGAACCTATTAGGGTGGAGTTGGAAAACCCGGAGTGCCTGGTGAGAGTAAAACAATATCCAATCCCCCTCGAAGGGAGGCTCAGGTTGAAACCCATAATAGATGATTTGATAAAGAGAAAGATCTTAGAACCATGCATGTCCAGCTATAACACCCCCATCCTGGCAGTGAAGAAATCAGATAACAGCTATAGATTAGTACAAGACTTGCAGGAGTTAAACAAGAAAACCAAGACAAAATTCCCGGTGGTAGCAAATCCTTACACATTACTGAATAGAATTTCACCTGAGGATGTATATTACAGTGTTTTGGATCTTAAAGATGCGTTTTGGACTTGCCCATTATCCGAGGAAAGCAAGGATTATTTTGCTTTCACATGGGAAGATCCGATCACGGGTAGAACTACCCAGCTAAGGTGGAACTCGCTCCCCCAGGGCTTTGTAGACTCACCCAATCTCTTCGGACAGGCACTGGAAAAGTTACTGAGTGAATTTCTGCCAGAAGAAGGGGTAAAGTTGTTACAATATGTTGATGACCTATTGATAGCTGGTCCTGAGGAGGAGCAAGTCAGAAATTGCTCTATAAGATTGCTAAATTTCTTAGGAGAAAAAGGTTTAAAAGTCTCAAAATCTAAATTACAATTCACTGAGCCCGAGGTGAAATACTTAGGCCACTGGATTTCAAAGGGGAAAAAGAAATTAGACCCAGAGAGAGTCATGGGGATTGTTTCCATGCCCTCTCCAAAGACAAAGAGGGAGATCAGGCAGCTTTTAGGACTGTTAGGCTATTGTAGACACTGGATTGAGGGATATAGTGAGAAGGTGAAGTTTCTGTACGAGAAACTGACCATGAATAAAGTAAAGTGGGTGGAACAGGACGAGCAGAGACTCAAAGAGGTAAAAGACTTGTTAATTACAGCACCGGTGCTAAGCCTACCAGACATCAGGAAGCCTTTTCAATTGTTTGTAGAAGTTAGCAACCACACTGCATATGGGGTTATGACTCAGGAATGGGCAGGCAGCAAAAAACCTGTGAGTTATGTTTCTAAGATTCTTGACCCTGTAAGTAAAGGGTGGCCCAGCTGTTTGCAAGCAATTGTGGCAGTAGCTTTGTTGGTAGAAGAAGCTAAGAAAGTTACATTTGGTGCCCCCTTGGTAGTATTTACCACACATAATGTTAGAAATATACTACAGCAAAAAGCAGACAAATGGCTAACGGATGCTCGTCTATTAAAATACGAGGCCATACTAATACATTCCCCCGAACTGGAGCTACGAACCACCTCAGCGGTGAATCCAGCTCAATTTCTATATGGAGAAACCTGAGAAATCCCCAACCATGATTGTGTTGAAATGGTGGAACTGCAGACAAAGATAAGGTCGGATTTGGAGGAAGAAGAGTTAGAGGGTGGCGAGAAGTGGTTCATGGATGGGTCAGCAAGAGTGATAGATGGAAAGAGAAAGTCGGGATATGCTATAGTGGATGGGAACTCAAAGGAAGTAGTGGAGTCTGGCCCTTTAAGTGCTGGATGGTCTGCACAGGCATGTGAACTATATGCAGTTTTAAGGGCTCTGAAAAGATTGAAGGGTAAGAAAGGAACGATTTTCACTGATTCTCGATATGCTTATGGTGTGGTACACACTTTTGGGAAGATTTGGGAAGAGAGAGGCTTGATTAGTACGAAGGGATGAAACCTTGTCCATGAGGAATTAATCAAACAAATATCGGAAGCTGTGAGAGGACCAACAGAGATAGCTGTCGTCTATGTGAAGGGACACCGAACAGGTATGCAGTTCAGAGTCAGGGGAAACAACCTAGCAGATACTGAGGCAAAAAGAGCAGCATTGATGGTGGTAAGTACCCCAGAGGTTCAAACAGAGGGGAGTGCAGAATACCCGTTTTGCTTAACAGAGCAGGAAATTGAAACATAAAAAAGAATGGGGGGAGAAATGGTAGATGGGAAATGGAGATTACCCGATGGAAGGGAAATTATATCCAAAGAGTATGCCAGAAAAATTTTAAGACATCTGCATCAGCAAACACACTGGGGAACTCAAGCCTTGGTAGACCAAGTCCTGAAATTCTTTGGATGCAAAGGGATCTACGAATTAGCAAAACAAGAGGTAACAGGATGCATGACTTGTCAGAAGATAAACAGAGCAAACATTAGAAAGGCCACTAGGGAGGGCCGCTCGATTGCTTATCGACCATTTGAAAAGGTACAGGTGGATTTTACAGAATTACCTAAGGTAGGGCGATATAAGTATCTATTGGTCCTTGTGGATCAAATGACACATTGGGTGGAGGCATTCCCCAGTGCCAGAGCCACTGCCCAAACTGTTGCAAAAGTTTTGTTAAATGAGATCATACCCCGATATGGGGTCATAAGTCACATAGACTCAGATCAGGGGACACATTTCACGTCCAAAATTATAAAATTACTAACAGATGCCCTAGGTATAAGGTGGATGTATCACACCCCGTGGCACCCTCAGAGTTCAGGAAAGGTGGAGAGGATGAATCAAACATTAAAAGCACAATTATCTAAATTAATGATTGAAACAAAAATGTCATGGACCAAATGTTTCCCCCTTGCCCTCCTCAACATTAGAACTATGCCTAATTCAGACACTGGACTCTCACCTTTCAAAATGTTGTATGGGATGCCTTACACTCATGGAATTCCAGTAGGGCATCCAAGAGTAGAAGATAAACAATTACAGCCATATCTGGTAGCAATTAATAGGAATATGCAGGAACTTAGGAAGCTTGGACTAACCACACAGAACACACCTTTAGGTTTTGCCATTCATAAAATACATCCTGGAGATAGTGTGTTGATAAAAACATGGAAAAAGGCCCCACTCACACCACACTGGGAGGGTCCTTTTCTTGTTCTCTTGACTACAGATACCGCAGTGAGGACAGCAGAACGCGGCTGGACACACGCATCCAGAGTAAAGAAGGTCACCACAGAGAAGAAAAACCCAGAGTGGAGCGTGGTCTCCCGACCGGGAGACTTGAAATTACGTTTACAAAGGAGCAACCCATGCCAAGAGGAAACTGAGTGAGATGTACTAAAGCTGAGTGCCCATGTTTCCCGTGCATTGAATTCAAATGCAGTCTCTGTAACGAGGTTTGGGTAGCTCATTGTAAAAGGGGATTTAAACCTAAAGGATTGTGCACTAGGTGTCTAGAGGAGGAGCAGACCCTGACCACTCGTTTCCTAAATATCTCTGTCGAACTTGATCTGATTGGGATTCACTCTAGGACCTGGTATTTGCTAAAGTGGAACGGGCTGAGAGGAAAATTGAACACACAGGCAGAACCCCTGAGAATTGAGTGCCGAACTCTGAGCAAGACCCCCTGCAATGCAGATACGGTCAAGCCTGCCCGCTGGGAAGCCTTTAAGAGGCGATATGCAGCCAGGGTCCAGCACGGGGCCCCTGAAGATGACTCCTGCTGCACAGAAGATGGATTACCACGCTGCTGGCTGCACACCAGCAGGCGTAGGCAGAGGCAGAGGAGTGTACCGGTGGGGAATCCTGATGACCCTGTGGCTAGCTTCACTCCCGACAGCGGCATGGTTCTCGGGGAAGCAGTACCAGATGCTTCCGCAAGGCCCGATCAACAGCTGCGATGAATGCAGGATAAGATCAGGCCAAGCAGGCTGTGAAGGGAAGCAGGTGGGATTCTGCAGGAGAGGTGGCACACTCTATGGGATCTGCAGGGAAGGGGAAAAATATGTGTGTTTAGACATAAATAGAGATGATGAAAACAAGAGGTCAGGTCAACTCCCACCAAAGGACAAGAGAAAGCACAGCAGGCAGAGGAGAAGTATCCGATTAGATATTCCAATCTGTGATCAGCGTAACCACACTCTTTGGATGGGAGGGAAAAAGGAATCGATTTTCATAGCATATTTTACTGTGAACCACTTGTGTTACAATAGTGAACAACTGGGAATGTGTAAAATAGGAGGAAAGACCTATTGGGTGGGCAAGAATCTAAAATATGCTGGGAAATCGGTACAGAGGGATAATCAAATAACATTCAATAATGAACAAGATTGCTCACAATTAGATAAAACATTTTGCTTTTCATGGAACAGGGAAGGTATAGAGCCTGAAGTAAAAATTCATGAAATCTCTCAAGAACTAAAAAGGCAGGAGGCAGAAACTAGACAAAGAAGAATAGAACAGGATAGACTTAAGTCATTAAGTGAACAATACGAGCAACTGGAAAGACAATATGGGGATTCGGGATCACTCATTTCTAACAGGAATTTATTTTTAGATCTTATGTTGCTTCAAGTTGGCCTGTTTTTCACTTCTTGCATTCGTTCTCACGCAGCTTCAAGTAAACTATGGTTATTCTTAGAATTGTTTGCATTTTTCCTCTCTAGGAGGAGAATGAATGATTGAAGGTGATGTTCACCAATGAGGTCAAAGAGGTGGCTACCTGTGTAGCCAATCTTGACCTGTCTGTAAATTTGTATATATATGGAGTCAGAAAAATAAAGAGAAGCCTTTCCTTCTTCACCTCCTGCTGGCCTGCCTCGTCTTTTCGTGCTCCTAACAGCAGCCGCACTTGTGACCCTCCGTCACAATCTTATGCAAGAGATTGCCTCTGAATTAGGTCTAACTAATTGTTGGATTTGTGGGGGATTGAATTCTGCTGAAATGTGGCCCTGGAAAGGTGAAAATTTATCTCCAGAGCAATTATTGAAGTGGAATAAATCAGAGATTTCAAAAAACATATTGCGACCTGAAGGGTGGATAATTGACCACCAGATAATTGGAACTTTTTGTATCAGCAGGGAGGGGAGGGAATTCAATGAGGTTGTAGGATATACCCCGTGTATATCCACATTAGCTGTAAATTCAGAGAAACAGGAAAGAAAATGGCAACCTGAACCTCCGATGGGATACTGGGACAAGAAAAAAACTGATCGCTGCAATTGGTCTGAGAAAATTGGTTTATGTTGGCACAAATATCCTGGAGCTAACCCTTTCCAGTCCGTAGAAAACATAGCTCATTACTGGGAAACGCCAGAAATGACACATGAGACCTGGAGATCTCCCGGTGGGATATATTGGATCTGTGGGAAAAAGGCATACAGTGAACTACCAGAGAAATGGAAAGGTTCATGCACTCTAGGTATGATCCGCCCTTCCTTCTTCACACTCCCCAGGGCCGAGACTAATATGCTCGAGGCTCCGTTATATGAGACTAAGTCGAGAAAAAAGAGAAGTAAATTCGGGCCTCCCAATGGCAGGAGGAAATCATAAATGGGAAGAGGAGGAGTGGCCAGCAGAGCGTATAATAGCATATTATGGCCTGGCAACCTGGGCACAAGATGGGAGTTGGGGCTATAGGACCCAAATTTACTTGCTAAACAGGCTAATCAGACTGCAAGCAGTGGTAGAGGTCGTGTCTAATCACACCTCTGATGCATTGGAGCTGTTAGCCAAGCAACACTCCCAAATGAGAGCCTTTGTGTACCAAAACCGAATAGCATTGGATTACTTACTGGCTGAAGAGGGAGGGGTGTGTGGAAAGTTCAATGACTCTGAATGTTGTGTGGAGATAGATGATTACGGAGAAATGATCAAAAACCTGGCATCAGAAATAAAAAGGGTAGCTCATGTACCGGTACAGAGATGGAATTCAATCCTCCAGACTTCTTGGTGGGACAATTTGTTTAATGGGGCATGGTGGAAAAAACTGATTTTCTTCATACTTTGTTCTCTAGCAGGTATCATGTTCTTGCCTTGTCTCATCCCATGTTTCATTCGTCTAATACACTCTGTGGTTCAAGGCATGCAAATCGCAGCAATGCCTACAGACCCCGAATTGGCCACAGGCAAAAGCAACAAAATATCAAAAATCATGAAACTAAAAGAACAGACAGAAGAAAGTGAAGTCGCAAAAATATTGGCAAGATTTGAAAACCAGGTAAAGAAAACTTCCTATGAGGGGAATTACATCCCTCCACAGGAAGCCTGGGATGACTACAAGGAGGAATTTAAAAAAAAAAAAAAAAAAAAAAAAAAAAAAAAAAAAAAAAAAAAAAGAGATTCTTAAGTAGAGCATGAATTAAATTTCTGAAGAAATACAAGGTGGGGGATTCTGTTATGAGGGAGGCTGAGAATTAATTCATGCCTATAATAAGATTTTATAGAAAGTGCTGAAAGTTATATGAAGCACCCCTTTTGTAAAATTCAGAGTGCAAACTCAGGGAGAGACTTCATTTGCATTCAAAGGCACAGAGCAAAGTTCAGAACCAAGGTGGTAGACTTCATTTGCACTTGAAGGCACAGGGTGAAATAGCATTTTCTTGAAACGAGACAAGGAGCGATCATCATCTGACTACCACACCCAAGCCACCTGGCACCCACGCCACCTGGCACCCACGTCACCTGGACCCCCGTCGCCACCTGGACCCCCGTTGGGCCAGAGGGAAGAGACGAAAAGACTTCAGTAAACAACTATGCAATGCAAGAGATAACACCATATCAGGACGACTGAGGAGATTTACATCCTGGATCTAGCCTGAGGGCACAAAAACTGTATAAAAATTAAGATCCAGCAGCAGTTTCTCGTGAACAAGAGATGGACTGTTTTACCAGATAGACCGTTAGTCCAACCTTGTCTCACCAGGTGCTGAGTCCCGGGGCTCGACATCTACAACAAACAATTGTATTTTTGGTGGTGGGCTTTTTTTATTTCTTTGTAACCAAATTGACTTTAATAAATTTCTTTATATAAAATAATTCGGCTATTTCGCTTATAACATCCCTGGACCCCTTTCGCTGGTACCTTTGCAATAAAGTTGATGTGTGAATCTGACTTATGGCTTCAAATTTGTCATGGCAAAAATGGAATACAATTTACATCAGATCAGAACAGAAGCTATTGGAGAGAGCACAGAGCAACAGTCTCTGCTGATGTGAACTCTATGTAAAGTGAATACAAGTTTTATACACTTAAAGATGCTATGCCAAAGACAGATAACAGAATGTGAGTTATTAATATCTGTCACATACATAAGACCACAGAACTGCTCAAGGCTGGTTTAGAGTCTGCTTTCTTTAGCACAGAGACTGATCATGAAGGTTACACAGTGATTATTGTTTTCAGGAGACAGGGTGAGAGTTCAGTCAAGAGGCCCATGAGACAGGATGAGAATTGAGTCAAGAGGCCCACCCAGGTCTTACCATTTCTACTTCCACAATAAAAATGAGTAATTGTAAAATTCAGGAAAAAGGATAATATCTTTAAAATTATGTAGAGGCATACCTTCTTTGAGAATGATGTAAAAATATTTTGAGAGAAAAAATCTATATATTTGAAATTATTTGAAGTAGAATTTCCTATTCTTATTTCAATTTCTATTAGTCCTATTAGGCTCTGATAGATCTAAGTGGAAAAATATCTGTGCAAATTAACTACACAGAAGAAAAGATTACAACTTGAAACTGATTTGATAATTTCCTTGTAACACTGGCAGCTACAATCCTCCTACCTATATAACAGCTGATTATATATTCATAAGCTGAAGATGTTTCTAAAACATTCTACAAATATGTAGAGTCGGGGAAAGAACTTAAGCCATTTCCTTTTATTTGTGCCAAGGCCTGAAACAGGTTTGATTTTTTCCTTCGAAGATAGGCACATGAAGTTCCTTCCTTTGAGAACACAAATTGACAGCCCAGTCAACTGAGATAAAGACCCAGCTTTAAGGCTGGTACCACAGCTTGTCATGTTCTTCTTTCCAAACAAGTAAGCATGCAAATGTTGCTTGACTGAACAGATAAGAGTACAGTATCAAGAAGAAACAGCCTTCAAATCACAGAATGGTGAAGGTTGGAAGAGACCTGTTGAGATCATTTAAGTCCAACTTCGCTGCTCAAGCAGGGCCACTTAGAGCTGGCCAACCAGGACCATGATATCTCCAAGGCAACCACTCTGGCCAACTTGTTTGAGCACTCAGTCACCTTCATAGTAATGACGTGCTTCCTGATGTCAATGCTTTCTTAACCATAATGGGAAGGATGGTTCTAAAGCATTACTGTGGACTTAGTCACAGTATTCTGGCAACAGTTTTTATGAGATAAAAATTATTTGGTGGTCAACCTTTAGAAATTAATTAAGATTATTCTGTCTTGCTTTTAGCAGCAATTATCCTAAAAACCCTTTCAACCTTAGATACTATGACATACATTTTGTAGCCCTCTATGTGGATACTGGACAAATGCCTGTTAAACTGGTGCAGCCTGATTTTGAGAATGGCTGCTATGTGAGACTACACATGCAGCTCATTCAGATAGTCATCAGCCATTTGGAAGACCATTTCCTGCTGGCTGACATAAGGACCATTGAGTTCAACTCCCTGCTCCTCACAGGAATACCAAATACTCCTCTCCTCCCCTCCCCTCCCCTCCCCTCCCCTCCCCTCCCCTCCCCTCCCCTCCCCTCCCCTCCCCTCCCCTCCCCTCCCCTCCCCTCAACAAGCCAAGCGGTCTCAACTGCTCCTCACAAGTCTTGCCCTCGAGACCTTTCACCATATCAGTCCCCTGCCTCTGGACACACTAATAATTTGATGTCCTTATGTTGAAGTGCCCAAAACTGCACACAGTACTTGAGGTGGTGCTCCACCAGTGCAGAGTGGGAGAATCACATCCCTTGACCAGCTGGTGATACTGTGCCTGATGCATCCCAGGACATGATTGGCCCTTTTGGCTTCCAGGGCACACTGCTGATTCATATTCAACTTGACATCAAGCCGAACCCTCAGATCCCTTTCCACGGTGCTGGTCTCCAGCCTCTTGTTTGTACGTACAGCATCCAGCCCCCCCCCTAGTTTGTACATATAACCAAGATTACCCTGTTCCAGGTGCAGAATCTGGCACTTCCTGTTTTTAAATTCCATAGAGTTGGTTATTGCCCAGCTCTCTAGCTTATCCAGATCTCTCTGGAATGCCTCTCTACCCTCAAGGGAATCCACAGCTCTTCCTAATTTAGTATCATCATCCAACTTACTTAACATACATTTGATTCCTGTGCCCAGATAATTTATAAAAACATCAAAGCGTACGGGCCCTAAAATTGAGCCCTAGGGAAACTTACTGGTGACTGACCACTAGCCCAATGTAACCCCATTTACTATAACTCTTTGAACCCAACCTGTCAGCAAATTGTTCACCCAATGTATTATGGAGTTGTCCAGCTGTATGCTGGACATTTTGTCCAGAAGAATACTGTGAGACACAGTATAAAAAGCTTTGCCAAAATAAAAAAAAAAAAAAAAAAAAAAAAAAAAACAAAAAAAACAAAAACCAACCCACCACATCTACTGGTTCCCCGTGGTCAACTAGATGTGGAACCTTGTCATAAAAAGGAAATTAAGTTAGTTAAGCAGGATTTTTCCCCTCATGAGCCCATGCTGGCTATGACCAATATATGTATTACAGCCAAATATTACTGGTTATGTAGATGGTATAATGGACTGCATATAACAGTAATATCATAGGTTACAAAATGTGTAAAAGAACTGAAGGTTTGCATGTATTTGGGTTACAGGTGTGGTAAATGTAATGTATAAATTCGTGTATCAAAGATTTGGTTTATTAAAAGCTACTCCAGGGCATCTCCGAGATTCCAAGACCTGTGGTGCAAGCTGTGAAACCACAACATTTGCAACAGAAATGACATGGCCGGACTGGAGATGGCCCATTCATCAAGGATGGGCCTCCACTTAACAGCTGCTTGACATCTGATGCCAATCTTGATAGAGGATCCTGGAGGATGACCAAATCAGCACCCCAAAAGACGAGATCCGGGAAGACTATCAAGTCTTCTCACACTTAACAGAAACCTCTGACAAGACCTCGCTTGGAAATAAAGAGATACATCAATATTTGGACTTCCAATGGACTTAGCCTCAGGACAAATAAACCGTATAAAAACCCTTACACCAGGACATAGGGTGTGTGGTTGAGGTTGGATGGTACCGTTGTTACTGTCACTCTGCCCACCCAACATTCGATCGATGTTGTCCAATTTTACTGTGGCTTTTAAATTGTTTTTTTTTATTGTTTTTTAAATTGTCTTTTTAATTTGTTAAATAAATTCTGTTATTTTTAATTGGCTTCTTCTCATTTATAACAGATTTGGTGCCGTGACTCGGATCAATACGGTGCTGTGGAACCCCTTTGCTCGGGAGGCGCCCCGCTGATTTCAGCGGCCCGGCGGAGCGGGAAACTCCGTATCACCTATTGAATCACGAACTAAATTTAGTTTAAGCACCACAATAAAAGAGGGTTTTTTTTTTTTTGATCCAAAGAACTCAGGAAAGACCTAGGGGGGTCTTTCGGAGCCGCGGCTATTGTTTTCACTCGTAAAATTTCTCCGTGCACGAAGATTCCACGCAAGAAAATAGCTGTAAGTATTGCTGGTTGAGTGAGGGTGATTGGGTGAGTGAATGAGACGTGACCTGGTCACGACCCGAGTGTGGACCTGGATGTCGCATTTCCAATCTCCCGCGAGGGACTTGGTCGGCTGACAGGGAAGCGAGTGGGGGAAAAGTCATTTCGCTCATCAAACCCAGACTCAGCGGAGTCTGGGGAACCGATCACAAGGAAGCTAAAAGGAAAGGAGACGTTCCTCTGAGTTCGGGAAACTGGTAAGCCTTTTAGCTAAGGGCTTGGTGAGAAGCCCAGGACGCAAACCGAAGTTTTTTTTCACTGGACGAACAGACTCACAGCTCAGCTTGCTGGAACGGGTAAGTAGTCCAAAAAGCGGAATCCGGTTTGTGACAGTTTGGGAAAGGATCGCAGCTCTTAGCGGAAGCTAAGAATTCAGCGCGAGACCCACCACCAAAAAAAAAGGTAAGAAAGTTTTTTTTAATAATGGGGCAAGGGAAAAGCAAGCACCAAAAAGCCTTGTGTGTAAGGTAAAACTTTTACCCCAAACCCATACAAACCCAGGCTCTGCCCCCGCTCCGAAAACCCCGCTCCAAACCTGGCAGGCAATCCCCCCTTACCTCTGGCTTCAGTGTCTCTGCGGCTGCAGCTCCCCCGGGAGGAGCGCAGTGTGCGCATGCTCCTCCCCAGCCCCGGAGAGTCCTGTCCCCACCCAGCCCCTGTAACCTGACCCTCTCTGGCGGGCTCACTGCCGCTGCCGACACAGCGGCCCCCCCCCCCCCAGAGCAGGGGGGCGTCCCTTCCCGGCCCCGGACCCCGTGTCAGTCCCGGGTGGGGAGGTTGAAATTGAACCAATTTCAATTAAAAGTTTCCCCGTGGTAGCCAATCCCTATTCTAAACAGGATCCCTCCGGAGAATGTGATACAGTGTAATAGGTCTAAAAGATGCCTTTTAGACTTGCAGTCTGGAAAAATTAGTGGATTCTACAATTTGCTGAATCAAAGGTAAAGTACCTAATTGGATATCAAAAGGTAAAAACAAATTAGATCCTGAAAGGGTGGCTGGAATTATAGCTCTGCCCCTGCTCCATGGACAAAGAGGGAAATCAGGCAATTGTTGGAACTATTAGGATACTGCAGACAATGGATGGAAGAATATAGTAAAAAGGTAAGGTTTCTTTATGAGAGACTAAGTACAAATAAAGTGAAACAGACTGAACAAGATGGATTAAAATTTAAAAGATTAAAGGTGGCACTAATAACTGCTCCTGTGTTGAATTTGTCAGATGTAAAAAGGTGGTTTCAGTTGTCTGTGGATTAGTGTTTTAACTCAGAATTGGGCAGGGACAAAAAAAAAAAAACAACACCTGTGGGATATGTCTCTAAGCTTTTAGATCCAGTGAGCAGAGGATGGCCCACTTGCTTGCAAGCCATTGTGGCAGTAGCTCTGCTGGTGGAAGAAGCTAAAAAGGTAACATTTGGGGCTCCCCCAGTAGTATACTCACCACACAATGTGAGGAGCATTCTGCAGCAAAAGGCAGATAAATGGCTCACAGATGCCAGACTCTTGAAGTATAAGACTATTTTGGTGCATTCGCATGGTTTAAAACTTAAGACAACAGCTGCTCAGAACCCAGCCCAGTTTCTGTTTGGAGAGGCACTGGAGGAAACCTCCCATGACTGCACTGAAATGGTGGAACTACAAACCAAGGTAAGACCAGACCTGGGAGAGGAAAAATTGGAATAAAAAGAAAAATGTGTGAGATGGGTCAGCAAGGGTAATAAAAGGAAAAATTGCTAGGATATGCCATAGTAGATGGCAAATCTGGAGAAGTAGTAGAATTAAGGCCTCTAAAGGCAAATTGTTCTGCCCAAGCCTGTGAATTATATGCAATGCTAAGGGCACTCAAAAGATTAAAAGAAAGAGGAGGCACTGTCTTCACCGATTCAAAATACACTTAAGGAGTTGCACACACTTTTAGTAAAATATAGGAAAAAAGAGGTTTAATTAACACTCGAGGACGAGGGTTAATTCATGGGGAAATAATAAAGCAAATCCTGGGGGCAATCAGGGATCCAGAAGAAATCTCCATTGTCCATGTCAAAGGACACCAGGTGGGTATGCAATTCCAGACCAGAGGAAATAATTTGGCAGACAAGGAGGCAAAAAAGCAGCATTACTCACAGTAAGTATCCCTGAGGTTTAGGAAGAGGAGACCCTGGAATATCCCCCTCACCCTTCTCAGAAGGAAATTGAGGAATATGAAAAAATAGGAGGTACGTTAGAGGAAGGAAGGTGGAAATTACCTGATGGGAGGGAACTGGTATCAAAAGAATATACCAGGAAAATTCTGAAGATTGAATCGGCAAACACATTGGGGAGCACAGGCTCAAACAGAACCTTTTTTTTGAGATAATTTAAAATGTCTTGGGTAAAATGCCTTCCTCTAGCTCTCTTGAACATAAGAACTATGCCTCATTCAGAAACAAGATTGTCACCATTTGAAATGCTTTATGGAATGCCTTACAGACACAGAGTACTGGTTGGGCATCTTCAAATAGAGGATACCCAGATTCAGCCATATCTAATTGCCATAAACAGAAATTTACAGGACCTACAGAGAAAGGGGCTCATTCCTCAAAGTGCCCCTTTGGGGTTTGCTATTCACAAAATAAATCCTGGTGATGAAGTTGTGATAAAAACCTGAAAGGAAGTCCCTCTGGCACCTCATTGGGAAGGCCCTTTCACTGTCCTTACTACAGATACAGCAACCAGGACTGCAGAAAAGGGTGGACGCACGCTTCAAGAATAAAGAAGGTGGAGTCTCAAGGCACTGCCCCAAAGTGGAGAGTGTCTTTGCCTCCTGGAGACTTGAAAATCAGATTAGAGTGTCACCACGAATGAACAGAGGGGATCAGATAAGCTGTATAAAACCAAACTGTGATTGTTTTCCCTTTGTTTACTTAAAGTGTGTATACTGTAAGCATATTTGGGTTACCCATTGTAAAGGGAATTGTGTACTGATTGTCTGAAAGAAGAGCAAGAAGAGACTAGCCGTTTTTTCAGTAATTGCCACTAACTTGGGTCTACTGGAGTTAAATTCTCCAGAGTGCTATCAAATATATAAAAAGGGAATAAAAGGACAATTGGATGCAGAGGCCAAAGTGCTCGATGTTGAGTGCCGAAGGACAATCAAAGTACCTTGCTACTCAGATACAGTCAGGTGGCCCCAGTGGAGTGTATTTTAAAGGAGGTTTGTGGCTTGGACCAACAGGATCCCAAAAACATACTCCTGCTGCCAAAGAAGATGGGTTACCCCGCTGCGGACTGCTACCCCGTGGGCAAAGGGAAAGGCAGAGGAGTGTTGTACTGGGGAGTCCTTGTAATCCTGAGCCTAGTCCTGAGCGAAGTAGGGGGATTCCACCCCGAGAACCCTCAGAGGCTGACCCTCATGAAGGAGTGTGAACCATGCCTGGAGGATACACAAAAGGGACAAACAAGAAACCTGAAGTATGTACCATATTATGATTGTCCAGGGGACAAGGGAAAGGGATATTGTTTCTTTAATGGTACTCAATATAAAATTTGTGAATCAGAAAAAGGGGTGGTATGCCATGATCCAAGGGCAATTACTAAAAACGGGCAGTCAAAAGCACATGGAATTCACAAATGGTAAACAGGAAAGATACCAAGTATACCTATGTGTAACCAATGTAACGGGACTGTGTGGATAGGGAGGGAAAAAAAAAAATCTATTTTTGAATACTATCAAATTAATAGACTATGCTATGACAGAAGCAAATTAGAAATATGTACTATTGATGGAAAGATGTATTAGGTAGAAAAAAACCCCAAACAACTAAAACATGAGGTAAAAACACTTTCAGGAAATGAACCCATACTATTGGATCTCCTCAATCAAGAAGATGATAGGGTATATTTTCAATTTGATGAGGCCTTTTGTTTTTCAAAAATGAGGAAGGACTCAGCCCTGAAAGTAAGGTACAAATGTTATCACAAGAATTAAGGAGACAGGAATCAGAGGCAAAAAGAAAAAGAATTGAACAAGAAAGATCAAAAACATTAGGTGAACATTATGAGCAGTTGGAAAAACAATATAAAGATTGGGGATTACCTGCCCCAGATCAGAACCTATTTATAGATCTGATGCAGGAAATTGCCACGGAATTAGGTCTATCTAACTGTTGGATTTGCAGAGAATTAAAATCAGCAGAAAAATGGCCATGAAAAGGTGAGGGTTTGACTCCAGAACAACTCCTAAAATGGGACAATACCCAAATATCAAAAACTATTCAAAGACCTGAAGGGTGGATTCTAGACAAAAGAATCATTGGAACGATTTGTATCAGCAGGGAAGGTAAGGAATACACTGAATTGGTAGGCTACACCCCCTGCATATCCACCCTAGCAATAAATTCAAATAACAAGTCTAAAGTCTGGCAGCCTGACCCCCCCAAAGGGGTTTTGGAGCCAAGGAAAAAATGGATAATTGTGAATGGTTTGAGTCGATTTGATTATATTGGTATAAGAGTCCTGGAGCCAACCCTTACCAGTCTTTTGAAGAGTACTGGAAAGAGCCTGAGAAGGTAAACATAAAGTAGAAAGCTCCTGATGGTATCTACTGGATATGTGGGAAAAAGCTTATAGTGAACTACCTCAAAAGTAGAAGAGATCTTGCACTTTGGTAATGATTAGGCCCTCATTTTTCAGTTTTACCCAGGACAAAAGGTAATCTGTTGGGGGCCCCACTATATGAAACCTTGGATAGACAGAAAAGAGATTTGAAAAAAGGCTGCCTTTAGCAGGAGGAAGTCAAAAATGGAGAGAAAAAGAATGGCCTGCCGAAAAAAAAAATAATAACAAAATATTATGCTCCTGCAACTTGGGCAAATGATGGGAGTTGGAAATATCGAACCCCTATCTATTTTTAAATAGAGTGGTGAAATTACAGGCAGTAGTAGAAATAGTCTCCAACCAAACCTCAGAGGCTTTGGAATTACTGGCCAAACAGCATTCTCAAATGAGGGTGTTTGTGTATCAAAATAGGTTGGCCCTCAATTACTTATTAGCAGAAGAAGGAGGAGTCTGTGAAAAATTCAATGAATCAGAATGTTGTATTAAAATTGATGATTATGGAGAAACAATAAGAGGATTGGCAGCTGAAATTTGTGCCTGTCCAGAAATGGAATTCTATACTTCAGGCCTCATGGTGGGACCAGCTGTTTGGGCAAGGTGTCTGGTAGAAAAAGGTAATATTTTTTATCTTATGCTCAATAGCCGGAATCATATTTCTACCTTGTCTCATCCCGTTTTGTTCGGCTGATTCACTCAGGGGTACAAGGCATGCAAATTGCTGCTTCACCCACTGACCCTGAACTAGCTGAAGGAAAGACTGGACAGCCTTCCAAAGCATCTAGGTTAATGAAATTAAAAGTGAGAAACAAAGTGGCAGAAGCCTTGGAAAAATTTGAAAATAAAGTTAAGGAAAATTTATCCTTCCAGAAATACTGTGAGATAACGCAGGATGAATGGGACAAATATGAGGATAATTGATAAATAGAAAAACTAAGATCTGTAGAACACGAATTTATTGGATAAATAAAAAGGTGGGGGACTGTGGTAAATGTAATGTATAAATTCGTGTATCAAAGATTTAGTTTATTAAAAGCTACTCCAGGGCATCTCCGAGATTCCAAGACCTGTGGTGCAAGCTGTGAAACCACAACATTTGCAACAGAAATGCCATAGCTGGACTGGAGATGGCCCATTCATCAGGGATGGGCCTCCACTTCACAGCTGCTTGACATCTGATGCCAATCTTGATAGAGGATCCTGGAGGATGACCAAATCAGCACCCCAAAAGACGAGATCCGGGAAGACTATCAAGTCTTCTCACACTTAAGGGGAACCTCTGACAAGACCTTGCTTGGAAATAAAGAGACACATGAATATTTGGACTTTCAATGGACTTAGCCTCAGGACAAATAAACCGTATAAACACCCTTACACCAGGACATAGGGTGTGTGGTTGAGGTTGGACGGTACCGTTGTTACTGTCAGTCTGCCCACCCAACATTCGATCGATGTTGTCCAATTTTATTGTGGCTTTTTAATTTTTTTTATTGGTTTTTTAATTGTCTTTTTAATTTGTTAAATAAATTCTGTTATTTTTAATTGGCTTCTTCTCATTTATAACACAGGGATATATGGAATCATAGTGACCATTAGATGTGGATGCATTGCAGAAAAATAGTTATGGTGCTGTGTAAATTCTCACACTTTGTATTGACTCCAGTATGCAACATCTCTTATATCCCTTAATCAAGCAGTAATGCTCAATATCTTGTAGCTCCGTGACTACAAGGTGCAGAGAATCATTGGTGATATGGGAGATTAAGGGGAAACATGATGAGGAAGGGAATTTAAAGAGCTTTGCCCTCGTGGCAGCATGCAGAATTAAGTGTGTTCAGGGAAGGAATAAAAGTGAAGCAGGTTGCATTCTAAGGAAAGGCATATGTGGGGAAATGGTAGGGGTCTATGAGAAACATTGTTGAAGGGAACGGTTGGCACAAGGCAGCTGGTAATGCACATGCTGGTTGTGCATGTGCTGAGTCCAGCAAGCCAAGTGTATATAGCAGTTACAGAAAATGTTCAACTTTGCCAATGAGGGCAGTACAGCTGCTGCCACAGCCTCACCTACTTTAGATGGCAGCAGTCAACAAATACCCCATCCAGCAGCATCTCTTCACTATTACTTTCTGATGGGAAAAGAAATTGAGATGGTGATAAGCTGTTAGGACAAAGCAGAACCTCCTGTTCACTCTAAACTGCTTCCAAGTAGCAGGAAGCAAACAGGGTTGAAAAGCAAAGCAAATCACTGAACAGAGATGCCTGCACAAAACCCCCCTTTATTTTAGTCGCTAATCGGATGTGACGTCAGGATGTCGGTGAGCATGATCCACGCGGGAGACAGATATGCTGCTATGACCACACCCTCTCTTCCCTCCTTCTCCCTCCCAGTCGTGTTTTGGCCTGGCAGTTGCTATCCATTTGAACTATCAGCCACCACTATAGGTTCGTTCCTTGCCCACTTCGATGTAGTATGATCTTACATCCATGGATAGTCGATTATCATACTAATGCCACTTTGCTTGTTGGGGATAGAATGCGCCCCCGCACGCCCTTAGTGAGGTGAGGGTTTTAATACGTTCCTACCAACCTTTTCTTTCCTCCTTGAGGAAACAGATCCTCCTCCCCTCCGGCCCTAAAAGCTGTCCGTCACATGGGAAGCCCTGCCTCTTCCGGGTCTCTTCGGCTGGGCCACTGCTTCCTTCTCTCTTGCTTGCTCTCTCTCTTTTGTGAGTTATAGCAACTGTTGCCTTGTGAATCAAGCGCCAGTCACCGTAGTCCTGGTGACTGTTACTCATCAACTACAACTTCTCTTCCACTGCTTTCTATTTGCTTCCTAATCATCACCTACAACAGCCACCACCAGCAAGAACAACAACACAGCTTTCCACGATTCAGGTGAATGTAACTGTTCTGTATAGACTTGCAGTTCTGCCTTTCTATCCCTTTCTTTTCCCTCCTACCTCCACCCCAGCTTTTACCTCCTCCCTCCTTGCAGCATCCAGACTGGGACTGCTGCATTGGGCTTCGCTATTGATGGGGGGGGAGGGGGAGGAGAGGGAGAGAGAAAAGCCTCGAGCGCATTCTCTTCCTCAGCCTTTCTTCCTTCCCAATTTATAATATAGGAAAAGACATAATTTCCAAAGGGGAAAAATGATGTAAATTGCCCTGTGGTTGTTTATTATGAAGGGTATTTATATATATTTTTTAAAAAAATATTATTAGAAGTTATCTGACATGCTGCAGTACTTGTAATGTTCCAAAGTATCTTGTACATCAATAGGGAAAGGCCTATGTTACCTGTAGTACACATTAGAGATCCTTTAAAATTACCTTGAAGGTGTGATTAGTAGTTAATAGTAGATGTTTAAGGGCTAATTGGTACTATATAAGATTCTTCAGTTCAATTAATTGTCATGTCTGGGTGCGAGTGCAATTTTATAATTTCATTTTATGGCTGTACCTCTGAGTTCCTAACATTCTCTTCTCATCAGCTAACACTTTCATTTTATTTTAAAAACATATTTGTTCTACATGGAATATTTCATGGTATTATTTTTTTCATGCACTGATTCAGAGCATCTTTTAATTCTTCAGTTTGTGCTACTTGTAGAATTTAACCTGCTAGTATAGAAACCACTAAGTTTTCAGTAAACTCAAATGAGTTGTGCATATTTAGAGCACACAATGCTGTGTGTTTGTCTTACTTTCTTAAAAACACATTTGTTTCTGAAGGGCTAAAGAAATGTTTAATGTATAGTTTGAAAGGAATAAGAGCCATCTACCTGGCTATGCCTTCTTGATTAAGGTGGCCCTACCATGCCATGTTGTTGATCCCTATGGTTTCTTGTCACTCAGTTTCTGTATCAAGTTGTATTATCTCAGTAGATGATTTAAAATAATTTCGTAGTCTATTAACCCTAGCTTATACTGTGTTAGGAAGTGTACCTCTTCTTACAAAAAATGTACATGCTATCTTTCTTATGAGCATAGCATCTTTCTGCTGTCTAATAAAAGTTCTGTGTGGAAAAATGAGAGAGCATATCTAGTGTGGGTTTTAACCTATTTTTAAATTACTTTAAAAGGAGAAAAACATGGATACCATGTAACTATCTAGTTCTTCACAACCCCTTAGCCACATAAATCCCATATGTATTTCCTCTATAATTGCATTACTTGAATTTGCTCTCTCTCATTTAGTGCCACGATGAAAGTTTTAATTGCCTCTTACACCCATACTTACATGGCACAAACTAGGATAATTTTTCTTCAGTGATTCTGTTTTGTTTTGTTTTATTACATTATGAATACTTTTGAATTAAACCTAATTTTAAGCTAACTGTAAAGTAATATTGTATCAGGAAAATAATGATTCAATTTTTAGAATTACTGTTTACTAACATGCAGATACAAGCCCATGAAATGGAAGACAAAATGCTGTATTTTTAAGGGGATATTTGGAATACAGATAATGGGGGAAGCTAAAGAACAGCCTTGGAACATTTTCCTAGAATCACAGAATGTTTTGGGTTGGAAAGGACATTAAAGATTGTCTAGTTCCAACCCCACTGCCATGGGCAGGGACACCTTCCACTGTACCAGGTTGCTCAAAGCCCCATCCAACCTGGCCTTGAACACTTTCAGGGATGGGTCAGCCACAGCCTCTCTGGGCAACCTGTTCCAGTGCCTCACTGCCCTCACAGTAAAGAATTTCTTCCTAATATCTAATCTAAACCTACCCTCCTTCAGCTTTAAGCCATTACCCCATGTTCTCTCACTGCTTTCCCTTGTAAAAAGTCCCTGTCCAGCCTTGCAATAGCCTCCCTTTAGGTACTGGAAGGCTGCTGTAAGGTCTCCCCAAAGCTTTCTCTTCTTCAGGCTGGACAAGCCCAAACTGTCTCAGTCTGTCTTCATTGGAGAGGTGCTCCAGCCCTCTGATCATCTTTGTGGCCTCCTCTGGACTTGCACCAACAGATGCACAGCTTTCTTGTGCTGGGGTCCCCAGAGCTGGATGCACAACTTCAAGGTGGTGTCTCACCAAAGCAGAATAGAGGGGGGAAATCACCTCCCTCAACCTGCTGACCGCACCTCTTGATGCAGCCTAGGACATGATTGGCTTTCTGGGCTGCAAGCATACATTGCTGAGACATATTGACTCATCCACCAACAGCCCCGAATCCCTTTCCCCAGGGCTGCATTTAATACATTCTCTGCCCAGACTGTACTTGTACTTGGGAGTGCCTTGACCCAGGTGCAGTATCTTGCACTTGACCTTGTTGAATTTCATGAAGTTTGCACAGACTCACCTTTCAAACCTGTCAAGGTCCCTCTGGATGGCATCCTGTCCCTCCAGCATGTCAACTGCATCACACAGCTTGGTGTCGTTGGCAAACTTGCTGAGTGTGCACTCAGTCCCACTGTCCATGTTGCTGACAAAGATGTTAAACAGCACCAGTCCCAATACAGACCCCTGAGGAATGTCACTCATTACTTCTTTCCACTTGGACATTGAGCCACTGACTGCAACTCTGAGTGTGACCATCCAGCCAATTCCTTTTTCACCAAGTGGTCCATCAATCAAATCCATGTCTCTCTAGTTCGCTTGCCCACCATTTTGTTGATTTTGTTTCTAGATGAGTTAAACTAAATACCAGTCTTGAAAACTTTTTTGGGTCAACATTTTCTTTGCTTTTGCAATTTATGTTTTAGTCCTACTTTGCTTTTTTATTATTGATGATAATTTTTTCCTGTTCATGTACATACTATAATTCTGTTTTTGCTATCTGCTGTTGCTTGATTTCATCTCTTCAGTATGGTTCCTTTTTGCAGAATTGTTTCCTATCCACTATTCTTTCCTTTTCCTTGTTAGATGTTTCACTTCCACATGGTTTAATGTTTCAGTTTACTTGAGGTAGGGGGGTGTGTCAAGGCTGGGAAGCACTGTATATTAGGCATCTCTGAAGTATATCCAGCTAAGCTGCAGAGATAGCCTATAGTTGCTCTTTTATTAATCTGTTTTCTTCTGAGGTGTAAATGTTACCTGCTTCATCTCAATATACACAGAATTGACATTTAAAATTTATTTTGAAGAGGACTCTCTCAGCCAATTGCAAATAACTAGAAAGAACACTTATTTAGCAGTTCAGGATCTATTTTTCATACCAGAAACTTGAAGGTTATTTAAAACATCTTCAAACATATTGTGAAAATAATCATATTGAGGAATTTGCCTTTTTGTCAAGTTGGAGAATCTGAGAAAGTTTTAAAATTATTTTTTTAGATAATATAGAAGTGTACTTGGTTGATATCTGCTTAGGTTTCTGCAGAACATATTAAAGCCTAATTCCTTTGTGATATAGTAGTGCTTCTGTGCCTGGTTTAACATCTCTTGGTGTAATAACCCTTTTACCACATTAAATTTACCATTTAAAAAAATCAGGGATTTACTGGAACTTAGTATTGGAGTAGCTGTTTTCAGGGGGTTTTAGTATCTATTTATATATATATAAATATACTTGTATCTATGTGAACATTTAAATACAGGTGATTAAGGTGTTTTTGTTTTAACGTACCCTGTTCTTGGAATTGCACAGAAGTTAATTTTCCTGATGGTTCTGGGTGTTTGACACTATGCCAACTGGAAAAATAATAAATTTAGTAAAGATGCAACAAAATGAAAACATACTCATGTTGGAAAATGTTCAAGAGTCTTAAGTGTCGATGGCAATATTTATTTTATTTTGGGCAGATATTTATCATGTACATGTGAAACAGCTGTTTAGAGAGATTGAGCATGTGTGTCAAAGCCTGGTCTATGTACTTGCATCAAGTACTTAGAAGTTTGATGCTGAGAAGTGAAGGAGGGAGAAGGAATTTGAATGGAAAAGACTAAAGGGAACATTGAACTTAGTATGTACTGTAGAAACATCTCACAGATGAGGGAGATACTCCATAATAGTGAAGGGGGAAATGTTGGTTTCATCTTGGTAGGGTCTGATTCTGGTTGAATTTCTTCATGTGAAGAATACTTATTTAACCAAGCTGTCTCGTCAAGCTTAACAGATTGACACTATCCTATTCTTATATAAACAAACCTATATGTCTGCAGAAGTTTAGTTGCATTCAAGAGACTGTCTTATTGTACTAATAAAATATTACTTATGGAACAATTGAAGTTGGACAGCATTGCAACTGTTCTTTGCTAAGTCCCTCCTGTCTCTAGTGTATCTTTGAGCAACACAGAAGGAAACACTTGCTCTCAGTAGAAACTAGATCTAACAAAAACCAAGACTGTAAAGTGGAGTTCAGATAATCATTAGCTAGTTTTTAAGTGCAACTATTTTTACAGTATAAATATCTAGATGTCTTTAACTGTAACTGTGTAGATAAAATTTTTTTAGACTGTTTTCTAAGCTGTTTTCCCTCACTTTTGAGATCACAATCAATAGGATAGCTTTTAATTTTACAGTTATCTGTCCTTGAAGGTAATAAGTAGCAAATACTGTAATCTTTTTGTCTGTGTTGAGGAAAATAGGTGCTTGATTCAGGATTCTGACTTTCCTCTGTGTTCTTTACAAGGCCAAATCCTAAAAGTGCAGCAGATCATGAATCATCATGGTTTGGGTTGGAAGGGACCTTAAAGATTATCCAGTTCCAACCCTCCTTCCATGGGCAGGGACACCTTCCACTAGACCAGGTTGCTCAGGGCTCCATCCAACCTGGCCTTGAACACATCTGTGTATGGGGTGTCCACAGTTTCTCTGGGCAACCTGTTCCAGTGCCTCACTAGCCTGATGAAGTAACTTTTCTTTATTGTTTGTTTTATAAGCCCACTAGGCAAAAAAAAACAACAAACAAAAAAAACAAAAAACAAGGTTTGGCTTTGAGGTTTAACAAGTCCAAGTGCCGGGTCTTGCACTCTGGCCACAACAACCCCCTGCAGCACTGC
The DNA here is from genome assembly GCF_009819655.1 of Sylvia atricapilla. NCBI lineage: Eukaryota > Metazoa > Chordata > Aves > Passeriformes > Sylviidae > Sylvia > Sylvia atricapilla. The sequence continues at coordinate 8,057,837 of NC_089173.1, read as the reverse complement.
AGGCTGGGGACAGAGTGGCTGGACAGTGGTCAGGCAGAAAGGGACCTGGGGGTACTGGTCAACAGCTGACTGAATGTCAGCCAGCAGTGTGCCCAGGTGGCCAAGAGGGCCAATGGCATCCTGGCCTGTATCAGGACTAGTGTGGCCAGCAGAAACAGGGAAGTGATTTTTCCCCTGTACTCAGCACTGGTGAGGCCTTGAGTACTGTGTCCAGTTCTGGGGCCCTCAATTTAGGAAGGATGTTGAGATGCTTGAACGCATCCAGAGGAGGGAAACAAGGCTGATGAAGGGCCTGGAACACAAGCCCTATGAAGAGCAACTGAGGGAGTTGGGGTTGTTTAGCCTGGAAAAAAGGAGACTCAGGGGAGACCTTATCATTCTCTACAACTACCTGAAAGGAGGTCATAGTCAAGTGGGAGTCAGTCTCTTCTCCCAGGCAACCACTGTCAGAATGAGAGGACAAAGTGTTAAGACTTCTTCTCTGAAAGAGTGATTGGGCACTGGAATGGGCTGCCTAGAGAGGTGGTGGAGCCACTGTCCCTGGAGGTGTTTAAAAAATGCCTGAATGTGGCACTCAGTGCCATGATTTAGTTGATAAGGTGGTGTTAGGTCATAGATTAGACTTGATGATCTTAGAGGTATTTTCCAACCGAGTTAATTCTGTGATTCTGTGATTTGCTTTAGAAAAAACAATGCAAGCTTAGAATTATGGAGAAGAAACAAAATACCAGTTACAAAAGCAGTTCTCATTCATGAATACTCTCTTAGGAAGAAATTTTCTCCCCCCCTTCCCCCTGAGTTCTTGCTTTCAAAGGAGTCTTCTTTTTGTTATTCTTTTTTGAGGTCCCTGTAGAAAACCTTGACCCAGTAGTATTAAATATTTTGAGATGCACAAAATGGGTGTTTCATAGACTAGCTATCTCAGCCTTTTTGATAACTTTTAAGACATGCTTTTATTCTTATGTTCCTAAAGAAATAATTTCTGTGATTGTGCCCTTCATCTTATTTGAAAGAGGTAGAGATTTCAAAAACACAGATTTCATCAGAATGATTATCTGGGGAAAGGTAAGACTAAATTTATGCTACTATTGAAGAAAATGCAGTCAGTTCTCAGGTTTTATATATTTCATTTGGCAATAAACATCTGGCCAGTCAACAAACATCCACACCTTATACTCTGTTGTAATATGGATACAATTGAAGAGCAAAAGACATAGGCCAGATTTCCTATTTCCTATAGATATCATCAATCATGCTACTTTTGAACAATTTGTAGGAGAAAAGCCATATTGTTCACTTCTTAGCTATTTCTTCACCCTTCTTCAGTGGATTTGCAAAAATATTATTGAAAACACTGATCCTGTAGAGGAATTTTTAGGTATGTAATTTGGCCTGCAGAATCTTCAAGATTAAAAATAATGAATAAAACCAGAAAAACACAGTTTGCAAAAACAACTTGGAGTCAATATGAAGCTTTTTATTGAAGAGTGTTATGTCATGGTATAGAATATTATTTTGGACAATTGGGATCAGCTGCCCCAGCTGTGTCCCATCCCAACTCCTTGAGCATTCCCAGTCTGCTTGCTGGTATGGCAGTGAGAAACAGAAGAGACCTTGATGCTGCATAAGCACTTTTCATCAATAGCTGAAACATGGATGTGTTATGAACACTGTTTTAAATCACAAATCCAGAACACAGAACCATATAAGCTGCTGTGAAGAAACTTAATTCTATCCCAGCCAAAACCCAGTGCAATTGTAAAATCTGTTAGTGTAACCTTTTAATAAAAGAGATCTGTCAGTGTGTGGTGGCTGTTTGAGAAGACTTTTAAGCTCTTTAAGCAAATTTGTCAGAAATGCATAAGGAGAGCTATAGAATTATTAGTGCTTCTTAACCTGAAAGCACCACATACCTTTTAGGTTGCACAGCAACTGACTCCTAGCAGCAGTATCAGATTGAATTTTTAAGAGCGACATGTCTGATGTAATAATAAAGCAAGAGTACAGATAGTTGTAATGATTTTCTTTTCATAATAAACTAGTTTGAATTTAAGGAACTTTTTGTCCCTCCAAAATAGGAAGTCTTCTTCTCCACTTACCTTGGTGTCTCCATGTTGTTTCCCCACATGTTCTCACCTCCTCCCCTTCTCTGGGTAGAAAAAAAATTGTGCGTGCCCCACTTCTGGCACCAAAACTAATAAAGCTGTTTAGAATGAGAGTGGCTGTCAGGTTTTGGTGTGGAGGTGGGATTTTTTTTTTTTCTAGCATAATACTATGAGATAAAACAGAAAAAAAAGAATAAATGGAGCATTATGTAAGAAATTTAATGCACGCTTAATGAGATTTGTAAATTTCAACTTATCTTGTAAATTAATTCTTTGTAGAATTTCTTAAAAGTCACCAGCTAAACAAGTAAACAAATATTTTGGAAGGAATCAAAATTCTTTTACTTCGGGATATAAGTGAAACTAATGGAGTTAGAAGGAGATTTCCCCTGAATAGGTTATTCCACAACTGCCTACTGTAGAGATTCTTGTGTCTATGTGAAATTCGCTAAACTCATTTAGACAATTTTTATGTTCCAAAATATAGATGGTCATTGTTTCATTGTTTTTAGTTTTTTCTGTTGTCTTCTCTTGGTTCAGCTAACAAATATTCTGAAGCAATTTTTCTAACTTTTTTTGAGATGAATGTTGATATAAAATCCTACATTGATTTTTTAAAAATTTTATTTGCTAAACATGGTAAAATTGACTATTTTAAATCAAACTCTAACCTTTTTCAAAAAGGTTTGAGAAATTCTTGTGAAGATTTGTATAAAAGTTGCTGATGGACAAATTTACTGTCACACCAGTCTGTCAGTGTGTTTTACCCTTCAAAATCCTTTATGTTAAATGTGTGAAAAGGGTAGAAAATATGTGGGCAGGTAGGTGGTATGGAGATGGAATGAGACAGAGAAATAAAACATGCTTCTGCGTGGGCTTCTCTCCATGGGTCACAGTTCCTGCCAAGAGCCTGCTCCAGCATGGGCTTTCCATATGCCCCAGCATTCTTTGGGGCATATCCACCTGTTCCACTGTCGTCCTTGCCATGGGCTGCAGGGGTATTTCTGCTCTGGTGCACCTTCTCCCCCTCTACTTTCAGTGACCTTGGTGTCCGTGGGGTTGTTTCTCACATTCTTCTTGCCCCCCCTCCCTTTTCTCACTCTGCTGTGCAGTGATTTTGCCCTTTTTTAACTATGTTATCACAGAGGTGCTACCAGCTTTGCTGATTGGCTCAACTTTGGCCAGTGGTGAGTCCATTTTGGATCTTGCTGGAACCACCTTTGTTAGGCACAGGGGCAGCCCCTTATCTTTCTTCACAAAAGCCATCTGTGCAACCCCTTGTGGTCTGAATACTAATGGAGTCTGGCAACATGTTATAAAACAAAGCTTTATTGAAGCAGTAAGAAAGATGAGCAATGATGTGCCTATATGGCGCAATCACTATTAGCAAACATAGGATCATAAGTGATGTCATAACTCTGGTGGACTGCCAGGTACACTTGATGGTTGGGTCATCTGACAGCAACTGCCAATCATGCCATTGCCTTTTGAGTATGGGTAAAATTTGTGCCTTCCATTGACTCCCCCATGTTGCATTCTGCTCCTAAGAGGAAGGGAGCACTCAAGATTTGTAGATGCCCGTGGTTGAAAAGGAATGACAAATGTCAGAAGGTCAGAAAAAAACGTACCAAGTTTTATTAGTAAATTATAAACTTGGCATGTAAATGACTATAAGTTAGTCCCTTATCTTCTAGTAGCAAGAAAAATAAAAAATAAAAGAGGGAAGATGGAGAGAAAGAGAAATAGAGAGGTCAGATAGGAGAGGAAAGGAGATCACCAGTCCTGGGTCCAATGTCGATCTGGCTGACAGGATGTCCAGGGTCCTGGGGGGAAGCCACACAGGCTTTGTGGGAGTACCTTTTTATAGATAAGTTTTCCCCACACCGGAGATAAGTTCCTCGCTTTCTATGCAAATTAGTCATCATACACAGTTTGTTCTTCTGGACCCTTCTGGAAATAGGTCGGAGGGCTTTGGGGGTCTTTGGTGGTCTGATCCCCCCTCTACTGGTCTTACCCATTACTTGACCTCATTCCTGCCCTTGCTCTGAACTGTGTTGTACTTATCTCCAGGAGCCAGAACAAGGATGTTTGTCCTAGAAAAGTGCTGCCCTACCTCTGCATGGCCCCTTTTCCAGCCACATCCTGCTCTTTTTTGCTCATTTGCACAGCGTGTTCTTATTTAACAATCCTTGTTTGGCTCCCTGGCTATCAGTGTTTGAGACATACACATTAGCTCCTTATCTTCTGGGCTTCTACACATCGATGGTAGTGTGATTTGAGAGAATCATACTTTACATGAAGAATGTGGGCAGCATCCTGCTTGTGCTTCTGATATTGGTCAAGATGCAGGGTATCAGGAAGAAGGGTGTCACCTCCCCCAACTACCAAAATCTTGCCATGTAAATCTTGTTTTGTTTTAAACCACGCTTTGTTAAATGTAACGAGGCTATTTCAATACTTCATATGCCCTCGATAGAGCTAGTGATAGAAATTCATCTAAAAGAATGCCTTGCATGTCATAAAGCTTTATTTATGACACAAAACCAAAATAAAAGGCAGAGATTAAGAAACCATGCAGATGCTTGCTTGACCCCCCCTCCCCAACCCAGTGGAATGGGGAGGAGAATCAGAAGTAAAACATGTATGCTGAGATAAGAACAGTTTAGTAATTGAAAATAAAGTAAAATACAATAATAATCACAAATAATAATACTGATAATAAAAAGGAAACAAAAAAGTAATGCACAATGCAATTGCTCATCACCCACTGACCAATGCCAGACCCCCCTTCCTGAACCCAGATCAGCTGCCCTTCTGGATAACTCCTCCCAGTTTATCTACTGGGCATGATGTTCTATGGTGTGGAATATCCCTTTTGTCAGTTCGGGTCACCTGTCCTGGCTGTGCCCCCTCCCAGTTTATTTTGCAAACCTCCTCACTGGCAGAGCAGGAGACAAGAAAAAACTCCTTGACCTAGGATAAACACAACACAAACCAAAACATCAGTGTGTTATCAACACCATTCTCATTCTGAATCCGAAACACAGCACTGTAATGGCTACTGAGAAGAAAACTTGCTCCCAGCTGAAACCAGGACAGAGTGCAAAAGGGTTTAGCAGTACTTAATTATGGACTAATTTAACATTTATGAAGTGATTCAATAAGGTTTACTACAATTACAACGACTTAATTATAGATTTGAGATAACAACATTTATACCATAATCAATTCATGTGCACTCACACAGACGGATGTATGCATCTATATGTGCAAAGGTACCTGTTAAAAACTCCTGTCGAGTTCAGTAAAATATGCCAAATCCCTTTGTGTTATCAATGAGCAAGGGTTGCACCTCAAGGAGTGTGTGTGTGTGGAGGGGGATGTCAGCCTAAGCCTCATTATCAGCAATGGTCTTAAAGTATTGCAAACTTGAGGGTTCATGAGCTCTGAGAGGCATCCCACTCAGAGGGAGGTGCTGACACAGCCCACTGCAGTCCAGGAGAGCTCAAAGGGCCTTTATAGGGTCACAAGATGATTTGCTTTAGTCATCAGTAAGTTTCCATCCTGGCCATAACCTAAGTTGGTAACTACTGGACGCTTTTTCAAAAATATAACAATGTAACAATGGTACTATTTCACTTATTCAGGTAAATAGTTTTCCAAGGCTGTCAGGGGATAACTGATTATCCCTTGTTCCCCACCTTGGTCAGGCAACCAATGTTCCTGATACGATCATTGTTGTTCCCACCTTTACCATGCAAGAGCTCCTGGTCAAGGGATGCTTCACTACTCAACTGGTTTGATCAAGGCTTATCAGGAGATCCTGAGATCTGTTTGTATTTCAATATCACAATAATTAAAAGTGTGAATAGGTCTTAAAAGTATGGAAAAAGGCAAATGTTATGCTCATCTTCAAGGAGAATGAGGATGAGGAACTGGAGAACTATAGATTTGTCAGTCTAACCTCAGTCCACGGGTAGGTTATGAAGGAAATCCTCTTGTAAACTGTTTCTAGACACATAAAGGACAAGAAGGTGTTTTGGAACAGCCAGCATGGATTTACCAAGGCAAAGTAGTGCCTGACCAACCTAATAGCTTTCTATGATGAGCTGACTGTGTGTCTCCAAGGGGAGAACCATGGATGTCACACCTTTTACTTTAGTCTTTGACATGGCATCTCATGGTAACCTTATGGCCAAATTGGTGAGATATTGATTGAATAAGTAGACAATAAGGTGGATAGGAAAACTGTCATGGCCTGCCTGGCTCATTATATGGATGACATTCATGTATCAGCTGAACAATAGCAAGTCATGGAGAAAGCCTTAGCCCTTGTCACCAAAGCTGTAAATCAGGCAGGTCTTTGCACCGCTCTTGAAACGGAACAAATACACCCTCCCTGGTGTGATGGAGGGTCACACTTGTGGCTGCTGTTAGGAGCATGAAAGGACGAGGCAGGCCAGCAGGAGGTCAAGCAGGAAAGCTCCTTTATTTTTCTGACTCCATATATATACAATTTGACAAACAGGCCAAGATTGGCTACACAGGTAGCCACCTCTTTGACCTCGTTGGTGAACATCACCATCAATCATCTTTCTCCTCCCAGAGGAGAAGAATGTAAACAAATACAAAAATATACATAGTTTACTTGAAGCTGCATGAGAACAAAATGCAAACAGTGAAAAGCAGGCAAACTTGAGGCAACAGTAGTGATACAAAGTCTAGCTGGGAACTGGATAGCAGTGTTGTCCCTCAGGGATTGATACTGAGGTTGATAGTGTTTAATGCCTTTTTTAGTAATCTGGACAGTAGGAGTGCAACCTTGACAAGTTTGTAGATGACAGTAAATTGGTGTGAATGGTCAGTATTCTGGAGGGCAGGGCTGTTGTTCAGAGGGACCCCAACAGAGTGGAGAAATAGGCTGATCAGAATGTCATGGAGTTCAACAAAGGGAAATACCAAATCCCATGTCTGGGCTGAAATAGCCCCATGTACTGGTATGGGCTATGAGCCAACTGGCTAGAAAGCAGCCTTGCAGAAAAAGAAGCATCTAGGGGTGCTGGTGGGCAAGAAGTTGTACATAAGCCAGAAAAACATGCCCTTGAGACAAAGGCAGCCAAAAGCATCCTTGACTGTATTAGCAAGAGCGCAGCCAGCAGGTCCAGGGAACTGATCCTTCCCCTCTATTCCATGCTGATGAAATCGTATCTGGAATCCCGTGTCCAGTCTTGGGCTCCTAGAATATGACAGTCAGAGAGAGATTGGAGCAAGTCTGGGTCTGAAGCATGTGACACGAGGAGAGGCTGAGAGAACTGGATTTGTTCGGCCTAGGAAAGAGAAGGCGTGGAGAGACCCCATTGCTGCCTTTCAGCTACCTAATGGGAAGGTGTAGAGAAGATGGAGACACTCTTCTGGGAGGTGCACAGTGAAAGGACAAGAGGCAATGGACACAAGTTGGAACAGGGGAAATTCTGACTTGATATTAGCAGAAGTTGTGTAGAAAGGGGGAAAAGAATGTGTATCGGGAGGCATTAAGGTAGCGTGTTTTCAGTCTCCCTATCATCTGTTAAAAAAAAACCAAACCAAACCCAAAGAAATCTGTACCAGCCACATGTTTTTGGTTTGGTTTTTTTTAAAGAAAGGCATGTTTTTTATTGTGGTCATGGTTTCTGGTTTTAGGAATATTTATTGAAACTGGTTAGGAATTTATTCTCTTCAGTGTTATATAGGAATCTCAACTATATTTAAAATTATTCCTGAAAATGAAACAACCATAAGCAGGATGTGAAATTCTTAGTAATAATCTAAATAACATTTCAGTCTTATTTTCAAGTTAAAATTACTTCCTGACACATTCTAGATATAGATGTTTTCTGATTCTACTTAACATGACACTCAGGAAACCTATTTCTAAAATTCAATTTTGAGTGGAAAACAGATATGTATTAATGCCATTTGATCACAACACAAAATCAAAAAGAATGAATGCAGTTTAGGACAGTTTTCAGGTAGGTGGTTACATGACACCTCAAAATCAGCATATATAGATGTGAATTTCTTGATGCCTACCAGTAAGAATTTATTGCAAAGTTTAGAAGTTAAATTTGTGCAACATTTGACTGAAAAAAGGCCCAGCTGAAAAGGATCTGGGGTGCTGGTCGACAGCCAGCTGAACATGAGCCAGCAGTGTTCCCAGATGGTCAAGAAGGCAAACAGCATCCTGGCCTGTATCAGGAATAATGTGGCCAGTGCGACGGTGCCTATATCGCTGAGTCCAGTCAGCCCTGGCACCACAGCAATACCTGGGTCTTGACTTGTCAGGAGCGTAGCGTGGCGACGGCAGAGAGAATAAAGGAGGGACTCTGGAGGGGGTAAATCCAACAGGGGTTTATTGGGCTCTGAGCGTGGAGTCCTGACCTCGGGGTACCAACCTCAGAGAGACCCCGGGTAGGACTGTGAAACAACTTTTAAGGGGGGGGGCATAGCACAGGGGAGGGTTCAGTCAGAGGCCAATGGGGTACAGTAAGGGTGTGGCTCAACATACAATAGACAGATGCAATAACCATACAGAAAATAATGGGAGGGGGAAGCCTGGATCCTGTCCAGTCACTCGACGCTCTCCTTGGAACATTCTGGATTCTGGGAGAGACCCCTGAGTGACTGACAGGACCAGGGGGTTATATAACAAATGACTGACAGATAACTGTAACTGGGGGCAAACCATAAGGAGAAGAACATAGAACAAACCATTGCATATAGCTTTACAAAATGAATATAAAGGTGAACCTAAACAAAATGCACCACCGTAGGCCAGCAGGACTAAGGAAGTGATTCTTGCCCTATACTGAGCACTAGTGAGACTGCACATTGAGTATTGTGTCCAGTTCTGGGCCTCTCACTTCAAAAAAGACATTGAGGTGCTGGAACAAGTCTGGAGAAGGGCAACAAAAATTCGTGAAGGGTCTAGAGAGTAAGTCATATGAAGAAGAGCTGCGGGAGCTGGGGTTGTTTAGTCTGGAGGAGGCTGAAGCGAGACCTTATTGCTCTCTACAACTGCCTGAAAGGAGGTCATAGCAAGGTGGGGAACTGCCTCTTCTCCCAAGTGACAAGGGATAGGAAAAGAGGAAATGTCCTTAAGTTGCACCAGGGGAGGTTAAGATTGCATAACTACTGTTATAATTTCAAATATATGCCTGTAGAAAATCTCTTGAACATCTTATTTCTAATTACTGGCAGAGACAGAACAATACCTATACAATAGCTATGCAAAACTTGAAGCCATATGATAAATGCTTATTTAATTTGGATCACATCTTTCATTTTATCGTAACTCTAAGTAGTGTTGGGAAATATAATAAAAAGGTCAGAAATTACCAACAAAATAATACAACAGCTGAGATATTAGCATCCTTTCAGGTAGTTGTAGAGAACAATAAGGTCTCCCCTGAGCCTCCCCTTCTCCAGAATAAACAACCCCAACTCCCTCAGTTGCTCCTCATATGACTTACTCTCCAGACACTTCACCAGCTTTGGTGCCCTTCTCTGGAAACACTATAGGACCTCGATGTCCTTCCTGTGTCGAAGTGCCCAAAACTGAACACAGTATTCAAGGTATGGCCTCACCAGTGCCAAAGAACAGGGAGATGTTCACTGCCTTAGTCCTACTGGCCACACTATTTCTGATACATAGTTTCCAATTCCCTTTCTGCTGCTTAGTTAATATGAGCAGGAGTTTGAACAGGGAAGACATTTATTGGAAAAATAAATTTTGTGTAGAAGAAATCTGGTGGTACATGGAAGCAGATACCAGGGAGGAATAGGACCATTGGACTGACTTTAAATAGAGGATGGAAATATGAGAGATTTGAGTTCTGATAAAATACATACCTTAGGTGAAAGTGGAAAAAGAAGAAAGGGTGAACAGGATCAAAATCTTCAGAAAGGGGTAGGTGAAGGAGGGTATGAGAAATGTTAATTCTATGTACTATAGAGGGATTATCATCAAATATAGCAATTCTTTGGTTTTGACTAAAATGTTACATGATAATTTTTAATGAAGTTTCTTCCTTCAAAACTGTGGGGTTTTACCTTTCTTTTTCCTGCTTTTCCTTTCTTTTTCTGTTCTTCCTTTTTTGAAATTGTCATGATGTACAGTAGTGTATTTTGTATGGTTCTCTCTAGTGTTTCTCACTTTTAATTTGAAAGGAAAGTCCAGAAATGAGGATGTTAATCTGGAGAACTATGCTAAGTTCCCTGCTGTGTTACAGATTGTGTGGTCTGGTCTAGAGCAAATTATTTGGGCTCAGATAATCAAAGATAATCAGGGACCTAATTCCTCTTAGCTACTCTTTGGTTGCAATTTTTAAGTTTATGAAAGTATGCAGGGATTTTTTACTTTGTTAATACCCTTTATATTTCATATTTGGTTCATTCTCTGGTATATACATTAGTCAAATTAAAAGGAAAATAACTAGGATTTCTATGCTTTTTGTCAAATTGTCTCTCCTGTCTCCAAAAGTTTCAGGGGAAAAAAGGATTTTGAGTTTTATTTGGAATATCGCATTCAAAGAAAATATTTTGTTCATACTAAATTGACCATGTTCTAGTAAAAAATACAGGAGAGAATACTGTCACATGAAAGGGGGGTTTTCAGTCTGTCAATGCTCCAAGAAAGACAAGACCCTTGCATCTGACCAGTCTGTCAACATCCTGTTATGGGCACTCCACTACACAGTCCACTGTATCAGAGAACATGCATCAACAGCAAATTGGAGTAATTTCCTTTATTTCAGTTTGCAAGGAGAGATCCCATTCTGGATCTCCCCACTCATAGTCGGTATATTACTGGTTTTGTTCAAGTATGTTATCTGCTGTTGGCTGCTTCTACTGTCCTTGAGAAAGACTCACACTAAACAGTTTATGGAATAACACATTATTAACAGACACACTGATAATAGAAAATTGTGACAGATTAAAATTCAAAGATTACCATTGTTAGTATGACTGCAAAAACAAGTTTGAATTGATATACAGAAAAGCTCTAATCCCTAACAAAAGATGGGTTCAAGATAATCATTCAGCCCACATAGAGTACTGTTCGTACCCAAGAGGTGTCCTTATGGGGGAGAAGACAGGTTCAGCCCATCAACTGATCCCTGCAGTTATGATGGAGTCTTCTCTAACTTCTCCCCATTCTTAACTTACTTTTATACTATTTCTATGTGTTTAGGTGGAGCTTAAGTGACTCTAGTTACACATACCTTTCTCACTGATTTGTGTAAAATTCTCTCACATTGCTCTTAAAGACATAGTCAATAAAATCTAGAGTGCATGCCCAGTGAACAGTGGTTGTACCTTGGAGGTGTGTAACTTCAGGATAGAGGTGTGCTCTGGTATTGCAATGAGATTATAATGAACCAAGTTCATCTGAGGAAAGTGGTTTTGCCACAGTTGCTGATTCAATGACAAGACATCTTCTGTCTTCCTTGGTTGACAGCTGCTATGCAATTTATCAACTATATGGTACCATCAAGTTCCCATTCTTGCAGGGATTGCAATAGAGCCTGGCCAAGTTTCTTCACTCCACCCTCCTTTTCATCCCTCTTAGCATGTGCTTAAGGTTGCAGGATGTGTTATGTCAAAACTGCTGTAGAATAGGTTTCAGGCATGCCAACCACATTCCATCCTGGGAGTAGCAACTGCATTTCACCCTATAATTTCCTTACTAACTTTGTTAGAATATGAATATAACTTGCAAATTTTCTCTAATTTTACCCCCAATCATTTTCCCACAAATACTAAGTTGGTGATTAAAGTCCTTTAGTGTTGATCAGTCTCCAAGAAAAGTTTTAGAATTCAGATGTCTATGTCTTCATCTTTACCTTCAATTCACAGTGACCCTTAACATTATGAAACAGTGCAGGAAACAAGGTTTTAAACTTCATTTTGAAAACACATTGATTGTATTGTCGTTTTTAGCACTACAGCTTAGATTTGGTGTGATATATTAAAACTATATTGCATTTTTAGTACAATTCACCTTCTTCCATTGTAGAGATTATGTCCCATTATTTATGTTATGGTTTAGGTTTGCTTATCCAAGTCATGGCACCATTTATGTGGTGGTCTTACATTTGCCGAATTTGTTTGCTAACTGAGAGATAGGATTTTGGGAGAAAAAGGCAAAAGCAGGCTCAACTTAGAAGCAAAACCAGACAGATTTTATTAACATACACTAAGAGAAGAAAATAAGAAAAAAACAAAAACAACACAAATTAATTTCTAAAACCAACCCTTTCTCCCACTACAAACTGTTCATTTTCTACAAACAATGTAAAGAGGCAAAACTCAGAACAACAGGTCAGTACCACTTATAAAACAGTTTTGTTATAAATGATTAGAAGCCAATTCAAAATAACAGAATTTATTTAGCAATTTTCCAAAATCAAATTGAAAAGCCACAATAAACTCGGACAACATCGATCGAATGCTGGGTGGGCAGAGTGACAGTAACAACGGTACCATCTAACCTCGACCACACATACTGGGTCTTGGCATACGGTTTTTATACAGTTTATTTGTCCTGAGGCTAAGTCCATTGAAAGTCCAAATATTCATGTGTCTCTTTATTTCCAAGCGAGGTTTTGAAAGGGGTTCCCGTAAGTATGAAAAGATGATTTGATAGTCTTCCTGGATCTCATCTTTGGGGTGCTGATTTGATCATCCTCCAGATCCCCCACCAAGATTAATATCAGATGTCATTCAGCTGTGAAGTGGAGGCCCATCCTTGATGAATGGGCCATCTCCAGTCCGGCCATGTCGTTTCTGTTGCAAATGTTGTGGTTTCACAGCTTGCACAATAGGCCTTGGAATCTCAGAGACGCCCTGGAGTAGCTTTTTAATAGACCAAATCTTTGATACAATATTATATACACGAATTTATCCATTACATTTACCACAGTTTTTTCATTTAGTCTTTGAGAGCAAGAAGTCACTCCTATGGTTTGGTAACTTTCACACAAAGGCAGCCCACCCAGAGAATCTGCATCTGTGGAAACTTCCCATATCACTTAGCCTTTCCCATGACTACCTATGGGCCATGGACTTCACAAAATTGGGGTGGTACCTTTTAAAAATGAGCTGTTTCAAAACAACAAAGGAAATTTTTCAACTCAAAATTTTTTTTTTCATCTCAACAAGAGATGGTCTTCTCACTTCTTCACTTGGCAGAGAGCTTCTTCTCACCTCTCTCTGTTCAACCTCTCATGAGGGCACAAAAATGTTCACTCAGTTCATCACAGATACCTTTGCTCAAATCCACAAATCATCTCCCCAATTTATATTGTCCACGATTTAAAAGATTATCCTGTTACCAAAATCCGTAGATTTTCAGCCTAGAACCAAGGCAACTTGTCATCTCCACCACTTAAAAGTCACTGTTCCTTTACTGATTTTGAGATCTCCATATTGTCCCTTTACATGTGTCCAATTTGGCCTTTTCTTTCATCTCCGAGAAGGGTTAGTTTTAAAGTCTCAGTCTGTGTCAAGGAGGAGTTAAAGCCTGCCCAGGCCTTCGGTGATCAGGTGATCTCTGCTGAAGCAGCTGCAAATGTTTCAAAGCCATGCCTGTGGGGGAGGAGAGGAGGCTGATGCATACCTTGTCTTCCATCCCTCAATCTGATGGCACCAGCTGCTCGCAGCTGCTCTGTAAAGCCCAGCCTAGAGTGGAGGGGGAGTGATCCTACCCTCCTCCTGGGCCGGGGGTGCTGGCAGCCAGGGGAGGCCGGGGCATGGTCCTGCCACGGCTCACCCCGATCCCCGCCGCAGACCCAGACACCAGACACGGGCAGCAGCTCCTGGAATCCCAACTGGCCCCGGCCACTCTGGGGACAGCGAGGGCCTAAGCCAGCTCTCCTCATCTGCCCACGTGTTACCTGCTCGCCGGACGGGGGAGAAAGAGGAAGTCTCTAACCCAGTTTCAGCTTTTACATGGGTATTGCCAAAAGTCACCTTCCATTTTCTGAATGGTCAGAACTGCATGTGAAATCCAAAACCTGCTCCCCCATAGGTCCCTGTCCTTTCCATAGAATTCCAAGGTCCTAGCAGAGAGATACTGTTTCAACCCATGACAATTTAATAGCTGGAATTTTATCACCATGGAAAGGTAAATCCTAAAGATAGTGCAAAAAGATTACTTTGTATATTTTAACCCTATTCTTCTATTCATATCCCTCCCTCACTTTGGGGACCTTTTTCAGATAAGCCTGCTTAAAAATACTTGCTTCCTCATGTGGAAAAAGCATTTAAGAAATTCAGATTAATTAACTTGACTCAAGTTGTTTACTGATCATAAAGAGGGATGATAAACTGTGGCTCATTTGAGACAATGCAGTTCTTTTACAAGAAGTTTGATTTATGTATATTGACTTTAGTCAAATCTGTCTTCATAAATTGATTCAGAGGAAAAAGATGCATACTACTGTCTGCCTGTCAGAACTTGACAGCTCTGAGATGTACACTTGAAGGAGATCTACACAGTTGAAGGAGATGACAATTAGTGCAAGACCTAACTTCTGGTCTATTCCAACTGGGACCCAGAGAGCCACAACCACCCCAAAAGATGTCTCGCTAAAGACAGCTCCTTGGGGGGTCAGGGCGCTCCTCAGCTGGCAGAGGGGCTTCTCAGCAGGAGGGCAGAGCAGTGATTTTTCAGCTCAGTGATTTCAGCTCAGTGCTCTCAGCTCCTGCCATTGTGAGTTAGCCCCTCTTTTAGCCAGCCGTGATGAGAGAGAGAGAGGTCTAGTGTGGAATTTCCGCAGGTGGCAACTTTATTGCAAAGGTACCAGTGAAAGGGGTCCAGGGACGAGGTACCCCTGCCGACCAGAGGAAACCCAGGGGTTTTTATGGGACACCAGGGTGGGAGAAAAAGAGTACAAAACCAATCAATTGTAACAGATCTACATAAAATCCCGAGGGGGCTTGTGGGTCTCCGGACAGGTCGCCATGACTAGAAAGTTTGTCTTTTGCCTTAGGGGCTCTGGGTGAAGTTGTGAAATTCTTTCTTAACTCCTCAGCTTGGCCCTCTCCAGGGCAAAGCAGCTGGGGCTCCGCCCACCCCCACACTGGTCTTTCTACTTTCCTGTGTGCATTTACAAAGTGCCTTTCACTGTTCCTTCAGGAACAAACTGTTGCAGCATGGGTCCCTCACGAGTCCATAGGTCCTGCCAAGGAGCCTGCTCCAGTGCAGGCTCCCCACAGGGTCACAGCCTTCTTTGGTCATCCACCTGCTCCAGTGTGGGGTTCTTCACAGGCTGCAGGTAGATCTTTGCTCCCACGTGGACTCATCCACAGGTCCCTTCAACTCAAGTTCACACTAGAGTTCCATCCTGTCCAGTACAGTAGCACAGAAACAGCAGTGATGCCATGGCCATTTGTCAACCCAGGCGCATCATCATTGCTGTTATCAAAATGTGCATGGGGTTATTCCTCCCCAGGTGCAGGACCCTACACTTGCCTTTGCTGAATTTCAAAAGTTCAATTCTGCCCATCCCTCCAGCCTGTCAAGATCCTTCTGAATGGTTTCATAGCTCTGGGGTATTGGCTACTCCTCCCATTTTTGTATCATCAACAGACTTGCTGAGGAGGCATCTACCCCCTCATCCAAGTAACTGATGAATAAGTTAAGCAATACTGGACCCAGTACTGACTCTTCAGGAACACCACTAGTTATAGGCCTCCAACTAGATTCTGGGCCACTGATCACAACCCTCTGAGACCTGCCATTCAGCCAATTCTCAATCCACCTCACCATCTACTCATCCAGACCATGTTTCCTGAGATTCCCTATGAGGATATCATGAGAGACAGTGTCAAAAGCCTCGCTGAAGTCCAGGTAGACGATATCCACTCCTTTCCTCACATCTATCCAGCCAGTTGTCCCAACACAGAAGGCAATCAGGTTGGTTAAGCACGACGTCCCCTTGTGTAGCAGTTCGCTGTTTCTGCCACAGTGGAGGCTCTGGTATCTAGGCATACAGCACGACTTCCACTTTACTTTCATGAGTGGGTCGGGTCTTGTAACAGACGCATGGTACCAATATGGCAGACGGTTACAAAAGACGTTTATTAAGTAAAAGGTTCAGGTTTTATACTTCTTATCTACTACTACGTCAAACAGGATATTGCCACACCTCCTGGGTTAGTAGTTTTGGAGTGGAAAAGTACTGGCACATGTTAGTAGAGGGTCTACATTCCTTTCAGGGGTAGCTTATCTCGAGAGGGGGATGGGGCTTGCTCTCTTCCTCACCGTTACAGTCCGAGATCTTCCGCGCCGCCTGTCCCTATCCAACCACATCTCCCCCCCCTCTCTCACAAAAGAACGAGGTAGTTATACGCATATATATATATATATATAGATATAGGCACTAAATGAGGTAGAAGGTTAGGACTTAATAAGGTAAAAAGGAGTTTGGAAACTTGAGTAAATTTCTGCCAGGCAAGTTTGGAAATCTTGTGACTGGCAATTTTAAATTCACAGCATCTCATGTTGGCCTATGAACAGAATGTTAGTCTGATCTAGGCGAGCTTTGACAAATGAAACTATCTTGTTCAGCAGGCATGGTCCGAAGGTAACAGATAGAAGTAGCATTGCCAATGGGCCTACCAAGGTGGAAATTAAAGTGGTTAACCAAGGGGATTGGTTAAACCAGGATTCGAACCAGCCTTGCTGAGCTTCCCTATCTTTCTGTCTCTGAGCCAGTCTGTTTCGGAGTTCGGCCATGGAGTCCCTGACGACTCCGGTGTGGTCTGCATAGAAGCAGCATTCCTCTTTCAAGGCTGCACACAGACCTCCCTGCTGCATAAACAAAAGATCCAGTCCACGCCTATTTTGTAGAACCACTTCTGAGAGTGAAGAGACTGACTTCTCCAAGTAGGAAATGGACTTCTCGATCCTCTGCAGGTCCTCATCTATAGTTATTTGCAGCTGAGACAGACCCTGGTGTTGTGTTGCCAGGGCTGAGACACCTGTTGCTGTGCCGGCTGCTCCTAAGCCGAGTAGCATTGCGATGGTAACACCTGTCAATATCTCTCTTTTGTGGAGCCTGTTGGATTCTTCGAGAAGGCTGTACATTTCTTCCTCTGAGTGGTACAGGACTCTAGGAACAATCAGAACTTGGACACAGAAATCGTTAGAATCATCAAACTTGGGAAGAGATACACACGGACTTACTCCAGACCTCTGACAAACCCACATTGCCGATGTAGCAGGTATTACCCACTTGTTATTCTTTCTGTTAGGCTTTACAACTCTGGTACAGACATTCCCTTTTCGCTCAGCCAGGGTTGCATTACCAAAGCATTTGCCTCGGCCTGAGACCTGGCTTAGGGTGATCCCTCTGCGAGGTGTGTCCCATCGGCACTGCTGGGGTGCATCAGCGGCGGAGTAACTGAATGGGGTGTTTAAAGCAACTCCTTCATAAAAAGGTGGTTGGACATCATAACAAAGCCAACAGGAATTGGTTAGGTTAGGGTTAGATTCGTTCAGGGATAGGAAGGTAGCTTCTAACATACGAAAGATTGGATCGGGATCTGACCTAGCTAATTTGTCCATCTGAAAGGCTTCTGCATCACTAGTTGGGGTTCTGCTGACACCCGTAGGTGCAGCCCTAGGGTAAGTCATATTTCTCTTTGTCTGTGTGCTTTTAATTATCTTGTTGGGCCCCACAGCTCTGGGTTCTGAGGGTTGAGACTTGGTAATTTGCACGTTCACCCACTTTTTTGACCCTTGAAGGACCACTGTCCAGGTCTTGCCCACCGTCCAGCTAGGATGAGTGGGTTGCAAAACTGTCATGTTATAGTATATGCATTTTCGGATTTTTGGGATCTTGTAACTATATCGATAGGAATTCCCGTGTACAGAGAGAGGTGTTTTACAACCTGCGGGTGCCCAGGTGAATTGCAGGAATTTGTCAGGTTCTTGTGGGTCCCACCCAGGCCCTGACGGCCTGGCGTCTGTTACAATGGTCTCACATCCCCAATGTCCGCAATATCCCCAGCCGGGGTTATTACAATAGCTTTTTCCTGCGTTTGAAGCTGGGCACCAATAGGATAGGTATGTGTGTGATGAAAATGGAGAATGAGGGTCTACCTTTGGTTGTCCTGGAAACAAATCGATAATACGAAGCACGAAGGATGGACTGTTTGGTGTGGTGATGTCTCTGAGCACCTTACCACTGGTAAGATGTCTCATGACCCACCTGAATGGCTGGTGTGGGTAGAAATCTGAGCTGGCTTGTCCTCTGGCGACAAACCCCAGCAACAAAATCACACAGGCATATCGTTGGTGCTTGGATCTCGCCCGCGCGGGTTTCTCTGGTGCTTTCTGACGGCTTGGTGGTGCGTCTCGTTCCTCTGGGAGAGGCGTGTACGCGTTACGTGGTCGCCCCACCAGCATGTCCTGTAAACAGAAACTCACAGTTTTCATTAGTCTCATCCTGCTCACTGTGGAGATCAGGTTTAATTGATTTAATAGGACACCACCTGATTTTCCCATCCCTTTTGACAGCTGCATACCCTCGCCCTGTAAGCATTAATCTCCAGCCCCGTTCCCATTCACCCAGCTCATTTTTAATTACAACCTGCGGGCCCTCCTCTAGTGCTCTGGAGGCCCAGTGTTTTTGAATGGGATTATTTGCTTCACTTCCTCTGGGGAATTGATTTAATGCTATCAGTGCGGTTGCCAGTATGCGTGCCTGTTCTCCTGAGGGAATGGAATTGTTAAAGCCTTCTGCTTTTGCCAACACCTCTATCTTAGTTTTCAGGGTTTGATTTGCCCGCTCGACTATAGCCTGCCCAGTACTGTTATATGGGATACCTTGCACTAATGTGATCCTCCATTTGGAGGCGAATTCCTGCACTGGTTTAGAAATAAAATTGGAACCATTATCTGTTTTAATCTGCTTGGGGATACCAAGCCATGCCATAGCTGTCAGCCAGTGCTGGATTGTGGCTTTGGAGTTGGTCTTGGGATGCTGGGTGGCTACAATCGTTCCACTGAACGTGTCCACTGTTACCGCAAGCCATGCTCGAGGCTTCAGCAGCTGACACAAGGTGAAGTCCGACTGCCAGATTTCTGAGGGCTTAAGACCTCTTGGGTTGACTCCACTAGTCCACAGGGGTGATTTCTGGCAGTGAGGGCAGGTAGCCACTACATGTTTGGCATCCGCTGTTGTGATTCCACATCTCTTCGCTAGTGCTTTGGGTCCAATGTGGAGGGATTCGTGCAGTTGACGGGCCTCCTGCAGTGTCCAGACCCCTTTCGCTGCAGCATCTGCTTTGTCGTTGCCAATCTGAAAGTACCCTTTGATTGGGTTGTGGCTATTGACGTGAATGATTGATACAGTGCCCTTTCGTGAAGAGAGTGCCTCTTCTAGCATTAGGGCAGCTGCTGATGTTGACACACCTGGTCCTGCCATGGCTAGGCAGAGCCTTGCCACGAATATAGAGTCTGTTACAATGTTAAGGTGTTCCTCTTGGAAAAGTCCACAGGCCAGGGTTACTGCTGTAGCTTCCAGCTGCTGCACTGACAGTGTGGGGTCACATGCTTTGATGCACTGCCACTGCTCTCCTACCTGCCACACTGCTGTCGCCGTAGAAGTGGTGGAGGAAGCGTCTGTGAAAGCTGTTGGTCCTGGCTGTGGTCTGTCCATAACCTTTGGTGGCAGGTCTATGTCGACTATGGTCAGCAGCTGAGTCCAGGGTGGTCTGGTGGAGTAGGAGATTTCTCCTCCAAATCCGACGAGAGCAAGGGCTAGATGCTCCGAGATTGTGGTTGATTCTATGGTCGGTTGCTTGCGAAAAGGAAGGTGGATTCTCGCTGGCTCCGTCCCTAGGTGTTTCAAGGCGAGTTTCCTGCCTTTCATGATGAGGTTAGCGATGCATTCTACTGCTGGGGAAAATGCACGAGCAGGCCTTCCAAGGACCACCCATTGAATCGGTCGGGCCTTTTCAGAAGGTCCTTGGGCCAATGCTCCCACTCCCCCCTTTTGTGTAAAATGCACATATAAGTCCAGGGGCATAGCTGGGTTCCATCTGGCAAGTGTGCCAGTGGACATCTGCTGTTCGATGAAGTCGAGGGAGCTCGCTGCTTGTGGTGTCAGCTCCTTGGGTTCCCAGGGGTGCTTTCCTTTCAGGAGGTCGTACAGAGGGTCCATGATCTCAGGAGGAACCAGGACGATGTTGCGAAGCCACTGCAGTGATCCTACCAGGCGTTGCACGTCGTGGAGCGTCTTAACATCTCGGTGGACTTTCACCTTAGGAGGTGTCACGTAGGAGCTTGTGATTCCCACTCCTAGGAAGGTGACACAGGGTCCTTTCTTGATCTTCGCGCTCGCGATCTCGAAGCCGTTGGCCTGGAGGGTCTCTGTGATCCTGGATACCAGATGATCCACTTGGCTCGCTGATGGTGCTGAGACCAGAATGTCGTCCATGTACTGGATGATGGTGGCAGCAGGATAGGAGTGTCGGACTGGCATCAGTGCTTTGTCCACGGTGATCTGGCAGATGGTTGGGCTGTCGACCATACCTTGAGGTAGCACTTTCCACTGGAAACGCAGGCTGGGACGATTGCCATTCGGGAAAACCACAGAGAAGGCAAATCGTTCCCTGTCCTCAGGATGCAAAGGTATTGAAAAGAAACAGTCTTTAATGTCCAATACTGCACATGGCTGTCCTTCAGGAACAGCTGAGTTCATGGGCAACAGTGTCTGAACTGGGCCTATGGGTCGGATTGTTTTATTCACTTCTCTCAGGTCATGGACTAAGCGATAGCCTTCTCCTGACCTTTTGGGTACAGGAAAAACGGGCGTGTTCCAAGGACTCACAGTGGTTTCTATATGATCCTTTTGCAGTTCCCTCTCAACCAGTTTTATTAAAGCTGCCAAGCGAGGCTCGCATAGGGGCCACTGCTCAACCCATACAGGGTCTGATGATTTCCAGGTCAATTTGATCGGCAGCAAAGGGTGTAAGGCAGTGGCCCTCATTATAAATTTGTAATCCTGACTCCGAGCATAGCCAGGACATCCCTTCCTATTAAGGGTGGAGAATCCTGTAAAATGTAAGGGTAAATGGCAACTGTTTGTTCTGGCCCCTTTTTTGTGTGGAGTGTTATCGCCACCAATTGGGTGCTTTTCCATGCCCTGGATTGTCCCCCCACCCCGTTCACAGGAGGGACTTCTTTAATTTGCCAATGTCTGGGCCAGTGTGATTGAGGAAAAATGGTGCAGTCTGATCCAGTGTCTGCCAAAAACTGAAGCCCTAAAACGTGAGGGTCCTGGCTGCCATAGAGTTGACACGTCCCCCACACCCTCAAGGGCTCCCTCCCCACTTTCATGACCAAGGCCACCCAGGGGTTCCGCTCTGGTTTGTCCCCTGTTGACCCTGTGACACTGGAGCAGTTTGTGGTGGTGAGAGGTGCATGTTGGCTGCTGGTGATGGTGCATTGTTCTGCCACTGAATGACTGGTGGGGATGAGATAGTGACTGGTTCCTGTATATATATGGGGTATGAAGGTCCCCTGCCCCACTGGGTATTGGGAAGACTGGGCCATCTCGCAGTGGGAGGAGGCTGAGTATGGCCCGCACGCCCCCTCCCCCTTCCGTTTCCCTGAGGCCTGGATCTGCACTCCTTGGCCAGGTGTCCCCTTTTTCCACAATTCCAGCAGGTGGGTCTCTGGCGCTGCTGGGTCGGGGGTGCTGCCACTGGCTGCTGTGCTGGCTGGGGACAGCTTGCTGCTACATGACCTGGTTGGCCACATTTCAGGCAAGCCATTGCATTTGTTAGGGTATGAACCGCTGCCTGCATGGGTATTAGGTGTTCTTCCTTTACCACATGTTTGATCATGTCAGCTAAGCTGGCTCCTGCAGGCAGAGACCGTAAAATTTCCTTGGTTACAGTATTACACTGTTGCTTTAAACAGTCTGTCACCACCGGTCCCCTTGCAGCTGCAGGCAGGGTGGATGAATCAATTGCAGCCTGTAATCGGTCCACAAAATGTGTAAAACTCTCACTTTCCCCCTGTTTGATCGTTGACCATGGCGTGGACTTGTCCACAACCCGGGAAGCTGCCCTTATTGCCTCCCTAGCTGCCCTGGTTGTTGCTTTCACCTCCTCTGCTGTGAGGTGTGCAGCTTGGTTTTGGGGCGTGGCCACATCGTCATGTTTGCCAAGCAGCCTGGACAGGGTAGAGCCATGGAGAGGCTGTCCCTGCCCTGAGGCTTGAGCTAGGGCAGCTGCGCATGAATTGGACCACTCCTGCTGAAATACAATCAATCCTGCTCCATCAAAAAACATACGGGTTATTTGTGAGATATCAAAAGGCAGCATATCATCATTGCTAAAAAGACCATCGATCAGTGTGGACACCAGGGGTGAATTAATTCCTTTTTCCTGCACCGCTTTCACCACAATCTGCACTTCTTTTGTACTCAGTGGGGTATAAGTCCGTCTCTGGTTCTGCCGGTTGCCAGAAACCCGTACCGGGAACGCATGTATTGCAGCCGCAGGTTCCCACTCTGCACAGGCTAATTTTATCTTCCCCCAATCGGTTAATTTGCCCTGAATTTGTTCCCTTACATTGTTAAAAGCTTTGCTCGGTTTCGCTGAAAACTTTATAAAATCTGTTATCTCCGTTTCCGAATCGGACTCGGAGCCCTCTGTAGAGCTCGCCGTGGAGTTGTAACTTCCTTCCGTATCGGAAGTGAACTGGTGGTAAGCTTCCGGTTTGCTATGCTTTTTCCCCGGACTCCGCCCCCGTTCCGCCTTCCGCGGGTGGGCTCGGATGTTCCCTCTGCTTTGACTCCATTCCGCCTCCCGTGCCCGGCCCCCCCCTTCCGACCGGGGGTGACGCCGGCGCCTCTCGCGGGGGTTGTCCCACGTTCCCCCTTTTTGCTCGCCCCTGCCCTTGGTAGATGACACCGGTAAGGGACCTTGTCCGCGTGTTCGCCCCCCCCCGCTCTCCCGCGCATGCGCCATGTAGGTCGGTGGCTCCGGAATTCCTCCGACCCCCCACGCATGCTCGGTCGCGGGGTTTTGCACTTCCGGGTTCGCATCGCCACGTGGCGCCCTTCCCCGCGCGCGCTCCACGTGGCCGGCGCCATCTTGGCCACATGGCGGGGGGGGTAGCGGCGATTGGTCGCCCCGCCCCCGCGCCGGACCGTCGGCGCCATATTGGCCATATGGCGGGGGGTGTATGCCCTCCGCGGCGATAGCCAATCTCTCGGCGTCTCTTGCCTGCCGCGCGAGTTCTTCCCAGACGAGCCGCGTACATTCCTCCGCGCGGCCGCGCCGCGTCTCCGCGCCCGGGGAGACCGCCGTTTCGGACCGTGCCGGGGAGCCGCCGCTCCGCGCGGGCGGCGCCGCCGCCGGTCCTAGCGCCGTGCCTCCGCTCGGACCCTGGTCGCGGCAAGGAGGGACTATCGGGGAAACCGCGGTTTTTTCGGGGGTGTTCGGATCTGGGGTCTCTCGCGGGGGGACCCGGGGGTTTTCCGCGTGCTCCGCGGCTTTTATGCATGTATTTGTGGAGGGGGATGAGGCGTCTGACTCCCGCTTTTCCCCTGGGGTCTCTGCTGCACTGCGCCCCCCCCCCCGTCTCTTCCGGGGCTTCTCCGGAGGGTCCTGCGCCCCCTCGGTCCCCTCTCTCCGGCTGCTTAGCCGTGAATAAACACGTTTTTGCAGCGTTCCAAGCCTCCTGTTCTTCCATTGCTTTTCGCAACACTTTTTCAACTTTTCCCCATGCTTTTAAAACTTTTCCGCTGCCGGTGGCTTTTGTATCTTCCGCCAGGGCAACTGTATATTTCTCCCACCCCTCTGAATTTAATATGTCTATAGGGCGTGAAATCGCGCCTAGATCCGTTAACCTTGCAATAGCAAGAAATAAATCTTTTTTGTCCCATGCAATTCCCGAGTGGATTGCTAATTTACTCACGACCAGCTTCACGGGGTCCATGTTTTTCCCGCGGGGTCCTTTGGGGCGTCCCCCTTTTTCTTCTCCTCCTCAGGAGTTCGGACCGGCCGACTCCTACCCGCTGTGCCTTTCCAAAGCGTAGCTCCCGTCCTCCGAGGTAATCGTTCCCGGGTTTACGGCACCACTTGTAGCAGTTCGCTGTTTCTGCCACAGTGGAGGCTCTGGTATCTAGGCATACAGCACGACTTCCACTTTACTTTCATGAGTGGGTCGGGTCTTGTAACAGACGCATGGTACCAATATGGCAGACGGTTACAAAAGACGTTTATTAAGTAAAAGGTTCAGGTTTTATACTTCTTATCTACTACTACGTCAAACAGGATATTGCCACACCTCCTGGGTTAGTAGTTTTGGAGTGGAAAAGTACTGGCACATGTTAGTAGAGGGTCTACATTCCTTTCAGGGGTAGCTTATCTCGAGAGGGGGATGGGGCTTGCTCTCTTCCTCACCGTTACAGTCCGAGATCTTCCGCGCCGCCTGTCCCTATCCAACCACACCCTTGTTAAATCCATGTTGACTACTGATCACCTTGTCTTCCATGTGCTTAGAGGTAGCCTCCAGGAGGAGCTGTTCCATCACCTTGCCAGAGATCAAGGTCAGGCTGTAGTTCCCTCTGTCCTCCCTCTTGCCCTTTTTGGAAGACTGGGGTGACATTTGCTTTCTTCCAGTCTTCAGGCACCTCTCCTGATCTCCACAACCTTTCAAAGATGATTGTGGGTGGCCTAGCAATGATGTCCACCAGCTCCCTCAGCACTCATGAGTGCATTCTATCAGGGCCCATGGACTTGTGGATGTCAAGTTTGACTAAATGGTCTCTAACTCAATCCTCCTCAACCAAGGGAAAGTCTTCTTTTCTCCTGACCTTTTCCCTGGTCTCCTGGGTCAGGAATTCCTGATGATTTGCCTTGGTAGTGAAGACTGAAGCAAAGGAGTTCAGTATCTCAGCCTTCTCTGCAACCTCTGTTGCAGAGGGTCCCTGTTCCATTCAGTTGCAGGCTCACATTTTCCCTGGTATTCCTTTTGTTACTGATGCATTTGAAGAAGCCCTTCTTGTTATCCATGCCATCTTTAGCCAGATTTAATTCCATATGGGCCTTGGCCTTCCTTGCTTCATTTCTGTATACTCTGACAACATCCCTATATTCATCCCAGGTGGCCTGTCCTTGCTTCTACCTCGTGTATCTCCTGCTTATGTCTGAGTTTTAACAGTTCCTTGTTCATCTGTGCAGGTCTCCTGCCCCTTTTGCTCAATTTCTTGCCCATGGCAATGTACCATTCTTGAGCCTGGAGGAAGTGGTGCTTGAATATTGACCAGTTCTCTTGTACCCTTCTTTCTCTAGGGCACATTCCCATGGGATTCTTCCAAGAAGGTCCCTGAAGGGGCCAAAGTTAGCTCTCCTGCAATCCAGTGTTGTGATCTTACTCATTGTCCTGCTTCCTCCTTACAAGATACTGAATTCCATGATCTCATGGTCACTGTAGCCAAGACTGCTCCCAACCTTCACATCTCCAACCAGACCTTCCTTGTTAGTCAGTATAAGGTCCAACAGCACACCATTCCTCATTGACTCTTCCATCAACTGTATCAGAAAGCTATTGTCAATGCTTTCCAAGACCCTCCTGGATTGTTTGTACTTTGCTGTGTTGTTCCTCCAGCAGATGTCAGATGCTATCACAGAAGCACCACAAACTTCCTAAAATTGATTCTGTCAAATATGGGGCCGGTTCCTGATTTCTTCTCACAGAAGGGTCCCCCCCCCCTTCCCCCGCCCGCAGCCTCCCTGCTTGCCATGTAAACCCAATACAGGCACCAAAAAGGGCTATTGTGATTTACACTGCAGTAGGCAGCTTAACATCACACAGCTGCTCACTCACTCTCATCTTGTCAGGTCTCTCATCTCACTGCTATATCATCCTGTCTCTCTTACTTGTCTTGCCTGGTCTCCCTCTCCTCATCTATTCTCTCTTCTGCCTCTGTCAGCTTGTCCCTCATCTTGTTTCCTGTTGCAGCTCTCTCATCTCTAGCCTCTAACCTCTTGACTCTCTGTCTCTCTTCTCATCATTGCCTCCCCTTTTCTTCTTTCTTCCATCTCTCATGGCTTGTCTCATATTTTGTCTCGTCACATTTCTCACGTCCCACCTCTCATCCCCCCCATACTTCTTGCCTCTCACATTGCAGTTCTCTTGCCCCATCTCGTCTCTCATCTCCCCGCTTCGTATGGTAATTAGCCAAAAAGCAATTAAGCATGAGTAGTTTGTTCTTTGAAATGAGTCAATGGTCCTTCTTATGGGGTGGGGTCTCAAAATGATGAAGTAAGATGGGTCTTCCTCACTTTGACTTTTTAACCTTTTAGTGTTGGTGACACCTGGATCCTGTTTTCTCAAGACTATCTGATTTATGATCACATTGTATTCTTGGAGTCTATTGATTAAGTTGACAGGCCTCCTGATTTATCAGTTCCTTAAATCCAGCTTCTGTTAACAAAGGAAAGTTTACCTCAGCAAACTAAAGTCCTTAATTCTTCAAAATTAATGTCTCAAGACTAACAGGCTCGTATTTTCCAGGGTCATCCTTCTTGGTTTTTTTTTAAATCGGGACAACATTTGCCAGCTTTCAGTCAACTGGGACCTATCCAGATTCCCAAGACTATTAAAAAATCCTCAAGAGGCCTTGAAATTACATCAGCCAGCTCTTTGAGGATTCTTGTATGAATCCCATCAGGCCTCAGAAATTTATAAGGATCCAGCTAGAACATCAGGTCCTTCAAAACTTCAGGGTCAACTGGGAGTTGATAATTCTCACAGCCATAGTCCCCAGCTCAGGGCACTGAGACCCTGTTAGTCTATCATTGGTGTTGAAGACAGAGGCAAAGAAAGCATTAAACATATTTGCCTTTTCCATGTCCCTGTTTGTGAGGTGACCATCCTCATCCTGTAGTGGGCCGATGTAATTTCCACATTGCCTATCGCCACTAATGTATTTAAAAAAAAACTCTTTATTGTCCTCCAACATTCTGGCAACTTTGACTCCAACTGAGCTTTAGTTGTACAAATCTCCCTACAGTGGTAAGCAGCACCCTTTTATTCTTCCCATGTCACCTGACCTTACTTCCACTTGGCATACACCTTCCTTTTTGGCCTTAGCTCCAGAGGAAGTTGCTTGCTCAGCCAAACCAGTGTTTTGCCTTGCCTGCTTGACTTCTGACATTTGGGAATTGCCTGCTTCTGTGCCCTTAACAGGTGATGTTTAAAAGTGACCAGCACTGATGGACCCCAGCACCTTCAAAAGCATTTTCCACGGGGACCTTACTCACTAATTCCCTGAGCAGCCTGAAGTCTGCTCTCATCATGTCCAGAGTTGAGGTTTTGCTGGCACTTTTCCTTCTGTCAACAGAGGTTTTAAACTTGATTGCTTTGTGGTTGCTGTGGCCAGACAGCTGCCAATCTTCACTTCTCTCACAAGACATCTCTGTTGACAAGCAACAAATCAAGGAGGGCATCTTTCCTAGTTAACTCTCTTAGTACTTTTTCCATAAAGTTGTCATCCAGATTTCTTAGGAATCTTCTGGACTTGTTTGTACCAGCTATGTGGTTTTCCCAGTTAACATCAAGCATGTTGAATTCCCCCATAAAGACAAGGGAAGTTCATGTAGAGGTTTCTCTTAGTTCCTGAAAGTATAATTTGTCAGTGTCATTGTCCTGGCTAGGAGATCTATACTAGACTCCCACAATAATATCTGCATTATTTGGTTGTCTCTTAATTCTTACCCAGATGCTCTCAAGTGCACCACTGACATCTGTAAGCTCCATATGTTCCATCCCCTCCAATACATACAATTCCACCCTCTCCACCCGCCTTGCCTGCCATGTCTATCCCTCCTGAAGAGCCTGTAACTGTCCAGTATGGCACTCCAGTCACAGGACTCATCACACCAGGTTTCACTTACGCCAATGATGTCAAATCTCTGGTTCTGGGCTGTCGTGGTTTGTTATTGGCCAAACGCTAAGCACCTACAAAAGTTGTTTGTTCATTCTCTTCTGTTATAGTTGGGCAGGGGAGAGGGAAAAAAAAAGTTAACAAAGAGCTCATGAGTTGAGATAAGAACTGTGAGAAAAACACTTTAAGGGCAAAACAGGTTCAAATTTAAAGGTATAAGGTAAATTTATTATTAACAGAGTCAGAGGAGGATAATGAGAAGTAAAATAAGCTTTTAAACCACTTTTTTTTCCCTCCCAGCCCCTCTCTCTTTCTCACCGACAGTGCAGGGATGCAGAGCATGGGGGTTTTGGTTAGTTTGTCACTCGAAATTTTTTTTTTTGTTCGCTCAGGAGGGGAGTCTTTTTTCTGGTGTGCTGTGGGCTCCCTCCCATGGGCAAACAGTTTTTCCAAAACTGTTGTGGCATGGGTCACTTGTCCATGGGGTGCAGTCTTTTAAGGATAGGCTGCTCTAGTTTGGGAGCAAGAGCTGTCTTTCTCTGTCTCTGGAAGCAGGGGCCCACTCTCTCTATTTGGGTTTCCTACTAGATCACAGCTTTCTCTAGCATCTACTTGCTCCAGCATGCGCACTTCTCTCACGGGCTGTGAGTGGATTTCTGCATCCCCTAAGGACTTCATGGATTATAGGGGAATAGTTTATTTCATCATGGTCTTCATTACAGCTTGCAGAGGAATCTTGGCTCTGATGCTTGGAGCATTTCTTCCCCCTCTTTTTTTCCATTGACCTTGATGCTGTCATGTTGTTTTTCCTCACATGACTTCATTTTCTCCTCTTTTCTGACTAGAAGAAAAACTGCTGCTCATAGGTACCATTGCCAACAAGTTCTACTAATGCAAAGATTCCTACAGCATCCTGCAGTGCTGAGAGATTTATTTCCTCTAGGTTTTGCACCGGAGAGTCGCTCGCCATGTTTTCTCTGCCAACCATGCAGCCCCGCCATCACCAAATGGGTAGTAGTGGCTGCCACAGCGCTGACGCTATTTAACACCTCTCTTCATGTGGGGTGCCAGGAAGGAGAAGCTGCCACCATCACCTTGGCCCTTCTGCCTGTAGTGTGGTTGGCTAGGGGCAGCCAGGCAGGCAAGGCTCACCACAGGCCATGCCAGGATGGTGGTGGCCACAGCAGCCCATTGCTGCGGGCTGTGCTGGGATGGCCCTGGCGGCAGTGCCTCACTACCCCTGGAAAAAAAACCGTGCACGTGCTGTTTTGATTTTCTTCTTAAATATGTCATCACAGAGGTGTTACCAACCTCTCTAATTGGGCCAGCAGCAGGTCTGTCTTCAGAGCCATCAGAGATTGGCTCTGTCAGACATGGTGGGACCTTCTAGCAGCTTCTCACAGAAGTGAGTAGTGAGAAGTGAGTTCTGTAGTCCTCCCTGCTACCAAAACCAGGCTATGCCAAATCAACACAGGGCCAAAGCTTTGAGCCCGTCTTGTTTGTTCCTCATGCTACATGCGTTGATATAGAAACACTTCAGGTGTGGTTGATTGTAGCTGACACCTCATGGAGCCGATTGGCCCATTGAGGGATCCCACTAGTGCTTACCTCATCATGTTTTGGCACACCGTCCCACTATTACCAGCAAGCCTGGTTTCATGCCTTTCCCCTTCCAATCTAGTTTAAACCTCTAGTAGTTCCTGTGCTAGAACCATTTTCCCCCTCTGAGATAGGTGCATCTCATCAGGTGTCAGTAGATCAGGTGTTGAGTAGATCATCCCATGGTCATAAAACCCAATGTTTTTCCAATGACACCAGCCTGGGAGCCATGTGTTGATCTGATGGATCTGCCTGTTCCTTTCTATATTATACCTTGCTACTGGAAGGATCAAGAAGACTTAACTTTGCTCCCGCTCTTTCAACCAGTTTTTCCTAGGCCCTGAAATCCCTTTTGGTTGCCCTTGGACTTCTCCTTGTTATCTCATCATAACTGACTTGAAGAACCTATAACAGATAATAATCAGAGGACCTTATTAGACTGGAGAGTTTTCCAGTAAAGTCCCTTACATGTGCCCCTGGGATACAGCAGATTTCCTTTGGGTTGTGTCTGATCGGCATATAGGGCTGTCCTAGTTTGGAATAAATTAGGGAAGAACCTCCAAAAGGAGTCCCCTAAACCAAAACCTCCACCACCCCTTCCCCCCCCCCCAGCCCTGGGTTCGGGAAGGAAAATACCTTGGAGGAAAAGTGGAAAAACCGGTTTATTGACAATAAATAAAAAAAAAGAACACTCCCCAACACCGAAAGTGGGAAAAGGAGTTACTGTGATGAGGAGGGTGCGGCGACGCATCTCTTGCAGGCCCGGGACTTCTCCAACTTCTCAGATCAGGTCAGGTCCGGAGCCGGTTCAAACCTTGGGGGCGGGGGGAGGGGGAAGGAAAAAAAAACCCAAACAGAAGCAGCGGAAAAGCCAGCGGCAGGGGCAGCAGGAGAGAGAGAGAGAGAGAGAGGGAAAAAAAAGAGAGAAAGGGAAAGAAAGCAACAGAAAAACAACAGCAGCGAAGCAAGCAAAAAGCCAAAGCAGAAAAGCTGACAGCAGCAGCAAAAGCGAAAGCAAAAAAGCTGCAGGCCCCTGCCAGAGAGGGAGGGGCAGCTGCCAGACACAACAATGTATCCAAGATATGGGATGGATATATGGGACAGGAGGCAGGTCAACCCAGAACATTCCACCCCTCATCCCATATCGTGGATACACGATTAAAACTTTCATCTCACTTACTCAGACCTTTAACACACATTTCAGTCCATCTTACTTGCTCAGACCTTTGACACTTATACGTTTCCTTCTGTTTTACGTCTAACTGATCTAATGCGCAGACAATGGTAGTAACATTCAGCACATATCAATCTTACCCCATATTCAGATCTCCCTGAGGTACAAATCGTATTCTTCCATCTTTCTGCATTATCCACCATGTACAACCCGGTCCTTGAGCAGAGACAACTCCACGGATGGGTTTGCCTGTACTCGAGTCAGGGTTGATCCATACTGTCTTTCCCAACAAACCTCTAACATGGGCCACTGGGACTTTATCTCCATCTACTATATTAAGGTGCTGGGACTGAGCAGGACTCGCTCGGTTGGTGGAACCTCGAGTGTTAACTAACCAGGTGGCTTTTGCTAAATGCTGCTCCCAGTTTTTTAAGGACCCTCCACCCAATGCTTTCAGGGTGGTTTTTAACAGCCCATTGTACCTCTCCACTTTACCCGCGGCTGGTGCATGGTAGGGGATATGATATACCCATTCAATACCATGTTCCCTAGCCCAGGTTTTAATAAGATTATTTTTGAAATGAGTCCCATTGTCTGACTCAATTCTCTCGGGAGTGCCGTGCCTCCAAAGGACCTGTTTTTCAAAGCCCAGGATGGTGTTGCGGGCTGTAGCATGAGACACAGGATAGGTTTCCAACCATCCTGTGGTGGCTTCTACCATGGTCAGCACATGACGCTTGCCTTGGCGGGTTTGAGGCAGTGTGATGTAATCAATCTGCCAGGCCTCCCTATACTTGTACTTAGACCACCGCCCTCCATACCAGAGAAACTTCATCCGCTTGGCTTGCTTAATGGCAGCACATATTTCACAGTCACTGATAACCGGAGAAATGCTGTCCATGGTTAAATCCACCCCTCGGTCTCGTGCCCACTTATAGGTGGCATCTCTACCTTGGTGACCTGAGGCATCATGGGCCCATCGTGCTAGAAATAACTCTCCCTTGTGCTCCCAGTCAAGGTCTATCTTCAACTCCCCTATCTTTGCAGCTTGATCTACCCGCTGATTATTGTGCTGCTCCTCATTAGCTCTACTCTTGGGGACATGGGCATCTACATGGCGAATCTTCACAGGTAGGTTTTCTAACCGGGCAGCGATATCTTTCCACTCTTCAGCAGCCCAAATTAGTTTTCCTCTACGCTGCCAGTTCGCCTCTTTCCATTTCTTCAGCCATCCCCACAGAGCATTGGCTACCATCCAAGAATCAGTGTATAGATAGAGCCTGGGCCACTTCTCTCTCTTTGCAATATCTAGGGTCAGTTGAATGGCTTTGAGTTCAGCAAATTGACTGGATCCACCCTCTCCTTCAGCAATCCCTACGACCTGTCGTGTGGGGCTCCATACAGCTGCCTTCCACCTCCGACCCATCCCTATGACACGGCAGGAACCGTCGGTGAATAAAGCGTAACATATTTCCTCTGCTGGCAACTGGTCGTATGGCGGAGCTTCCTCAACCCGGGTCACTGGTTCTTGTTCTTCATCTGCAACACTGAAACTTTCACCTTCGGGCCAGTTTGTAATTACTTCCAAAATTCCAGGGCGATTCAATTTCCCAACTTGAGCGCGTTGTACAATGAGGGCAATCCACTTGCTCCAGGCAGCACTGGTGGCGTGGTGGGTGGAGGGAACCTTTCCTCTAAACATCCACCCTATCACCGGTAGTCGGGGTACCAGGAGGAGTTGTGCTTCCATACCTATAACCTCTGAGGCAGCCCGAACCCCTTCATAGGCTGCTAGAATTTCCTTTTCTGTTGGAGTATAGCTGGCTTCCGACCCTCGGTAACTTCGACTCCAAAACCCCAGTGGTCAGCCTCGAGTCTCCCCAGGCACCTTCTGCCAAAGGCTCCAGGACAGACCGTGGCTCCCGGCTGCAGAATACAGCACGTTCTTCACGTCCGGTCCCATCCTGACTGGGCCAAGGGCTACCGCGTGAGCAATCTCCTGTTTGATCTGAGTAAAAGCGTGTTGCTGCTCAGGGCCCCACTGGAAAGTGTTTTTCTTGCGAGTTACCAGGTGGAGAGGACTTACAATCTGGCTATACTCTGGAATATGCATCCTCCAAAAACCTATGGCACCTAGGAAAGCTTGTGTCTCCTTCTTGTTGGTTGGTGGAGACATCGCTGTGATCTTATTGATGATATCAGTGGGAATCTAACGCCGTCCATCTTCCCACTTAATTCCCAGGAACTGAATTTCTCTAGCAGGTCCCTTGACTTTGCTCTTCTTGATGGCAAAGCCAGCTTTCAGGAGAATCTGGATAATCTTCTCTCCTTTTTTAAACACTTCATCTGCAGTGTTCCCCCACACAATGATGTCATCGATGTACTGCAGATGTTCTGGAGCCTCACCCTCTTCCAATACAGTTTGAATCAATCCATGACAAATGGTAGGACTGTGCTTCCACCCCTGGGGCAATCGATTCCAAGTATACTGCACACCCCTCCAGGTGAAAGCAAACTGAGGCCTGCATTCTGCAGCCAGAGGAATGGAGAAAAAGGCATTGGCGATGTCAATAGTGGCATACCACCTTGCTGCCTTGGACTCCAGCTCGTACTGGAGTTCCAGCATGTCCGGCACGGCAGCACTCAGCGGTGGAGTCACTTCATTCAATGCCCTGTAGTCCACAGTCAACCTCCATTCTCCGTCCGACTTGCGCACAGGCCAGATGGGGCTGTTAAAGGGTGAGTGGGTTTTGCAGACCACCCCTTGGCTCTCCAACTCACGAATCATTTTGTGGATGGGAATCACTGCATCTCGAACTGTTCTATACTGCCGTCGATGCACTATAGAAGTGGCGATTGGCACCTGTTGATCTTCCACCTTCAGCAATCCCACAGCAGATGGGTCATCCGATAGTCCAGACAGGGTGTTCAGTTGCTTAACACCCTCTGTTTCTACAGATGCTATTCCAGATGCCCATCTGAATCCCTTTGGGTCTTTGAAATACCCATTCCAAAGAAAATCTATGCCCAGAATACACGGGGCCTCTGGGCCGGTCACAATCAGGTGTCTCTGCCAGTCCTTTCCAGTCAGGCTCACCTCAGCCTCCAACAAAGTCAACTCTTGTACTCCCCCTGTCACCCCGGCAATGGAAATTGGTTCTGCCCCCACATGTTCCGATGGCACCAAAGTACATTGAGATCCAGTGTCCACCAAAGCCTCATGTCTCTGTGGCGCCGATGTGCCAGGCCATCGAATCCACACAGTCCAAAACACACGATTCTCCCCAACCTCTACCTGGCTAGAGGCAGGGCGCCTCTAAGACTGATTATCTTTCTTTCCTTGGACATATGTCCTAGAGGTTCCCTCCAGCGGATCAGACATATCATCATCGTCCCGGCTGCAGACAACTGGTGCTGCTCTCTGTTTAGTAGGACTTCCTCTTTGAATCCTACCTTCTTTCAATTTACGCACCTGTTGTGCCAGAGCAGCAGTGGGTTTTCCGTTCCACCTCCTCATGTCCTCCCCAGCTTCACGCAAGAAGACCCACAACTCAGTTCGCAGAGTGCGCCTTCTCTCCCCAACAGAGGTATGCCCGCGTTGAACACCAGGGTCTCTAATTTGAACGGCCAAAATGTGGAGGAAGTCCTCCCTAATCTCTTCCCTGAGTTTTTTGTGATTTTCCTCTAATTTATCTTCCAATTTCTGCAGTCGTGTTTCCACAGCTGCAATCCTGGCGTGAGTTGGGCCATGTACTGCATCAGCATATGCTCGAAGCTTCCTTGCCATATCGAGCATGATTTCATGTGTCTCCTCCCGCTTCATTATTGCTAGAGCAGAAGTGTATTCAGATGGTCCAAGTCGTACAAGTTTTCGCCACATCACGGGTGTACATGGTACCAAGTCTGGGTTCCTAGTGTTTAGGTCATCTGAGAAGATAATCTCCACCACTGCCATTTCTCTCAAGCGTTGAATCCCTTGTTCTATGGTCTTCCACTGGGTCTGCTGCATGTAGAGATCGTCTGCACACAGGTATCTTTGTGCCACACTTCCCAGGACTCATTCCCAGAGACTGCAAGGGGTAGCCTCCCTCATCATTCCTTGGTCAATAACTGGATCATGTGACAGGGAGCCCAAATGCCTTGCTTCAGTGCCATCCAGAATTGTAGCTTCGCCTGCAGCATCCCAGAGACGGACTAACCAACTAATTATAGACTCATCTGGTCGTCGGGTGTAGTCCTTTCTCAAACCTCGAAGGTCCTTCAGGGAAAAAGCATCAATAGTGGGTCCTGATCTTGTGCCAGCTGGTTGGACATTTGATCTTAGGCCAGTTGGTCCGGCTCCCAATCGGGTGTCAGTTAGTTCGGCTTCTGATTTTACGTCAGTTTGTCCAGCTTCTGGTTGGGTGTCCTCGGGCGGCCTTGAGGGCCCTTCACCTTCATCATCATCATCCTCTACTGGTCGATCAGTCTTTCGTGCTCTCTTTGCCCCGGCGACTGCCAGTGTCTTAGACTCCCTGTCTGCTTTAGCTGTTGGCCTGGAGCCCAGGATATTAGCTGCAGCCTGAGTGACTGGGGTGGTAACTAGCTTATCTCCCTGTTCCCTTTCTTTTATCTGCTGTCCTTCAGTATCTAGCAGAGTACGGTAAACATATGCCAGGGCCCAGCTCACTGCAATAATCCTCTTCTCTATAGTATTACCACGGTACTTCTCTTTCAAATACTTTGCCACCTCAGCTGGGTTCTGAATTTGTTCAGATGGGAAGTCCCAGACTATAGGATCAGAAAATTCCTTTAAAATTTGGCCTATATCTTCCCATTTCCCACTCCACTCAAGATTGCTCTTTGCAGGCTTTACCCCTAAATCAGGAGTCTCATTAGCCCTTTTAGAAATCTCAGCTTTCATTTTATATAAACTGCAGACAGTATAGAAAAGACTTACTAGATTAAATGCCAGAAAGATGGTCTCTTTAACACTCAGGGGAAACTGAACATTTTCTAATAGAGATGTAAACAATTCAAAGGAGAAGAGGGAAGACAGAGGCTGAAAAAACTCTCCCCCTGCTTCTCCCCTAACAAACTGAATGCACCACCATAAGAACGAACTAAACACTCCTGGAACAGATTTAAGCGTCTTAACAGCCCTCCTATAAAGCATCACAAGCAAGCCCAGCCCAATGAATATTCTGGTTAGTGCCCCACGGCCCCAAAAACTACGTATTAGTAGCAATACCAGAGCTTTTCCTAAGTAAGGGAATAACCCTAGGTACCACAGAGGTATTAAGACCTCAAAAACCCTTGGGGACTAGAAATATTGGCAGGCTTTCACCCCGAATGACATTATGAATCCAGAAAAAAACAGCCCAATACACCCACAAAACAACTAGAACCACCAATATTATTATTAAGGTTTTTCCACTTTCTCTGGCCCTTTCCCGGCCAATGCACCAAAAAATGTCCTGGTTTGGAATAAATTAGGGAAGAACCTCCAAAAGGAGTCCCCTAAACCAAAACCTCCACCACCCCTTCCCCTTCCCCCCCAGCCCTGGGTTCGGGAAGGAAAATACCTTGGAGGAAAAGTGGAAAAACCGGTTTATTGACAATAAAAAAAAAAAAAAAAAAAGAACACTCCCCAACACCGAAAGTGGGAAAAGGGGTTACTGTGATGAGGAGGGTGCGGCGACACGTCTCTTGCAGGCCCGGGACTTCTCCAACTTCTCAGGTCAGGTCAGGTCCGGAGCCGGTTCAAATCTTGGTGGGGGGGCAGGGGGGGGGGGGAAGGAAAAAAAAACCCAAACAGAAGCAGCGGAAAAGCCAGCGGCAGGGGCAGCAGGAGAGAGAGAGAGAGAGAGGAAAAAAAAAAGAGAAAGGGAAAGAAAGCAACAGAAAAACAACAGCAGTGAAGCAAGGCAGCCAAGCTAGCAAAAAGCCAAAGCAGAAAAGCTGACAGCAGCGGCAAAAGCGAAAGCAAAAAAGCTGCAGGCCCCTGCCAGAGAGGGAGGGGCAGCTGCCAGACACAACAATGTATCCAAGATATGGGATGGATATATGGGATAGGAGGCAGGTCAACCCAGAACAAGGGCCCTCTGTTCCCCTTAGAAGGCAGTCACGTATGGCAACTACCTTTCTTCTCCTCTTAGCAGAGGTGGTCATGATGCAGGGAGTAGGTTTCGTTGTCCTA
This sequence comes from Sylvia atricapilla, assembly GCF_009819655.1. Taxonomy (NCBI): domain Eukaryota; kingdom Metazoa; phylum Chordata; class Aves; order Passeriformes; family Sylviidae; genus Sylvia; species Sylvia atricapilla. Next base: position 8,020,823 of record NC_089173.1, on the reverse strand, counting down.
GATGGTCCCTTCATCCCAGAAGGACCTTCCTCCACCTCATCAGTTGACTGTCCTTCTGGTTCCAGGGCTTCATACTTGTTGTAAAAAGTGCCAGTCCTACTTGTCATGGTCAAGTTTTCAGGCAGAGGAGCCTTCCTTCCAGTATGGACAGTGACCAGCTTCCAGCCTTCCTGTTCAACAGACCTTTGACTAGCTACTTGACAGGGTTCCAGGTTGTCCTGGTTCTGGCCAGGAGGGGCATGGCTAGGACCTGGAGGTTGTTCTATACCACCTCATGTCATTATCAGGAGTGGGAGGAAGGAAGGACCTGGCTACACTTGGTGGGTAATTAATGCAGAAAGATGGAGAAACCCGTTGTGTACCACAGGGAGACTTAATTTTAAGTGAGAGCAGTGTGTAAGGTTTCATTCTGTATGTATATATGCATTCATCTGTAAGAATGTATTGATTTAGGCATGTTGTAGATGGTAATAGAATAAGGGGTGGATTGTCCTGGGTTGTAGTTTAGGATGTATTCTATCACCATCTTTAGTTAATGGCCCATCAATGCCTTCTGCATGACTCAGAGGGAGTTATCTCTCTCTTTAATGGGCCATCAAGGCCCTCTTCCATGACTCATCATCCCATTGTGAGATGCTCCGCCCATGGGGAAGAGCCAAGCATTCTCACCTGGATATAAGCTGGGATTTGGGACAGTAGAAGCAGCCCTCACCCACTGGATTCCCAGAGGACCGGAGCTACCAGACCTTTCTACAAGATTTCTGTTTCAGGAAGACCACCTCGTCTGGACTGTTTCCATCACCCTGATCAGGTTGTATTCTGACTCTGTCAGTGGTTTTTCTATTTGTATTTATTTTATTTTATTTTATTCTATTTTATTTTCCTTTTCTTCTCATTAAATTTTATTTCTGACTTAGAGCCTCTCACTTGGTTTGTTTTCAAAACCACAACAAACTCCTTGCAATTTCATTTGTAGATAGCACCTTAAAAGGATATGGAAGGAGGAGCTGGCTGATGTGACATAGCTTGTAGTCCTGTCATCCACCAGTAAGCTGTATTTTAGTATGGCTGATAATTTACCATAGAAAAATTTAGGTCGTAAGTGACTTCCAGAGGTTATCTAGTCCAACCCTCTGCTCAAAGCAAGTCTAATTAGATCAGGTTGCTCAGGGACCTGTCCCATAAAGTCATGTACAGCTCCAGGGGTAGAGTTTGTGTACCCCTCCAAGGATAGGGGAGGTTCCTGAGGACCAGAAGAAAGCAAATGACACTTCAATCTTCAAAAAGGGCAAGAGGGAGGATCTGGGGAAATACAGGCTGCTCAGTCTCACCTCTATTCCTGTGAAGATGATTGAAAAAATAATTCTGGAAGCCATTTCCTGGCACACAAAGGACCCAGGGTGATTTGGAGTAGTCACCATGGATTTACAAAAGGGAAATTATGCTTAGCCAACCTGCTAGCCTTCTACAATGAGTCAACTAGCTTGGTGGATGAGGGGAGAGCAGCAGATGCTCTTTATCTTGACTTTAGCAAGGCTTTCAATGCTATCTCTATAACATCTTCGTAGACAAGCTGACAAAGTGCAGGTTAGATAAGTGGATAGTGAGGTGGACTGAAAAGTGGCTGAACTGCCAGGCTCAGACAGTTGTGACCAGAAGCCTCAAATCTAGCTGGAGGTAAGCATCTTGTGGTGTTTCATGTTTCAATGATCAGCCCATTGGGCCAATACTGTTTAACAACTTCATTAATGACCTGAACAATGTGACAGAGAGCACCCTCAGCAAGTTTTCAGATGGTACAAAATTGAGAGGAGCATTTGATAGACCAGATGGCTGTTGTGCCTTCAGAAGGATCTCAACAGACTGGAGAAATGGGCAGACAGGAACCTCATGCAGTCTATCAAAGGGAAATGCCAAGTCCTGCCCCTGGGTAGGAATAACATGATGCACCAGTACAAGATAGGGACTGACTGGCTGGAAAACAGCTTTGCAGAGAAGGACATGGGGGTCCTGGCAGAAAATAAGCTGAATGTGAGCCAGTAATGTGCCCTTGCATCAAAGGAGGTCAATAGTATCCTGAGCTGCATTAGGAACAGTGTTGACAGGAGGTTGAGGGAGGTAAACTTTTCTCTCTACTCAGCACTGGAGAGGCCACACCTGTAATACTGTGTCTAGTTTTGGTCTCCTCAGTACAAGAAAGACATGGAAATACTGTAACAAGTTCAGTGAAGAGCCACTGCAGTGATGAAAGGATTGGAGCATCTCCAACAGGAACAGCTGGTGAAAGAGCTGGGACAGAATTATAAAATCATAGAATCATTGAGGTTGAAAAAGACCTTTAAGATCAGCCAGTTCAAGTATTAACCTAATAGTGTTGTCTAGCACTAAACCATGTCCCTAAGTGCCTTGTCTTTATGTCTTGCCAAATGCCTTCAGGGATGTTGACTCAGGATGACAGAATCACAGAATAGGTAAGGTTGGAAGGCACCACAGGGGTTATCTGGTCCAACCTCCCTGCTCAAGCAGGATCAGTCCAGAGATCATGGCACAGGACTGTGTCCAGACAGTTCTTGAATATTTCCAGTGAGGGAGACTCCACAAGCTTTCCAGGTAATCTGTTCTTGTGCTTGGTCACCAACACAGTAAAGAAGTTCTTCTTCATGTTCTGGTGAAACTTCCTGTGCATCCATTTCTGCCCATTGCCTTTTGTCCTATTGCTTGGCACCACTAAGACCCTGGCTTCATCTTCTTGGCACCCTCCCTTCAGATACTGATAGACATTGATGAGATCCCCTCTCAGTCATCTTTTCTCAAGGCTGAACAGGCCTGACTTCCTCAGCCTATTCTCATAAGAGAGATGCTCCAGTCCCTTAATCAACTTTGTAGCCCTTTGCTAGACCCAGTCCAGGAGGTCCATGTACTGAGGAGCCCAGAACTGGACACAGCACTCTAGGTGAGACTTCACTAGAGCTGAGTAGAGTGGCTGGATCACCTCCCTCCACCTGCTGGTAATGCTCTTCCCAATGCACTCCAGGATACCATTGGCCTTCTTGGCCACAAGGGCACTGCTGGCTCATGGGCAGCTTGTTGTCCACCAGGATCCTCAGGTCCTTCTCCACAGAGCTGCTTTCCAGCAGGTCACCTCCAGCCTGTACTGGTGCCTGGGGTTATTCCTTACTAGGTGCAGGACCCTGCACTGGACTTTATTGAATTTCAGACAGTCCTTCTCTGCCCATCTCTCCAACCTGTCAAGATACTTCTGAATTGCTACACATCTCTCTGGAGTATCAGCCACACCTCCCAGCTTTGTGTCATCAGTGATCTTGCTGAGGAAGCAGCAAACTTGCTGAGGAGGCATCTACCCTGTCATCTAAGTCATTGATTAATAAGTTAAACAATACTGGCACCAGTATTGAACCTTGGGGGACCCCTAGTGACAGGCCTCCAACTAGACCCTGTGCCACTGATCACCACCCTCTGGGATCTGCATTTCAGACAGTTGCCAATTCACCTCACTGTCCACCCATCCAGTCCACACTTCCTGAACTGTTTAGGATTGTATAGTCTACAAAAGAGAAGGCTCACAAGGGATCTTATCTGTGTCTAAATACACTGTGCATTAAAGACTGTTGTGGTTTAACCCCAGCCAGCAACCAAGCCCCATGCAGCCACTTGCTTACTCCCCCATCAGCAGGATCAGGGAGAGAATAGGAAGGGTAAAAGCTGGAGAACTCATGGGTTCCTCCCAACTTCCCATGCATCCCCAGCCTCCTCGACAGCTTGGCAGTATGAAAAGCAGAAAAGGCCTTGGCTTTGTGTAGCCCTGCTCAGCAATAACAAAAATATATCTGTATTATCAACCCTGTGTTCAGTACAAAACAAAAACAACCCCATACCAGCCACTGGGAAGAAAATTACCCTAGCTGAAACCAGCACAAAGATGGAGCCAAAGTCTTCTCAAGTGTGCTCAGTGAAAGGATGAGAGATGATGCACACAAACTGAAATGCATGAACTTCCATCCAAACATAAGAAAAATCTTTTTAACTCTAAGCGTGGTCAAACACTGGACCAGGCAGCCCAGAGAGGTTGTGCATTCTCCATGGTTGGAGATATCCAAAACCTGACTGGACAATTTCCCAAGCTACTTACTCTGGTTGATCCTTCTTTAAGCATGGGCTGGGAAGGGATTTGGACTAGACAAGCTCCAGAGATCTCTTTAACTTCAACTACTCTACTATTGTATGTTTCTGTGATTACACTTGAAGTCACCTCAGAGAAGGTGTCATTTATACAGGATTGAAAATAGCTACAAGTGTAGCTGAGGCTCTACATCTAAAAATATTAATCCAACTTCATAAAGATATTATTCTTTGTTCCACAGAAAGGAATAAAAACCTTGGTATTTACAAGAATTATACTGGACTGTAAACAGAAAATTTCTTTTTAATATTTAACACTACAAACAAAAATACAATAAATGATTTAGGAAGGAATCTAAACTACAGACACCATTTCCTGGAAGATCAACATGGACTTTGCAACTGATAAGATGTTAAACCGGGTGGATCCCAGACATCAAATTGGGATGGATGCAGGAATTGATAGAACTGTACAAACTGATTAAGGGAATTACAGGGGAAAGAGGAAGCAGGGAGGGACAGAGAGGAGGGACAGACAGAAAGGGGGATAAAAGTTTTCTGTCACAGGTAAAATGGAGCCAGTCAGTATGCTTGTCTGGCTGAGCCCTGTGCCTGATCACTGCAGTCTGTCCTATTTTCTTATATTTCTTTTTAAATGTTTTCTGAACTATTGCCCTGCTTAATCTCAATCTCTGTCCTCTGTGTATGTGTTGTGGCTTAACCCCAACTGGCAACTAAATACCACACACAGCTGCTTGCTCACTTCTCTTTGCCCTGACCCCCATTGTGACAGGAATGAGAATCAGGAAAGAAAATTAAACTTGTGGGTTGAGAAAAGAACAGTATAATAATTGAAATGAAGTAAAATATAATAATAATGATGGTAATATGGTAATACTACTGCTAATAGTTGTAATAAAAATGAGCAGGAGAGAGGAAGGTAAAACCCAAGAAAAGGAAATGATGCACAATACAAATGCTCACCACCCACTGACCAAGCAGCAATTGGCCCCTTCTGGCTAACTCCTCCCAGTTTATTCACTGAGCATGATGTTCTATGGTACAAACTATCCCTTTGGGCAGTTCAAGGTCAGGTGTCTGGAGTATGCTCCTCCCAGTTTCTTGGGCAGGTCCTCCCTGGCAGAGCATGAGACACTGAAAAGCCCTTGACTCAGGGTAAGCACTGCTCAGCAACAACCAAAACATCCATGCGTTATCAACATTACTCTCATACTGAGTCCAAAACACAGCACGGTACCAGCTACTGAGAAGAAAATGAATTCTATCCCAGCTGAAACTAGGACAGTATACATGCTGCAAGGAACAGGTGCCAGCTGCTGGTGAGACCCATGTATGTGTGAGTGAAATTTGGTGCCCAGCTACTGGAGTCAGACTAGGGGGTGTAGGCACCCTGGGGCCTGTGGTGTCAGCTACAGGAGTGAGTGACGGTTCTACCAACAGTAGTTGGACAGGCCATAGCTCTCTGAATCATCATCTTATGGTTTGGGTTGGAAGGGACCTTTAAAGGTCCAACCCTGCTGTCATGAGCAGGGAATCTCTTTATGGTCAGGTTGTTCCTAATGCCCCCCAAGATGAGGTTTGTCTTCTTGGTTGCCAGGGCTCACTGCTGACTCATACTGAGCTTTCTGTCAATCAGCATGCCCAGATTCCTTTCTGCAAGGTTACTGAAGATTACTCTAATTCTTGTTATGTGTAATTGTGATAATTTGACCCTGGTGGATGCCAGGTACCCACCAAAGCTGCTCTATCACTCCCTTCTTCAACTAGACAGGGGAGAGAAAATATAATGGAAGGCTCATGAGTTAAGGACTGGGAGAGATTACTTGTTGATTACCATCACAGGCAAAACAGACTCGACTTGGGGAAATTAATTGAATTTATTAATAATCAAAATCAAAGCAGGATAATGGGAAGCAAAACAAATCTTAAAAACACCTTTCCTCCACACCCCTCCCTCCTTCCTGGGCTCTACCTTCTCCCTCCCCAGCAGCACAGGGAGACAGAGAATGGGGGATGCAGTCAGTTCATCACATGTTCCTGTTGCTGCTCAGGGAGAGGATTAGGAGTCCTTCCCCTGCTCCATGGTGGGGTCTTTCCCGTGGGAGACAGTCCTCCATAAACTTCTCCAACATGAGTCCTTCCCACAGGCTACAGGTCTTCCGGTACTGCCTCAGTGTGGATCCCTTTCCATGGAGTGCAGTCCTTCAAGCACAGCCTGCTCCACTGTGGGCCCCTCACTAGGTCACAAGTCCTACCAGCAAAGCTGGTCCAGCATGGGCTCCTCTCTCCATGGCTCTGCAGAGCCCTGCCAGGACCCTGCTCCAGCATGGGCTTCCCATGGGGTAACAGCCTCCTCTCAGGCATCCACTTGCTCCAATGTGGAGCTCTTCCATGGGCTGCAGGGGCACAGCTGCTTCACTGTGGTCTTCACCACAGGCTGCAGAGGAATTTCAGCTCTGGTGCCTGGAGCACCTCCCCCATCTTCTTCACTGTCCTTGCTGCCTGCACAGTTGCTTCTCTCACATGTTCTCACTCTACTCTTTTCTGACTGCAATTACTTTTATGCAATGCCTTTTTTTTCTTTCTTAAATGCATTATAACAAATGTGTTATTAACATCACGGATTGTTTCACCTTTGGCCAGTGGTGGGTCTGTCTTGGAGCTGGCTGGCTTTGGCTCTATCAGACATGGAGGAAGCTTCCAGCAGCTTCTCTCAGAAGCTACCCCTGTAGCCCCTCCCCAACTCGCAAAACCTGGCCACACAAACCCAACAAAGTCATCCTCAGTCTTCTTTATGATAATCTAAATAGGTTTTCTTTGTAAGGCATTTTCTTTCAATGTTGGACCATTTCTGTGCTGTATCCAAATTTTGAATATTCCTCTTAAAAATGTCAGTGCCATCACCTCCTGTAGGGGTAAAATCCTTGTTTTTAACTCCAGTGATTACATTAACACTATCTGCTAAAAAAACTTACTTGAGTCACTTTTTCACCCTTAAAATGCTTTCCAGGGTCTTCTTTTCAGGTTGAAGCCTCTCCTTCTATCACCTGCCAGAGCTTTAACTCAGCATTTGAATATGAAAAACTTATACTGCAACTCAGTAAACCGAGGAAGGACAGTTTTAAATAATGTGTAGTCATTTACAAGCTCCTGGCAGGACTTGGACTTATTTTAATGAGTTGTTCCTGAAGTCACATAAATGAGTGAGAAAAGTTTCTGTTGATTTGCATTATTAAAAAAGATATCTTGAGGGCAAGTATGGTAAGAGAAAACTTTTAATATTTTAGTACATAAGGATTTGAACTGTTTCAGGGAAGAAAATTAAAAGAGAAATTTCTTTCTGGTATTGCAAATTTTACCCACTGTGTTCTTGCAGTACACTATTCAGCGTATGTTAGTTCTTTCTGAAAGCTGAGGGTATTGAAGGTACTATAATTTACTTGTACTGTGATTACTACATAAATTACTCTTTTTGTTCTTCAGAATTGTGATGATTTAGTTGGAAATATTTCCATCATTCAGTTTTATTGCATTGATGATTGCAAGTCTTTTTGTGAAGGCATGCTTAATTAAGAAGTAAACATTTATATGCGCAGCTTCTAGAATTAATTATTTTTGTGTGTATAGGTAGCTTAAAGTGTATTTTCTTAATATGGTAAAAGGTTTTGAGTCTCCTCTCAAAATTTAATAATAGTTGCAGCTAATGCATACAAGTGTAGTTAGAGAAGAATCAGGACTGTGAACAGATGTTGTTTTAAAAGTTCTTTACTTTAAAGCAGTAAATACTTCTTTAAAGCAGCTTCTGACTTGATAAATGCATTTGCTATTACAAAGCAGACTGTAAACTGTTAGAAAAAAGTAATGAAGTCCAAAGCTTATTCTCTTCTTGATGTGCTTCAAGCCCTAAACAGACCTTTAGATTAGACAAAGTAATAATATAATATATAATATGAATTTCTAATATTTTAAGCCAAAGCAACATTTAAAAAAAAGAAAAATAAATATCTCTGTGTACTCACGTAATAGTATATGAAACAATCTTTAGCTAATCCCCAGATTTGATTTTAGGTGAATATGCTTCTTTTAAGATCTGAATAAGTGACAAAAAGCAAAGATGTTTGTGCTGAACTTTTAATTTTACATTTTAATTTTATTCAGAGACCACGATGCAGACATCAGAGACTGGGTCGGACACAGGTTCGACTGTGACTTTACAAGCATCTGTGGCTGGCCAGGCAGCAGGGCCCACACAGGTAGTACAGCAGGTACCACCGGTTCAGCAACAGGTAGGTGTCTGTTAATTTTGGGAAAACAAAAAACCCTGGCAAGACAGAATGATCCATTTAAATACATGTAGTGAAGAACTGATTTTGTATGAGGCTGCAAAACCAATTCCTTTTTACTGGTTTATTCAATTTTATTTTGATGGAACTAAAATATCTACATAAGCAGACATGCAGTTTTCAGAGTTTATTTCTTGAACTAGAATATTTGTCAAACACCAGAAATATATATGCATGATTCTGTATGTAGATTACTATGAAATGTGTGCAATATCTCATAAAAATAACATTCATTTAAGTTACTCAGTATTCACATTTATTCCTTTGAAAGGAATATGGATTTTTAAAATAAATTCAATATAGATGTAAAATACAAAAGCGATGTAATTTTGTACTTATAAGCTGATGCAGAAAGACGTGAAGTAAAACCATAAGTAATGCATAATTTGGATTTGTTGGGGAATTAAAGGGGCTTCTGAAGCAGCCAGCTCAGCACACACTTCTGTGACATGATTAATCACCTATGCAGCCCCACCAACACTTGAGGGTGTGCTGCATGGGGAGATGGAGAAGGGAAGCAGGAGTTGGAAAACAGGAACTGAATGTGAAAAGCCATGACTTTTGTCCAAGGCTCCTTTAGTATGTGTAATTTAGCTTTTTTCTTTTTTTTTTTTTTTTTTTTAATTCTTTGTTCCAGTTGGAAGGTGTCCTGGTTTAAGGCAAATTTGGAAGAAAACCTCCAAATGGGGTCCCTCCAGAATAGCAAATTCAAACAGCCCCTCCCTCAATTGGTCTGGGAAAAAATCTCCTTGGAGAAAAGTGGAAAAACCTATTTATTTAGCAAACAAAGTGCCCACAAAAAATGAATAATATGAAACAATAAAACTTCTCGCCACTCTGAAGAGAGATGGCAAAATTGAGAAAGTCCTTGCTGTGGGTGTAACGCGTCTCGCTCAATCTCTTATCAGTCCCTCTGGCGCTGGAAAATGCCATCCTGGGCCCCGGTGGGCTGCAGGTGCGAGCTCCTGGTGCTCTTCTGGGTTTTCAGTTCAGAGCAGGGTTAAACAGTCCCAAGAGAAAGAAAAAAAACCAGTCCAGGGATCTTCTCTGCCTCAGCTAGCTAAAAACTAACTAAAAGCACAGGAGATCTCTGTCCTGCTGCCTGTCCGTGCTGCAGACAACACAATCCAGGAGCAGAATGCGGAGGAGTGAGTGCAGTTTCTGAAAACAAACTGCGTGCTTCTTCTTTCTCCCCCTTTGTTCTCAGAACCAGTCTTAAAGATACAGAACATAATATCCAACATAAACAGAACAGACAACTGGGGATACAAGCATCATAAAGCCACCCTAGGACAGAAGGGATCTACAATGACAGTCTACTTCAACTACCTGACCACTTCAGGGCTTATCAAAAACCTAATATTAAGGGCATTGTCCAAATACCTCTCAAACACTGACAGTCTTGCGACACCAACCACGTTTCTAGGAAGCCTGTTCCAGTGTTTGACTGCTTGCTCAGTAAAGAAATGTTTTCTAATATCTAGTCTGAACATTTTCTGATGCAGCTTTGAACTATTCCTACTCATCCTGTCACAGGATACCAAGGAGAAGAGATCATGATCTCCCTCTCCGCTTTCCCTCCATTCAGCTGTCACTGTTTTAGGTTCTTTGGGTGAAATCTGATGCTCTTTTTTCATATAAGTTGGCTTTACAGTTTCAAAATCAACAGTATTAAAACTGAGAATAGCTTGTTTAATTATATAAGTCTGTTTCTGTGCTAGTGAATCACTGTTGTCTAAACTAAATTTTCTAGCATTGTGTTTAGTTTTAAAATTTAAGGTGATTTTTTTTTCTGCATGTGTTGCGGGTTAATGCTGGCTGGATGCCAAGCACCCATGAAAGCTGCTCATTCACTCCTTTCTGCAGCTGGACAGAGACTATAAAATTTAACAAAGTGTTCATGGGCTGAGATACGGACTGGGAGAGATCACTCATCAAATACCGCCATGGGCAAAACAGGCTCAACTTAGAGATACAAAGTGAATTTATTACTAACAAAATCAGGGTGGGATAATGAGAAGTAAAATTAACCCTTAAAAACACATTCCCCCCACCCCTCCCTCCTTCCCAGCTCTACTGCCTACCCCAGCAGGGCAAGAAGACAGGAAATGGAGGTTATGGTCAGTTCATCACCCACATCTTCTCCTGCTGCTCAGGGAGAGGAGTCATTCCCCTGCTCTACCATGGGGTCTGTCCCACAGGAGACAGTTCTCTGTGAGCTTCTCTGACATGAGTTCATCTCACAAGCAACAGCTCCTTGCAAATTGCTGCAACATGAGTCCATCCCACAGGCAAAGAGTATTCCTCAAACTGCTGCAGAGTGGGTTGTAGCAACATGAGAACAACGCCTGGGTCCTAGAGAGCAACGGCATCTTTGAGCCCCAGGCACGCTGCTACATGTCTGATGACTAAGCAAAGGGATGGGCTTCTTGTTTTAAGATCCGAAAGCTGTTTATTCAGGAACACAGGCAGGAATAGCGAAGGGGTCCAGGGACGAGGAATAGAGGTTCAGGGATGCAACAGCCTTGAATAAAATCCAGGGACAAAAGCGAGGAGGGGGCCAAGGAAAGAGGGTTATAAATGAGACAATTAGGGCGAGTGTTGAGGTCAGGGTCCAATAAGAATAGGAAAAAGTGGTGCAAAGGAGTAAATATGAACTGGGGGGACTAATAGGGTTACAGGGGTGTAACACTGTGGCAAACTTAACTCAATGGGGTTTAAGGGAAGGAAGAACATTCTAGGATGGGTGCATATATGGTAACAGGGCTTAACAGGGTGATATACTTAACAAACCAATAGAACAATGAAACCCAAGAAATATTAACATGTGGTTGCAAAGGCCCATGGGAGGAAAGTTTTTCTCACCCTAATCTAAAAGGGTATCTTTCCCCATTTGCATCGGTTCCCCCAGGGCTGAGGCATAGCTACCTTGGGGATAAGCCCCTGGGCCTTCACAGTGGGTCACTCTTCCATGGGGTGCAGTCCTTCAAGGACAGGCTGCTCCAGCCTGGGAGAAGGGTCCCTCCTTCCACAGGTCTCCCACAGGATCATAGTCTCCTCCCAGGTGGCATGGGGCTCTTCCATGGGTTGCGGGTGGGTCTCTGCATCACTGTGGTCCTCCATGGGCTGCAGGGGGACAGCCTGCTTCACCATGGTCTTCACTATAGGCTGCAGGGGAATCTCGGCTCTGGTGCCTGGAGCACCTCCCCCTCCTTCACTGTCCTTGGTGTCTGCATAGTCGTTCTTCTTGCATGTTCTCACTCTGCTCTTCTCTGGTTGAAAATTGCAACTGCGCCACAACCTTTGTTTTGATTTCTTCTTAAATATGTTATCACAGAGGTATTACCACAATTTCTAATTGGCCCAGCTTTGACCAGCGACATGTCCATCTTTGTAGCCCCTAGGGATTGGCTAAGCCAGACATTGTGGAAGTTTCTGGCAGCTTCTCACAGAAGCCACCTCTGTGGCCCCCCCTACCAAAAACCAGGCCATGCAAACCCAATACAGCATGTTCTTTGCAATACTGTTTAACTGTCTCATACATTTCACTAATAATATTTCCTGGTATACAGACTCAATTTATAATGCATAATAATTCCATTAATATCACTTATAATGTACCTTGGAATACATTTGCTTTTTTAAAAAACATGCCCTTTCCCCCAAAACCCCCAAAATGCAGTGTCTCAGCAAAACATTCAAATATTGGACACTTAAAATAAATTTAAAAGCTTATCTTCGTGTACTTTCTCCTCTTTTAGTTTAAAACAATTCCCTCTTGTTGTATTACTATCTGCCTTTATGGAAACGAAAAGGTCTTTCTATTATTGTGCTAAGTTTTTTAATCAAGCTACTATGGTGCTTTGACTTAGTAAAGCTTTCTATGAGGTTTACTGTGGTTAACTCTAAGCTTTGCTTCAAACTTCTGAAAACTAGATATAGTTTATATCAGAATATGTTTTCAACATGGTATTACTTATTTTCTAGTGTTATTATTTCCAATATTTCTGTTTCACTGAATATTTCAACTGTACTTTGGAGCATTTTCTGATTCTATTGGACTGTATTTTTCAGCTGAGTCTTATTTTGAAAGTATGAGTTATGTAAGGTTTCAGAAAGGAATGTTAGGAGATCAGCCTGGCCAAGGAAGAGGAGTTTGCTGCAATAATTTGTATAGACTGAAAAGGTGATGCATATGTAGTGAAAGACAATGCAGATGATTCTGCAGTGATTAGGACGGAATATGAAGGAGATACTGGTTCAGAAAGAAAAGGATAGATGATAAAATGTTGAGAAAAGGTCAGGAATCCTAAAGGAATTGAATGTGTCAGGCAGCAACTGACAGAACGAGAGGACACAGTCTTAAGCTACACCAAGGGAAATTTAGGTTGGATGTTAGAGAAAAGTTTTTTACTGAAAGAGTGGTAAAGTACTGGAATCATCTGCCCGGGGAGGTGGTGAAGTCACCATTCCTGGATGTATTTAAAAAAAGATTGGATGTGACAGTGCCATGGTTTAGTTGAGGTGTTAGGGCATGGATTGGACTTGATGATCTTAAAGGTCTCTTCCAACCTAGTGATTCTGTAGGGTAAGGAAAAGGAAGAATCAGCAGTCCAGCCTGATCAGCAGCCCAGAGCCATGTCAGAGCTTGGAAGCTCTTGTGAGCCAATCAGACAAGGAGTCATAGCCAGGAGCACTATGGGAGATTTAAACAACTCCAGAAAGCATGAGCAACCCACAGACCACCAAACAGGGTGAGCAAACAGGATGTGGCATGTCAGAAGGATGTGACACAGAAGTTTGCATGGGCGGGGCGTATGGGGAGGGTGCTGCAATCTGAAAGTAGGTCCACAGGTCAGGTAAGTGCTAAGTGCTCTAGGTCTCAGCCACAATGGGTGGCACATGTCTCAGAGCCAAAACCAGTGTGTCTACTGAGATAGCCCCTAAGAAGTCTGATGCTTCCACCCAGATGGAACTGGTAAGGAAGGAGATGTCAGTACAGGTGGTAGCTTGCAATGAATGTCTAGATACTTCTGGAAAAAAGGTTGGTACTTGCAGAAAGCATGCACAGGTTGATGACCTGTTGTGGCAGATGGCCGAATTACAAGAGACAGTTAATAGGCTGCACAGTATTAGAGGGGCTGAAATGGAGATAGAGAATGTGGCTTTGGAATCATCCACCTGCAATAGATACCACTGAGCATGAGGCACCTTGGAACCTGGTGACCCACAAAAGTAGGGTTCCAATTCAACCTCCACCTGCCAACATCCAGACCAAAACCAAATTTGATGTTTTAAAGGCTTTAGATGTCAATGAGAGAGGCCAACAAGGAGAATCCACACCAGCAGCACACAGCAGTTATAATAAAAAGAAACTTTGAGTGCTCGTAGTGTGTGACTATTAAGGCGCACTGAGGCCCCATCTGCCAGCCTGATAAAGAGTCATGAGAGGTATGCTGCCTACCAGGGGTAGGATCTGTGATGTTACCGAGAGGGTACCCCAACTTGTCAAGAGCATGGACTAGTACCCACTACTACTTTTTCATGTGGGTACAAATGATGTCTCAAGCCAAAAAATTGATAGGATCAAGGAAGACTATAATGCCCTGGCGAGACAGGTGAAAACCATCAGTGCCCAAGTCATCTTCTCATCTATCCTACTGGTTATAGAAATGGGGACAGCCAGAAGCAGACACAGTGCACATCAATGTCTGGCTTTGTGGCTAGTGCCATCGAGAAGGTTTTGGTTTTTATGACAATGATTGTAGCCTGTTAGGGAGGGATGGGATCTACCTATCTAAAAAGGGCAAGAAAATCTTTGGCAGCAGGCTGGCCAGTTTGGTGAGATGGACTTTAAACTGAAGGCCTCGGGGAATGGGGTCCAAAGTGGCAATACTCATGCCTTTGCTTCCTCACGGGGAGTAGGTCATCCCAACCAGTGCAGACAGATGTTCCTTTGACTACCTCTCAGGATGAAAATCACAGGGCTAACCACATCAAGGGTGTGTATGGCTGTGGCGAATCCTCTTACACCCATTCTAGGGAACCTACATGCTTGATTACCTCTCTGAAGTTCCTGTATACAAACACACGCAGCATGGAGAATAAACAGGAAGAACTGGAAATCCCTGTGTGGTCCCAGGGCCATGATCTCATTGCAATTACTGGGACATGGTGGGATAGCTCACATAACTGGAATGTTGTCATGGATGACTATTTACGTTTTAGAAAGGACAGGTCAGTGAGGCAAGGTGGTGGAGTTGCTCTTTATGTGAGAGAACAACTGGAATGTATTGATCCAGGGACAGATGTACCCAGGGACAGACTAATGAGTTGAGAGTTTATGGGTGAGAATTAAGGGACAGGATGATATGGGTGACACTGTTGTAGGTGTTTACTACAGACCATCTGATCAGGAGAAGGAAGTTGATGAGGCTTTCTATGGACAGCTAGAAATAGCCTCATGATCACAGGCTCCAGTTCTCCTGGGTGTTCTCAACCACCCTGATATTTGTTGGAGAGACAACACAGTTTGGCACATACAGTCCAGGAAGTTCCTGCAGATTATTGATGAAAACTTTTTGAGGCAAGTGGTGGAAGAGCCAATGAGGAGAGATGTGTTGCTAGACCTTGTGCTAACAAACCAGGAGGGCCTGGTTGAAGGCATGAAGGTTAGGGGCAGCCTTGGCTGTAGTGACCATGAGGGTGGGACTCAGGATCCTTCATGGAGGAAGCAAAGCAGTAAGCAGGACTAGAACTATGAACTTCTGGAAAGCTAACTTTGACCTCTTCAAAGACCTACTTAGAGGTATCCCATGGGTTAGGGCCCTAGAAGAGAAGGGGTTCCAAGAGAACTGGTCAGTATTCAAGCATCACTTCTACCAAGTTCAAGACCAGTGTATCCCCATGAGCAAGAAATCAAGCAAAGGGGGCAGGAGACCTGCATGGATGAACAGGAATCTTCTAGCAAATCTCAAATGGAAGAAAGAAATTTATGTGATGTGGAAAAAGGAACTGGCCACATGGGAGGACCATAGAAATATCATCAGAATATGCAGGGATGTGATGAGGAAGGCCAAGGCCCACTTGGTTCAACAAGAGCAAGTGTATGGTCCTGCATCTGGGGAGGAATAACCCCAAGTACCAGTACAGGTTGGGGGCCAACCTACTAGAGAGCAGCTCTGTGGAGAAGGACCTGGGAGTCTTGGTGAATAAGTTGACTATGAGCTGTCAGCGTGCCCTTGTGGCCAGGAGGGGCAATGAGATCTTGGGGTGCATCAGGAAGAATGTGGCCAGCAGGTCAAGGGAGGTAATCCTCCCGCTCTACTCAGCCCTAGTGAGGCCATATCTGTAGTACTGTGTTTAGTTCTGGGCTCCTCAGAACAAGAAAGACAAGCAACTACTGTAGACAGTCCAGTGGAGGCCACAAATATGATTAGGGATCTGGATCATCTCTCTTATAAGGAGAGACTGCAGGAGCCAGGCCTGGTTGATCTAGAGAAGACTGAGGGGATCTTATTAATGCATATAAATATCTCAAAGGCAGGTGCCAAGAGGATGGTCCCAGACTCTTTTCATTGGTGCCCAGCTACAGGACAAGGAGCAATGGCCACAAATTAAAACACAAGAAGTTCCACCTCAGCATGAGGAAGAACTTCTTTCTGTTGAGGGTGGCAGAGCACTGGAATAGCTGCCCAGGGAGGTTGCGGAGTCTCCCTCTCTGAAGACATTCAAAGCCCACCTGGATGTGTTCCTGTGTCACCTACTCTAGGTGACCCTGCCTTGGCAGGAGGGTTGGACTGGATAATCTCCATAGGTCCCTTCTAACCATAACTATTCTGTGATCCTGGGAAGAAGATGTAAATTTAGTATAACACTAGGAAATGTGATGAAGAATGTGGGTAAGATAGGTGCTTTTCCACTGTAGGAAAAGAAAAGGCTATCAGGCATTAAAATAATGTCTTTGATGAAGAAAAGTGGCCTTGCTCTGAAAAAAATAATGTATATATTATATATTTGCCTAAAATGAAAATTGGAATTTATGTATACATACTTTAGGAGCAGACTACTTTAGATAAAAATGAAAATTTCAGAAGAGATACTTTATTTTTTTTTTCATTCTTTCCTGTAGTTATAAGGGGAATAATTTTTAAACTTCTAACTTATTTTCTACTGAAATAATTTTTTTATTTACACACTGACAATATAACTATGACTTTCATGAAAGTTTGATACGATGCTTCAAATGAAGAAAAAAATAAATGTCCTTAAGGAAAAACTAAGATTCTCTTCTGAGTGTAGTGGCAGTGGTTTCACAGATGTTTTCAAATGACACAGCAATTGTCATTTTTGGAACCTTGAACTGGTGAAGGGAGAAACCTATATATGTGCAAGTAAAATGTAGCAAAATAAGGCGAAAAAGTGAGAAGCATAATTAAATGCCATTTAACATCTTGTGCAATTTTTCTTAGTCTTATATTTCCTCAAATATGATTTTCCACTCATGTATCATTCCTGTTTTAACATGCATTCTTAAGCATGAGGTAGCAAGCTTATAAGGATTTTAAATTAATTTCACTGACCATATGGTTTATGTCATGCAGTACAAAAGAATTCAAAGAGTAAAATTAAAAACAAGTGTCTAATCTATTTTAGAAGGTGTATACATGCTTCAAAAGTTACGCAAAACAAATCTTCTTATTCATCAGAGACTATGACCATAGCATTCAGAAATAAATGTGTCATTCAACTGGACATACAAACTTCTGCTAATGAAAATTGGAGCTTAATGAAAAATAATTTTTAACATAAAAAGTAGTCATGAACTTATATTGATCCGTTATCTAAATATCAACATTACAGCATGAGTTGCTTTCTATTGGCGATTGATGGAGAGATGGGAAGACTGATTCATGATCAGAATTCGATTTTACTCAGGTTTTCCAAGTCTTATATACCATTTCAGTAATGCTAATAATTTCTACTACAATAATTAGGTTAGAAGATCATACAAGCAACTCATGCATTATACAGCATCTTTATCGTAGGGGGTTGATTGAATCTTTTCCCTCAAACAGGTTTTAATCCCATCTTCTCATAGGCTCAAAGTTCTGTTTGTCCTTGCCACAGCATCCTAGTCATCAGACTAGTTATGCTAATTAAGTCTGTCTTACTGTCGGTCTTATGTATTCCCATAGCTTTCCAGAAGTATTACAGACTAATTAATTTATTAAGATGATTTTTTTCCTCTGAGAACAGAAATCTTTGTGTATACAGCTCTGATTTTTTTAAAATTTAAATGGGATTTATAAGTCCTCACATATTTTACCCTGGTAATATTCTCTTAACCGTATTAGTACTTTTAATGCAAAGACTTGTATCTAAAATCAAAATTCTGTACAATTTTATCTTGTTTAATAATAAAAGATGTATTTTTTCAATTTGGGAAATTATAATTTGGGAACACTGTTAAGAAATGGCAGGCCAATGTCAATTTATGTAACAGTTAACGTGTGAAATCAGCAACCTGCTGAATTTTCCATTTAATCATCAGAGTACATATCATTACTACTGATTGAGAGAAACACTGTTTTTCTGTCACACTTGAACAGTCTTTTTCAAAGTAATGTATTTTTTTCAAAATTAAGGTTTTCATATACATTTTTCCTTAGGTGTCGTGATTTAACCCCAGATGTTAACTAAGCACCACAGCCATTTGCTCACTCAGTCCTCTCCTCCCTCCAGTGGGAGAGAATTGGAAGGGTAAAAATGAGAAAGCTCATGGGCTGAGATAAAAACAGTTTAATTATTAAAAAGTAATTATAATAAATTGTAAGGAAAAGAGGGGGGGAAAAAAGATCCAAAGAGAGAAAAAAATAGAATTCAAGAGAGATGAGTGTTGCAAATGAAAACAATTGCTCACCACCAACCGACCAGTGGCCAGCAGTCCCCCAGCTAACCTTCCCCCTAGTTTTATTGCTGAGCATGACATCATATGGTATGGAATATCCCTTTTGTCAGTTGGGGTCAGGTGTCCCAGCTGTGTTCCCTCTCAACTTCTTGAGCACCTCCAGACTACTCCCAGTAGTTAATAATGCAGTTTTGAAGTATCTTGTTTTGAAGTATCTAACTTAATGATGGAAAAGGAGGGATAGGAATTTTAGAGAATATAGTGAGGATGATGAATGTGTTCTAACTAAAATGTCATTAAAGAGCTCTTGTAGATCACAGAATCATAGCATCAAAGAAGAATTTAGGTTGGAAAGTATCGGCAATTGATGGAGAGACGGGAAGACTAACTCATGATCAGAATTCGATTTTACTCAGGTTTTCCAAAAGCTTATATACCATTTCAGGAAGGTTAATAATTTCTACTACAATAATTAGGTTAAAAGATCATACAAGCAACTCATGTATTTTAAAACATCTTTCTCTTAGGGGGTTGATTGAATCTCTCCCCTTCCCGTAAGCCAGTTTAATCCCATCTTTTTGTAATCTCAAAAGTGTGTTTGGTCCTGCCATGGCATCCTGGTTTTCAAACTAGCTATGCTAATTAAATCTGTCTTACTCTCGGTCCCACATCTCCCCCTTCTGTATTAGCCAAAAACACTCCTTTAATACCCTTATTAATCAATCTTTGCACACACTGAAGCAAGCAAGGTATCATAACTAACATGATTATTATTAAAATCATCACATGTATTCCTATCCTAAAAAATCCTTTAGGCTAAGTGTCAAACCCCAGCCACTAAACAAGTTATCCAGCTAAGATCCAGATTCTACCTTTAATTTAAACACACTATCCTTCAGCAGCTGAATGCTTTTATGGATAGATTCTGAGTGATCAGAAAGATTCATAAATAAGCATAGCATCTGATTCAATCCCATGTTTTTTTACTTGTTTGTTTTGATCTATGTTGTAGAGAGAAAAAGATTCCTTTTAGCATATTTTCTTTTTAAAAGATCAGTCAAATATAAGGCACTCACTTAATTGTTTCATCTGCATTCCAGTTTGCAAATATGGCTATTTTTGGATTTCCTCAATACTTGCCTCCTGAGAGTAGGGAGGTGAGGACTATCCTTTTCTTGTGCCCTGCTATAATTAAAATTTCAGTGGCTGTTTACCTGAATTACTCCAAAAGGACTCTGTAATATCTCTAGTTTTCATGCCCTTTATACTGACACAAAACTCAAAGTTCACAGTTTCCTAGATAGGAAAAAAGAACATCAGCTGCAGTCCAGGTGGGGTTCCTCCTCTTCCTCCTCTCCTGTGGATTCGGTGGCTGCCGGTAGAGGATCTTGGAAAGGCTTCACATTCTTTGCAGGAATCCAGCGAGGTCCTCTTTCTGAGATACAAGCAAAGCCCCTTCCCCAAGTGATCAAGGGGTAAGGGCCCAGGATTTTACCAGATTCTGGGTCACGGATTAGTACTGGTGGTTTTTCCTTGCAGGAAAGCGATGTGGATGATGCAAAATGCCTAGTCATGGGGAGATTCATGTTTGTCATTGAACAGTTTAAGAAATTAAAACTGTATAGGGCTTTGCATAGCCTTTCAGTGGGAGTGTCTCCAACTCCCCCCTTTTGTTGTACCAGAAGGCGTTTGAGACCTTCAGTGAGATAACCTGGGAGGTTGGAATGTGACCTAATATGCATAACAAAGTAAGGAGCCGTCCTCTTGTCTAACAGAGTAACCAGCAGTTTCAACCAGGAAAAAAAGAGTGTCATTTTTAACATTTTTCAAAACAGAATTCTCTGCTCTTTGAACAATACCAGAAACATATGCGGAGTCAGTAACCAGATTAAAAGGTCTACTGAACTTCTGAAACACTCTGACCACAGCGGCTAATTCCCCTATTTGTGGAGACCCTTCAACAACAGCAATATCAGATTGCCAGGTTCCAGTTTCAGAATCCTTCCATACAATCACTGATTTATGGCTTTTCCCGGAACCATCTGTGAATATTGTCAAAGCTCGCAAAGGAGTCTCACTTTTCTTTGGCTTAGGTAGTAAGTTAAAACAAGAACTTAACAATTTGTGTTTAGGTGGATGGATAGCTATCTGTCCTGGGTAATCTGCTAAAGCAATTTGCAATTTTTCAGACATCTGTAGCAACCAATTCAAATAAAACATAGTGAGAGGCAGAAAGATACAATCAAAATCTTTCCCAGCCAAGGAGGTCAGCCTTTGATGAGCCTTGATAATCAACATGGCCATAAGTTCATCCTGCATGGAAATAGTCTTGGGCATATTATTAGGCAAAAAGAGCCATTCAATGATTAGTAAAGAGACTGCTTTCTCTGAATCCCACCGAAATATTAAAGCATGGGATTGCCTGCTGGGGTTCAGAACGATTAACCACAATGGTAATTCAGGAGCCCAACGGGCTGACTGTCTATGAGAGATAGCATCAGCCACTTTCTGAAGCGCAATCTGTGCTTCTTTGTTTAAATGCCTAGGTGATAAAAGGTCGGGCTCTTCCCCCCAGGAGGGCAAACAATGGCTCTAAATCTGCATTTGAAATCCCAAGCAGGGGACGTACCCAATTTATTGTTCCCAGCAGTTTTTGTGTATCATGTAAAGTTTTGATTTCAGTTGAAATTTGCAAGGATTGTGCCGAAATAGAATGCATGCTTATTCACCAGCCCAAATATTTCCAGGGGGATGTCTTTTGAAGCTTTTCAGAAGCAATGGTCAGGCCCGCTGATATAACAGCCTGGCAGACTGCTCGCATTGCTTCTTCCACACGAACCACAGTTTCTGCGGAGATGAGGATATCATCCATATAATGATACAACAGAACATCAGGCATTTTTTCCCGTACTGGACTCAGAATTTTTGCCACATACCATTGGCATATGGTCGGGCTATCTTGCAATCCTTGAGGCAGTACTAACCAATGATATCATTTTAGTGGTGCCTGCATATTAATTCTTGACACAGAAAAGCTAAATTTGGGTGCATCGTCTGGATGCAGCGGAATATCAAAAAAGCAATCTTTTAAATTAATCACTATTAGATGCCAATTTCTAGGGATCATAGAAGGAGAAGGGAGCCCCGGTTCTAGGGGCCCCATTCCCTCAATTGCCTCATTTATTTTCCTCAAGTCATGCAACAGCCTCCAGCCCCCAGACTGCTTCTTAATTACGAACACGAGTGAATTCCAGGGACTTTTAGATAGGATTATATGTCCCTTTTTTAGCTGTTCTTGTACCAGTTCCTGTAATATGTGCAATTTTTCTAATCACACGGGCCATTGATCCACCCAAACGGGATTGGAGGTTTTCCAGGTTAGTTTGGGGGTGTCATGTGCACCAATGACCCTTATGCAAAATTTGACTGCATAAAAATTCCCCACTGTGATAAAACATCTCTCTCCCACAAGATTAGGGGAGCTGAAACGACAAAGGGTCTGACAGTAGCTACTTTCCTCTCAGGTCCTGTAATTTGCACCAAGTGTTTGCTCATATAGCTTTGACTGTTCCCACCCACCCCTGTAAGGACTTGGGGAATCGGCACATAATGGCCAGTCATTAGGCCATTGACTTCGAGAGATAAGACTAATATCCCCACAGGTATCAATAAGCTCAGTTAAAAATAACTCCTTGCCTCCTTAACTCCAGAAAATCTGTGGTACCCCTGTGGAACCAAACCCGTCCCCCCCTCTGTGTAGTCATGGGGGGTGTGGACAAAGGGGCTGCCGGAAAAACTATAAGCTGAGCAATTTTGCTGCCTGCGGGGATCATGCAGGAGGGCTGTGGAGTCCAAGTCATAATTTTTATTTCCCCAACTGTATCAGAGTCAATGACTCCTGGCAAAACAAATAGTCCTGTTACTGAGGTAGAAGATCTACCTAAGAGCAAAGCATGGCAGCCCTGCTGCAAAGGACCACAAATCTCTGTGGGGAGACAAAATACGGAGCTGTTGGTTAACGTTACTGATTTACTGGTTGATATGTCCAACCCGGCGCTTCCTGGAGTGGCTGCCCGTAGTTCTGCTATGGTCTGAGTGGCGGGGGCTGGGCTGGCTGGAAACTGAAGGTTGGTTATGGCAGCTGTGTCTGGGAAGGCTGTGGAACTTGTGTCTTCACGCGTCACCATCCCACGCTGCAAGATGAGTTTTCCTGCAAAGGCTGGCCATTTTTGTGAAATTTAGAGCGGCAGGAATGAGCAAAGTGAGGACCATTCTGGCAGCGAGGGCATACATTTGGGGTTTTTGCTTTTTGCGCCTTTCGGCAGTCTTTTTTAATGTGCCTGGGCTCCCCGCAGCCGAAACAAAGTGACTGCTTTCCGGGCAATATTTTAAAAGCGGCAAAGGCATCAGCTATACCTTGCCCCACGGCTTGGTAAGTAACTGCTGTTGTGTGCTGCAATGTCCCCAGGCGATTGCAAGCCTCAAGCATTTGTAGCATTGTGGGCTCTGGTTCTGCGGACAAAGTTTTCAGAAGATGTTTGCAATCCTCATTAGCATTTTCAACAGAAAGTTTTAGTAGTACAACTTCTCTGGCTTGATCATTATCAATTTGTCTTTTCAGAGCTTGTTTCAGTCTGTCCACAAACTGCATATAGGGTTCTTGTGGAGCTTGCTTAATATTTATGAAGGATTGTTGCGGGGTTTTGGCATCAGGCACTTTGAGAAATGCATACCTGGTTGCCTCGGTGATTCCCTCCAGGGCTTCCCTCGGTAAGGCAGCCTGGCCATTAGGATCAGTGTGCACTCCCTCGCCAGCCAATTGGTCAATAGTTAAGGCAGCCAGGGCTTGGGTTGCATTCCCTGCATATGTTAAAATTAAGTTTTCCAGTCTTTTTTCCATTGTGCCATGAATATTGTATATTGCGTTGGGGTGAGCAAAAGGTTTACCAAGAATTTAACATCACGAGGAGTCATCAGGTGGGTAGTGAAGGTTGCTCTTAGTAAATTACTGGAGTAAGGGGATCCCAAACCGTATTCTGCCGCTGTATGGCGCAGTTCCTTAATTTCTGAGTGGCCTAAGGGCTCCCATCGCGGATTCCCCCCCCTCGGGCCGAGTTGCACGGGGGCTACAAAGATTTCTGCCGCAGTTTCAAAGTCTCTGTCCTTAAGGGCTTTCTTTTTTATCGGTAACCAATTGTTATGGATATTTGGAGGGAATAGGTCCAGACCTTTTTCGGGGCCAGGATCGAAAGACTCTCCGTCGCTACTAGAGTCACTGTCCGCATAATCAACATTTGGCGGCTCTGTGGTCACTGATGGGATAGCGGCAAGGCTACAGGTGGCATCTGTGCTCTATCCCTGGCTTTCGTTGGGGAGGGGATGCCGACAGGATAGGGAGTGTGGGACCTGGGCCGATCAGGGTTTAACATGGCTGCAGGGACCGTCTCTGCGGTTGCCTCACAGTTTACCTCGCCTCCTCCCTCTTTTTTAATCGCGTCCATGACCGCTCTCCAAGCAGGGAGCAGGCGAAGCTCTGTCTCACGGCCAGGCAGCGTAGCCAGTTCATAGAGTTTTACACCGACCTTGTCCCAGTAGCAGAGAGTAAAAATAGAAGAAGCGGTGGTATCGGGAAATATGCGTGACACCCATCGTAGAAGTGACTTAAGGTCCCTCTTAGGGATGGGGGATCTATGCTTGTTTAGGAGGCGTAGCATGGTTTCATAGACGTCTCTCTCAGTGGACATTCCCTGTCCCATATTTTTAGTTCCCCTGGCTCACCTGTCACATAGCAGCATACAGGGATTGTGGGCCCAAACACAGTTCTTTCACCGTCACGATCAGTTCCAGGGGCGTCGCCGATTGCCGTCAGATAGCTGGTTCTTCTCTTCACACGGAGCACCAATTATCGGCAATTGATAGAGAGACGGGAAGACTGATTCATGATCAGTATTCGATTTTACTCAGGTTTTCCAAGTCTTATATACCATGTCAGTGAGGTTAATAATTTCTACTACAATAATTAGGTTAGAAGATCATACAAGCAACTCATGCATTATACAACATCTTTATCATAGGGAGTCGATTGAATCTTTTCCCTTAAACAGGTTTTAATCCCATCTTCTCATAAGCTCAAAGTTCTGTTTGTCTTTGCCATGGCATCCTAGTCACCAGACTAGTTATGCTAATTAAGTCTGTCTTACTCTCAGAATTCTGTATTCCCACAGGAAAGGACCTTTAAGATCATTGAATCCAACACTGCCAAGTCCATCACTAAACCATGTCTCTGAGCTCTACATCTACACATCTTTTAAATATCTCCAGGGATGATGACTCAATAATTTCCCTGGGCAGCCTGTTCCAGTGCTTCACAATTCTTTCAGTGAAGAAATGTTTCCTAATATCCAATTAAAACCTGCCCTTGCAGAACTTGAGGCTATATCCTCTTTTCCTGTCACTTGTTTGTATCGGAGTTTCTTCGGGAGCAAGGACATGATTTGTGTTTGGAGTGAGGCTTGAGCAATTCCAGACTGAGCCCTTTGGCCTGTAAGGCCTGTGGGCCCCATGGGCCTGCAGGGCCTGCAGGCCTCTGTGGTGCAGAAGAAATTCTCAGTTGTGGGGCAGCAAAAATTTACTTCTCACATTAAGGTGTCTCAGGGAATAACGGGGTTTGATATGTAGAATTGTAGCTTTAAGACTTTAGCCACCTTAAGGCAAAGATTGTTTACATATTTTGTATGCTTTGTAATTGTCAACTGTGCTGTAGATGTATAAAAGTCATTGGGGAAAACAATAAAGGGGAGAGCGACATGATAACTGCATCAGTTTGGATGTGTCGTTTGCTCTGTCTGACCTCCCATTAAGGGACCCTTTGCAACAGTGTCGCCTGAACCTAGGGACCCTTCGCTTCGATGCGGATCGCTTAGATGCAGGGCTTGGATGCAAGCCAGGCTCGGACGCGAGCCACACAGTTTGCTTGAATGCAAGGAGATTTGTGCTTTGATGCAGAGTAAGAATTGCCGACAAGCGCTGGACGTGGGCAATTCACAGATTAATCGCCTAAACGCGGAGACCTGGACGCAGGAATTTATTGCATAGATGCAGAGACCCAGCCGCGGGAAGGCTCCGTCTTTGTTTCCAGACCGGGACTGACGAGTGGTTGGGCTCGGCAGGGGAGACAAGTGTGGGAGCTGGTGAGGTCGGAAGGGATTTTCTTGCAGTGAAAAGTGAGGCTGTAGCAACACGCCCGGGTGGTGAGGTAAGCTACGTTCGCTGTGGTGGTGAAAACAAAGAGGCAGAGTGGGAAACAAGCATGGAGAGAGATTTGCAAGCAGCGACGCGGCTCCTTGTAAATATTATCTCTTAGAGAGGAGAAAAACTGAAAGAAACTGACTTAGAACAATTAGCCCTATAGGCCAGGAAGTGAGGGAAGCTGACCAAGCCGTCGCTTGTCTTTAATGAGACAGAGTGGTGAGAAATAGGAGAAATGTTATGGGACTGTGCTATCGGCGGTGGGAAGGAAGGAAAGGCCACTCAAGAACTAGGCATGGTGTGGAAAAAGACTCTAGTTACCTTACAAATGCTTTCAGCAAGGGAGAAAGGCTGCGGAAGCCGTGATTCAAGCCCTGGAGGGTGCGGGGGCCGAAAGCACAGAGGCGCAGAAGTCCTTTAAAGTCAGTGCAGGAGCTGAAAGTGCTGAAGCGCAAAGATCCAAAGATTTTTGATGTTTATAACACCTGCCCCATGAAGGGAGGACGGGCTCCAGTGAGCCCCACGTTGCAAGATGCAATTCAACATGTTCAGGGACCAGAAGTTCCCCTGTCTGCTCCAGTGCAAACTAACGCTGCTCAGGAAGGAGCACACCCGCCAGAGTCTGAGGGCGTGGTGAAAGATGAGAAGTCAGGCAGAGTCAGGGACAAGAGGGGGCTGGCCCCAGGGATGACACAAGGGGATGGAGTGCGGGGCAGAGACAGCAGTGCGGCGTCACAGCCCCTTCCCTCCCCCGGAACTTGGGAGGCAGCGGGGCCCGCGGGAGGCAGGGTAACTCCATCTCCCATGGCAACGGCAGCAGGAGTTACAGTGCAGCAGCCAACAATGCACACACAATCTTCTACAACAGCTGCACAATTCCCTCTTCCACATGATTCAGTCTCTGATTCCGAAATATCGGAGAATGAAGGACTTAATGGCAATCTACACAAGAAGCAGCGATCTCAGATACAATCACAGCGTGCGAAAGACTTGCAGCAGATTATAGCTAAGCTCGCTGAGCTGCTTAACTGACAGGATCTATTGGAAAAGCAAACACAGCCTCGGTCACAGGAGGAGCACAACCCTCCTCTGACTGTGCCGACAGCACCTCCTGCACCGGCAGTTTTCCCTTTGACCCAGCAGGTGTCGCTGCCAGCTTTGCCAGGCAATCCCATTGAGAGATGCTGGGCTGCAGTTTGTAAAAATGCTATGTTAGTTGGAGACTGGGAAACTGCTGGCGCTCTGTCTTGTCCAGTTATCATTAAAAATGGGAATGCTACTTGGGAACCTCACAAATGGAAGGTTCTGCAATCAGCAAAGCAAACAGTCACAACTTATGGTATCAGGTCAGAGACAGCCAGAAACATCATTCAGTATATCTTTACAGCAGATGTGCTATGTCCTGCTGATTCTACTAGTATTGCTTCACTGTTGTTATCTCCCTCACAATTTCCTATATTTGAACGGGAATGGAGACGTTTGCCGACTGAGGAAGCTAACACACACCAAACTGTGGGAGATCCATTGTATGGAATCCAGCCAGACATGTTAACAGGCCATGGACCCTATTCAACAACTAATGTTCAATTAACCTTTCCGATGGAAATCCACCAACTTTCTCAATCATTGGCCCACGAGGCATTGCTTTTAGTTCCAGACAAGAAAAAGCCAGCACCCTACTCCACAATAAAGCAGGGTGCCACAGAACTGTATGGACAATTTATTGACAGGTTGTCAGCTGCTTTGAATGATGCACCAGATGCGACACCAGAAGTACAGGAACACCTGTTTTGCTCTCTGGCTTTTGAAAATGCTAATGCATGTACGAGGACCATTCTAGCTACTCTTTCTCAAGGTAGTCCAGTGGATGAAATGTTAATAGTTGCAACCAGATCAGAGCAAAATAGTCAAACTGCAGCATTTGCAGCAGCTGTCCAAGATGCCATGAAAAAACAGGGTCACATCATTGCAGCTGCTTTGTCCTGTGGAAAAGGCAAGCACTCTAATCGTAATAACAAATCTGCACGTAATAAAAATAACAACAGATTATCTAATGTTATTTGTTACTGATGTGGCGAAGCAGGCCATTTCAAAGAGACCTGTCAAAAGACTGTATGGTGCCAAAAATGTAATGTTGACACTCATGCTACAGAAGCTTGTCGCATGTTGGGAAACTTCAAACACAACGCGCTGAGGCAGCGGGCCAGGACATAAATCAAAGCCTCGATCCGCGGGATTCCGAGAACGGCTTCTTGGTGAAGAACAAACCTGCCACTTGGGGAAGCCTCGGGGTTGATGTTTCAACAGCGGAATAAGTTACTTTACAAAATGATGCAATAACTGTGATTCCTACTGATGCCTATGGTCCAACGTATAGCATGCTTTCTTTAGTTGGTGGCATACTACTTGGAAGGTCCTCCACAAGCAAACAAGGTGTGATCGTGCTTCCAGGACTTATCGATGCAGATTACACAGGAGAAATTAAAATATTGGCATTTGCTTTGCGACCGCCTGTGACAATTCCAAAAGGTAGCAGGATTGCTCAAATTATAGCATTTGAGAACCTCCTGTCACAACATCAACGTCCAAAAGAACCGAATGAAATAGAGAGAGGAGATAATAGTTTTGGCTCAACCGGTCATGAAGTTTTCCTTGCCATGGATTTAACAGAACGACCAATTAAAACTATAACCCTACAACATGACTCCCATTGCATTCAACGAGAGCTTTTGCTTGACACAGGATCTGATGTTTCTATAGTGAACATCATGTATTGGCCATCTACTTGGCCCTTGAAAGCTCCAGACACCCACATTGTGCGGGTGGGCGGAATGAAAATTCCTGCCATGAGTAAAGACCCTATTCGTGTTACTTTTGAGGGCAAACAAGTCATTGCAACTCACTTATATGTTATGCCTTTACACCCAAAACTTAATGGATTGTTGGGCAGAGATGTACTATCCCAACTCGGTATCTCAATAACTACAGATCAGCATTTTTCCTGATGCCCACTGCAGAGCAGCCACCCATTCTCAAGATCACCTGCTTAACTGAAACTCCTGTTTGGGTTGAGCAGTGGCCAATGACTGAAAATAGGCTGCAGATTGCAGAACAATTGATTCAGGAACAGCTTGATGCTGGACACATTCAACCATCTGTGAGCCCATGGAACACACCAATTTTTAAAATACCTGAGAAATCAGGTAAATGGAGGCTGTTGCATGACCTGAGGAAGGTCAATGAACAAATGCAAGCAATGAGCGCCCTGCAGCCTAGATTACCAGCATCAACTATGCTACCACAGGGGTGGAGCATTGTTGTGATTGATTTAAAGGACTGTTTCTTTACCATTCCACTCCACCCAAAGGACACCCAATGTTTTGCCTTCACTGTGCCATCTCTCAATAGAGCAGCTCCCACCAAACGGTATGAGTGGACCGTTCTTCCTCAGGGCATGCGCAATTCTCCCACTATGTGTCAACTCTTTGTTGATTGGGCTTTGCGTTCAATTCGCCAGTGTTTTTCTAATGCAATTATTTATCACTATATGGATGACATTCTTATTGCTACTAAGCAGCCATTGCCAGATGCAAGTTTGAAATGGGTGGTTTCACAGCTGAACCATCATGGACTGACAATAGCTCCGGAAAAGATTCAACGATCAGCCCCCTGGAAATATTTAGGCTGGCTGATCACTGATGCACAGATTCCTCCACAGAAAATTATTTTACACACCAAAATTTCTACCTTGCATGATGCTCAGAGACTTTTTGGAGACTTACAATGGGTTCATACCATTGTAGGCATTACTAACGAAGACCTACAACCGTTCTTACCTTGGCTCCAGGGCACTGATGCTAATAGCCCTCGAATCAGCACTCCAGAACAATGTGAAGCTTTATGCCAAGTATCAGAAAGATTACAATGTGGCTGGAGTGCTCATCATTTAGAACATCTCCCTTTGTCAAGTTTCTTGTCTAATGCTCATAACTGCCTGCTTGCCATTGTTTTTAATGGCAAAAAGAAAAGGGAGAGACACCAATCATACTTGAGTGGTTGTTTTTACCTGTTCAGCCAAAAAGTCATGTCATGAGCAGAACAGAGGCTTTTGCTGCATTGATAAAGAGAGGCAGAGATAGGATTGTGGAAATAGATGGAAAAGAACCTGCAGACATCAGTATTCCTGTGAAAAATGCAGATCTAGAATGGTTGCTAAGGCACTTTGTTCCATTGCAGGAAGCACTGTTGGGTTTTGCAGGTGTGGTTCACAGTAAGCAGCCAAAAGGCCCGAAGTGGCATCTAATTAAGCGTCATCGGTGGTTTGAAAGACCTTTGTGTTCCCTGACACCAGTTTTCACTGACGCTGGCCAAAAGACAAGAAAGGTTGCATGTGTTTGGCAACAGCAAGGAAAATGGTTGCAGCATCTAATCAAAGGTGATGCAAAAGATAGTTTGCAAACCCTCAAGTTGAAAGCTGTGTGTTGGGCTTTGCAGACCTGGAATATAAAACCACTCAACATCATCTCTGATTCTCTATACATAGTTGGAGTTGTGCAGAGAATTGAAGATGCACTTATTAGGCAAACCCAGAATCAACGCCTGGGGGAACTGTTTCTGCAATTGTGGGGTGCGCTGAAGCAGTGTCAGCATGTGTTCTGCATCATGCACATTTGAAGTCATCAATGTCACAAAGGTTTGGGAGAAGGCAACGCTTGAGCAGACGCTGCAGTCAGCTGTGTTGTTCATGCTCCCCCATGGAACAAGTTTGAAGAAGCTTGCAACAGTCATGGTGTTTTTCATCACAATGCCAGAGCCCTACATCGTCAGTTTGAGATTCCCCTGAATAATGCACAAGGGATTGTGCGTGCCTGTCCTCAATGTAGTCATTATGGCCCAGGCCTTGGTCTAGGCACGAATCCAAGGGGACTGAAGGATCTAGAATTGTGGCAAATGGACGTGACTCAAGTTCCTGAATTTGGGAAATTGAAATATGTCCATGTGACTGTGGACACATATTCGAAGTTTATTTCAGCAACTGCTCAGACAGGAGAGAAAGCTCTACATGTTGAAAGACATTTGTGTGCCTGCTTTGCGGTGATGGGTATACCTGTAGAAATTAAGACCGACAATGGTCCAGCCTATGTCAGTCAATGGGTTGCGAAATTTATGCAGAAGTGGGGGGGGGGGGGGGGGGGGTGAAACATACCACTGGAATCCCTCACTCTCCTACAGGTCAAGCAATTGTAGAAAGAGCAACTCGTACCCTAAAAGAATATTTAGCAAAGCAAAAACAGGCTGATGAGCTTGATGTGTTTAGTCAATTGTCAAAGGTGGTGTTTACCTTAAACTGTTTATGTTTAACCGAAGGAAGAGAAGAACCTGCAGTCGTGATACATCATCAAGCGGTGAAAGAGGGGAGAGACCACAGGCAATTCCAGGACTCTATGTTTATTATAAAGATATGTGAACGGGTGAATGGCGAGGACCTAGTCCTGTGTTGTTTAATGGTCTCAGTTATATGTGTGTCTCCACAGGGTCTGGATCTATTTGGGTGCTGAGCCATTTTACCCGTGCATGTCCCCAGTCAAAAATACCGAGAGATAAAGATAGTGACATCAACGCTGACAACAGCGATTTACCTGAAGTGCCCTGTGACACCTCCAGCGCTGCTGAGAACTGATTTTATAGAATACAGAAATTAAAAATAATTTATATAGTTACAGTTATAGAGTTAAGCTAAGTATGAGTTATAAGTAAATAGTATAAGTTATAACTTGGCCAAGTTACGTTAAGTTAAGCTTAATTAAGTTTAAATTATAATTAAAATAAGTTTAATATAAGTTATAAGTGATATTGAAAATGTAGTTTAAATTTATCTGCTCATTCTCAGTCCATCTATAAGCAGCTCTCGCAGTTAAAAAACAACCTGAAAAAACTTATGGTTGTCAACACTTGTTTTGATCAATGGTTCAATTCATGGAGTTTTACTGGTTGGATCAAAGATTT
This sequence comes from Sylvia atricapilla, assembly GCF_009819655.1. Classification (NCBI taxonomy): domain Eukaryota; kingdom Metazoa; phylum Chordata; class Aves; order Passeriformes; family Sylviidae; genus Sylvia; species Sylvia atricapilla. Next base: position 7,989,155 of record NC_089173.1, on the reverse strand, counting down.
GGTTCATTTTGGTATTGTATTTGGTATTGCAATCATAGTTGTTTTAGTGTGTGTACCTTGTTTGCTGCGCTGTATGCAAAAAATGATGTCGCACCTTTAGCTCGGTCTGGATTGCTCAAAAAGAAAAAGGGGGAGTTGTAATGGAGTTTCTTCGAGAGCGAGGACATGATTTGTATTTGGAGTGAGGCTTGAGCAATTCCAGACTGAGCCCTTTGGCCTGTAAGGCCTGTGGGCCCCATGGGCCTGCAGGGCCTGCAGGCTTCTGTGGTGCAGAAGAAATTCTCAGTTGTGGGGCAGCAAAAATTTACTTCTCACATTAAGGTGTCTCAGGGAATAACAGGGTTTGATATGTAGAATTGTAGCTTTAAGACCTTAGCCACCTTAAGGCAAAGATTGTTTACATATTTTATATGGTCTGTAATTGTCAACTATGCTGTAGATGTATAAAAGTCGTTGGGGAAAACAATAAAGGGGAGAGCGACATGATAACTGCATGAGTTTGGACGTGTCGTTTGCTCTGTCCGACCTCCCATTATTAAGGGACCCTTTGCAACACTTGTTACCTGGGAGAAGGGACTGAGTCCCACCTCATCACAACCTCTTTTCAGGTAGTTGTAGACATCAACAAGGTATCCCCTGAGCTTCCTTTCTCCAGACTAAACAACCCCCGTTCCCTCAGCCATTCTTCATAAAAACTTGTGCTCCAGCCCCTTCACCAGCTTTGTTACTCTTCTTTGGACGCACTCCCGCACCTCAATGTCTTTCTTGTTGTGAGGGGTCCAAAACTGGACACAGTATTTGAGATGTGGCCTTGCCAGTCCCAAGTACAGGGGGACAATCACATCCCTGGTCCTGTTGGCCACACTATTCCTGATACAGGCCAGGATGCCACTGACCTTGTTTTCCATCTTGGCACACATCTGGCTCGTGTTCAGCTGGCAGTTGATCAACACCTCTAGGTCCTTTTCTGCCAGGCAGCTTTTTAGTCACTCTTCCCCAAGCTTGTTGTGTTGCATGGGGTTGTTGTGACCCAAGTGCAGGACCTGGCACTTGGCCTTTTTAAACTTCATACAACTGTCCTTGGCCGATTGATCCAGCCTGTTCAGGTCCCTCTGCTGAGCCTTCCTACCCTCCAGCAGATTGACACTCTCAGCCAATTTAGTGTCATCCAGGCATTTGATAATGGTAGGCTTAATCCCCTCATTTAGAATGTCAGTAAAAATATTAAACAGGACTGGGCCCCACACTGATCCTTAGGGAACACCACTCATATCCAGTCATCAACTGGATGCAGCACCATTTCACCACCACTCTCTGGGCCTGGCCATCCAGCCAATTTTTAACGCAGCAAAGTGTACACCTGTCTAAGCTGTGGGCTGCCAGCTTTTCCAGGAGAATACCATGGGAGGCAGTATCAAAGGCTTTACTGAATTCCAGGTAGACACATCGACAGCCTTTCCCTCATCCACTAGGCAGGTCACCTGGTCATAAAAGGAGATCACATTGGTCAGGCAGGACCTTCGTTTCCTAAACCCACTAATAGCCACTAATTGCCTCTTGAGTTGGTGGGGGGGCTGTGTCCTCCCTGCATGCCCTTCTTGCCTGAACTGCTGTGTAAACTGCCACACCTGCCTTGGCTGATGCATCCTGCCTTGGCTCTTGTGCCACTGTCCTGGGTTCATCCAGGACCGGGTTAATTTTTTGCAGTAGCCAGGACAGGGTGTGGGCAGGACCATAATTTTATTCAATACCACCTCACATCAATGCCAGATGTGGGAAAGAAACTCTCTCTTGCTTCAGAGGTGGGGAAAAGGATCTCTCACTTCCAAAGAGAAGGGTGTTCCAGTTGAGAAAATGTGGCAGGGGAAGCTGTCCAATATTTGTTTATTCTTGCAGGCTTTCTGTGTAAATAATTTCTTTTTCTTATACCTTTTGTTATTAATATTGTTGCTGTTACAGTTTGTTCTAATGTTATTGCTGTTTCCAATAAATTGTTCTTATCTCAATATGTGATCTTTGCTTTTTGTGCTTCCAATTGGAGGGGGATGGGGAAGCAAAAGCATGTGTTCAGTGGGAGCACTAAATTGGGGAATACCATTCCTAAACCACAGCAGCCTTATTTGGTGCCCAATGTGAGGCATGAAGGATTGAGATAACAACAGATCTGCCCAGAGCGGGTTGGAAAAAAATTTGATCTAAGCATTTGTTGTATTAGATACGAAGCCACTGGTCACAATGTTGTTTGGTCTGTTCATGTGGGTGTGGTACCCAACCCTCTATATATTCCTGTATGTGCTCCTAGTGATGATCTTTTTCAGAGCAGGGAGAGAGATCAGCATAGCTTTCTTGCTGTACCATGGGATATCAGTTTATGACATAACATCAAGGGCAATGAGGGTCATTTGGGATGTGTATTCAGTGTTGCTCTCCTACCCTTACCTCAGATGCTACCTTTGGGAGTGCATTAATAATCATACCCAGCCTGTGGGAGGAACAGGGGAGGATGATTTTCTATACCTTTTCACCCTCTTTTCATCTTTCAGCCCTGTTACAAGAGCTTTTGAGAATTTTGAATTTCCCTTGGATGTTAAGGAAAGCATGTTCTTATTGCTAAGTCTGCCAGGCCTCCTCAGTGCAGTCCACACCATGTTTAGAGTCAAGAAAGATTTTTAGGAAGGTCATTCAGAGATTTGCCCCAAGGGGGACTAGTCATGAGTGGCATGGAATGTGGGAGAAAATGGGCCAGGTTTTGGAGAAATTCTTTCCTCCAATTTTTTTGGAGTTCACCACTGAACAACTACAGGACCCTGATAAAATGACAGAATATTTCCAAGAAGAAAACTGTGGCAACTCCAGAGAAATACAACTTATTGCAGTGTGCTGGGCCCTGGGTACTATTTATCAGACACTGCTTGTCACTAGACAGCAACCTAAAAGGGAACAGGAGGAAAGCAGACTGTTACGTGAGGGTCATGGGTTGGAGACAGGCACACCACACAGTACACACCAAGGGTCATCAGCCAACAGCCCGTTTTATTGTTCAGATCCTTCTTATATAGTAATTTAAAACTCCTGGGTCTAGACAACTGATTAGTCTGAGTCTTAACCCTGCCTAGCTCCTTGACCAGTGATATGTCTGCTCTCCGGACTGACCATGATTGCCTGAGGTCTCTGTATGACTTCCATTGTTCACTTAGGGACTTTTTTCTAGAACAAGCCAGGTTAGCCAAATTGGATTTGTTATGACCAGATTTATCTTGTCTAGCTACAGACCAGCTGCAACAGCAGACCAAAAGGCACCACAGCCATTCAAAAACTGCAGCTGAGCCAGAGGAACAACCTGTGCTGGTAGCAGTTGCCCCTATACAGAAGAAAAAATCTTAGACCAAATCAGTTTGTCTAGTGAGGGCTGAAGAGGAAGCAGGGCCATCTCAAAAGAAGGAAGAGGTAGGGCCAGAGATAATCACCCAATCCCTATCCCGTGTGAGCTGCAAGATATGTGAAAAGATTTCAGCCACCAATTGGGTGAGCCCCTGGTGACCTGGCTGCTCCAGTGCTGTGATATTGCAGCTGACGATATGAAACTAGATGGTAGTGAAGCCAAGCAACTGGGATCCCTGTCCTGGGATGTGGGCATTGACAAGGCAATTGGGAAGAACACAGAAAACTCTCAGTCTCTAGAAGTAACTCCTGTCAAGCATGAGGGAAAGGTACTCTCTCAAGGATGATTTAGTAGTGAGCCCAAGCAGGTGGAACACCATGGAGAAGGGTATCCAGTACCTGAGAGAATTAGCAGTGCTGGAGGTAGTCTGTAGGGATTCAAATAACAAGCAGTCCCCTGCAGATCCAGATGAGGTCCAGTGTACCCAATCCATGTGGCAGAAGTTTGTATAGAGCACGCCATTGTCTTATACCAACTCACTGGCCTTGATGTCAATGACAGGAGAAAAAGCAGTGCTTCAGGTGACTACCTGACTGGCAGTATGAAGATCATCTTTTTTCCTCCCTACCAACCTGTGCCTCAGCTGTGGAAAGACTGTCCAAGACTATGGACAGATTTGAAAGACTGAAGCTGCTGTGGAGACAGAGGGAATTAGACAGCTGAATACCTTGTTCGGTCTCTCAGAGGACCCTTCTACTATGGGACTGCTGCCAGTGAAAGAACAATGGGTACCAATTGCTACCACAACAGTGCACTGTCAGCAACACTGCACCAACTGGGGCTCTGGGACTCTGATCCATAGATGATTTATGGAGACCCAGGGAGTGGTCAACAAGACTTGCTCACCCTTCAGTATCCCCATATGGCCAGTACATAAGTCCAATGGAGAGTGGAGACTGACAGTGGACTATCATGACCTGAATGAAGTCACACCACCACTGAGTGCTGCTGTGCTAGACACACTGGAGCTTCAGCACGAACTGGAGTCCAAGGTCACAAAATGGTGCTACCATTGAAATTGCTAATGAATTTTTCTCCATTCCTTTAGCTGCAGAGTGCAGGCCTCAGTTTGTTTTCACCTGGAGGGGCGTCCAGTACACCTGGAGCCAACTGCCCTAGGGGTGGAAATACAGCCCTGCTATTTGCCATGGACTGATCCAGAATGCACTGTTAAAGGGTGAGGCTCCAGAACACTTACAGCACATCAATGACATCATCTTATGGGGCAACACAGCAGAGGAGGTTTTTGAGAAAGTGGAGAAGATAATCCAAATCCTCCTGAAAGCTGGTTTTGCCATAAAACAAAAGGAGCCCTAAATTGGGGAATACTGTTCCTAAACCATGACAGTCACACCCTGTTTGCCTACCCAATTTGCCCCACTCCTGGTTGTTTCTTGGGTGCATCTTTTGTACCTGTGGGAGTTGGTCACCTGTTGCAGAATTTCTTAGAGAACGAGGACATCATTTATATTTGGATTGGGGGTTTAGCAACCCCAGACTGAGCCCTGAGGCCTACGAGGCCTGTGGGCCCCTGTAGGCCCCTGTGGCACAGGTGAAAATTCATGTTAAGGTATACCCAGGGAATAGTGGGTTTCTAGGTGTAGTTTTGTGGCATGAACAGTTCAGCCACCTTAAGAATAAGATAAATAGTGTTTGTTTGCATTCTTTGTATGGCCTGTCATGGTAAACTATACTAAGAATCCATATAACCCGCCATCTGGGAAAGAATAAACCGAGAACACCATGCTAACTACATTGGTTCAACATGTCGTTTTGCTGTCCGTCTGGCCTCCTATTATTTAGAGCCTCTGTCAACAGTCACCTTCACTCCTGGCACTGCCCACACTGAGTTAGAGCTGCCACTTGTCTAGCTTTTAACACTTCTTGCTCTAGCTGAGGCTGGTGCACCCTCTCTCTTTCTGCGCTAGGTTCACAGTTTTGCAGGGTTTTGGAAAGCTGTCTTAGCACGATCCTCCACTCCAGAGCATGTCTGCCAGAGCAGTTCACCTCAGAGACATCAGATGCATCACATGCATGAGAACCAGACTCTTCTAGGATTACACTGAATTTTTTAGGACCTGCTCTCACAGGTCAAGTTTGCCTTTTAACAGCACATGTAAGTTGTGATTTAGAGGCTTGTATTGCATAGAGTTAAACTGGAGTAAAAGAAAATACAGAAAATCAGCATACAGATGATCAAATAAAATTTTCTTCCTTCCTACATGTAGTTCCTAAGCTCGGTGTCAATCATGTAGTTCTTGATTTTTCTAGATAGTTCTTTCTTTGGCATTGAAAATACCCATATTCACAAGGGCTTCCATCTCCAATGTTAGTATTTGTCATGGTTTGACACTGGCCAAACACCAGGTACCCATGAAAGTAATTTGCTTACTTTCTTCTGCTAAAGTTGAGCAGAGGAGAGGGGAAAAAATTAATGAAGGGCTCATGAGTTGAGATAAGGACTGGGAGAAAACATTCTAAGGGCAAAACAGGTTTAAATTTAAAATATAAAGTAAATTTATTATTAACAGAATCAGAGGAGGATAATGAGAAGTAAAATAAGCCTTTAAAACACCTTCCCCCCCAGCCCCTTCTTCTTTCCCATCAACAGCACAGGGAGAAAGGGAATGGGGGTCTTGGTCAGTTTGTCATTCGAGATCTTTTTCTGTTTGCTTAGGGAGAGGAGTCTTTGCTATGCCGTGGGGTCCCTCCCACAGGCAGTTTTTCCAAAACTGTTGTGGAGTGGGTCACTCATCCACAGGATGTGGTCTTTTAAGGCTAGGCTGCTCTAGTTTGGAAGCAAGGGCTCTCTCTTTCTATTTGGGTCTCCCAGTAGATTACAACTTTCTCAGGCATCCATTCACTCCAGTGTGAACACTTTTCTCACAGGCTGTGAGTGAATCTCTGCATCCCCTGTAGACTTCATGCATTACAGGGGGACAGTTTGTTTCACCATTGTCCTCACTATGGCTTGCAGAGGAATCTCGGCTCCGACACTTGGAGTACCTCCTCCTACTCTTTCTTTTCCACTGACCTTGGTGCTGCCATGTTGTTTTTCCTCACATGTCCTCACTTCCTCCTCTTCTCTGACTAGAAGAAAAACTGCTACTCATAACAAACAAGTTCCACTAATTCAAAGATTCTTGCAAGATCCCACAGCACCGAGAAGTTGATTTCATCCAGGTTCTGCATTGGGAAGTCACCTGCCACATTTTCACTGTCTGCAATGCAGCCCCAGCGGCCGCCACAGTGATGACACTATTTGACACCTCTCTTCATGCAGGGCGCTGGGAAGGAGAAGCTGCCACCATCACCTTGGCCCTTCTGCCTGTAGCATGGTTGGCTAGGGGCAGCCAGGCAGGCAAGGCTCACCACAGGCCATGCCAGGATGGTGGTGGCCACAGCAGCCCATTGCTGCGGGCTGTGCTTGGATGGCCCTGGCGGCAGTGCCTCACTACCCCTGGAAAAAAAACCATGCACGTGCTGTTTTGATTTTCTTCTTAAATATGTCATCACAGAGGTGTTACCAACCTCTCTAATTGGGCCAGCAGCAGGTCTGTCTTCAGAGCCATCAGAGATTGGCTCTGTCAGACATGGTGGGACCTTCTAGCAGCTTCTCACAGAAGCCACTTCTGTAGTCCTCCCTGCTACCAAAAATCAGGCTATGCCAAATCAACACAGTACTCCACTTAGCATATTACAGACTTGCAGCACAATATTGCATTGTGTCATTTAGTAATTGCGAGAACAGGGATGTCCCAAAATTGAGAGTATTCTTTAGAAAACATTAGATGCACTGAAGCACTAGTCATTCTTTTTATAAGGTAAACTATCCTATATTTCTGGTGTTCTTGTTTGCAGGTACAAGTACAGTCTGTGCAACAGGTACAACATGTCTACCCAGCCCAGGTTCAGTATATGGAGGGAAGTAACACAGTCTACACAAATGGAATGATGTAAGTTGGTTATTCATCTAAATTAGAATGTTTACTAAAATATGAAGTTAAATGCATATTCTTTTCATGGCATCATATGGGCTGCTGTTTTAATTAGCAAAGAAAAATGTTTGAACAAAAACTTTATTTTGTCATATTAAATCATTAATTGAGTGAAAACAAGTTGGATTCATATCACTTGAATTTATCTAAAATTAATTCAGGTAATTGTTACAGTTGGACAGTGTGTAGCTGTATATGCAGCATTTTGTTGTTTGGGGAAAAAACCCTCGAGTTTATGGACAAGTTTTAAGTTATGCTGATAGGAAGTATGATCTAAATTTGTCATAAATATGATCATCAGTGTAATAAAGTAGTCTTCATGTGGGCCTCTATTCTTCTAGTTGAAACTATATTGGCAAGTTCCTAAATTGCTGAGGCAGTTATAGTCATTATTTACAGAAAACAATTATATTATTTCTTTATTGTTTTAAGTGCAGTGATATGCATATTTATTTTTTTCCAAAGGAAGGAAGGTAGAGGAAGGAGAATATATCCTTTTGCTTTTCTCTCACTCTTCTATTTCCTGTGCTTTTCTTGCTTCGATGAACATGGTTTTCTACCATCAAATTCCTTTCTCCCATGTTCAAACTTTAAATCATAGAATAATTTAGGTCAAAAGAGACCTCTAGAGGTTATACAGTAAAACCCCCACACACAGAGTCAGAGTAGGGCTAACTTCAAAGTTGCTCAGGGAGAACCTTCCCTCCCTCTTTTTATAGTTACGTCTAAATATATCCCCTGAAACTTCTGATATAAGGTTAAGGAAGAAGCAAAAGGCCTGTAGAAAACTTTTTTGGTGCCAGCAAATATATCTATTGATGATAATCTGGCATTGACACAAAAAAATCAACAACGCTATTGGTTTCTGAGACTGATGTTAACACTTGCAGCATCCTCTTCACTGACATATTTTGCCAAATTTATTCTTCAGATAAACTTTTTCAACACTCTCTTGTTCCCTCATTTTCTTTGCTCTTATAATATCTAAGCAATCTTCTGTCCTAAATAGGTCTGTTAAGACATGATTATTATTAAGAATGGCCAATGTGTCCCTGTTTAAGATACTGTAAAAATGGAAAGTTACTCATCACATTTTAACTGCAAAGACTGAAAATATCTCTGTAGAATGTCTGATCAGGCTAACTTATAATTGAAAAATGTCAGCCAGAAACACTGAACTGTCAAGACAAAAGAAAACATATTTCTTCATCCACACTTGTTTTTCCTTTAAAAGCTCTAGTGCTTCTACTCTTTAAATTATGAGCAGTGATATTAGGAATGTGTAGTTTATTGCAGTTCATGACATTTTACCTGACTTTATAGCTGAAATATATATAAGTAGAGGATTGTTTTATCCTGTTTATATGTTAATTGCTCCAAAGACCAATGGATGTCCTCCAGATGACCCTAAATGGGGTATTTCCTTGCACCTGCTGCTTTTGCTATTAATTATATGAACTCTGGTTTCTAGTACCTAATCTATTAACAAAGAGTCTATTCCATTCCATATACAGGGCCTAGGATATATGGTTGAAGGAAGTTATCCTATTAAAACAGAGAAAGGAGCAAGTACTAAACCTGTGGTGGAAATGGAAAATGTTCTATGACAAGTAATATGGATATTCTTTCATTCTCTTTTTATGGTCATGTGCTAGCTTGATTCTAATGCAACCCTCAAGACCTCCCAAGAGATCATTTGTTCATGAAAACAGCAACTAGGCCCAGTCAGTGAGGAGGAAAGGAAAACATGAGTTGCCTGATTCAGAAGAGTGAAACTACGATCCAGTGAGCAGGAAAGGGTTCTGGTCTTAGATAAAGAGCTGGTGGAAGTGCCTGGAAAGGCAAGAGCCAAGAACTGGTGGGTGGAAAGAAGGACATGTGGTGGCAGACATAGAAATCTAACAAAATGTCAATATGCATGGTTGTCTGGGGAAAAGAACTTAAAAAAACAAAACAAAAATAGAAATACTGGCTGGATAAATAGCCCAGAAAAATTGTCTCCATACAGGAGATGATGTCTATATGATTTTCACGGTATAACTCTGTCCTGGGTTGTAGTTTAGGATGTATTCTATCACCATCTTTAGTTAATGGCCCATCAATGCCTTTTGCATGACTCAGAGATAACTCCCTCTGGAGTTATCTCTCTCTTTAATGGGCCATCAAGGCCCTCTTCCATGACTCATCATCCCATTGTGAGATGCTCCGCCCATGGGGAAGAGCCAAGCATTCTCACCTGGATATAAGCTGGGATTTGGGACAGTAGAAGCAGCCCTCACCCACTGGATTCCCAGAGGACCGGAGCTACCAGACCTTTCTACAAGATTTCTGTTTCAGGAAGACCACCTCGTCTGGACTGTTTCCATCACCCTGATCAGGTTGTATTCTGACTCTGTCAGTGGTTTTTCTATTTGTATTTATTTTATTTTATTTATTCTATTTTATTTTCCTTTTCTTCTCATTAAATTTATTTCTGACTTAGAGCCTCTCACTTGGTTTGTTTTCAAACCACAACATATTTTGGCGCCCAACGTGGGGCAGAGGCAATAAGAAAAGTCAGAAATTACAATTTTATTGAAGAAAACACCTGTCTGTTATGATGCCCAACATGCTTACATGTGTCTTATACCTATCTCTCTATATTTTTCCGAACGTGGGGCACTATCTGCCAGCCTTAATACTCCTGCGTAGACCAGGATATGGTACTAAAATTGCTTTACTGGTCTATTATGTCCATTGCTTGATAAAATCTGAGGCAATGAACATTATTCAGAATATATACCCAGTTTTGTATTCTTGTTCTAGTCTAGGATGCTGCGTCTGGAGCCTCAACAATCTCACCCAGCCCCTGTGGGGAGGAGTAAAGAATGATTTTTTCCAGCTTTTCAGGAAGGACACAGCAGTTTTTGAAAATATTGAGTACCCTCTGGATGCCAAGGACAGCATGATGTTCTTGTTAGTCTTGCTTGGTTTTCTCTGTACGGCCCGCACCATGCTTAGAATCAAAACACTGCATGGTGTGTTGGAGCATGTTCTTAAAGAAGTAGAAGAGGTAAAAAGAAGCAAAGCAACAGCATCGATGACTACACAGATTGTCACAGAGGAGAAAGGAACCAAAAGTGCTGTCAGCATCTCCACACAAACCGTCACTGAACCGGAACAGCCTAAACCAGTAGCAGTTGCCACCACTCAGAAGAAGAAATCAAGGAGCAAATCAGTCCGCATAGCGACTGACGAGGATGGAGCAGGACCTTCGCACTCAGCTGAAGAGACAAGAGACAGAGATCATCACCCGCTCTCTATCTCTGGGTGAGCTGCGTGACCTGCGAAGGGAATTCACCCATCAGACCAACGAGTCCATCCTCACCTGGCTGCTCCGCATCTGGGACGCTGCAGCCAATGACACCATTCTGGATGGAACTGAGGCCAGGCAACTGGGATCACTGTCCCGGGATGTGGTCATTGACCAGGGAATTGGAAAAACCCAAGAAACTCTCAGCCTCTGGCAGCGACTGCTAACAAGTGTGAAAGACAGATACCTTTGTAAAGAAGACCTCCTAGTGCACCAAGGAAAATGGAACACAATAGAACAAGGTATCCGATGCCTAAGGGAATTGGCTGTGCTGGAGATCATTTTTTCAGAAGATGAGAGATTTCCTAAGAGCCCAGATGATGTCCAGTGCACATCACGGATGTGGTTGAGATTTGCACGGCTTGGACCAGAAATGTACTCACGTTACCTGGCAACACTGCAATGGAGAGAAGGTGAGGACAAGGTGGGTGTCCTGACTAACAAACTAAGGATTTACAAGAACACTGTCACCGCCCCAGTTCGTGCCCATGTCTCATCTGTGGAAACAAGACTGGCTGAGCAAGTCAGGAACTTAATTGAAAAAGGCCATCAGAAACTGAAAAAGGAACTTAAGGAAGAAATTTATGATATCTCACCAGAGCCGACGAGAGTCTCTGTGATTAGGAGCAGGCATCCCCCAGCCAGGGAGAGAGGATACACACCCTGAAGTAACCTTTGGTCTTTTCTTCGGGAGCATGGAGAAGATATGAAGAAGTGAAATGGAAAACCCACCTCCTCCTTAGCAGCCCAGGTACGTGAACTGAAAAGAGAAATGTCTACCACAAAAAGCTCATCTAGAATCAGTGTTGCTCCGGTCTCTCGTGCACAGAACTCCAGACGTTACAGGAATGATAATATGACTGATCCTCTTAAAAGAACCTCAGCAACTCATTTACAGGAAGAGAACAACGTATGCGATGACCAGGAATAGGGGGGCCCTGCCTCTAGCCAGGTAGAGGAAAAAGACAATCGGATCTACTGGACTGTGTGGATCCGATGGCCTGGCACATCTGACCCACAAAAATATACGGCATTGGTTGACACTGGGGCCCAATGTACCATGATGCCATCGAGGTATGTAGGAACAGAACCCATTTCTATTACAGGAGTAACAGGAGGGTCCCAAGAACTGACTGTATTAGAGGCCGAAGTGAGTTTAACTGGGAACGAGTGGCAGAAACACCCTATCGCAACTGGCCCAGAGGCCCCATGCATCCTCGGCATAGATTATCTCAGGAATGGATATTTCAAAGATCCAAAAGGATATCGTTGGGCTTTTGGGATAGCCGCAGTAATGAAAGAAGACATCAGACAGTTGAATACTTTGCCTGGTCTCTCAGATGACCCCTCTGCTGTGGGACTGCTGAAAGTAGAAGAACAACAAGTACCAATTGCCACAGCAACAGTACACCGTCGGCAATACCGCACAGACAGAAACTCTGAGATTCCCATACATGAGATGATCCGTAAACTGGAAAGCCAAGGGGTGGTCAGTAAGGCCCATTCACCTTTCAACAGCCCAATCTGGCTGGTGCGTAAGTCCAGTGGAGAATAGAGACTGACGGTGGATTACCGTGGTCTAAATGAAGTCACGCCACCACTGAGCGCTGCTGTGCCAGACATGTTAGAGCTTCAGTACGAGCTGGAGTCCAAAGCAGCAAAGTGGTATGCAACCATTGATATCGCCAACGCCTTCTTCTCCATTCCTTTGGCAGCGGAGTGCAGACCTCATTTTGCCTTCACCTGAAGGGGCGTGCAGTACACCTGGAACCGACTGCCCCAGAGGTGGAAACACAGCCCCACCATCTGCCATGGACTGATCCAATCTGCACTGGAAAAGGGTGAGGCTCCAGAGCATCTGCAGTACATTGATGACATCATCATATGAAAGAATACACCAGAGGAGGTCTTCAAGAAAGGAGAGGAAATTATCCAAATTCTGCTGAAAGCTGGTTTTGCCATTAAAAGAAGCAAGGTTAAGAGACCAGCTCAAGAAATCCAGTTTTTGAGGGTCAAATGGCAAAATAGTCGTCGTCAAATCCCCACAGAGATAATCAACAAGATCACAGCCATGTCCGCACCTACCAGCAAAAAAGAAACACAAGCTTTCCTAGGTGCCATAGGCTTTTAGAGGATGCACATTCCTGAATACAGTCAGATTGTGAGCCCTCTCTACTTAGTAACCCACAAGAAGAACGATTTCCACTGGGGGCCTGAACAGCAACAAGCTTTTGTTCAGATCAAGCAAGAGATTGCTCATGCAGTAGCCCTGGGCCCAGTCAGGACGGGACCAGATGTGAGGAATGTGCTTTACTCTGCAGCTGGAAACAATGGTTTGTCTTGGAGCCTTTGGCAGAAAGTACCTGGGGAGACTCAAAGCCGACCATTAGGATTCTGGAGCAGAAGTTACAGAGGCTCCGAGGCCAACTACACTCCCACAGAGAAGGAGCTCTTGGCTGCCTATGAAAGAGTTCAAGCCACCTCAGAAGTGATTGGCACTGAAACACAGCTGCTTTTGGCACCCCGACTACCAGTGCTGAGGTAGATGTTTAAAGGAAAGGTTCCTTCCACACATCATGCCACCGATACCACATGGAGCAAATGGATTGCCCTCATTACACAGCGTGCCCGCATTGGAAACCCAAATCGCCCTAGGATTCTGGAAGTTATAACGAACTGGCCGGAAGGTAAAACTTTTGGATTATCGTCTGAAGAAGAAGAAGAAAAGCAAGTAACACGCGCTGAGGAAGCCCCAGCATATAATGAGCTACCGGAGACTGAAAGACGATATGCTCTGTTCACTGATGGCTCCTGCCGAATTGTAGGAGCTAACCGGAAATGAAAAGCTGCAGCATGGAGCCCCACACGACAAGTTGCACAAGCTACCAAGGGACAAGGTGGATCGAGTCAAGTTGCAGAGCTTAAAGCTGTCCAGCTGGCTTTAGAAATTGCTGAACGAAAAAAGTAGCCGAGGCTTTATCTCTACACTGACTCATGAATGGTAGCTAATGCTCTGTGGGGATGGCTGAATCGCTGGAAAAAGGCCAATTGGCAGCACAGAGGAAAACCCATCTGGGCCGCTGACATTTGGCAAGACATCGCCGCCCGAGTAAAGAGGCTGACCGTGAAAGTTCGACATGTAGATGTGCATATACCCAAAAGCCGGGCTAATGAAGAGCATCGCAACAACGAGCAGGTAGACAAAGCTGCCAAGGTGAAAGTATCACAAGTGGATCTAGATTGGCAGCACAAGAGAGAATTATTCCTAGCTCGTTGGACCCATGATGCCTCTGGTCATCAGAGAAGAGATGCAACATATCGATGGGCTCATGACCGAGGGGTGGACCTCACTATGGACAGCATCTCACAGGTCATCCACAGCTGTGAGACCTGCGCTGCAATCAAACAGGCCAAGCGAATGAAGCCTCTGTGGTATGGTGGACGATGGCTGAAGTACAGGTACGGGGAAGCCTGGCAAATTGACTATATCACCCTTCCCCAAACACGCCAAGAAAAGCGGTACGTGCTGACCATGGTGGAAGTCACCACTGGATGGCTGGAAACCCACCCTGTGCCTCATGCCACTGCCCAGAACACCATCCTGGGCCTTGAAAAACAAATCCTGTGGAAACACAGCACCCCTGAGAGAATTGAGTCGGACAATAGGACCCATTTCAAGAACAACCTTATAAACACCTGGGCTAGAGAACATGGTATTGAATGGATATACCACATTCCTTATCATGCACCAGCTGCCGAGAAAGTTGAACGGTGCAACGGACTATTAAAGACTGCCCTGAAGGCACTTGGTGAGAGAACCTTCAAGAATTGAGAACTAAACTTAGCCAAAGCCACATGGATAGTTAACACCCGAGGGTCTATCAATCGAGGTGGTCCTGCCCAGTCTGAACCTTTACACACAGTGGATGGAGACAAAGTACCTGTGGTACACATGAAAGGCATTTTAGGAAAGAGTGTTTGGATTAATCCCACTTCAGGCAAAGGCAAACCCGTCCATGGGATTGTCTTTGCTCAAGGACCTGGCTACACTTGGTGGGTAATTAATGCAGAAAGATGGAGAAACCCGTTGTGTACCACAGGGAGACTTAATTTTAAGTGAGAGCAGTGTGTAAGGTTTCATTCTGTATGTATATATGCATTCATCTGTAAGAATGTATTGATTTAGGCATGTTGTAGATGGTAATAGAATAAGGGGTGGATTGTCCTGGGTTGTAGTTTAGGATGTATTCTATCACCATCTTTAGTTAATGGCCCATCAATGCCTTCTGCATGACTCAGAGGGAGTTATCTCTCTCTTTAATGGGCCATCAAGGCCCTCTTCCATGACTCATCATCCCATTGTGAGATGCTCCGCCCATGGGGAAGAGCCAAGCATTCTCACCTGGATATAAGCTGGGATTTGGGACAGTAGAAGCAGCCCTCACCCACTGGATTCCCAGAGGACCGGAGCTACCAGACCTTTCTACAAGATTTCTGTTTCAGGAAGACCACCTCGTCTGGACTGTTTCCATCACCCTGATCAGGTTGTATTCTGACTCTGTCAGTGGTTTTTCTATTTGTATTTATTTTATTTTATTTTATTCTATTTTATTTTCCTTTTCTTCTCATTAAATTTTATTTCTGACTTAGAGCCTCTCACTTGGTTTGTTTTCAAAACCACAACAAACTCCTTGCAATTTCATTTGTAGATAGCACCTTAAAAGGATATGGAAGGAGGAGCTGGCTGATGTGACATAGCTTGTAGTCCTGTCATCCACCAGTAAGCTGTATTTTAGTATGGCTGATAATTTACCATAGAAAAATTTAGGTCGTAAGTGACTTCCAGAGGTTATCTAGTCCAACCCTCTGCTCAAAGCAAGTCTAATTAGATCAGGTTGCTCAGGGACCTGTCCCATAAAGTCATGTACAGCTCCAGGGGTAGAGTTTGTGTACCCCTCCAAGGATAGGGGAGGTTCCTGAGGACCAGAAGAAAGCAAATGACACTTCAATCTTCAAAAAGGGCAAGAGGGAGGATCTGGGGAAATACAGGCTGCTCAGTCTCACCTCTATTCCTGTGAAGATGATTGAAAAAATAATTCTGGAAGCCATTTCCTGGCACACAAAGGACCCAGGGTGATTTGGAGTAGTCACCATGGATTTACAAAAGGGAAATTATGCTTAGCCAACCTGCTAGCCTTCTACAATGAGTCAACTAGCTTGGTGGATGAGGGGAGAGCAGCAGATGCTCTTTATCTTGACTTTAGCAAGGCTTTCAATGCTATCTCTATAACATCTTCGTAGACAAGCTGACAAAGTGCAGGTTAGATAAGTGGATAGTGAGGTGGACTGAAAAGTGGCTGAACTGCCAGGCTCAGACAGTTGTGACCAGAAGCCTCAAATCTAGCTGGAGGTAAGCATCTTGTGGTGTTTCATGTTTCAATGATCAGCCCATTGGGCCAATACTGTTTAACAACTTCATTAATGACCTGAACAATGTGACAGAGAGCACCCTCAGCAAGTTTTCAGATGGTACAAAATTGAGAGGAGCATTTGATAGACCAGATGGCTGTTGTGCCTTCAGAAGGATCTCAACAGACTGGAGAAATGGGCAGACAGGAACCTCATGCAGTCTATCAAAGGGAAATGCCAAGTCCTGCCCCTGGGTAGGAATAACATGATGCACCAGTACAAGATAGGGACTGACTGGCTGGAAAACAGCTTTGCAGAGAAGGACATGGGGGTCCTGGCAGAAAATAAGCTGAATGTGAGCCAGTAATGTGCCCTTGCATCAAAGGAGGTCAATAGTATCCTGAGCTGCATTAGGAACAGTGTTGACAGGAGGTTGAGGGAGGTAAACTTTTCTCTCTACTCAGCACTGGAGAGGCCACACCTGTAATACTGTGTCTAGTTTTGGTCTCCTCAGTACAAGAAAGACATGGAAATACTGTAACAAGTTCAGTGAAGAGCCACTGCAGTGATGAAAGGATTGGAGCATCTCCAACAGGAACAGCTGGTGAAAGAGCTGGGACAGAATTATAAAATCATAGAATCATTGAGGTTGAAAAAGACCTTTAAGATCAGCCAGTTCAAGTATTAACCTAATAGTGTTGTCTAGCACTAAACCATGTCCCTAAGTGCCTTGTCTTTATGTCTTGCCAAATGCCTTCAGGGATGTTGACTCAGGATGACAGAATCACAGAATAGGTAAGGTTGGAAGGCACCACAGGGGTTATCTGGTCCAACCTCCCTGCTCAAGCAGGATCAGTCCAGAGATCATGGCACAGGACTGTGTCCAGACAGTTCTTGAATATTTCCAGTGAGGGAGACTCCACAAGCTTTCCAGGTAATCTGTTCTTGTGCTTGGTCACCAACACAGTAAAGAAGTTCTTCTTCATGTTCTGGTGAAACTTCCTGTGCATCCATTTCTGCCCATTGCCTTTTGTCCTATTGCTTGGCACCACTAAGACCCTGGCTTCATCTTCTTGGCACCCTCCCTTCAGATACTGATAGACATTGATGAGATCCCCTCTCAGTCATCTTTTCTCAAGGCTGAACAGGCCTGACTTCCTCAGCCTATTCTCATAAGAGAGATGCTCCAGTCCCTTAATCAACTTTGTAGCCCTTTGCTAGACCCAGTCCAGGAGGTCCATGTACTGAGGAGCCCAGAACTGGACACAGCACTCTAGGTGAGACTTCACTAGAGCTGAGTAGAGTGGCTGGATCACCTCCCTCCACCTGCTGGTAATGCTCTTCCCAATGCACTCCAGGATACCATTGGCCTTCTTGGCCACAAGGGCACTGCTGGCTCATGGGCAGCTTGTTGTCCACCAGGATCCTCAGGTCCTTCTCCACAGAGCTGCTTTCCAGCAGGTCACCTCCAGCCTGTACTGGTGCCTGGGGTTATTCCTTACTAGGTGCAGGACCCTGCACTGGACTTTATTGAATTTCAGACAGTCCTTCTCTGCCCATCTCTCCAACCTGTCAAGATACTTCTGAATTGCTACACATCTCTCTGGAGTATCAGCCACACCTCCCAGCTTTGTGTCATCAGTGATCTTGCTGAGGAAGCAGCAAACTTGCTGAGGAGGCATCTACCCTGTCATCTAAGTCATTGATTAATAAGTTAAACAATACTGGCACCAGTATTGAACCTTGGGGGACCCCTAGTGACAGGCCTCCAACTAGACCCTGTGCCACTGATCACCACCCTCTGGGATCTGCATTTCAGACAGTTGCCAATTCACCTCACTGTCCACCCATCCAGTCCACACTTCCTGAACTGTTTAGGATTGTATAGTCTACAAAAGAGAAGGCTCACAAGGGATCTTATCTGTGTCTAAATACACTGTGCATTAAAGACTGTTGTGGTTTAACCCCAGCCAGCAACCAAGCCCCATGCAGCCACTTGCTTACTCCCCCATCAGCAGGATCAGGGAGAGAATAGGAAGGGTAAAAGCTGGAGAACTCATGGGTTCCTCCCAACTTCCCATGCATCCCCAGCCTCCTCGACAGCTTGGCAGTATGAAAAGCAGAAAAGGCCTTGGCTTTGTGTAGCCCTGCTCAGCAATAACAAAAATATATCTGTATTATCAACCCTGTGTTCAGTACAAAACAAAAACAACCCCATACCAGCCACTGGGAAGAAAATTACCCTAGCTGAAACCAGCACAAAGATGGAGCCAAAGTCTTCTCAAGTGTGCTCAGTGAAAGGATGAGAGATGATGCACACAAACTGAAATGCATGAACTTCCATCCAAACATAAGAAAAATCTTTTTAACTCTAAGCGTGGTCAAACACTGGACCAGGCAGCCCAGAGAGGTTGTGCATTCTCCATGGTTGGAGATATCCAAAACCTGACTGGACAATTTCCCAAGCTACTTACTCTGGTTGATCCTTCTTTAAGCATGGGCTGGGAAGGGATTTGGACTAGACAAGCTCCAGAGATCTCTTTTAACTTCAACTACTCTACTATTGTATGTTTCTGTGATTACACTTGAAGTCACCTCAGAGAAGGTGTCATTTATACAGGATTGAAAATAGCTACAAGTGTAGCTGAGGCTCTACATCTAAAAATATTAATCCAACTTCATAAAGATATTATTCTTTGTTCCACAGAAAGGAATAAAAACCTTGGTATTTACAAGAATTATACTGGACTGTAAACAGAAAATTTCTTTTTAATATTTAACACTACAAACAAAAATACAATAAATGATTTAGGAAGGAATCTAAACTACAGACACCATTTCCTGGAAGATCAACATGGACTTTGCAACTGATAAGATGTTAAACCGGGTGGATCCCAGACATCAAATTGGGATGGATGCAGGAATTGATAGAACTGTACAAACTGATTAAGGGAATTACAGGGGAAAGAGGAAGCAGGGAGGGACAGAGAGGAGGGACAGACAGAAAGGGGGATAAAAGTTTTCTGTCACAGGTAAAATGGAGCCAGTCAGTATGCTTGTCTGGCTGAGCCCTGTGCCTGATCACTGCAGTCTGTCCTATTTTCTTATATTTTCTTTTTAAATGTTTTCTGAACTATTGCCCTGCTTAATCTCAATCTCTGTCCTCTGTGTATGTGTTGTGGCTTAACCCCAACTGGCAACTAAATACCACACACAGCTGCTTGCTCACTTCTCTTTGCCCTGACCCCCATTGTGACAGGAATGAGAATCAGGAAAGAAAATTAAACTTGTGGGTTGAGAAAAGAACAGTATAATAATTGAAATGAAGTAAAATATAATAATAATGATGGTAATATGGTAATACTACTGCTAATAGTTGTAATAAAAATGAGCAGGAGAGAGGAAGGTAAAACCCAAGAAAAGGAAATGATGCACAATACAAATGCTCACCACCCACTGACCAAGCAGCAATTGGCCCCTTCTGGCTAACTCCTCCCAGTTTATTCACTGAGCATGATGTTCTATGGTACAAACTATCCCTTTGGGCAGTTCAAGGTCAGGTGTCTGGAGTATGCTCCTCCCAGTTTCTTGGGCAGGTCCTCCCTGGCAGAGCATGAGACACTGAAAAGCCCTTGACTCAGGGTAAGCACTGCTCAGCAACAACCAAAACATCCATGCGTTATCAACATTACTCTCATACTGAGTCCAAAACACAGCACGGTACCAGCTACTGAGAAGAAAATGAATTCTATCCCAGCTGAAACTAGGACAGTATACATGCTGCAAGGAACAGGTGCCAGCTGCTGGTGAGACCCATGTATGTGTGAGTGAAATTTGGTGCCCAGCTACTGGAGTCAGACTAGGGGGTGTAGGCACCCTGGGGCCTGTGGTGTCAGCTATAGGAGTGAGTGACGGTTCTACCAACAGTAGTTGGACAGGCCATAGCTCTCTGAATCATCATCTTATGGTTTGGGTTGGAAGGGACCTTTAAAGGTCCAACCCTGCTGTCATGAGCAGGGAATCTCTTTATGGTCAGGTTGTTCCTAATGCCCCCCAAGATGAGGTTTGTCTTCTTGGTTGCCAGGGCTCACTGCTGACTCATACTGAGCTTTCTGTCAATCAGCATGCCCAGATTCCTTTCTGCAAGACTGCTCTCCAGCCACTACTCTCCCAATCTATAATTGTGCCTGGCATTACTTCATCACAGTTGCAGAATCTAGCATTTGGACTTGTTAATTTTCATGCCATTGATGATTGCTCCAGTCTATCCAGATCCCTCTGCAAGGCCTCTTGTCCCTCAAGAGATTCAGCAGCTCCCTCCAGTGTGGTATCATCAGCAAACTTGCTAATGGTGCATTCAACTTCTGCATCCCAATCATTGATAAAGATATTGAACAGAACTGGCCCTTAAATTAAACCCTGAGGAATACTGCTAGTGACCACTTGCCAACCAGATATAGCCCCATTCACTATAACCCTTTGAGCTCTGCTATCCAGGCAGTTCTTTGCCCAGCACACCACGAACCTGATCATTTCACAGTTGAACAACTTGTCCAGAAGGATACTGTGAGGGACAGTATCAAAAGCCTTACTAAAATCCAGAAAAACTACCTCCAGCTTATTATAGAAGAATACGAAATTAAACAGGAACTCTTTGCGAACTCTTGTTGATTATGTCTGACGATTGCATTGTTCTTTAAATGTCTTTCTGTAGCACTCAGTATTATCTTCTCCATATTTTTTCCAGGTATTGAGGTTAGACTAACAGGTCTGTATTTCTCTGGGTCTTCCCTCACACCCTTCTTGTAACTAGGAATAGCACTGGCTATCTTCCCTTTAGCAGGGACTTCCTCAGACTCCCAAAGCATTTGGCAAATGATTGAGATGGGTCCTGCCATAACATCTTCTAGCTCCTTTGGAACTCTGGGATGAATCCCATTAGGCCCCATCAACTTGTGAACATTCAGCTGATACAACTGGTCCCTTACAATTTCAGTGTCCACAAATGGAAAACCACTGTTTCCTCAGTCATGGTCCTCCAACTCAGAGGACTGGGCAGCCCAAGGTCTATCAGTATCATTAAAGACTGAGGCAAAAAAAAGAATGTAATGCCTCTGTTTTTTCTTCATCCCTATTAGTCAGGTGATCATCTTCAACAAGTATCAGTCTAATGTTTTCTTTAGACATGTTCTTGGTATTAATGTATTTTAAAAAGTCTTGTTATCTGACACAACCCTGGCTAGTTCCAACTCTAGTTGAGCTTCGCTTTTCGTGTCTTCTCCCTGCAAATATGAGCCACAGCTTTGTAATCTTCCTGCAAAGCCTAACCCTACTTCCAGAGATTTTACAATTACTTTTTCCTCTTGAGCTCCATGAGGAGTTCCCTGTTCACCTGATTTGGTTTTCTTCTCGACTTTCTTGACTTTTGACTCAGTGGAATTGCCTGCTCCTGTGCTTCTGAAATGTAGTTCTTTAAGACTGACCAGCACTCATGGGCCCCTAAGTCCACAAAAGGAGATTCCCAGGGTAATCT
The DNA here is from genome assembly GCF_009819655.1 of Sylvia atricapilla. Classification (NCBI taxonomy): domain Eukaryota; kingdom Metazoa; phylum Chordata; class Aves; order Passeriformes; family Sylviidae; genus Sylvia; species Sylvia atricapilla. Next base: position 7,967,421 of record NC_089173.1, on the reverse strand, counting down.
AATTAGCTTCATGAATAGCTTAAAGATTACTCTCTTGAAATCCAGGGCAGCAACTCTGCTGATGTGTTTTCTACACTGAAAATTTTAAACTCAAACATTTCATGACCATAGAATCATTAAGATCATTGAGTCCAACTGTTGATCACTGTGGGCAAGACAGCCACCAACCATCACATTTCCCAAGAGCCCTTCTCTAGTCACAAACAAGTCTAGGAGGGCATCTTTCCTAGTTGGCTCACAGAGTAGTTGTGATGAGAAGCTACCTCCCACAAAATTCAAGACTTCCCAAGGCCTGCTCATCACAGCAGGATGATTTTCCCAGTTGATGTCTGAGAAGTTGGAATCTCTCATAAGGATGTGGGCTACTGATCCAGAGATTTCTCCTAATTGCTTACAGAATAGCTCATCACTGCTTACATTCTGGCTGGGCGATCAGTAATAAACACCCACTATAATATCTCCTTTGTTTTCCACCCCCTTAAACCTCACTCAGAGGCTCTCCACCACATCACTGCCAACTGTAAGGGCTGTACAATCAAACCTCTTCCTTACGTATAGTGCCACATCTCCATGTCACCTGCCCTACCTATATCTCCTAAACAGCCTGTAGCCCTCCATCCCAGCACTCCAGTTGTGGGACTCATTCCACCTAGCAAATATAGCACTACCTGCTACTGCTACATCAGTTAGACATACACAAGTCTATGGGACTTGATGGGATCCACCCAAGGCGGAATGTTTTGGAGCAGATCACCCCTACAAAGAGGGGTCTGGACAGGCTGAATTGATGGACTGAGGTGAATTGTATGAGGTTCAGCAAGACCAAGTGCCACGTCCTGCACCTGGGTCACAACAACCCCATGCAATGCTATGGGCTTGAGGAAAAGCAGGTGGAAAGCTGCCTAGTGGAAAATGACCTGGAGGTGTTGGTCAATAGTCGGCTGAACATGGGCCATCAGTGTGCCCAGATGGCCAAGAAGGCCATGTATCAGAAATAGTGTGGCCAACAGGACTGGGGAAGTGTTTGTCCCTCTGTACTCGGCACTGGCAAAGCCACACATCAGATACTGTGTTCAGTTTTGGACCCCTCACTACAGGAAGGACATGGAAGGACACTGAGATGTTGGAACATGTCCAAAGGATGGCAATGAAGCTTGTCAAGAGTCTAAGGCATGAGTCTTCTGAGGACCAGCTGAGAGAACTGGGGTTGTTTAGTCTGGAGAAAGGAGGCTCAGGAGACACCTTATTGATGTCTACCTGAAAGGAGGTTGTGGTGAGGTGGAAGTTGGCCTCTTCGCCCAGGCAACTAGCCACAGTACAAGGGGAAATGGCCTCAGGTTGCACCAGGGGAGGTTCAGGTTGGATATTTGGAAAATTTTATTCACTAAAAGAGTGGTTAAGCATTGGAAAAGGCTCTCCAGGGAAATGGTGGATTCACCATCCTTGGAAGTGTTCAAAAATGAGTGGACATGCACTTTACAATATGGTATAGTTGACATGGTGGTATTAGGTCAAAGGTTGGATTTGATGATCTTGAAGGTCTTTTTCAGCTTTAATGATTCTATGATTCTGTGATTCTATGACTACCAGGTCATGTTCATCTTCTTATCAGCCAACACCCCCAAGTCCTTGTCCTCATTTTTGCTCTCAGTCTATTTTCCACTTGCCCTGTATATTTGCATGGTATTCCCTCTCACAGGTGCAAGACCTTGCATACGGCCTCATAGAAATTCATGAGGTTAGCACAGGCCCACCTCTCTAGCCTGTCAAGATTGCCTTTGATGGCATCCCTTCCCTCCAGCTTGTAAACTGTACCACTCAGCTTGGTGTTATCTGCAAACTTGCTGAGGCTATGCTCAGTCCCATTGTCTATGTCACTAATGAAGATATTAAATAACACTGGTCCCAAAATGGACCACTGAGGGACACCACTTGTTACTGATCTTCATGTGAGTATTGAGCTGTTAACCACTACCCTCTGGATGAGACCATCCAACCAATTCCTTATTCACCTAACAGTCCACCCACTGAATCCATCTCTCTTCAGTTTAGAGAGAAGGATGTTGTATCAGGATTATTCGAGAGATGGGACCACTGAGAGAGGTTCTAAAGCATGATTTATTGTTCTTATTTTCATCAGTCTCAGAGAGGGTGAGAACCTCTTCACATCATTTGTCAGAGGTCACAAGATCTCTAGCTACAATGCCTGTTAAAGATTTATTAGTCAATAAACTACTGCCACAGTTGTTAGTGTCTTTAAACAAATTGTTAATTATTTTGTATTACACGTTTTGCTGCAGTGAGGATCTTCTTAATCAATCATATAACGACACACAAACTCACAGTACTACATCTTAAAACTTCTTACTACCTTTGTAACAAATTCTCTAGCCAAACTTTTCTACTCTAAAACTTTCCACTATGTAGCTTAACATGTTTCTGATTAAACTTGGGCCCAGGTCTGCAGCGCCCACAGTTTTAAAGTCAGCTGGATGTTAGCTGTGACTTTCCCCTCCCCCGTAGGCAGCTGCGGCCCCAGCCCGGCTCAGACAGACCGGGCCATCCCAGCAAGAAGGGAGCCCGGCTGACTTCTTACCTCCTCTGAGGCCAGAAGGGAGAAGGGCCGGCTTGGACACAATCAGTATTTATGTGGGTATTTTCCAAAGTTGCATTCAGCGTCCTCAGTGGCCAAACAGTATGTCAGTATCTAAAATTGACCTCTGATAGGTGCCTGTCTCTTCCAAAGCAATTCTAAGGTCCTGACAGGGCAGTATTCCATATTCCTCTTTAACTAAAAACCAAACTGTGTTAACCCATGAAAACAGCTCACCTTTATAAATTCAAATTTATCTTTTACATAAAGTTCAACTCCACCTCCTCTTCTTCCCTTCCAATCTTTTCAAAAGAATTTGTAGCCATCCATTGTGGTCTGCCAATTATGTGAGTTTTCCCCCCAAGCTTCTTTAACTCCTATGATATCATAACTGTCATACTGGGCATGGAGCTCCATTTCCTCCTGTTTGTTTCCCAGACTATGCATACATGCACTTGAAGTGGCTGGACTTGGGGTTTTTGACTTTGGAAAGGGTTGAGGTGCATTTCTCACTACTCTGGTAGGCATGCTCATCCACCCTGTTGCTCATGGATATATAGGTGTCACAACTTTGGACCCCACACCCCAAGTTTATTAGTTTAAAGCACGATTCACTAAGTCAGTCAATATCCTGGTGAAGATTGTCCTGCCTCTTCTAGAACAGAAGATTCCAACTCTTCCCAATAGGCTGTATTCATTGAAGAACATCCTGTGACCCTAGAAAGCAAAGCCCTGGGGCAACACCATCCATGAAACCAGGTATTGATCTGCATGATGCATTGACTTCTGCCTGCACCCCTATCCCTGACTGGCAAGACAAAGGAGAAGATCATTTGGACACCTGTCCCCTTCACTTGAAGCCCCAGGGCTTTCAAGTCCTGCTTGATCTTGTCCAGACAATGCTTTACCGTGTCATTGGTGCCTATGTGGAAAAGAAGTAGTGGATAGCAGTCTGAACTTTTAGCCAGTTGTGGCAGTTTCTCTGTGACATCCTGGATCTTGGCTTCTGGCAAGCAGCAAACTTTCCTTGACTGTATATCAGGGTGGCAGATGGGTGCCTCAATGCCTCTCACCGACTCTTAGCACTTGCTGCTTTCTTTTGCAGCTTTTAGTATGTCCTGCTGTTGCAGTTTCTCCCTCTGAATCTTGCCCATTGGTTTTGCCCACTGCTAAGGCTTTATATCTTTTGCTGGTTGGTACATACAGGGAAGGGGAGTGGTAGTGGTTTCACATTTGCCTGTCTCGGTTGGCCAAATTTAGTGTAGTGGTTTAAGTGTCTTTTCTGCTGTGAGATAGGATTAGGAGAAAAAGGCAGACAGGCCCAAACTTAGAGTACAATGATAGGTTTATTAACATACAGCAAAAGAAGGGAAAAACCCTCCAAAAATCAAAATGAAACTTTCAAAATACTTTTCCTCCCCCCACAAACTGTTCACTTTCCCCCAAACAACATAAGGAGACGAAACTCAGAGCTCTAGGTCAGTACCATCTATAAAACAGTTTTTCATTCAGTCTTTTGAGAGAGAGAAATCTCTCCTGATTTGTTTTGGTAACTTTCCACAAAAGAAACAGTCTGCTTGTGGCTTCTAAGTCTCCCAAAAGCAGCCTGCCTGGGAACTTCTGCAGTTGTGGACCTCCCATATCATGTAGCCTTTCCCATGACTACATATGGGCTGTGGAGTCACACATACTGGGGTGTCATTTTTAAAGATAAACAACTCTAAAGGCAAAGGATTCTTCACCTCAGGGAACAGAGATGTCTTCTCACTTCTTCACTGGCACAGAGGGCTTCTTATCTCTCTGTTCAAACATCTCATGGGATCACCGGATCACAAATTCTAGTTCAATACTCACTCAGTCAATCACAGATATCTTTGCTCAAATCCACAACTCTGAATAATCATCTCCTCAATCCATATTGTCCACGATTTAAAGGAATATTCTAGCATATTCATATTACAGTCTGTCACCACCACTCAGGAGATTTTCAGCCTAGGACCAAGGCAACTCGTCATTTCTTCCTTACTTAGGATACAACTTCTCTTTCACTGACCCGGGTATCTTCATACTGTCTCTTTAAACATCTCCCACTCTGACCTTTCCTCTTTCTCAAGAATGTTAGGGCTTTGGAAGTTTTCATCTGTGCTAGGAAAGAGTTAAATCTGCCCAGGCTTGCGGTGGTCCTGATCTCTGCTGGGCTGTGGCTCTAGGCTGCACAGCTGTGGAAACTCAAAGCCATGCTGATGGGGGAGGCTGGTGGATGCCTTTCCCTCCATCCCTTGATCTCAAGGCATGGGCCCACTCGGAGCTGCTCCCTGGGGTTCCCCCCCCAGCCCTGGCCAGCGGTGCAGGCAGCTGCTAGGGTGAGCTTAAAACTCACTAGATGTTAGTAGCTGGGGCTTTTCCTCCCCTCCCCTGCTGCCAGCTGCCACTGGGCCCGGCCATGGCCTGGCCCTGCAAGCCTGGTGGGGCAGTGGTACCTGGCCCAGCCCGTCTGGCTGCAGCATGGCCGGTGTTACCGGCTGGTAATCCAGAAGGAAAAAAGGACCATCTTGGACAAAATCAGGATTTTGTATGGGTATTTCCAAAAGTCGCATTCAGTGTCCTCAGTGGTTAAACAATGTGTCAGTATCTAAAATTTACCTCTGATAGGTGCCTGGCCCTTCCACAGGAAATCATAGGTCCTTACAGGGCAGTATTTAACTAAAAACCAAACTGTGGTAACCCATGACAGGAGTGAAGCAATATCCTGTTTCCATGGTTCACCAAAGACCATGGTGCCTCCTTCTCCAAGGTGCTGTCTGTTTGGCACTGCAGCTCTTTGGTAGTCCTTGAAGGCCAGTGCTATGAGATCCTAGTATTTATTCTTGCAACACCTCAAATAGTACCATTTCTTGTTCCCCCTTGTAAAGGCACAGAGAAGCTGACTTTAGTAGTGGGGTGCATCCTCCTGCCCCTCTCCCCAGGCTGCACTATGATCTGAAAAATGCTCATTAGGCCTTAGCCTTGACTAACTGTACTTGGACTAAGCCTCTCTTGAGCTTATGAGAAACACTGTCCCCAGGAACTAACAACTCAGCTTATTCTGTGATTTCTATTTTTTCACAAACAGCCTTGGAAACTTATTTTTCTTGCCTGAATAACAACCCAAGTGGAATAATATTTTTGTTATTGGACCTTCAAAGAAAATTACTGACTTGAATTGCAGTCAGGATGGAAAATTACTATGACTAAAGCTCATTCTCCAACAACACTAAAGAGCAGTCCAATGTGAGACCCTTTGAGCTCTTGATTCCCAGAAGATAAGGGGATAATGTGTGTCTCAAACACTGAAAACCGGATGGCTGTGGAGCCAACCAAGGACTGGCCACCATGAGAAGAAACAAGGTTTGGCTTGAGAAGGGGGGTCATGCAGAGGTAGGATAGCACTTTTCTGGGATAAACATCCTTGTTGTAGTTCCTGGAGATAAGCACAACACAGTACAGTGCAACCACAGGAATGAGGTCAAGAAGTGGGCATGGATTATAGGGGGAGATTAAGACCACCAAAGACTCTCAAAGCCCTCCGGCTCATTTCCAGAAAGGTCTGAAAGAATGGACTGTGCATGAGAATTAATTTGCATAGAAACCAAGAAACCTGTCTTTGGGGCAGAGAAACCTATTCATAAAAATGTACCCACCCCCCAAGCCCAGTCAGCGCCCCCAGGATCCTGGGCATCGCATCAGCCGGACCAATGCTGTTGGATTGATGATGAAACCAGGACTGTTGATCTCTTTTTTTCTCTCTTTTTCTCTCCCCCTCTTTAATGTCTTCCTTTCACCCTACTCCTTTATCCAAAACCCACTGCTGTGTGCTTATACAGTAGTCAGGGACTAACACACCAATTTCCATGCTGAGTGTGTAATTTACTAATAAAACTTCTTCATTGTTTGCAGACCCTCTAACTTTGGTCAGTCCTTTCAAACATGAGCATTTATGAATCTTAGGTGCTCCCTTCCCCTTAAGGGTGGATCTTTGTTGGAACCCTGGGTACTGAGAAATTTAGACTTTCTGTGCTGACAGGCACTGACCCCCAAGAAAACACTACCTTTGACCTGAGGCCTTGGAAAAGGCTTCCAAAATTGAATTATAGCAGTAGGATTATGGGTGTGTAGTTTCAATAGAAGTGTGTAATATCACAGGGTGGAAAACTTAGTTTTAGTATATAGTAATATATATATAAAGCAAAATGGAGGTTTTAGGGTGCAGGCTAAATCTTTCTTTTTCACCTTCTTCATGGGTCTGGATGGTATTTTGTAATTGGATAGAAAAATCCACATTGCGGACCATGGGTGGTTGGTTATTGGGCTAAAAGTAAAAATAGTTTAGGTGTCATTTCATAATTGGACAGTTTGTTCTTAAAAGGCTTTGTAGAGAGATAGAGACGGAGCCATTTTTCACTTTGTTAGCTAGAACTCACAGCTTGTGAGATTTTAACAGATAAGAATTAATAAACATCTGAGTCCAAACACAAAACACGTCTCTTGAGCATTTCATCCTGGCTCTAATAGAAAAGAAGATAAAGAAGCCACAGATCTTCACATCCCTTCCTAATACAGCATAACCTAGTGACTTCTTCCTGCATCTTCTCCACCCAGGAGTATTAGGTGCAGTCTTTACAGCCCTCCACCTGGACAGCAGCTTCCCTGATAGGAAGCTCTGTCTGAGTGGCTGCCTCTATTCATTCCAGGCTAGCCTAGCTAGACAGCCAATTCCTGCCTGCTACAGAGTGCATCCCTCATCTGGTCTTTACCACCATTCTTTCAACAACCTCAAAACACTGCCTAATAAGGTCCTATGATTCCCTGGAGATGTCAAGCTGCTAGACAGGCTTGCACAGCCAACAGCTATTTGGGGTGACCAACAGTAGCAGTCCAGCAACTAGTAGGATGTGCTGCCTTCCTCATGCACCCTTCTGCTTGAACTGTTGCACAATGTCTTGCACCATTCCTCTCAGGCACTGTTCCCTACAGCACCACACTTTGGTCACTGGCACTTCCTAAAGGCCAGTTATATGTGAATTCCTGTGGTTTGAACTAGCTGCACCAACAGTGAGAACCACCCAAATCTCTCATGCCCCTCTTATGAGACCTGTTGACTGCTGGCCAGTCCCTACACACACACAGCCCAAGGGTATTTGGGGCCCAGAAAGCTCCTCAAATATTACGTTTGGGGTCATTGGTTTGAGACAGAAATGACAGGAACTCACCAAGCATCCTCAACAAACAGTCAAGAGTTTATTACTGCAGCTTTTTTTATAGGGGGTTTGAATGTCCCGGGTCTAGACAGCTGATTGGTTGGGATCAATCTCTGCCCAGATCTCTGGCCAGTGGTGTTTCTGCATCTGGGCTTGAACAGGGTTGGCTGAGGGTCCCTGTTTGAGTTAAAATCTGTCCAATAATTGTTCATCCAGGGACTTGGTCTACTTCTTTTCTAGGACGAGCCAAGTTAGCCGAACTGGATTTGTTGTGGCCAGATTTATCTTGTCTAGCTACAAACTAGCTGTACTGTGACAATTCCTCCTTTTCTGTTTTATTAAAAAAATGCAAAGTGTCCTCTGTTATCTTACCTGCAAGGGTCCTTTTCAGATGGTGACAGAAGAAAGCATGGGTCTAATTTGAATGAGATTTTCCACTCAGTTTGACAAACCTAGCTCCCCTCAGTCAGTGATGTGTCCTATGTACCACTGGAGTTGCAGCACTCACTTCCAGGAGCTGTGAGGCAAGATCACAATCTTTCAAGCTAACATGCCACAGGTTAACTACCTAGAGTTTCAAGTTACAACTTAACACTAAAAAAAAGAAAGCATTCAACTCAAAACCATTTCAATTAAAAACACACATCCTTCTGCCACTGATGTCTCCCAAATGTTTGAGTCTTGGAGTTCAAATAGGGTGGTGGGTAAATTGTCTTACTATTGACAATGTTCTGACAAGCTGATGGCTTGCTAGGTTATGTTGTGAATTGATTGAAAAAGATGAGAAAAATATGAGACCGTGAGAGCACTCAAGACTCTTGAGGGGGGTGTACATCCACCCCACACTTCTCCCCTTTCTTTGTTTTAGCAACTATAATAGGAACAAAAAATGTACTTTTGAATTAAATTAACAAGGTGAATCTTAAACGGCTTATATGCTTTACCATTATCCAGGGTCTGACATCACTGAAGAGCCTCCTTTTCACAATGAGGACTTGAAAGGCCTCTTCCAGACAAGGCCTTCATGTTTATCTCAAAGGGAAAGGGGTTCAGCTTTTGCAAAGCCAAATCAGCTAATTAAAGTGACTTACTTTCATTTTTAGCATAGAAAACACCTGTGTTTAAAACTTTTCCTGCCAGTCAAGGCCATAGCCTGGCCAGGGCTAAGACCTAGACTAGATGGAACTTCCCTATTATATCTTTAAAGGAAATCTTTTAGTAATGACTCATGGAACAGTTGACTTTGTTATCTATCTTTAACTAAATGACTAATGTTATATAAATAACTTGTAAATAACTACAACTATGTACACATATATATATAATTCTTTGGAAAGCACTATTTACCTCCTGTTACAAACAAACCAATTTAAAACCATTAAAGGAAACATTTCCCTGTTTCAGCCAAGGAAAATATTTGCACAGTTTTAGATGACTGAGAACAAAACGTAATTTGGATTTTGAAATCTTTTAACTGAAATTGTAGGATTTTTGGAAGATGAAAGTACATACTTTGATGCTTCTTTTTTCTTTGGAGGGATAAAAATAGCCTAGAAAATTATTGTGAGTTTTATACAGAAGAAAATGTTTAAATTAAAATAAAATCTTTAAATATTACTCAGTATTATACTGAAACGTCAATGCACATTTGAAAAGAAGAGAGTTTAGTATTGTTGGGACTAAAACTGTTGAAAGTACCTAGAAACCAACATTAGAATGAGTATCTGTTTCTATGGCAACTATTTCTTGTATCCGATTATTGAAAACATTACCAAAGGAGCTTTTAATGCATCTTAATTCTGTGGGTAGTCTTTTCAGGGGTTGCTCTGTATGCTGATCACTTGCATAACCATGGGTGAATGGGCTGTGATGGCTGTGGTGGCTGGGACGGCGCCTGCCGCTCGCTGTGGCCATCTTGCCTAATGCCCTGCTCCCTGGTTACGGTAAGAAGGGGGGTGTGCCGCTTGGGGGCCCCCTAGTGTTATATGTGTGTCCCAATAATTGACTGGACACAAGCTCAATTAAATCAGATTGGAATTTATTGCGCAAGCGACAGTAAACAAAACAGCACGCTGGGCGGCCAGGTGAGTCTCCTGCTCTACCACGGTCCACGCCACTATCTGAGAGTCTCTGCTTTTATACTTTTCAGCTCCCTGTGATACGTGTATTTTTCTGTTTCTCCTGTATTTTCGCAAAGTGCTGCTGGGGAGGGGTCTTTGTCCGCTTCCCGGTAGTTGGTGGTCCGGTGGTTGTGGGAATGCAGCTCTGATCCCTGCAAAAAAGTGGTCACTCAGCTTTTCTTTTGTTTGCTTTGCCGGATGTTTGAAGAGAGGGTCTTGGCGAGAATACCAGGTGCTTCCTGTGATAGGTTTAGTGAACAATTACTGATTGGTAATCTATCATAATTTCCCCTTTTTCTTTTTTTCCATTTTGTTCACTGAACCGCTGCAACTCCTGTTGACTCAGAATCAGAGCTTCGGCTTCTATACCTTCATTTTCAATTGGCTCATATTTGGCTTGGATGAGCATTAAGTGTGCTGCTTCTAATCTACTTTTTACTATTTCAATTAGTTTATTGAATATACATGGTCCAAATGTTAATCCCAGAACTAGCAAGATTACTGGTCCTGCAATGGTTGATAACAGTGTAGTTAGCCAGGGGGAGTAATTAAACCAGGACTCATACCAACTCTGTTGAGCTTCTCGTTCTCATTTTCTCTTTTCCAGGCCTTCTCTGAGTTTAGCCATGGTATCTCTTACCACTCTGTTATGATCTGCATAAACACAACATTGTTCTCCAAAGGCAGCACACAACCCCCCTTGTTGAAGAAACATGAGATCTAACCCTCTTCGCTTTTGTAGGACGACTTCTGACAGTAACCTGACTGATTTCTCTAAAGCACTAATTGATTCTTCTATCGGAGCTAAATCTTCATCTACAGCTATTCTTAATGATTGGAATTTTTGATTCTGCTGAACCAGTGAAGTTATTCCTGTCCCTGCTCCCATAGCTCCTACAGCTATCAAGGCAGCGACTGTTAGGGCAGAGAGAGTGATAGGTTCTCGTTTCTGCAAATGATGGGAGTTTAGGTGATCATACATGAAATTTTTGGAATGGTATATTATTCTAGGGATAATAGTCACTTGTATACAGTATTCTTCACTCTCATTGAATAGTTTAAGGGATAGACAAGGGGTGACTCCTGTCTTGGAACAAATCCATTTGGTATTGCTGTCTGGTACTAGCCAGTCTGCAGGTGGTTTTTCTTTCAGGGAGGTTATTATTCCGCACAGATGTTGTCTACTTGGGGGCACGTTACCTATGCACCTTCCCTTCCCAGATACGTATTGCATTGTTATCCCTTGTTTCTTCTCTCTCCATAGACACTGGGATGGGTTTGATCCATTAATTCATCTTATTCTCGAACGGACTCCTACTGATTCATAAAAAGGTGGTTTGACATCATAACATAACCAACAATGTTGGGTTAAGTTTGGGTTAGTAGAGTTCAAAACTTGATATGTGGTATTTAAGAGTTTCCACAATGAGTCATCTTTTATACCTGAACTGGGATTAAGTTCTGCTGTATTGGTAATATTTAAGACTGGGGCCTCTGTTATGTGTGGAGCTTCTGAGTCTCTCAGGTGGCCAATAACTGGGTTGGGACCTACTGCTTGTGGTTCAGGTGTTACCATTTCTTTCTTGATAAGGAACAACCCGCCTCTGGTAGTACCAGACTTCCAAAATCTCATGCCTCATGTTTTTCCAGTCATCCAGCCGGGATCCATAGGCTTAGATATGTTCACATATATGAATTTACAATTCACTTTGCCTAGTGGGATGCCACACCGGGGGCCTAGCTTAATGCCACTGTATGAATCTTTTTCAGGTGGATCACATCCCCATGGTCCCCACCCTACTTTGAGGAACTTATCAGGACCTGCTCCCGGGCTCCAGTCAGCCGCAATAGTTTCACATCCCCAATATGCACAGTAATAATGCCCTGGACTATTGCAATATCCTTTCCCAGGATTCAAACTTGGACAGATGTAGAATCCCTTCAGATTCGGACAGGGTTCTATGGGCACTATTTGACACAGAGTGGGCGTAAAACTAGGGGCTCCCGGAGTAATGATTGTCTGAATCACCTGCTGGTCTTCCCCTCTAACTAGAGACCACTTGAATGGTTGGTGTTCATATTGATCAATTTCCATCATTACTAAATCACAGAATATTACAGATACCATAAGTCTTAATGCATGCTGTGAAGGGTGGGAGTCCTTTTGTCTACATATTACTTTTAAATTTTCTTTTGATCTCAGGGGCTTGCTAGAGCTTTTGCCTGTGGAGTCATAGGTGCCTTTTTCTAGTGATACGAGGCAGCTTTTCCAGCATTTTTGCACAGTCTCATTCATGGGACTTTGTTCTCCACACTTTCTTACCCCTCTGCCTCGCCCGTCGACTCGGTTGCTTCGAGCCACGGGGGGTACCATCTTCTCGGCAGAAAGAGTATTCTTCAGGAGCATTAATGCTGGTTCACTTGCCTCTGCTTATAAGATTCCAAATTTTTATCTTTTCACTAAAGGTATATCACACTTGACTCCTTCCAGAGCTCTATGGTCACACTCCTCTATAATTTCTGTTATGAATGGGATTGGTTCATTGGAATGATACCAAAAATATTCAGGCCGAATTCAGTATACAAATATCCTTCACAATTTCACAATTCATTGGAACCCTTTTTTTTTTTTTTCTTTTTTTTTTTTTTTTTAATACTTTAAAGTGTAAAGCAAATTTGGAGATTTCCCTTTCTTGTTTCCAACAAGGGCTACACACTCCAGAAGGAGGGTATCCTTATTGGCAATAGAACCACCACCATTCTTGGCACACTTTACAAATACAGCATACAAAAGGGTAACAATTACAATTAGGATTTTTCACATTAAATTCTAATATCACTACCATTTACATGTGGTTCAGTTACTACACGATAATTACTCGTGTGTACTTCTGTTACCAATCAGTTAATTTATGTCCTTTTGAGCGTGATCTTTGAATCTCCAGGTATGCCGATAACTTGCCAGGAAGAGGAGTCTTGGACAGGCCCTTTCACTCGGCTTGCGTGAGTCCACCCTCTTTCAGCTGTCCGGATAGCAGTTTCTGTAGTGAGTAAAACAACATAGGGTCCTTCCCAACGAGGAGTCAGGGAAGACTCTTTCCATGACTTAATCAATACTTTGTCTCCTGGTTTGATTTTGTGCATTGCCACATCTAAAGGTGGTCTCTGGACTACCAAACCTTTGGCTCGCAGTCTCTCCCTTCTAGTCATTAATTGTATTAGATAGGGTTTAATTTGTGATTCTTCTAATTGAGGATGATCCTGTGGAATTTCTAGATCATATGGCATTCCATATAACATTTTAAAAGGAGAAATCCCAACATCTGTGCGGGGCTGCGTTCTTATATTCAATAGTGCTAAGGGAAGGCACTTTACCCATGACATTTTTGTTTCCAACATCAGCTTTGTCAACTGTTTCTTTATTTCTCCATTCATCCGCTCAACTTTTCCTGAACTTTGTGGGTGCCACGGAGTGTGATACTGCCACTTAGTGCCTAAAGACTGGAGAGTCTCTTTTGCCACTTTAGACACAAAGTGAGGGCCCCTACCAGGGAATAATTTGTTCTAATAGTATTTTTAGTACTGTCTGGGCAGTAGCCCATGCTGTTGGAAATGCCTCTACAAACTGAGTTAGATGATCTACTATTACTAATAGGTATTTGTATCTCCCAACCTTCGGTAACTCAGTGAAGTCTATTTGCATCTTTGCAAATGGCCTATGGGCTAATTCTCTTCCTCCATGTACTTTTTCTCTTAACTGATTTTTATTGACTTTCTGACAAGTCATACAGTCTCCTACAATGCGTTTTGCAATATTATGTATCCCAATGCACGTGTATTTATTTGCAAACTGATCTACTAATGCTTGAGTTCCCCAGTGAGTTAGATCATGAAATTTCTGCATTATTCTCAGGGCCAGAGGTTTTGGGAGAACCTCCCGACCATCTGGGAGTTCCCACTTCCCATTATTATTTTCTCTAATTCCCATTTGACTCAATCTGTCCTTCTCTTGGATGGTGAAACTCAAAATGTGGTGACCTCTGTCATGCATGGGGCAGTGTGTGTATTTCTCCTCATCACATGTGCACTTTATTGCTTCTAGCCCAAATTTTTTTCCAGCAAACATAACATGGGGGCTCATCCAAGTGTTCTCCACAGATCTCGCACTCTTCTCGGGCTTTCGCTTTACTTATGCACCCCTTTAGAGTCATTAATGCAGCCCGCGTAGCCTCTTGATCTGCAAGGTTATTTCTCCTTATCAATGGGGTCAGCCCCCTCTGGTGACCTTTTAGATGTACTACTGCTACTCTTTTAGGCTGCCTAATAGCTTGTAGGATTTGCGTTATCAGTTCAAGGTGTATTAACTCTTTACCTTGGGAATTGATTAAACCCCTTTCTTCCCATATCTTCCCGAAGGTATGTACTACCCCAAAAGCATATTTTGAGTCAGTATATATAGTCCCCACCTTTCCCGCCAAGAGCTGCAAAGCTTTTAGCACTGCATATAACTCACAAGCCTGGGCTGACCAGCTGGGGCTTAGGGGTCCTGATTCTATCACTGTAAAGGTTTTTCCATTAATTATTGTATATCCTGATTTCCTCTTTCCTTCTACTACTCGGGAAGATCCATCCACAAATAGTTTTTCACCTGTTTCAAGCTCTTCTTCTTCTAAGTCTGGCCTGATTTTTGTTTGTTCCTCTATATTGTGAAGGCAGTCATGGGTTAAATTTTCACTAGGTTCTCCATATAGGAACTGTGCGGGATTTTGCAGTGCCGTGGTTTCAAGGGTTATTCTGGGAGAAGAGATGAGGATGCTCTCGTACTTAACTAGTCGAGCATCAGTTATCCATTTATCTGCTTTTTGCTGAAACACACCCCTAATATTATGGGGTGATAATACTTTTAGTTCCCCTCCGAAAGTTACTTTATGTGCTTCTTCTACTAGGAGTGCAGCTGCCACTATTGCTTGCAAACACGTGGGCCATCCCCGGCTTACTGGGTCAAGGAGTTTGGAAATATATGCTACTGGCTTTTTGCTCCCTGCCCATTCTTGAGCAAGTACCCCGAATGCTGTCCCCTCTTCTGTATTCACAAATAGGAAAAATGGCTTTTTCAAGTCTGGTAAGCTTAGGACCGGGGCGTTTACCAGTTCTTCTTTTAATTCCTCTAGTTGGTTTTCGTCTCCTTGGGTCCACGTTACCAGGCCATCTCTTATCAGCTTAGTATAAAGGAACTTTACCTTTTTACTGTAATTCTCAATCCATTGTCTGCAGTACCCAAATAAACCTAGCAGCTGTCAAACTTATCTTTTAGTTTTCGGAGCTGACAGCGATAATATACCGTTAACCCTTTCAGGATCTAATCTCTTTGTCCCATTACTTAACCTATGTCCTAAATACTTCACTTCTTTTTCAACAAACTGTAATTTAGACTTTGATACTTAAAGGCCTTGCAGGCTTAGGAAGTTCAGCAATTTAATGCTCTCTTGCCTGACAGCCTCCTTGCTTTTTCCTGCCAGAAGCAGGTCATCCACATACTGGACAAGAGTAATCCCTGCAGCCGGTTCATACCCCCTTGGAATTTGTTCTAATGCTTGGCCAAACAAATTAGGGGACTCCGTATAACCTTGAGGGAGCACTGTCCACCTTAGTTGTTGTTTTCTGTGGGTATCTGGATCTTCCCACTCAAAAGCAAAATAATCTCGACTTTTTTCACTTAGCGGACATGCCCAGAAGGCATCTTTAAGGTCTATTACACTATACCATTTATCTTCAGGACCTAATTGGCTTAGGAGGGTATGGGGGTTAGATACCACAGGAAATCTTGCAACTGTTCTTTTATTGATTTCTCGTAAGTCATGCACCAATCGGTAATTTCCATCTGCCTTCCTTACAGGCAGAATAGGTGTATTGAATGGAGACACACACGGTTCTAACAACCCTTGTTTAATCAGTCTCTCTATTTCGGGTTTTAACCCTTGTCTCCCCTCTTTAGGTATTGGATATTGCTTAACTTTAACCGGTATCTCTGGGTTCTTTATAGTCACTGTAAAGGGTTCAGTGTTCAATCTTCCCACCGTCTCTGGAGTATGCCATACTTCAGGATTTATTTTCTCTTCATCCTCAGTCCTTAAGGGACACAGCTTAATGGTAAGTTTCTTTCCCACTACTTCCAAGTTAATTCCTAATTCAATCATCAAATCTTGACCTAACAAATTATAATCGGCCTCAGGCACTAGCAGCAAAGACCCTATGCCGAGTTTAGAGTCTGTTTCAAACAATACATCTTTAATTATGGGTACCTTGAACGGTTCCCTTTTAGCTCCAATAACTTGAACTTTTTCTGAGGATATTTCATACCCCCGAGGTAATTTTTGGACGGTTGATCTCTCCGCCCCTGAGTCCACTAGGAACTCAATTTCTTGTTGTTGGGGACCCACTTTTAATTTTATCAAGGGCTCAGTTCTTTCTCGAGTCCCCAGTAAATAGAGCCCCTGACACCCCTATTCCTCCCTGAACATCCGTTCATCCATTATCCTCTTTCTGCAATCTTTCTTAACATGTCCCTTCTTTCCACAGTAAAAGCACGTTAATACACCTCTATCCTCCTTCGGGGGTCTCTTTGTCCCAGATTCTTTGTGTCGAGCCTCAAATCCCTTTCTGGAATCTGCTGTTCTCTGCCTGTCTCTGACTGCTGCCAGCATTATTCTAGCTTGTTTCTTGTAAGCCTCATCCTCCCACCTTGCATAAATTTTCTGAGCCTCTCTCAACAATTCATCTAATCCACGATCTTGCCAATCTTCTATCTTTTCTAGCTTCTTTCTGATATCTGTCCATGATTTGGCCACAAACTGAGTTTTCAGCAGGGCTTGTCCCACCGGGGTATTAGGATCTACCCCGGAGTATAACTGGAGACTTTTTTGTAACCTCTCCAGCCATTCAGTGGGAGTTTCATCCTTCTTTTGTTGTTCATTAAAAGCTTTATTGATATTCTGCCCCCGAGGGACTGATTCTCTTATTCCTTGGACAATAATTGTCCTTAGGTCTTGCCTATGACCTTGATCCACTGGATCCTGATTATTCCAGTTCGGTCTCTGAAGGGGCCACTTAACATCTGCCACGGGGCCCTGTTGGTGTTGCTGGTCCCACAGTCTCATTCCGGCCCTTCTGATCATTCCCCTCTCTTCTGCTGTAAATAGGATGCCCAGTATAGACTGGATTTCATCCCAGGTATATATGTTGGGCCCTAGAAACTGATCCACCCTTTCTGCAACTCCTAAGGGATCCTCTAACAAGTTCCCCATTTCTTTCTTAAATTCCCGCACATCTCCTGAATTCAAAGGGACTGCTACATATCCCATACCCGGCTGCGGACCCCCCATAGCAATTTCTCTGAGTGGGTATAACCCGCTCTCATGTTGTTTACTTTTCGTCTGACTCCTTGTTACTCTCCAGTGTTCACCGGGAGAACCAGATGCAGAGTCTGTACCATCAGGGTAATTTGGCACAGAAGGGGGTGCAGGCGGAAGAGGTGCTGGGGGAGGGGGTGGTGGTATATAAGGAGGAGGTAAAACAGGTACTTCATCCTCTCCCCCTTTTTCTTTTAGAGGGTATAAATTTATCCTAGTTTCTGACCTGATCCAGAGATGTGCATACTCACTCTCTGAACTGAAAGGTTCCCTGGAACTTACATAAATGTTCAAAGCCTGACAAATCCAATCCTCAAAGGAACCAAACACAGGCCGGTATAGGTGGTCACCTCTAATTTGCTTTCCATCCCACACCTCCATACAATAGTGAATCATTTTTACTTTACTCTTACCCTGCCTAGAAGGGTAATCATCCCAATATGTAATCATCAGTCCCAGAGGACTATCTGGCGGTATCGGGGGGAGCTTTGCCTGGGGTCCCCCACCCATGGGATCAGAGGGCTTGCTTTTCCCCTGTCCCATCTTCCAGAGTGCCTTCACACACACACACACACACTTCGCCTCCTTTTCGTGGCCCAGTCCCTCGCGGGATATGGGAAACGCACTACCGAGGAGTCCACACTCACTTTGTCCTCCACTGGATGTCTCACAGCAACACACTCTGGGATACCCAACCCCAACCGAACGGATAACCGGCCTATACTTACGCACTCCTGCGTCTTCGTTCGGGCTTTGTGCACAAAGATTATGGGGTTGCCGACTTTCTTTTGCTTACTGTCAAATTTTAGGCTTCGTTGGTAGAGGATCAGATGGGGTGCTACCCGAACAGGGGCCGCTTGTCAGCGGGGCGCCTCCCCTGTATGGGGACCCCCACCAGGTTGCCTCTATCCGAGTCACGGCACCAAATTTGTTATATGTGTGTCCCAATAATTGACTGGACACAAGCTCAATTAAATCAGATTGGAATTTATTGAGCAAGCGACAGTAAACAAAACAGCACGCTGGGCGGCCAGGAGAGTCTCCTGCTCTACCACCGTCCACGCCACTATCTGAGAGTCTCTGCTTTTATACTTTTCAGCTCCCTGTGATACGTGTATTTTTCTGTTTCTCCTGTATTTTCGCAAAGTGCTGCTGGGGAGGGGTCTTTGTCTGCTTCCCGGTAGTTGGTGGTCCGGTGGTTGTGGGAATGCAGCTCTGATCCCTGCAAAAAAGTGGTCACTCAGCTTTTCTTTTGTTTGCTTTGCCGGATGTTTGAAGAGAGGGTCTTGGCGAGAATACCAGGTGCTTCCTGTGATAGGTTTAGTGAACAATTACTGATTGGTAATCTATCATACTAGGATGGTGTGCTGCAATGGGCTGCGCTAGTTCCCACTACCCCTTGCCGTTGCAGGAAATAGCAACGGTACCCTGGTTGCAGCGGGAGCAGTGGAGGCAGCAAAGTTTGGGGATAGTAGCTCTGAGGCGGCTTGTAGGGCTTTCGCAGCCCACAAGATGGTGGCCTTACCGGGCAAATCCTGCCGTGTGAGGGGGGGGAGGGAACGTGGCGCTGCTTCTGCTGGGGCCACCTCTGCCGGGGCCATGTGCTCAGTACCCACAGCTCCACCTCCCCACCCCCCCACCCCCCCACCCCCACCCCCACCCCTGTCTTTGCTGCTCTCTCGCTCTTCTGGTTTCTGGGGTCGCTCGCAGCCTGCATGGTGGTCCCTGTAGCTGGGGCATGGGAGGCCCTAGGCATTCTGAGGATGGTCCCGGTGCCGGCGGGGGAGCTCTGGCGAATAATGGCCCCTCCTCCCTCGGTTTTTCACTCGCCGCTCTGCCCCGCTCCGTGTCCTTGGCGGGTGTTTCGGCAGGTGGTGTTGAAACATGGGGTTAGAAACTAGAGGATATTAATCATAAAAATTAGAAGAATACTGATTAAAGGATAGACATTCAGATGGTGTGTATTGCTGCTCTTCGAAGGAAGAGACAGGGCTGTGTGCAAGAACAGCAAAGAGGAATACAAAGATGCCTGATAAAAGGGGGGTTGTTTACCAGAACAAAAGACAAGAATGCAAGATTACCAGAGACACTGAGATAATAAGGCGCTTTGGGCCCCCAGGACCAGATAAATCTGGCCTTAGAGCTTGGACTATGACCAGAGGATCAGTGGGCATGCACAAGACAACAGGGTCAGAAGTTCATCTCTGAGGAAGACTATCCTTCTTCATCTCTGAGACCCCCGGGACAACCACCAGAGACACCTGCGCAGGCTCAAAGGACTGATAAGACAATTAACATACAAAGTGAGGAGAGTAGGAGCCAAGGAATGTATATGCATAGGTGTATTGCAAAACTTGATGCATATGTAACATTCTAGAGGTTAAAGGAGAATGGGAATGAGTGAGGGGCGCGGATGCCTTTGGGAGCTATCCCGCATCGTGCCCAGCGCTGAATAAATCACACACCTACTTTAAAACTCACTTTATCTCTGAGTTTTAGAGTCTTTCCGCGTGTCAGTGTCATCTTTACTGCTGTCTCTGTGTCCCGCTCGGCTTCCAACCGCCTCAGCAAGTCCGAAACAATTTTCCAGGGCTTTAAAATGTTCAGTCCATGGTTCCCAGACCATGCCAGCAAGGCTAGAAATGCCTGCTGCATATACTTTGCTCCCCATTTAGGTAGAAAGAGAATCAATACCTTGATTATGGGGTTTTCTTCCAGTGCAAACCTCCTCCCATGTCTTCGGCGCCATTTTGCATTTACAAAGGGTATTTGCAAAGGGGAATCAGTTTTTTTGTTGGCTCTTTATGCTGTTTTTGGTCAGCTCTTCACACCATTTTTGGGCCGGCTCTTCATGCCGCCATGTTTTTATACAGCCTGATGGGCTGTTCTGTCTCTTCTGGCTCTGCTCATGGGATGGCTGTCATCCTCACACGGGGGCACTACGTGTGGTCATAGGTTGGAGACAGAAATCATGACTCGAGTCTTCTTGATCAAAAGACAAACAGCCTGTTTTATTGTTCGGAACCTTCTTATGTAGGGAGTTCAAAACTCCCAAATCTAGACACTGATTTGTCTGGGTCTTAACACTGCCCAGCTCCCTGGCCAATGATATGTCTGCATTTAGGGTTTGGAGGGATTGGTTGAGATCTCTGAGTTTAAATCCATGATATGATTGTTCAACTAGGGACTTGTTTATTGAACTAGGAAAGCCAAATTGGGTTTCTTATTTGTCCTGGTTTAGGGCAAATTTTGGGAGGAAACTTCTGAATGGGGTTCTTTCAGAAAGCAAATTTAAGTGGCCCCTTCCCCAACTGATGCAGGAAAAAATTTCCTTAGATAAAAAGTGGAAAAAATTGTTTATTCAACAAGCAAAGTGTTCAAAAGCAATAAAAAAAATTACTAATATTAAACAATAAAACCTCTCACTCTTCTGAAGTGAGATGGCAAAATTGAGAAAGTCTTTGCTGTGGGTTGTAGCTCAGCTTGCCCAGTCTCTAGCACTGGAAAATGCCATCTTGGGCCCCAGTGGGCATGAGCTCCAGGTGTTCTCTGGCTTTTTCAGTCTAGAACAGGTTTAAACAGTTTTAAGAAAAAAACCCAAAGAAACACAGTCCAGGAAACTTCTCTGCCTCAGCTAGCAAAAACTAACTAAAAAGCAAAGGAGAGCTCTCTCTTGCTGTCTGTCCATAGACAACACAGTCTAGGAGCAGAATGTGGAAGAGTGAGTGCAGTTTCTGCAAACAAACTGCACGCTTCTTCTTTCCCCCCCTTCACTCTTGGAACCAGTCTTAAAATGTAGAACTTAATATCCAGCATAAACAGAACAGACAATTGGGAATACAAGCATCACAAAGTCACCCCAGGACATTATTATAGCCAGATTTATCTGTCCAGCTACAGACTAGCTGTACTGTGATACTCAAACACCCTCCAGGGCTTCATAAGCATCATACTTTTCTCAGCGCAAAGCAAATACTACTGCTGCCTCTACTGCCATTGCTGCTGCTGGCATTTAACTGGCTGGGGAACAGCCACCACCACCCAAGCAAATGGAGCTCCAAACTGAAATCAAACACAAAAAGGAAATACACAGAAGGTGGAAGCAGGGACAGACTACTTGGGACAAAGATATTGCCCATACATATATCAAGAAAGCTCTGAAGATTGTTGTGTACACATCCCCCACTCCCCATGCCCAGCTCAAAGGGAGAAGAAGAATATCTGCCCTAGTTTTATACTTTTTTGGGCAATAGTGGATGCTCTGTGAATCCTAAAGTTTCCTTACTGAAAGGCACTGAAGGATCCATTTTCCATCCAGACAAAACAAGCAGAGGCCGCTGATGTGTTAGAAACCAACAGAGACATCTGTGAATTCCACAAAGGAATTAGGTTGTGTTCCTCTAAAAAGCTGACAAGGTCAATAGGCCCACTAAAGTGCCTCTGAAGCAATGCATGCAGCATGTGTATGTTACAGGAAAACATGGAAGTCACTGTGCATCTGGAAAGCTATGATTTAATTGCTACCATGGAGAATTGGTAGGACAAATCACATGACTGGAGCACTGCAATCGATGGCTATAAACTCTTCAGAAAGCATAGGCAAGGAAGAAGGGGTGGAGAGGTTGCCTTCTATGTAAAAAAATTGATTGACTGGAGACAGCTCTTAGAAAAGCAGCGCTGAATGGGTTGAGACCATTTGGGTAAAAAAAAGAGAAAAGCCAACAAAGGAAACCTCATGGTTGGTGTTTGCTTCAGGCTGCCCGATCAAGGTGAGGATGTCAATTAAGCATTTTTACTTTAGTTGCAGGAAGAATCACACTTACAGGCTCTGATCTTCAACCACCCTGACACCAGCAATCTCTTCTCACAACCTGAACCTCGAGGTCTGTATCCAAGACTGGGGGGAAGCAGTCCCTCCCATCATAGGAGAAGATCAGGTTTGTGACCACCTAAAAATCCTGAGCATACATAAATCCATGAGACCACACAAGATGAAGGCCAGGGTCCTAAAGGAGTTTGCTGAGGTGGCTGCTAAGCCATTCTCCATTGTATTTGAGAAGTTATGGCGGTCAGACCACATCCCTGATGACTGGAATAAAGGAAGTATTGCACCCATTTTTAAAAAATATTAAAAGGACCACCCTGGGAACTACCAACCAGTAGACCTCACCTCCGTGTCCAGTAAGACCATGGGACAGATCCTCCTGGAAGATATATTGAGGCATATGGATGACAAGGAAGAGATTAGCACAGCCAGCATGGCTTCACTAAAGGCAAATTGTGCATGATCATTTTAATGGTCTTCTACAATGGAGTGACTGCATCACTGGAAAAGGAATGAGCTGCAGATGTCATCTACCTGGACTTCTGTAAGGCCATTTAAATGGTCCCCCAAAACATTCTGGGCACTAAATTGGAAAGATATGAGGACTGTTGGATAAGGAATTTGCTAGATGGCCATGTCCAAAGATTTATAGTCAACAGTGCAGTGTTCAAGTGGAAACCCAGTGACAAGTGGTGTCTGTCGGGATCCATATTGAGACCGATACTGTTTAATATCTTCATCAATGACAGTGAGTTTGAGTGCACCCTTAGCAAGTTTTCAGATGACACCAAGCTGAGTGGTGCAGTTGACATCCCTTCCCTTTGTGTTCCTCTAAAAAGCTGACAAGGTAAATAGGCCCACTAAAGTGCCTCTGTAGCAATGCATGCAGCATGGGTAACAGACAGGAAAAGGGAAGGAATGGCATGCCATCCAGAGGGGTCTTGACAGGCTAGAGAGGAGTGGGCCCATGCAAAGCTCATGAAGTTCACCAAGGCCAAGTGCAAGGTCCTGCACCTGGATCCGGGCAATCCCCAGTATCAATACAGACTGGGGATGAATGGATTGAGAGCAGCCCTAAAGAGGACTTGGGGATGCACTGGTGGATTAAAAATTTGCCATGGGCTGGCAATGTGCGCTTGCCCCCCAGAAAACCAGTCACATTCTGGGCTGCATAAAAGTCAGTGTGGTCAGCAGTTTGAGGGAGGTGAATTCTCCCCTTCTACTTCACTCTCATGAGACCCCACTTGGAGGGTCCTGTGGTTGGATAGGGACAGGCGCTCGGAAGATCTCGGTTGTAACGGGAAGAGCAGAGAACACTCCAACCCCCCAAAGATAAGCTATCACCACAAGAATGTAAGCCTACTAACATGTGCCAGTACTTTTCCATTCTCCCTACTAACTCAGGAAGTGTGGCAAGACCCCTCTGACGTAGTGAAGAACCCCAGAGTATTTAAACTGCATGTTTGAGATAATAAACGCTTGTAACCGTCCACCAAACTGGCGTAAGCGTGTTACTAAGCCCGGCGACAGGCGAGAATGTGTACGCCGTGCTGTCGTTCCTAAAGACCAGGCCGCCGCCGTTGCAGAAAAGAAACAGCAACAGGGTCCAACATCCAGTTCCGTTACAGAAAGTCCAGAGGAGAGCCACAATGATGATTAGAGGGCTGGAACACCTCTTGTAAGAGGAAAGATTATGAGAGTTGGTGTTGTTCAGCGAAGCGAAGCGAAGCGAAGCGAAGCGAAGCGAAGCGAAGCGAAGCGAAGCGAAGAGAAGAGAAGAGAAGAGAAGAGAAGAGAAGAGAAGAGAAGAGAAGAGAAGAGAAGAGAAGAGAAGAGAAGAGAAGGCAAGGCTCTGGGGAGACCTTATTGCAGTCTTTCAATATATAAAGGGGGCAGAGAGGCACTTTTTGCCAGAGCTTGTACTGACAGGACAAGGGGCAATAGTTTTAAACAGAAAGAGGGAATGTTTACACTTAGATTTAGGGATCAGGAGCATAGCTGAAATGCTTGTACACAAGTGCACTCAGTATGAGAAACAAACAGGATCAACATGTAATGGGTTGACTTTGGCTGAATGCCAGGTGCCCACCAAGCCACTATATCACTCTCCTTCCCAGTGGGACAGGGGAGAGAAAATAAGATGGAAAACAAATAATTGGTTGAGATAAGGCAGTTTATTAAAGCAAAAGTTTGCATGAACATAAGCAGAGAAAAAAAAAGTTTATTCTCTATAGCGAGTGATGTTTAGACACTGTTGTGGTTTAAGTTTGCTTATCCAAGTGATAGGATTTAGGGAGAAAAAGGCAAAAGCAGGCTCAACTTAGAAGCAAAAGAAGATAGATTTTATTAACATACACTAAGAGAAGAACATAAGAAAAGAAAAAAAACAAAACCCAACACAAATTATTTTCTAAAACCAACCCATTCTCTCACTACAATCTGTTCATTTTCTACAAACAATTGTAAAGAGACAAAACTCAGAACTCCAGGTCAGTACCACTTATAAAACAGTCATTCATTCAGTCTTTGAGAGCAAGAAGTGACTCCTGTGGTGTGGTAACTTTCACACAAAGGCAGCCCACCCAGACAATCTGCATCTGTGGAAACTTCCCATATCATGTAGCCTTTCCCATGACTATCTATGGGCCATGGACTTCACAAAATTGGGGTGGTACCTTTTAAAAATGAGCTGTTTCAAAACAAAACAAAGGATTTTTTCAACTCAGAACAGAGATGGTCTTCTCACTTCTTCACTGGCATAGAGCTTCTTCTCACCTCTCTCTGTTCAACCTCTCATGAGGGCACAAAAATGTTCATTTAGTTCATCACAGATCACAGATACCTTTGTTAAAAACGGGCCAGGAGACCTGCTCCTTTGAAAGGCCTTTATTAGTCAGCTCTTTCAAGGGGGAACTCGAGGGGTCGCCTGCGCCGTCGCTGCTCGTATCGCCGTTCTCACTCTTCTCGCCATTCTCGCTCCTATCGCCGTTCTCGCTCCTATCGCCGTTCTTGTTTGGGCCGCTGCTGAGGATGAGGTGTCAGACGAATCTGCTGCTCTCGCTGCAGAGTCGGGAGTTCCGGCCACATGGGAATCCCCAGGAACTCAACTGGGCTCGTGTGGTCTAGGGGTGTCACTGTTTCCCAGTCTCTTTGTGGTCATGGCGAGGCGGCAGAAGCAGAATTCAGTCTGAGGGTCTTCTCGTTGTTGTAGTGTCTCTCTTTTATCTGGATTTTGTGCTGGATCGTGGCTTTTGGGTCCGTTTGCCGGCAACTGCACTTCGGTTTGGAGCGGTGCACCATGGAAGTCTTTGGATTTTCCTATTAGGCGGGGCCAGCAGTTCGAGGAGCCGGTGGGAATGGCGACAGCCTAGCCTGACGGAAGGGGAAGGGAAGCCGGGGTTTTAGAGGGGGTATACAACTTGGAATAAGGTTTTGAGGGTACAAACTTTGGTACAAACAGCATAGCTTTCTTAGCAGACAGGGTACAACTGGCATAACATTTTAAACAGCATAACTTTGTTAACAAATGACAGACTGTGTCAAAAATGGGAATTTCTTACATTTTATTCATTTCACCTTTGCTCAAATCCACAAATCATCTCCCCAATTTATATTGTCCACAATTTAAAAGATTATCCTGTTACCAAAATCCATAGAAGATTCTCAGCCTAGAACCAAGGCAACTTGTCATCTCCACCACTTAAAGTCACTGTTCCTTTACTGACTTTGAGATCTCCATATTGTCCCTTTACATGTGTCCAATTTGGCCTTTTCTTTCATCTCCGAGAAGGGTTAGAGTTTTAAAGTCTCAGTCTGTGTCAGGGAGGAATTAAAGCTTGCCCAGGCCTGTGGTGGTCAGGTGATCTTTGCCCCAGCATCTGCAAATGTTTCAAAGCCATACCTGCATGGGGGATGGGGGGGGGGAGGCTGATGGATACTCTGTTTTACCACCCCTCGATCTGATGGTGTGAGCCGCTCCAGTTGCTCTGTAAGGCCCAGCATAGGCTGGGGGGAGGGGGGAATCCCTTCCTCCCCCCTGGGCCAGAGGTGCTGGCAGCCAGGGGGGCCTGGAGCATGGTCCTGCCATGACTCATCCCAATCCCCAACACGGCCCCAGACACGCGACTGGCCCTGCCTCCTCTGAGGGCAGCAGCTCTTGGAGTCCCAGCAGGCCCCGGCCACCCTGGGGGCAGCCAGAGCCTAAGCCGGCTCTCCTCAGCCACCCCACCTTTTACCTGCTTGCCAGATGAGGGAGAAAGAGGAAGTCTCTAACCCAGCTTCAACTTTTATATGGGTATTACCAAAAGTCGCTTTCTGTTTTCTGAGTGGTCAGAATTGCATGTGAAATCCAAAACCTGCTCCCCCATAGGTCCCTTTCCTTTCCATAGAATTCCAAGGTCCTAGCAGAGAGATACTGTTTCAACCCATGACAGACACTCCCCAGGAAGCAGGGCTTCAGCACATGAAGTGGTTGCTCTGTAAGGCAAACATAAATAACAAATGCCCACTATTCTTCCTCCCTCCTTTAGCTTTTATATTTAAGCTGACATCATATGGTATGGAATATCCCTTTGGTTAATTTGACTTAGCTGGCCTAGTTGTGTCCCCTCCCAGGATCTTGCCCACTCCCATCCCCTTGATGGGGGGGAGGATGCTGGAGGGACAGTGCTGATGCTGTGCCAGCACTGCTCAGTAGCAGCCAAAACACTGGTGTGTTATCAACATCTTTCTAGCTCCCAATGCAAAGCATAGCACTGGGAGGGCTGCTATGGGAAAATGAATTTCAGCTCAGCCAGACTCAATACACATTTGACCAATCTTAAAGTAAAAAAAAAAAAAAAAAAAAAAATTATTTCTTAGAAGCTATGGTAAGGCACATGGAGGACAGGGAGGTGATTCAGGACAGTCAGCATGGCTTCCCCAAGAGCAAGTACTGCCTGACCAACCTAGTGGCCTTCTAGGATGGAGTGACACCATCAGTGGACAAGGGAAGGGCTACAGATGTAATTTATTTGGACTTCTGGAATGATGCCTTTTCCCTGGCCCTAAAATCATGAGCCAGATACAGGGTGATAAAAAGGGGTTACCTTTATAAGAATCCTTTGGTGCACAATTTGCCAGGTGGAAAACACAGAAGATGCACACACATCATAATGCACATACCATTTTTATACATTTTGCAAATTAGCATATCTGACAAGAATCCCCAATTAGAAGCATAACTGGTGAGGTAATTCCCCCCAGTTCAACTCTTTTTTGAATTTCCCCATCTCTAGATGGGGACTAAACTCTGTTTATGAAAATGTGTCTTGAAGAGCTGGTTTCAACCTTGGTTCCCAGGAAGAACCAAGGTAGGAAAGGAGCCTTGAACCAACAGCTTGGAGCTTCTGGAATGTGATTTGTATTTCTGCCTATGAGGCTAAGGAAAACATACTGGAGCTAACTACAAATACAATAATAGGCTACAGAGCTACAAATATATGTGTAAAGAATACAGAGAATATATTAAAAAAAAGGGCAAAGAATTAATTTGACATGGTCCCCTATATCCTTCTCTCTAAACTGGAGACATGGAGTCAATGGGTGGACTCTTAGGTGGATAAGGGATTGGTTGGACAGTTGCATCCAAAGGGTACTGATCAATGGCTCAGAGTCCTGATGGACATCAGTGACAAGTGGTATCCCTCAGGGGTCCATATTGGGACCAGTGTTATTTAGCATCTTCATTAATGACATAGACAAAGGGATTGAGTGCACCCTCAGCAGAATTGCAGATGATGCCATGATGATAAGTGCAGTTGACAGACCTGAAGAATGGGATGTCATCCAGAGGAATCTGGACAAGTTTGAGAACCAGGCCCATGAGAACCTCATAAGATTTAACAAGACCAAGTGCTGGTACTGCACCCGGGTCCAGGTGAACCCCGGTGTTAATATAGAATGGGGGATGAACTGATTGAGAGCAGCCCTGCTTAGAAGGACTTGAGGGAGCTGGTGGATGAGAGACTGGACATGAGCTGGCAATATATGCTTGCAGCCCAGAAAGCCAACTATGTCCTTGGGCTGCATCAAAAGCAGTGTGGCCAGAAAGTCAAAAAAGATGATTCTGCCCCTTTACTTTACTCGAGTGAGACTGTTATGGATCGAGTGAGAGCTTTGGACAAGCCCTGCCTTAGGCTCAGATTTTTGGCTGTAGGTCTACTTAAGTGACCCTCACCTAAATCACTCTGGCTTGCAAGTTCTTAAGAATGATCGATTAGGTCTATTGTAAAATGAGTTATTTATTGAATAGATATGAGGTAACAGACAAAAGGCCTTAAACAGAGTTAGTTACTACACAGGATAAACTAAAATAACTACTAGTAGATTACATAAAACAGTGCATGACATAAAGGTACCTATATTACAGCTAGCATAGAAGTAGCATATATTAGAAGTCAATGTAACTTACTACCAAATTGACAATAGTGTACACAGATTCCTTTCACTCAGCCATCAGGAGAATAACCCAAAACTCACGGTAGGAGAAAAAAGTAGGTAGGAGATGGGACTCTGCACTGGTGGCAAATTCTTCGCATAGCGACCACAGCCTGCCTCCCCTCCTATCCCGAGAGCAAGAGAGAGCTCGGAGCTGAGCCCAGCCCCTAACCCCCAGCCTAAATCTCGAGGTAGCTCTGCCCTTCCCCAGAACAAAGACCCTGGCTAAGGGGCTGCAGCCATCTGCACTTCCCCCCACCTTGGACACTTCTTTTTTCTCTCTTAAGTACTGGTCATTAATATAACTTAGCAACAAATGGGAGAAAATTCCCTCTTAGAAAAAGAAGAAAAAAAAAAGCCTAACCTCCCACAAAGATTAGCTGGTTAATGAGGCCCAAATGTTTAATAGTTGGAAAGAATCGTGTAAAATTGCTGCTGTTCCTTTGACTTTTCTACTCTCTTCACAAATACTTTCACAAATTGTAGTTCTATTTTAGTTTTTCCTTATTTTTCATAATAACATTGTACATATTGCTGTCCAATTTAAAATTTCACTCTGCTGAACTAATTCAATGTCTTAAAATACAAATGAGCTCAGAATTTCAAGCTTTTGCCAGAGAATTTCAGAGAATTTGAAATCAAAACAAAGCATTTATAGGACTCTTGTATATAGGACCCTCTTGGCTGACATTTTTTTATGTTTACAGTTTTGTAATGTACACACAGCTGTTCATTCACTCCTCCCTCCCTGCAGTGGGATGGGGAAGAGAACTGAGAAAAATGGTTTGACAGTTGGACTTGACAATTGTTGAGGTTGACTATTGGACTTGATGATCTTAAAGGTCTTTTCAGCCTTGATGATTCTATGATGCAGTGATTCTATGAATAATAAACCTCATGGGTTGATGTAATAAGTGATCAGCCAATTTCATCAATAAACCATTTTATTGAGAAATGTTGCCAAATAGAAATTCGAAAAAGCCACAAGCAAAGGTCAGCACCGAGCCTGGGATCAGTACTGGGTGAACCTTAGATCCAGCCTCTATTGCACCATATCTCTCCCCGTTCACAAAGTTCGCTTTTGCAGGGCCGGTTTATATACAGTTTTTCGGCCAGAAAGAAGGTTGCCTCATCCTTTTGTCCACTCAGTCATTGTTCCATATTCATATTTCTTTTCTTCCCATCTGCCGGTCTGATGAATAGCTTTCCGGACAGGGCTGGATGCCTGATTACATTTATGGGAACCCGGTATTGGGTTGCACACCCAGGCCGATGTAGATAAGATTTCCATCAGGTTTTGATCACTGGGTTGTTGGTAATCCCATCTTTGGAGGAGACCCATCTCCTGGTGGAGACACCCTTCTTTTTATTGCAAATGCGCTGCTTGCCCTGTTCCTGGCAGAGGCTGCAGTTTCCCAATCGCCTTTTATTTGTTGGATTCAAAATGATTTTATATCATATATTTCTATAAAACACAAATTAATTCTCTAAAAATCACCACAGTTGAGATAAAGAAACTTTACTAAGACAAAAAAGGAAGAGAAAAAAATAGAATATACAAAACAAATTATGCAAAATGCAGTGGCTCACAACTTGCTGACTGCCCATCCCATCCCTGAGCTGCGATTCTAACCCCCTGGCGAACTCCTCCCAGTTTATGTGCTAAGCATGAAATCACAGAATATTAAGGGTTGGGAGGGGCTTTAAAGATCATCTAGTTCCAAACTCCCGGCCTTGGGCAGGGACATCTTCCATTAGACCAGGTTGCTCCAAGCCCCATCCAACCTGGCCTCGAACACTGCCACGGATGGGGCATCCACAACTTCTCTAGGCAACCTGTTCCAGTCCCTCACCAGCCTCACAGTAAAGAATTTTTTTCTTGTCTAACCTAAATTTCCCCTCTTTCAAATTGTACCCATTACTCCTTTTCCTATCACTACAGTTCCTGATGAAGATTCCCTCTCCAGCTTCCCTGTAGGTCCCTTCAGATACTGGAAGGTTACTATGAGGTCTTCATGCAACCTTCTCTTCTCCAGGCTGAGTAGTCCTAACTTTCTCAGCCTGTCTTTGTAGGGGAGGTGCTCCAGTCCTCTTTATCAACTTCATGACCTTCCTCTAGACTTGCTCCAATAGTTCCATGTCCTTATGTTGGGGGCACCAGAACTGTACTCTACTCCAGATGGGATCTCACAAGAGATGAGTAGAGGGGGAGAATCACCTCCTTCAACCTACTGCCAATTCTCCTTTTCATGCAGCCCAGGATGTGGTTTGCTTCCTGGGCTGTGAGCTCACACATGGAATATCCGTTTTGTCAGTTTGGGTCAGCTGTCCTGTCTGTTCCTCCTCATAGCTTCTTGTGCACCCCCAGCCTTCTTTCTGGCTGGACATAAGAAGCTGAAAAGTCCTTGACTTAGTATAAGCACTACATAGCAACAACTAAACCATCAGTGTTATCAACATCAACATTATTCTCATCCTAAATCCAAAACACTGCACTGTACCAACTGCTAGGAAGAAAATTACTTCTATTACAGCTGAAAACAGTATACATAATAAATGTCATATAAATTAAAATCCAGCTTTGACTGGAGCATTTTAAAAGTTACAACAGTTTTTTAAATTACTGTATAATATATTAATACTTGAATGAGATCTTCCTCTCATATCTTCAATTTTCGTCATACTTTTCTCCACCCATCTTCAGATAGGACTAAACCCATTTTCTGTTAAGTTAATTGAATACTTATTTTAACAGTGAGTCCAAGTTAATTACTCAGTACTTTGACATATGAAATGTTATTTTGTGTAGATGCGGGGGTTTTTTTGCCAATCCTGTTAAGTTTGGTTATAGCAACTGTACACTCTTTTCTCCGATGATGTTTCCCTCACTTAAATAATTCAAATAAATAACTACTACTTCTTTTATTTTCTTTTCCTGAAGTCGAACAACTTATCCTTACACGGAAACACAGATGTATAGCCAAAACACTGGGAGAAATTACTTCGAAGGAAGTTCTTCACAGGCAACTACAGTGGTCTCCTCTCATAGTATGGTGGGCACCGGAGGGATTCAGATGAGTGTTGCAGAACAGCTCATTAGCAACTCAGGAGGGACCTATCTGATTGGCAATTCAGTGGAAAATTCTGGTCATTCAGTGACTCATACAACACGGGCCTCCCCAGCTACAGTAAGTACTTCAGAACTATGTTAAATTTTTGGGGATATTTCTTAATCACTATGATGTTCTGGCATGCTGATATGTTTCTGTAGCAAAAAGCATATTATGTTGGCAGAATCAGTATTACATGGCTTTGTCTTGCAAATATTTACACTTAGTTTAACTCTGTATATGTAAATAGTATAGTGCTGCCATGGTTTAATCCCAGCTGACAACTAAGCACCACACAGACACTCACTCTCACCCAGCAGGATGGGGAAGACAATCAGAAGAAAATGAGAAAACTCATGGGTTGACATAAAAACAGTAATAATTTTAAAGTGGAAACAATAGTGATAATACTGATAGGAATAAAAATTAAAAGGAAAAAAAATAACAAAGAGAATGCAAATAAAATTCAAGAAAGACAAGTGATGCAAATGAAAGCAATTGCTCACCAACTGACTGAGCCAGCCCAGCTGCCCAGTCAGTCCCCGAGCAGTGGCTCCCCTGCCAATGTCTCCCCTAGTTTTATTGCTGAGTGTGACATCATATGGTCAGGAATATCCCTTTGGTCAGTTAGGGTTAGCTGTCCCAGCTGTGTTCCCTCCCTACTTCTTGTCTACCCCCAGCCTACTCACTGGTGGGGCAGCATGAGAAACAGAAAAGGCTTTGACTCTACGTAAGCCCTGTTCAGCTATAACTAAAACATCCCTGTGTTATCAACATTGTTTTCAGCACAAATCTAGAACGCAGCCCCATACCAGCTACTGTGAAGGAAATTAACTATCCCAGCCAAAACCGGTGCAGTTCACTGGGGATGCTTGCATGCATAAGAATGTGGATGAGACTGAAAATCTGGCTACAACCGCCTTTCAGATAGTTGTAGAGTGATAAGGTCGGCCCTGAGTGTCCTCTTCTCCAGGCTAAACAACCCCAGCTCCATCAGCCCCACTCCTCATATGACTTACTCACCAGACCCATCACCAGCTTCCTTGTCCTTCTCTGCACCTCAATGTCTTTCTTGTAGTGAGGGGCTCAAAACCAAACACAGTATGGGCAGGGACATCTTACACTAGATCAGGTTGCTCAAAGACCTGACCAACCTGACCTTGAATGCTTCCAGGTATGGAGCTGTAGCAAGGGTCCTTAACTATTAGGAGGTTGGACAGGACAAACGACACGTCTAACCGATGTGGCTTCCATGTCGAATTCCCGTTTATTATCAGCCTGCGGTGAGTTATATAGGTTCGCTACATAGTTTACAGTTACAGGCTATACAAAGAATGCAAAAAACCCTTATTTATCTAAGTCTTAAGGTGGCTAAAGTGTCAGAACTACAATTCTACATTTAGAAACCCATTACTTCCCAGAACACCTTAAAATAAACTGTAAGTTTTCTACTGCGCCACAACTGTGAATTTCTAACTGCGTCACTGTGGCCTGCAGGCCCTGTGGGCCTCAGAGGGCCACAGGCTCTGCAGGCCAAAGGGCCCAGTCTGAAATTGCTCAAGTTTCACTCCAGATATAAATCATGTCCTCTATCTCTAAGAAATTCCAACATGGGGCATCCAAAACTTCTCTGTGCAACCTGTTTCAATGTCTCACCATTCTCACTGTAAACAGTTTCTTATGTCTAATCAAAACCTATCCTCTTTCAGTGTTCAATCATTGCCCCTTGTCCTACTGTTACAGGCCCTACTAGAAATTTTGTCCCTATCTTTCTTATAAGCCCTCTAAGTACTGAAAGACTACCTAGAGCCTTCTCTTCTCCAGGCTGAACATCCCCAACTCTCTCAGTCTTTCCTCATAGGAAAGGTGTTCCAGCCTTATAATCATCTTTGTGTCCCTCTTCTGGAACCACTCTAACAAGTCTTGCTTGTGCTGGGGACCACAGAGCTGAATGCAGTACTTTAAGTGGGGTCTCACAGAAGAGTAGTAGGGAAGGAGAATCACCTCATTTGACCTGCTGGCCATGCTTCTTTTCATTCAACCCAAGATGTGATTGTCTTTCTGTGCTGCAAGTGCACATTGCCAGCTCATGGCCAATTCTTTGTCCACCAGTGCATCCCCAAGTCCTTCTCTGCAGAGCTGTGCTCAATCTGTTCATTCCCCAGTCTGTATTGATACCGGGGATTGCTCTGACTCAGGTGCAGTACATTGCACTTGGCCTTGGGGAACTTCATGAGATTTGCATGGGCCCACTCCTCAAGCCTGTCAAGGTCCCTCTGGATGCTACATAACAAACCAACTGAATCACTCAGTTTGATGTCATCTGGAATATTGCTGAGGGTTCACTCAATTCCACTGTGTGTTACGTTGATGAAGATATTAAACAGTATTGGTCCCAGTATGAACCCCAGAGAGACACCACTAGTCACTGATCTCCATTTGGACATGGAGCCATTGACTGTAACTCTTCAGACATGGCCATCCAGACAGTTTCTTATCCATCTTAACAGTCTGTTGATCAAACCCATATCTCTCCAATTTAGTGGCCAGAATGTTTTGAGGGACCATTTGAAAGGCCTTACAGAAGTCCGGGTAGATGACATCCATAGCTCTTCCCTTTTCCAGTGATGCAGTCACTCCATTTAAGAAAACCACTAGATTAGTCAGACATGATTTGCCTTTGGTGAAGTCATGGGTGCCATGTCTTTAATCACCTCCTTGTTCCACGTTTTGACATATGCAGAATCACGGAATGGGTAAGTTGGAACAGACCACTGAAGGTTGACTAGTCCAACTTCTTTGCTCAAGCAAGGGCCCTAGAATATATTATTTAGGAATGTATCCAGACAGTTCTTGACTGTCTCCAGGGAAGGAGACTCCACAATCTCTCTGGGAAACCTGTTCCAACACTCAGTCACCTGCACAGTAAAGTCACCTGCACAGTAAAGTTCTTCCTAATGTTCAGTTGGAACTTCCTGTGTTCCAGTTTCTGCCTGTTGATTCTTATCCTATTGCTCGGCACCACCAAGCAGAGCCTGGTCCCATCCTCTTGGCACCCTCCCTTTTGATACTTATATACATTGATAAGATCCCCTCAGTCATTTCTTCTCCAAGCTAAACAGGCCCAGCTTCCTGAGTATTTACTCATTAGTGAGTTGCTCCAGTCCCTTAATCAACTTTGTAGCCCTTTGCTAGACCCAGTCCAGGAGGTCCATGTCTCTCTTGTACTGAGGAGCCCAGAACTGGACATAGCACTACAGATGTAGCCTCATCGGGGCTTAGTAGAGGGGCAGGATCACCTCCCTCCACCTGCTGGCAATGCTTTTCCCAATGCACCCCAGGATATCATTGGCCTTCTTGGCCACAAGGGCACTGCTGGCTCATGGGCAGCTTGTTGTCCACCAAGATCCCCAGGTCCTTCTCTATAGAGCTGCATTCCAGCAGGTACTGGTGCCTGGGGTTATTCCTTACCGGGTACAAGACTGTGCACTTCCCTTTGCTGAATTTCAGACAGTTCTTCTCTGCGCATCTCTCCAGTCTGTTGAGATCCTTCTGAATGGAAGCATAGCACTCTGGAATATCTGCCACTCCTCACAGTTTTGTGTCGTCAGCCAACCTGTGGTGAAGGCACTCTATCCCTTCATCCAAGTTATTGATGAATAAGCTAAATAATACTGAACTCAATACTTTTCAGGACAATGAGTTTCGTGATCTTATCAGGCCGGAGGTGAGGCTGACTGATCGGTTGTTTCCAGGGCCCTCCATTTTACCTTTTAAAATGGGTAAAAGTTTCTTTTTTTCCTGTCACCAGGGTCGTTTCCTGACTGCCATGACAAATATAATGCAGAATGACTTGGCAACTGTATCAGCCAATTCCCTCAGGACCCTGGCATGCATCTTGTTGGGTCCCATGGACTTGCATGCACTCAGGTTCCTCTGGTGATCATGAACTGATCTTCTCCTCTGATGGGAGGGACTTCTTTCCTCCAGTTACTGCCTTGAGGTTTGGGGCTTAAGATACGTGGGAAGAGAGATTTTTATTGAAAACTGAGGCAAAAAAAATTGTTGAGTACCTAAGCCTTTTCCATGTCAGTTGTCACCAGTTGTCCTGTGCTAAGTATCAGGCTGGAGAAGAGAGTACATTTTCTTTAATCTTTCTTTTCTGGCCAACATACCTGTAGAAGCCCTTCTCATTCTTCTCATGCCTTGCCAAATTCAGTACCAGCTGTTCCTTAGCTTTCCTGATCCCATCCCTGTGCACTCAGGTAGCATCCCTATATTCTTTCCGTGTTCCTATGTCCCTGTTTCCACAGCCTGTGCATTTCCTTCCCATACTTTAGGTTTGACCAGGAGATCCTTACTAGGCCATTCTGGTTTCCTGCCCTCCTTGCCTGATCTCTTGCATGTGGGAATCAAGAGCTCTTGTGCTCTAAGAATAATGTTCTTGAAGAGCTTCCAACTCTGTTCAGCTCCTTTATCCCTGAGGGCAGTTTCCCAGGAAGTCCCATCCACTAATTCCTTAAACAACTGAAATTTTGCTCTCTTAAAATTCAAAGTCCTGACTCTACTCTTCACCTGGCCCATATCCCTCAAGACTGTGAATTCCACCAGGGCATGATCACTGCAGCAAGGGCTGCCACCAGTCTTGAGAACTCTAATTAGTTCTTGACATCTCTAATTAATTTAAGGCTCTTGATATATAGGATTTAACTCATACAAGAAATAGTCAACTGACACCTAAACAGTTCAGCTTAAACTGTGACATCAAACACATGCTTTTTTAAATTCACTTAGTGGGTTACTGACGGGTAATGTCAGAGGACGGGCAGCTACAGCAAAGACGAATTAGAAGATTAACTCAACTCCCCTATAAATAATAGAATTTAAATCACTCTGCACTTTTTACTATATGTAAATGTTTTAAGGATTGTTCTGATAAAATTTGCATTGTAATATCAATGTTTCCTAATGCCAAAACTTTCAAAATGCACATATAGTTATTAAATTAAAAAACGTATTATGCTCGTCAGCCTGGAAAGAACTCCCATCTATTAGTTCTGGGTTTTTTAGCAAGCATTAAGGTCGATCTGCAATCACTGTTATTCATCAGTCATCACTATCCATAGGAACTACTGACTCATAAATGTATCCTATTTCAGTCATGCTTGTGCACATCAAAAGTTACATCAAAATAAAAACAAATATGAATTAATTAATTAGTTAATACTTCTGAATTAATTAATGAATACTCCTGGTACTAAATACAGTATGCTAAGCATTCTCTTGAGGGTAAAGAAAGTATGGTACCTTTCTAAAATAAACCATTTGATAATGAAGTGGGAGAATAAGAATAACAGCCGCAAATAAGGGGGGGCAATAGTAATGTCAAATCCTGATAGTGTAGTTTTGGAGGAAGTATAGTTCTTTTAAGAGAAAACAAGTATAAAAATATGTAAGCTTCCATAGCTTAATTTTAAGCTGGAGTAGTTGTGATTTGAAAAGTAGTTTGAAATAAGATTTTATTTATTCAAATAGCCAACCTCTTTCTAGGTAAAGGACTTTTTTCCTTTTTTTCCTCACCCCTCTGGTAATTGGCAGAACAGTTTTATATAGCTATATTCATCCTAAAATGAACAAACTGCTTCAGATTAAAAAATCAGAGATACATGGATCTTTATTGTAGCGGCTGCCTGTGTCGCTCAGTTTGGCCAGCCCTGGTACTACGACGACACTGGTGGTTCTTGGCTGACCAAAAGCAGGGATGCGGCGAAGGCAGGAGATAAAAGGCGGGACTCTTCGGAGACAGGGCTACAGAGTTTATTGGATCAGGGGGATCCTCACCCCAGGGCTCTGTGTCAGAAGAGACCCTGAGAATGTGAGGAGAGCAACTTATAAAGGGGGGTGGGTCTCAGGGATGGGGTACAGCGACAAACCAATAACAGAAAAGTAAGGAGTGACTCTTGACATACAGGTGCAACATCAAATCATAACCAAATGAGAGGGGACCCTCTTGATTCTGCCCAACCACTGGACGTCTCTCTTGGAATTTTCTGGATGCAGGGAGAGGCCCCAGAATGACTGACAGGACCAGAGGGTTATGTAACTAATGATTGACACTTAACAAATATCTGACAAAAAATTTGGGGATGAACCAAGGGAATGGAACAGGTGGGGGTTACAAAGAAAAAACCATTTTACATTAAATTTTCTGGAAATAACTCATATAACAGAACAAGCAAAGTAAAATCCAAAACATTCACCACCACGCTTTATGTTATATTGGAAAATTAAATCACCTAGTCTGACCTTTAGATCATACAGGCCTTACATTTTTATTCAAATCTTCTTCTGAACACAATGACTTGTTCGGTGAAAAAGGCATTCAGTCTAGGTTTCCAAACACAAGAAGGTGAATAATCTGTTCAATGAGTCAGTTCAAGTTCAAGTACTAGCACTGTTAAAAATGTTGGTCAGTTATGAATTAACTAGTGGGGTGAAAGTTTAGAGGATTTGGGGGGTCTTGTACTCCCATTAACCTCTGTCCCTCAAGACTCTGCCTCCTGATTCATTCTGCTCCAAATCTGTGAAGCATCATGACTTGTTTCTATCCCTTCCCAGGAAAAGAAATAAGTTTCAGTGTTTCACAGTAGACAGAATTACATATCAGTCCTACTCTGCCCCTGGGAGCCCCATAAAGCCCTCACTGGATTTCCAGAAAATCCCCATGAGACTAAGGTCAGACAGACTTGCACCATTTACATTCTGGCCTCATATGCTTATATTGCTCATTTATCTGTAGCTTTCAGCCATTATCTTTTGTTGTGTTAAAAATTTAAAATTGCATTTAAAATTTAAATTTAAAAAGCCCTGTAGCATCTAGTATTTTGTTTCTAGTTTTGCCTCTTAATGCATTTATTCAGTAGATCACATACCTATATCAGCTTGCTATATTTCGTGTATTCATTACAAACAAATTGTTTCTGAAATAACTTTGTGGTGGGTTGGCCTAGCCACCAGGTGCCCACCAAGCCACTCTCAATCCCACTCCTCAATAGTCTGTTTTGCCTCTGACCATAATTGGTGAGTGATCTCCCTGTCTTTATTTCAACTCATAAGCTTTTTGTCATTTCTTTTTCAACCCCGTCCAGCTAAGGAGTGTTAGAGCAGCTTGGTGGGCACCTGGAGGCCAGCCAAGGTCAACCCACCACACTTTCAAAGGCAAATCAGACTTGACTTGATGAAATTATTTTAATTTATTGCCAATTAAACAGAGCAGGATAATGAGAAATAAAAACAAATCTAAAACACCTTCCACCCACCCCTCCCTTCTCCCCAGGCTCAGCTTCGTTCCCAACTTTTCTACTTTCTCCCTCAGAGCAGCACAGGGGGACAGGAAATGGGGGTTGCCATCAGTTCATAACACTTTTTGTTTCTGCCTTTTATTCCTCTTCATGTTCTTGTCTTGCTGTAGCATGGGGTCCCACCCACGGTATACAGTCCTTCATGACCTTCTCCAATGTGGGCATTCCTACTGGCTGCAGTTCGTCACAAACTGCTTCAGAGTGGGTTTTTTTTTCCATGGGGTGAAGTCCCTAAGGAATGGACTGCTCTAGCATGGGTCCCCCACAGGGTCACAAGTCCTGCCAACAAACCTGCTCCAGCATGGGCTCCTCTCCACAGGCCACCATTCCTGCCAGGAGCTTCATTTAGGGCACATCCACCTTGTCCATTGTGGGGTCCTCCACAGGCTACAGGTGTATATCTGCTCCACTGTAAACCTTCACAGGCTGCAGGCAAATCTCTGTTCAGACGCCTGGAGCACTTGCTCCCCTCTTCCTTTACTGATCTTAGTGGCTGCATAATTTTATTTCTCACATATTCTCACTTCTAGCTGCCATTGTGAAGTATTTTTTTACCCCTTCTTAAATATGTTTCCACAGAGGCTCTAGCAACATCACTGGCCCAGATTTGGCCAGTGGCAGGTTGGTCTTGGAGCTGTCTGGAACTGTCTCTGACATGAGAACAGCTTCTAGTGTCTTCTCTCAGAAGCCATCCCTGCACTGCCAGGTCTACCAAAACCTTACCACATAAACCCAATACACTCGTATGGAAAACTATTCGCATTTTAAAAAAATTGGTCAAACAATGATGTTTTGTTTCTGAGGTATTCAAAATTTAATATTGGAGATGCCTCTGAATCCCTGAAGTGAATTTCTGTCTGTTCTTTTTCTTTTCTTCTATAAAAATGTATAAAGTCGGTCAAACATGACTAGCCACTGTTATCATTACAGTTCAAATCTTAGTGGCATGGTGTTAACACTTTTCTAGAGTAGTAGATTTCTGTGTGTCTGCTGTGGTTTAACCCCAGCCAGCAACCAACCCCCATGCAACCACTTGCTCACTCCTCCACCAGCAGGATCAGGGAGAGAATAGGAAGGGTAAAAGCTGGAGAACTCATGGGTTGAGATAAAGACAGTTTAATAGAGAAAGGAAAAGCCACTCACGCAAACAAAGCAAAACAAGGAATTAATTCACTGCTTCCCGTGGACAGGTAGGTGTACAGCCATCTTCAGGAGAGCAGGACCCTATCATGCATAACAGTGACTTGGGAAGACAAAAGCCATCACTCCAAACATCCCCCTCCTCCCCTTCCTTCTTCTTCCCCCCACTTTATATACTGAGCATGATGTCTGAGCATTCCACCCAGGTTTCTGACTTGGCCATTTCTAGTCTGCTGGAGTACTCAGAGGATTCTGTAGCTCCCATTCCCATATGCCCACCTGCCTTATCATTTCCCTCTCCTCATTATTAAATAATGATCCTAATATCGCTGTCAGATCCTCGTAGGAGTATACACTAGTGCCTAGGAACTCGTCCAGTCTATCTGAGACCCTCAAAGGGTCATCCAATAATTTTCCCATCTCCTTCCTAAAGGCTCTAACATCTCCAGTATTAATTGGAACATTTACGTATCCAATGATTCCTGGGGCAGTCGGCACTTCCCGTAGTGGGAGCAAATTGTGCCTCTCTTCCTCATTTTCATTCTCCTCCTCATTTATTCTCCTCAATTGCCTCCGTGTTCTCCTGGCTAGTGGGGTAAAATTCGCTCATGGTGGATCTTGAGATGCGTGAGGGCTGGGGCCCAACTCAGGCAGCGGCGGTTCAAGGGGCAGGGCAATCTGTGGTGGTGGTGGCAGTGGCAGCGTGCCTGCCAGGGAGGGTTGAGTGACAAGAGTTGGGTCCCATGGAGGTGGGAATCCCCAAGGTCATGGAGTGTGTGTGGACATGGCTGAGGTCCTGCTTCCTGGAGTGGCAGACCTGCTGGAGGCTCTTAGGCCATTGGCAGGGGTGCTGAAGCCCCTTGCGGAGGCTGGGGTTAAGGTCCTGGGGGTCCCAGGGGTGAAGCTTGGGCTTGCGCGGCTTGGAGAGGGGGCATGAGGTAGGGCAGAGGGAGATTGTCCAAAGGTTCCCAAGTGTCACCAAGGGTTCCAGCAGGATTCTTAATCCTTATCAGAAAGAGCCTAATATCTGCCCTTTCCCAGATCCTAGCATACTCATACTCTTCCTGATCCCATGGCCATTTACTATCTGTGTAACTTATTAAAGCGCTACAAATCCATCTATCAAACGTACCATATATAGGCTAAATCACATTACTCTTTATCTCCTTTCCTCCCCAAACCTCCACGCAGTAGTGAATAATTTTCTCCTTTGACCTTTTTCTCATTGTGGGATAGTCAACCCATCGATCTAACATCCATCCCAACGGGCTTTCCTGTGGGATTTCAGGTATATTGCTTTCTGGTTTCTTTGCAGACTTCTCAGAGGTCTTACCCTGCATTTTGCTCTTCTTTTGCCCCATTTTTTTAGGTTCTGTCTACTCTTTCTTAATTTCCTTAGTTACAAGACACACTCCTAAATTTGAATCGGTACCGTAGTGATTCTAATTTTTCCTTTTTGTATTACAAGGCTATTACTCTTGTAGGGGACCGACCTACAAGAGTTTCGCCTAGTAATGGGCTCTCTGTTTTCCTCCTGGACCCTCCTGGTCCTAGACTGAAAGGTTTACCAGTTCTTGTTCCCCTGAGAACGTCCCTTCCCTTTCAGCCTCCCCTTGACTGATATCCAAATCCTTCAGGATCCGGACTTTACATGAAACAGCCACTTCCTTTTTGACTGACTATGTCCCTCGCAGGATTAAAGAACTGCAAACGCAAGGTCCACACTTGGGTCGTGATAAAATCATGTCTCATTCACGCTCAGTCACTCCCCACTCAACCACGCAGTACTTACGCATCCTTTTCCTGCATGGATTCTTCGTGCACGTAGAGTTTTAAGAGTGGAATTTGCACTGCGGCGGCTCTGAAGACCCTTTTCCCCCCGGGTCTTCCCTGATTTTTCGAGAGCCTTTGAGCTATCTTTTATCCTCCTTTTGGTTATGGCTTTTCCTTTTGATTGGTTCGGTGTCCAATTGGTTCCAAGGGGTTTCCTGCTCCGTCGGGCTGCCTAATCAGTGGGGCGCCTCCCAATCAGAAAATGAGGGACCCATGGACCCCAAAATTGGATCACATCGGGGTCACCAGTTTGTAATAAGTGATCACCCAATTTCATCTATAAGCAATTTTATTGAAAAATATTGCCAAATAGAAATTCGAAAAAGCCACAAACAAAGGTCAGCACTGAGCCTGGTATCGGTACTGGGTGAACCTTAGATCCGGCTTCTAGCGCGCCATATCTCTCCCTGTTCTCAAAGTCTGCTTCTGCAAGGACTGTTTTTATACAGTTTTTCAGCCAGAAAGAAGGTTGCCTCATCTTTTTGTCCACCTGGTCGCTGTTCCATATTCATATTTCTTTTCTTCCCATCTGCCGGTCTGATGAATAGCTTTCCGAACAGGGCTGGATGCCTGATTACATTTACGGGAACCCGGTATTGGGTTGCACACCCAGGCCGATGTAGATAAGATTTCCATCAGGTTTTGATCACTGGGTGGTTGGTAATCCCATCTTTGGAGGAGACCCATCTCCTGGTGGAGACACCCTTCTTTCTATTGCAAATGCGCTGCTTGCCCTGTTCCCGGCAGAGGCTGCAGTTTCCCAATTGCCTTTTATTTGTTGGATTCAAAATGATTTTATACCATATATTTCTATAAAACACGAATTA
Organism: Sylvia atricapilla; assembly: GCF_009819655.1. Lineage (NCBI taxonomy): Eukaryota > Metazoa > Chordata > Aves > Passeriformes > Sylviidae > Sylvia > Sylvia atricapilla. The sequence goes on along the minus strand of NC_089173.1, from coordinate 7,924,489 downwards.
ATTCTCTAAAAATAATGACAATTGTAGATATCACAGAGTCCTTTTGGCAAAAACATAGTGTAAATCAGGTACAAAGGCATTGAAATTTTAATTATAGCAGGCTACAAGAAAAGGACAGTCCTCACCTCCCTACTCTCAGGAGGCAAGTATTGAGGAAATCCGAAAATAGCCAGATTTGCAAACTGGAATGCAGACAAAACAATTAAGTGAGTGCCTTATATTTGACTGATCTTTTAAAAGGGGAATGCGCTGAAAGGAATGTTTTTCTCTCCACAACATAGATCAAAACAAACAAGCAGAACACCATGGGATTGTATCAGATGCTATGCTTATTAGCATTGCTTGCCCATAGTAGCACAGCATGGCCTGTTGATCAACCCAAAACAAATGTTTGGATAACTCCAGCTAACCCAGCCAAACAAGAAACCTTATGCCTAGCTACTGCATCCCCAGAAAATCCATTTTCAATCTGTTTAGTTGGCTTGCCATTAGATGGCTGGACAATACCAGAAGCTACTAAAAGCATTGTACAGAGCTCAAATCCTGTTAATACATGGGATCAGTGGACTTCTTACCTTCCTATAACACCCTTGGAGCCACAAGAATTAGAACTCCTGGGTTCTGTAAAAATGGATTTTTGTGTTAATTTTAATTACACAGGAAAAAAATCAGTCTAAAGCTTGGGATGTTTCTGCCTATCATCCCATGTATAGGAATCAGATCTCTTGGTGTAATTATACTTCTGCCAGTCCTTCTACGTCTAGTAATGCCTTCCTGTGGCTGCCACTAGGAATGTTTCTGGTTTGTGGAGATCGGGCCTGGGCAGCAATCCCTTCACACATAAAGGGAGGTCCCTGTAGTTTGGGACGACTGACTCTGCTGACACCTAATGTGTCCATGATTTTGCAGCACAAGTATCCCCGCAAAATAAGGCGCAGCTTGCATGCATTTGATGAATACTGTGATAATGAATTGTCTTTGTGGTCTGTGACCCAGATGAATTGGACCTCTTTGCTTTTGCCAGAACTGACTGCAAAAAAGGCCCTAAGTCAATTAAATAAGGCAGCCTGCTGGCTGGCAAAACAGACGAATGCCACCAGCTCTGCTTTATCAAATTTATTAACAGATGTTGACAGTGCAAGGCATGCCAGTTTACAAAACCAGGCCGCTATCGATTTTCTCCTCCTTGCTCAAGGCCATGGATGTGAGGATTTCCATGGAATGTGTTGTATGAATCTTTCTGATCACTCAGAATCTATCCATAAAAGCATTCAGCTACTGAAGGATAGTGTGTTTAAACTAAAGGTAGAATCTGGATCTTAGCTGGATAACTTGTTTAGTGGCTGGGGTTTGACACTTAGCCTAAAGGATTTTTTAGGATAGGAATGCATGTGATGATTTTAATAATAATCATGTTAGTTATGATACCTTGCTTGCTTCAGTGTGTGCAAAGATTGATTAATAAGGGTATTAAAGGAGTGTTTTTGGCTAATACAGAAGGGGGAGATGTGGGACCGAGAGTAAGACAGATTTAATTAGCATAGCTAGTTTGAAAACCAGGATGCCATGGCAGGACCAAACACACTTTTGAGATTACAAAAAGATGGGATTAAACTGGCTTACAGGAAGAGGAGAGATTCAATCAACCCCCTAAGAGAAAGATGTTTTAAAATACATGAGTTGCTTGTATGATCTTTTAACCTAATTATTGTAGTAGAAATTATTAACCTTCCTGAAATGGTATACAAGCTTTTGGAAAACCTGAGTAAAATCGAATTTTGATCATGAATTAGTCTTCTGGTCTCTCCATCAATTGCCGATACACCTCTTTCCCCTCTTTCTTTCCACTGACCTTGGTGCCGTCATGTTGTCTTTTTCCTTGTCTTCACTTCCTCCTCTTTCTCCGACTAGGAGGAAAAAACTTGCTGCTTGTAAGTACTCTTGCAAACAAATTCCACAAATTCAAAGATTTCTGCAGGATCTCACAGCATTGAGAGGTTGATTTTGTCTAGATTTTGCCCCTTTACTTCACTCTGGTGAGACCCGCCCTGGAGGCCACCAAGATGATCAGAGGGCTGAAGCATCTCTTCTCTGAAGAAAGGCTTAGAGAGCTGGGACTTGTTCAGCCTGGAGAAGAAAAGCCTTTGGGGAGACCTTATTGTGGCCTTTCAGTACCTGAAGGGAGCCAACAAGAAAGACTTAGAGGAACTTTTTACAAGAGCATGTAGTGACAAGACAAGGGGGAATGGCTTCAGACAGAAAGAGAATAGGTTTAGATTAGATATTAGGAAGAATTCTTTACTGTGAGGGTGGTGAGGCCCTGGCACAGGTTTCCCAGAGAAGTTGTGGATACCCCATCCCTGGAAGCATTCAAGGCCAGGTTGGATGGGTGTCTCAGCAACGTTGTCTAATGGAATGTGTCCCTGCCCATGGTGGAGGGGTTGGAACTGGATGATTATTAAGGTCTCTTCCAAGCCAAACCATACTATGATTCTATGATTATATACATATGTATATATCTTCATAATTTATGCTTTTTAAAAATTGGTTCTTTGAACAGGGCACAAAAACTTGTCACAGTGAAGTGAGAGAGCAGTGTAATAGCTTGAACGAGCAGCAGGAGGCAGGATTTCAGCCCTGTAGTACTGCTGTAGAGAAGGTATTGTCAGTGGAGTGACATTCAGAATTACAGTTTAAACTATACGTGATGTTATAATATTATGCTAAAATGGGAGAGTCTATGATTGTACAATACAGTGAGTTGATCTTAGTATGATGAAATCTTAACCTTTTAATTTTTAATATACAGTATACTTTTAAATTTGACCTTTTCTGTCTGATTGAAGAGTTTGACTTAATAGTATTTTCTACTGAAGCAAGAAAAAAACTGTGCCCAAACATTATTTTTTCAATGTCTTGCATATCTTCAGATCCTAGTATGCTTTTACCAAAAGACTTATATTTCTAATAGTAAACAGTTGTAAGAAAGACTTCCTTTTGCATTGAGAATTGCTACAGTAAGAATACTATTTGATTAGTTTATAAAAAGGGGAAGGTACATTTTATTTATGCACTGAAATATAATCTGAAATATTTTTCAGTTTTGTGCTGTATATTGAATGAACTCATTTTAGTAATGCAATTTACCAGTATAAACTCTTTAGATAATAGTGATGCCTTGAGAAGGCTGACCTGGAACAGAGACTAGACAGAGCTAAAAGAATAAAGTAGGTATTTATTAAAAAGCCTTTAAGCATACATCTTGGGCAGTACAAGAGCCTGGCCAGGGATACATCCAAGATGGACCCAAAATGGTCACAAAAATGCATGACCAATCACACGGTCTCACACATTTATAAGTTTGGGTCCATTTGCATATTGAGGTTAATTGTCCAATTACAGCTTTAGATTATGCAGTCCCATCCTTCTTGTTTTCTCTCTTCAGTCCACCATTGTTTATGCTTTTGGGCCTGAAACTTGTAATGGTTGTCCTTGGTCTCAAGCTGGATAAGGATTTGTTTTGTGTACCTACTCTGTGAAGAGAGCTTACTAGCACTTAATATGAGGCTCAGAACTACACACCTAGGCAGCACAGAATCTGAAAAACATGAAAGCTAAAACTTAAGGCATCAATAGTGCAGTAATTAAAGACGTGTAGGGAAGATTTATTTTAAAACTGTCAACAGTGGATATAAGTGGTTTTAAATTTACAGATACTTTTCCATTGCTTTTCTGTTTTTTTCCATTTAATGTGGCTCATTATGTGAGTTCTTTTACTGTGCATCCCATTGTCTCGATGACTTTCAATGTTTTCTGCTATTCTAGCTCTGCATCTAAACTACAGTTAGATTGTAATTTTATTTTTATTGTTGTCATTATTGAATTAATAAGATGTATTAATATGGAAGGGAACAATAGGAAGGGATAAGGTTGTCTTTACTCATTTGTATTAGGAGTAATGCTACTGTATAATTAGTGGTTTATAATACTTTTTCCTTTAAAAGTATTATTTTAAATCCATCTGATTTTTTATTTTCTTTTAAGGATGGATCTTGCTGTCTGTGTAAACCTCCAGTTTTTGTTTACTTTGAGAGCTCTGAATATTCAAAGAATGCTTTAACAGGCTGTAGGGGGTGATATCCTGTACAATGAAGCTAATGGCAGAAAACTTATGGAATGATTGAGATTTTACTCCCTGGTTGCAGAGAGCAGAAATTTTGCTTCTTATTCACACTCAGTGTGCACAGTTCTTTCTCAAATACCTAGAGGAAGAAACACTAAGGCATTTCTTGGAATTTTATTCTGGGGTTTTTGGTTTTTTTTATTCAAAACACTGTTCAGTAATTTTTACTGTTTGCAATGTAGCTTACTAGTAAATCCACTTCTCTTATTTAATGAGTAGGGAGGAAGGTAAATTGGACTTTGAAAGTGGGATCCTGCAGTATATATATGTAAGCAAAATGCCACCCTGACTTCACTAGGAGGTTTGCCTTCATGAAGACTTCAGGATGAGGCCTTTAAGTAGAAAATATCCCATAGCTATGACCAAACTAGATATTTCTGCTGAACTTAAGGCAATCTATCAGAATTTTTCTGATTAGTCTTTTATACTGTCTTGAGTCATTTTCTAATGACATCTATTATCAGATTGAAATGGCGATTGAGACACTTCAAAAGTCTGATGGTCTTTCTGCTCACAGAAGCTCTCTTCTCAACAGCCATGTAAGTTGTCTCTTCTTTCATGAAAGCTAATCTCTATCTTGTTCTACATGCTTAGCCTGCCTCTAAATGTGTTTTAATTTATTGCTATTTTTTGCTTGTAATCTTTCCATTTTAGTTGCTCGTAATCTACATCTTATGTCACTATATTTTGCCAGGCTAAGTATCATGACACACTGTAGAGTGCATTTATTTTCCAGGTTCTGTATTGTGTTAATGCAGCTAAACATATTTGTCTATTTTGCAGGTCCCAATGTAAATGTAAAAATAATAAACAAACAACCCTTAGGTAGTCTGTTTGACATGAAAAAATAATTTTTTATAATTTGTGTACCTGATATAATAATTTAAGAGCAGGTAAAGGGGGAAAGAAGCAGTGCACACAGTTTGAATAAAAATATACTTTAGATTTCTTTTCAAATATTTCTATTATTCTGAATAAGTTTATTATAACAATTCCGCAGATCCATCAGATGAGATTTAAAAATTAAAACAATCTGTTAATGTCTAATATGTTTTCTTCTGCCTTTTGCTTTGTTCTGTCTTTGCAAATCCTGTAGATAGGAATTTTCCATAATAAAAGGCTGAAGATGTTTGCATAAAAATATGGTTGCAAATATAGTGGTAAAGCCATTAAATACAACTTTTAAGTAAAGGAGTAAGGCTCAACATTTAATTTTCAGTTTGTTTTTAAATAGTGCTAGTCTTTCTTTAAATGTGCAAAGAAAATGTTTTTTCTTCAGCTGGTATAAATAGTTTTGTATTTTTAATTGCTGCTAAATTTCTATACATACTACATCCTTTTTGCTTCTTAGCCTTACTAACAAACATAAACTCACATATTTTTTCAGATTCTTGTATTTCTTTACCACAGAAAAGTAAATATTGATTGTAATATGAATGTATGAGTATATTGGGTAGAGTCTATACACTTATTTTGATTTGTTGACATTTTCCCCCCTCCTCCAAGAATGTGGTAATATGGAGGTGAAAACCAAATTTTTTTGTAAAAGTTTATCATCATGGTAGAAAAATACAGCAGGATCCAGTACAATTTCTTGGAAGAGAATTTAGTTTTCTTAGAAAATACTAAAATTAGGTGAAGGAAATTGAGTACTGTAAAATGTGAAGGAAGATATCTAGATCATGTTAAGGCAACCTAGAAACATGCTAAAATTGTTTTAGCATCACAATTAAATTTGATTTTTTTTTTTTTTGCAAAATACCAAAAATATGTATTAAAACTTAGATATACAAAAAATTACTAAATCTGCCTTGAATCTGACAAGGAAATTCAGAATCTTCATAATGAAAACAATAAGAGTTAAATTACAAGCTTTTCTACATCAGCAAACTGTATTCCCCTATTTCCTGTGTAATGCACTAGTTAAAAGATCATGGAACAAATCCTCCTGGAAGAGGAGGAAACATGGAACACAGGGAAGTTATTAGAGACAGCCACTGTGACTTTGGCAAGGACAAATCATGCCTAACTAATCCAGTGGCCTTGCACAATGGAATAACTGATTTGGTGGATAAAAGGAGAGGTATGGATGTCACCTATCTAGACATCTGTAAGGCCTTCAATACAGCCCCCCACACGATTCCTGCTGCTAAATTTGAGAGAAATGGGTTTTATGGGTGGACTCTTAGATGGATAAGAAACTGGCTGGATGGCTGCATCCAAAGCATTACAGCAAACAGCTCAATGTCCAAACAAGGATCAGTAATGAGTTGTGTCCCTCTAGGGTCTGTACTAGGACCATTGCCATTTAATATCTTCATCAATGGCTTAGGTAGTGGAATAGAGTGGGTCTAAGTAGGGCCACTAAAACGATCAGAGGGCTGGAACACCTATCTTATGAAGGAAGGCAGAGAGAGTTGAGGTTTTTAAACCTTATTGCAGCTTTTCAGTACTTAAAGCGGGCTTATGAGAAAGATGGAGAGAGACTTTTTACGATGGCCTGTAGTGACAGGAAAAGGAGCAATGGTTTTAAACTGGAAGAGGATAGATTTAAATTGAACACAAGGAAGGAAGTTCTTTACAATGAGGGTGTTGAGATATTGGAACAGTCAGGTTGCACAGAGAAGTTATGGCTGCCCTGTCCCTGGAAGTCTTCACAGTCAGGTTGGATGGGGCTCTTTGCAACGTGATCCAATTGAATATGTCCCTAATCACTGAAGAGGAATTGGACTAGATGACCTTTAAAGGTCCCTTTCAACTCAAACTATTCTATGATTTTCTGAAAATATCTTTCTAATAAGGAGATTTGCATCTGTCTGTTATAGTAGCCTTATTCTGATGTTTCTTAACTGTTTTGAGGTATTTTCAAAACTACTGAAAGACAAATAGAGGGATCTATTGTGGATTCTGTGAAAAAAAAAAAAAAAAAAGACCTCCAGGCATTTTGCTGTAATAAATGTTCTTTCCTAGCCTCAGTCATTTTGGAAGAAATTAATGTAACCCAGATCAAACACTGGATATTTTCCCTTTTTTAGAAACTTTTCTTGAATTATGACTCAAATAAGGGCAGTAATTATGGTGTTAGTCCTATCTTTTTCCTTAAGCTGGCATTTTGTTTCCGTAATTAATACATGTTTATTTCAATGACTTTTTAAAATTTTCCTTTATTTTATTTCCTTTCCTGATTTCTTTCTGTATGTGATTGAGTTGACTAATTTATAATCTAGTGATTTTAAAATATTGGAGTTTCATTGAAGTTGTAGTCAATTTACCCATTCTGCATAAACCATTTCATAGCATTCTAATGTTGTTAATATTATAAATCAACAAGTCAAAGTGTACACATTTCAATTTTAGAATTAGATTTCTGCAAATACAAAAATATATTTAAGGTCGTTTGCAATAATGTTATCATGTCTGCAGATTATTTACTTTTTTGCATGGCATTCAGCTATTGGCATTCTTCTTTGAAGGCTGTAACCTGCCAAATAATCATGTCAACCTTTTTTTATTGAAATATTTTCACCCTGGAGCAAATATCCTTACTTTGTACTTATCTTGGGTTTTGCTTTCCTATTGTTGACTAATGCCAAGCTGTGGTTGAAAGAATATCTGTCAAATATAGATCATTAGTAAAATGCACTGAAATTAATCCTAATAAATTATAATTAATCTGGAAAAAATCTAATATTATATTTAGAAGTTAAGCTGGAAATAATTTGGGGATTTTGTCAAAAAAATTTTTCTTTGTGAGGTAAAACAAATTGCTCATATTCCATAAAATAATTAGTATAGTTTAAATGGTAAGTTCGAAGGATATAATTAAGATATAGTGAAATGGTTTTGATAATACACTCATGTAAAGGTAAAAGTTTATAATATTTTTCCTAGGCTTTGTTTCAGAATTGTAAATGCTCAAGTTAATAAAAAATTGTGAATGTTAAGACTGCATTTATACCTTAAAGTTGATATAAGGATAATGAACTGCACTTTTTAATGTTTATTTAAAGTGCAACATTATCTACATCCATCTTGCAAGCAGCTAGATCATGTTTCTCCTACATCTTTACACAGAACTCTTGTTTAGAAACCGAGGCATGATAGTTCTGGTGATATTTTCTGTAAGAAAGTAAACATGAAGATGGTCTTTGAAAGGTCTCGAGTAAATGTTTTCCTAATTTTTCTTTTCATTTTTCATGTATTGTGTTCAGTAAATTGCTCACAATTGACTTAAACAGAACTCTATGTCAAATATATTCATTATAATCTAATTTTTACTAATAGTCCTGCAATAAAGAAGGGTCAGAGTGGAAACTTATTTCAAGAGTAATGGGCACTAAAATATTGATATTCTTGTTCTGTAAATGACAAGTTATATTGAACATTACTAGAACAGAATTTGTTCAGTGATCTATTAGTAAGTAGCCCTGCAGAGTAGCATATGCAATGTCACATAATTATGTATTTTACTGTACTTTAAACACATATCTTGGTTGTATTAATTACTTTGGTGGACCAAAGTGGAATGGATTAAACAATCGTGTGAGGGTCCAGCAGACTGGAATAAAACTGTTCCAAATGCCAAAACCAAATCCATGGTTTGGGGATTTATTGGATGGTCAGAATAAGTCCAGACTTTTTGTAAGATTTGTGAACCTGGAAAATTTGGATGTTCATTCTAATTCATTTTGGCATAATTACCTTCTTAAGTAATTAGTAAATACAAGACAAAAACAAAATTTGGAAATTCTTCAAGTGGAATTTAAAGGAAAATTCCAAGGATATGAAACCATGGGGGAAGGAAGGGGTAAGCTAAGTAAAATGATAGTATTCTCAAAAATCTGAAACCCCATAAGTTAAATATAGAATCATAGGGTCATTTAAGTTGGAAAAGATCTCTAAGATCATCAAGTCCAACTAATAACACTGCCAAGTCCACCACTAAACCATGTCCCTAAGTGCCACAGCTACATGTCTTTTAAACACCTCCAGGGTTGATGACTCGACCACTTCACTGGGCAGCCTGTTCCAATGCTTGACAACCCTTTCATTGAAGAAAAATTTCCTATATTTCCATTTACTCTTGTCTTACTGCTTGTTACTTATGAGAAGAGACTCACACCTACACCACTACAAGCTCCTTTCAGGTAGTTGTAGAGAGTGATAAGGTCCCCTCTGAGCCTCCTTTTCTCCAGGTTAAACAACCCCAGTTTCCTCAGCTGCTCCTCATAGGACTTCTGCTCCAGACCCTTCACCAGCTTCATTGCTCTTCTTTGGACACACTCTAGCGCCTCAGTGTCTTTCTTGTAATGAGTGGCTCAAAACTGAACACAGGATTTGAGGTTTGGCCTTACAGCTGATGAGTACAGGGGGGCAATCACTCCCCTAGCCCTGCTGGCCACACTATTGCTGATACAAGCCAGGATGCCATCAGCCTTTTTGGCCATCTGAACACACACTGGCTCGTTCAGTCAGCTGTCAACCAGCACACCCTGATCCTTTTCTGACCAGTAGTTTTCCAGCCACTCTTACTCAAGCCTGTATTGCTGCATGGGGTTGTTGACCCAAGTGCAGGACTATGCACTTCACCTTGTTGAACCTCATACAAGCTCTGCAGAACCTTCCTGCCCTCCAGCAGATTAACACTCCCACCCAACTTGGTGTCATCTGCAAACTTACTAAGAGTGCACTCAATCCCCTTGTCCAGATCATTGATAAAGATATTAATCAGAACTGGCCCAAATACTGAGCCCTGGGAAGCATCACTTGTGACCAACCACCAAATAAATGTAATTCCATTCACCACCACTCTTTTGACCCATCCATCCATCCGTCCTTCCATCCGTCCCTCCAGATTTTTACCCAGCAAACAGTATGCCTGTCCAAGCCATAAGCAGCCAGCTTCTTCAGGAGAATGCACTGGGAAACACTGTCAAAGGCTTTACTAAGGTTCAGGTAGACAACACTCACAGCCTTTCCTTCATCCACTGTGTCACCTTATCATACAAGGAGATCAAGTTAGTCAAGCAGGACCTGCCTTTCCTGAACCAGTGTTGACTGTGCCTGATCTCCTGGCTGTTCTGTACATACCATGGAATGGCACTCAAGATGATCTGCTCCATAATGTTCCCTGGCACTGAAGTCAGACTGACAGGCCTATAGTTCCCCGGATCCTCCTTCTGGCCCTCCTTATAGGTTTGCTAACTTCTAGTCAAGTGAGACCTCTGCCATTAGTCAGGACTGCTGATAAAAAAAACTATAAAAAACATCTCCATTTTTTTTTTCGGTCTCTTATACTGGTAAATGTGGTTAAAATGACAATTTTACTTGAGTTTTGTGTGCATAACCCTGAAATTAGCTCAGTTGGTTAGAGCATGGTGCCAATAACACCAAGGCTGTGGGTTCAATCCCTGTATGGGCCATTTACTTAAGAGTTGGACTTGATCCTCATGGGTCTCTTCCAACTCAGAATATTCTGCGAATCTATGTTAGTTACTATTTGTTCTATACAAAGGTACAGAAATGTACTAGAAAATATTTGCCTAAATCATTCCAAAATTACTCACCAAAATTCTGGAATAAATTACACCAGAAAAAAAAAAAGTTAATTCTGTTGCTCTTAGAAGTCAAAAGCAAACAGATTACAACAGAAAGGGATTGGGCTCATGATGCTTTATAGCTATACAAGGTTTTTTTCATGTCATCTAGATAGCTTTTTACCTTATATTTGTTGTGGTTTGAAAACAAACCAAGTGAGAGGCTCTAAGTCAGAAATAAAATTTAATGAGAAGAAAAGGGAAAAAAATAAAATAATATAAAATAAAATAAATGCAACAATACAAAAAGAAAAAAACAAACACTGACAGAGTCAGAATGCAACTTGATCAGGGTGATGGAAGCAGTCCAGACAAGGTGGTCTTCCTGAAGCAGTGATCTCATAGAAAGGTCTGGTAGCTCTGATCCCCTGGGAATCAAGTGGGTAAAAGCTGCTTCTACTGTCCCAAATCCCAGCTTATATCCAGGTGAGAATGCTTGGCTCCTCCCCCTGGGCGGAGCATCTCACAATGGGATGATGAGTCATACAGGAGGTCCTTGATGGCCCATTAAAGAGAGATAGCTCCCAGAGGGAGTTATCTATGAGTCATGCACAAGGCATTGATGGGCCATTAACTGAAGATGGTGATAGAATACATCCTAAACTACAACCCAGGACATATTTGATAGTTTCTTTGTACTTAGAAGATAATAAACACTATTCAGTTAAATGTAGTACTGGGTTTTTTTATTTGCATTTTTTAATTCCATGTGAAGAGAAACAGTATATCATTCCAGAATTTAAAATGTATTAACTTAGTTCTATTAGGGTTTTTTCATCCAATCAATATAATTTTTATTGGTTGTTTTATTTATTTGGAGTTCCAGCAAATGTTCTCCAAAGCACAAATAACTTCATAAAATGTTAATGTTTGGTACTGAATCCGAGATATTTTTAGAAGTGGAGCTATCTGAGCTCACAAGTGCCATGAGTCTTGTTATTTACTTGTAAACCTAAAAAAAATAATTTCAAAACTAAAGCATCATGGCATATCTAGCATTGAAAGAGATTTAGAGAGATTATATTTGCTTGAAGAACAAAGTCACTGTATTAAACAGGCCTTGAGTGGTCTAAAAAATATGAGAGTTCTTTGTTGTACAATTAAGTGGGGGTTTTCAGTAGAGTAATACTGAATTTACATATGTTCACTCTTTCATATTTGACATAGCTCCAATGGCTTTTAGACAACTATGAAACTGCAGAAGGAGTGAGCCTTCCAAGAAGTACCCTTTACAACCATTACTTACGTCATTGTCAGGAACACAAGTTAGATCCAGTCAATGCTGCCTCCTTTGGAAAACTCATACGGTCAATCTTCATGGGATTACGGACCAGAAGACTGGGAACCAGGTTTGCATTAATAAAATCTTAAAGTTTTAACAGAAAAATATCAATAATAATTGTGAACATGAAGCTCATATGTTAAAAACAAGCAAGGAAATAAGTAAATAAAAATATTTAAAACCTTTCTGTTAAGGGAGTTGCCAAATCCAGCAGAGTTCAGGACTCGGGACTCCTGGTCTGCTATAGCCAGATTCTGTGCACTCTTATGACCCAGATATCTTCCATGTCAGTCCAATGGATGCAGCTACTGCTGTTTCCATTTTCAGGTCCAGATAGTAGCGAGACTAAACGTGTTCCAAAGATATAGACAAATGCACACATGACACTAACACAGCTAACCCCAGAAGCTAACACAGGGCAACGCCTTTACCAGCACCCATATAAACACTCTCATAAACATGAACACAGATAGCCCAATTCTGTTCATTCTTTCCAGTTGACCAGGACTGAAGTTGATTAGTGAAACATTCACAAACACTCCCTCACAAGCATACCTCATTTACAGAATTGTTTTATTCACCATGACTGCATAAGTAATTTAGTTGGTTTTTTATTTATCTTATTCTATTTAAATGAAGCCCAACAGTAAAGTGCTGGAAAATACAGTTTAAGTGAACTGTTTTTCAGAAGTTGGTGGAGTTATATAATTTTATACCAGAGTGAAAAACAAGCCTAACTTTTATGTACTGTTTACCAGTCAAGGCAAATGTTAACATGTGATGTATATACAAAAGAAACAATGTTATTTTTGTTCTTTCATGAAGGGGGAACTCTAAATACCATTATTATGGGATTCGTGTCAAACCAGATTCTCCCCTTAATCGGCTACAAGAGGACATGCAATATATGGCTATGAGACAGCAACCTATGCAGCAGAAACAGAGGTATAGTGTTATATGAAACTACTTTTTCATATTTCTAGTTCTTGGAACCTTACCTGTCTGCATTTATGTGGCAAAGTTGAATCTCTAATGGAAATTGTTTAACTTCTCTTGGGAAAAATAAAGGTTTTTCAGTTCAGCAGTTGATATCACTGGAGTCTGATATCAGTAGACATATCTAAAAACTCATAAATTTGAAAATTTGATAAAAAAAGTAAAATATTAAATTCTTCAGAACAGACACTTCTTGGTGGTCTTGGGTTATTTCTCAAAAGATGAAAAAAAAAAGTAATAGGAGCTTTGAATTTCAATTCTGCTGTTCATTTTCATCTCTTTATTCAGCACATATAAAAAATGATAGAAGAACTTGTGATTAGGTTCAGCTTTGTGTTGATGTCCTCCTCCTGGCAAGAACTGATGCATCAAATCCCTGGACTTGAGCAGAGAAGACTTGGGCCTCTTCTGGGCTCTGCTTGGAATAATCCCATGGGAGACAGCCCTATAGGGCAAAGGGTCCAGAAGAGCTGGTTTATTTTTCAAGGATCACCTCGAAGTTTAAGAATGGTCCATCCCAACATACAGGAAGTCAAGCAAAGGTGGAAAGAGGCCTGCATGGATGAAAAAGGAGCTCCTGACAAAGCTCAAACATATAAAGAAAGTATATGAGAGGTGGAAGCAAAGTCAGGGAATCCAGGAGGAATACAGTCTGTCTATAGACTCTCTCTCTATATATAGATGGAGTGTGCAGGGATGGTGTTAGGAAACCAAAGCCCACCTAAGAAGGACAAGAAGATTATTAGGAGTTGTCAACATATATTTACAAAGGGGAAATCATGCTTGACCAACCCAATAGTCTTCTAAAATTAGGTGAATGGCTCCATGGATGAAGAGAGAGCAGTGGATTATGTCTATATTGACTTTAGCAAGGCTTTCAAAACTATCTTCCTGTCAGGGAGCAGCAAGGGCTGGCTTCTCCCTAAGGAATAGGGCATTGGGAATCGAGTACCATGGTATACACAGCAGGGACCTCACCAGCCTGGGCCTAGTGCTGCAGTATACAAGTGAAGTGAGCAGGGCAGATCTGGAGATGGTAGTCAGATTCAACTGAGAGTCCAGATTATAAGATAAATTTGTGGTGATGACACAGTTGCAAGGTCCAGCCAGGAAGTCAGTCCACAAATCAGACTCAGGTCTAGTGAGGGCAACCAGGGTCAGACACAGTCCATTGATCATTGGGTAGGTCCCTAGGGGCAAGACAGGTCCAAGGTCAAGACAGAAAGCAAATCCATAATTTGATGTCCAGGTCAATTGCATATGGATATACCAGTCACAGGTGTGGGTGTGGCTGAGCTAAAAATCAGTACTCCTGCAACACAGGTATCTTATCAATGTGTATAAATACCTGATGGGAGGGAGTAAAGACAAAGCCAGATTTCTCAGCAGTGCCCAGTAACAGGACAATGATCAATGGGCACAAACTGAAAAAGAGAAAATGTCATTTAGTTGAAAGGCACCTCTGGCAGTTGTCTAGCCCACACACACACACCTGCAGCACAAAGCAGTGTCAGCTAGAGCAGGTTGCCCAAGCCTATGTACAGTTGGGTTTTGAATTTTTCTAAAGGGGGAGACTCCACAAACTTACTGGGCAAACTGTTTCAGTGTTCAACCAGCCCTAGAGTAAAAAAAAAAAAAAAAAAAAAAAAAAAAAAAAGAATTTTCCTATGTTTAAGCAGAATTTCCTGCAATTCAATTTGTGCCCATTGTCTTTTGTTCTTTCACTGGATACTAATGAAAATAGTGTGGATCGGCTTTATTTATTCCATCCTGACAGTATCTATACAAAATAGTTTTGAAGATCTTTGTTAATCCCTTAAATCAATTCAGGTGTGCAAAGATTTTAGTAAAATAAATTTCCAAATCCCAGGCATTCTAAATAGATGAAATAGAGAAATAGATGAAATAGAGAGTAGGGAGCTAGAATTACTGTGTGATATTTACAAGGTGAAAAACTTAGTACTGTCTGTTTTCTGTGCAAAATCAGATATACTAATATACTTTTCAGAAAAGACATGTTTATCCAACAGAAAAATAAGCAATTTTCATTGAAAAAATTTGGAATCCATGAACCAACTGTTACCTACAAGACATTTTATGTAAAATGTGCCAACTTTGAAGGTTTTGATGAAAATTCTTTGATGGAAAAATAGAAATTTTAAAAACAAGATCAAATGTCTTCCTAATATTTTTATCACAATGGACTATGGTTAACATAACAGTAATTTTAAACAAAAGTTTAAATATATATATAAAACACCAGCATTTCTTATTCTAACATGTTTAATATAATTTTGCTTTTCTCTAGCATGCAGAAATAGTTCCTTTTACTTTTTATTTCTGTTTATATCCTTTTTTTGCAGGGTTTAGGATATAGTTTAGTCAGATTATTCTTCTGAAATGTGTATGGGGGGAAAGCTTGACCCATATAGTTGCTTGTTTATTTTAATGGATCTAAAGAGTCTCATGTATGTACTAGACCTCAGAAGTTAATGCTTGGGGGGCGGGGGGGGGGAGGATAAAAGAGCTACATGTAAGAAAAACAAACAAACAAAGAAAGTATGCATTAAGCTGCATTACATTTTTTAAACACTATATTTCTGAACTAAGACTTCTGTCACATTTATGAAACATGTTTAGTATATATTTGAGAAGTTTGGTATAACTGTATATTTGTATCAATTTAATCTTACAGTATTCATAAATCTCTCATGTTTTAACACAAGATAAAGGGCTTAATACTATAGCTTGAGCATTCTTTATAATTTACAGGTTTTTTAATATTTCTAATTTTATTTAAAAATTTAAAAAAGTTTTAACTTACATGCAATAATTCTATTTTAAGAAGACATTCGGAGCAAAGACAATCTAAGAATGTTTCCCTCTCCTTTCTGATAACTTGAGCTGGGAAATGCTATTTTTCTTCCTTAGAATCATCTGACAACTGTGTTTGCTTTTTCTGTTCAGATGTATCAGTTTTGCCCCCCTCCATCAATTACATCTAATCAGATAGCCACTTCGAGTTCTTGACTTCTTGGCAAAGTGTAGGCTGAATTTATGCTACAGATCACTTTTCCTCATTCTTTCTTAATTTAAAAGGTCATGTAACTTTCTTACTTGTGTGACACTGCATTCCCAGAACCACAGGATAGGATGACTTGAATGGGACCGACAAGGATCATTGACTCCAACTTCTGGCCCTGCACAGGACCATCCCCAAGAGTCATACCATGTGCCTAAAAGAATTGTCCAAATACTTCTTGAACTCAGTCAGGCTTGGTGCTATGACCACTTCCTTAGGGAGCCTGTTCCAGTGCCCAACCACTCTCTGGGTGAAGAACCTTTTCCTAATATCCAACCTAAACCTCCCCTGACACAGCTTCAGGCCATTCCCTTGAGTTCTGTCACTGGTCACTGCAGAGATCAGTGCCTGCCCCTCCTCTTTCCCTCACAAGGAAGTTGGACACTGCAATGAGGTCTGTCCTCAGGCTCCTCTTATCCTGGCTGAACAGACCAAGTGACCCCAGCCACTCCTCATATGCTTCCCCTCAAGGCCCTTCACCATCTTTGCTGCCCTCCTCTGGACGGTCTCTAATAGCTTAATATCTTTCTTATATTGCGGTGCCCAAAACTGCACACAGTATTTAAGGTAAGGATGCACCAGTGCAGAGTGGGACAATCACCTCCTTTGACTGGCTGGCACCTCTGTGCCTAATGCACCCCAGGACATGGTTGGCCCTTCTGGCTTCCAGGGCACACAGCAGACTCATGATCAACTTTCCATCAACCAGGACCCCCAGTCCCCTTTCCGCAGCACTGCTTTCCAGCATCTCATTCATCAGTCTTTCTGTACATCCAGGGTTGCCCCATCCCAGGTGCAGAATCTGGCAGTTTCCCTTGTTGAACTTCATATGGTTGGTGATTGCCCAGTCCTCTAATTTGTCAAGGTCTGCCTGCAGGACCTCTGCCTTCGAAGGAGTCAAGACCTCCTCCAGTTTTGTATAATCTGCGAGCTTGTTTAGTATCCCTTCCACTCCTGCATCAAAGTAATTTATGCAAATGTTGAAGAGCACAGGGACAAGGATGGAACCCTGAGGAACCCCACTAGTGACTGGTCACCAGTCTGATGTCATCCCATTCACTATAAGCCTTTGCGCCTGACCCATGAGCCAGTTGCTCACCCACTGCATGATGTATTTATCCAGCTGTGGGCTGGATATTTTGTCCAGAAGGATTTTGTGGGAGACAGTATCAAAATCTGGGATGAACTCCGAAAAGATTACATCAAGTGGCTTCCCTTGATCAGCTAGCTGGGTTACCTCATCATAAAAGGAAATCAGGTTTTACAAGCAGGACTTTCCTCTCATAAAGCCATGCTGGCTGTGACCGACGACTGCATTGTCTTTCAGGTGTTTTTCAATTCCTTCCAGAATAATCTTCTCCATAACTTTACTAGGCACCTAAGTAAGACTAACAGGCCCGTAGTATCCATGGACCTCCTTCTTGCCGTTCTTGAAAATATGGACAACATTCACCAGCTTCCAGTCAGCTGGGACTTCTCTGGATTCCCAAACTGCTCAAAAATCCTTGAGAGGTTTTGCAATGACATTAGCAAGCTCTTTGAGGAGCACAACTCCAGTTGAGCTTTGACCACACAAATTTTCTCCTTACAGTGGTGAGCAGCATCTCTGTATTCTTCCCATGTCCCCTGACTATGCTTCCACTGGCCATACACTTCTTTTTGGCCTTATTTCCAAGAGAAGATCCCTGTTCAGCCAAGCTGGTCTTCTGCCTTGCCTGCCCGACTTCCAACATTTGGGAATCGCTTGCTCCTGTGCCTTTAACAGGTGGTGTTTAAAAAGTAATCAGCACTGATGGACCCCAGCACCTGCAGAAACATTTTCCCAGGGGACCTTATTCACTAATTCCCTGAGAAACCTGAAGTCTGGTCTCCTCATGTCCAGAGTTGAGGTTTGATAGACCTTTTCTCCTGTCAACAGAGTTTTTAAACTCGATCTCTTTGTGGTCGCTGTGGCGAAGACAGCTGCCAATCTCTGCTTCACTCATGAGTTCCACTCTGTTGACAAACAGTACATCAAGGAGGGCATCTTTCTGAGTCAGCTCCCTTAGGACCTGTCCCATAAAGTTGTTATCCAGGTTTCTTAGGAACCTTCTGATCCCGTTTGTACCAGCTGTGTGATGCTCCCAGTTAATTTCTGGCAAGTTAAAGTCTCCCATAAAGACAAGGACAGTTAATTTGGAAGCATCCCTTAGTTCCTCAAAGAATAATTCATTGGCATCATTGTCCTGGCTAGGAGGTCTATAGTAGACTCCCATGATAACATCTGCATTATTTTTTGTCCTTTGATTCTTAAGGTTTTGGTAGTGGGTAAGGTGCTGCCCTGTGCTGGACACAGCTGGTTCCAGCTGGCTTGCTAATGGACCTAATGCAGGCCAAAGCTGAGCCAATCAACAAAGCTGATGGTGCCTCTGTGAAAACATACTTAAGACGGCAAAACCCACCAGACATGCAGAGGAGTAGGGGGGAAAAAAAGAGTAAAAACCAGCAGTATGAACAGAGGTCAGAGAAGAAGGTGGGGAAGGAAGTGCTTCATGGTACCAGAATCAGTATTCACATAGGAGATTATTTAACAGACCATGCTGGAGCAGTTGGATATTTTGTGAAGGAACTGCAGCCCACGGAGAATCCATGCCAGAGAAGTGTAAAAAGGAAGGAGTACAAAGATTTTTTTTTATGTACTGACCATAACACCCTTACACCTTTGAGCTGTTCATTGCCTCACTGAAGGGGCTGCATGTAACCTGTGTCAATAGCAAGAGGGGGGAAAGATGAGTCTGGAATGAAGGCATGAGCCTGGGAAAGGAGGAAGTGTATTTTAATATTTGTATTTTTGCTTTCTGCTACCTGATTGTCAAGGTTTGACTTTCGCCAAATTTTGTTTATCAGCTGGGAGATAGGACTTTGGGAGAAAAAGGCAAAACAGGCACAACTTCAAAGTAAAAACAGATAGATTTTATTAATATACACTAAAGAAAAAGAGAGGAAAGAAAAAAAAAATGAGACTTGCTGAGACATTTAAACACCTTCTCCCCCCCTTTCCTCCCAACTGTTCACTTTTTCACACACCACAGAGAGAAAACTATGATTTTCAGTCAGTTACCACCATTTAAACACGATTCTACATCACCTTGGGAGAGGAGCCTCTCTAGGGTTATGGAGAACATGCCACAAGAAAAAAAAAGATCTAGTGGCTTTCACAGAGTCTACAACCACCCGGAATTTTTGCAGATTCTGTGCAGTCTTACCCATATAACAGTTTTCCACGCTGTTCATGGGCTTCTACATGTTTGGGGTATCATTTTAAGAATGCTTTTTCTAGTACAAAACAGGCATTCTCTTCCATTTCTAAAGTCACTTCTATCTCAAAAGAAATAGAAACCTCATTATTCTTTCCCAGGAGCCGGGGACATATTCTAATCAAAATTCTTAATTAAAACCCATGTATATCAATACACACAACCCTTTGGCTAGAGCTTGCATTCCCCCAAGCAACATTAAGATATTACAAAAATAGTCCATTTCCCCATAATTCACATCTAGAGAAGTCTGGTCAGAAATGCCCACTTCCTCTATCCTATCTTCAAAATAGTCTTTCTCAGTTCTTTCACTGACTTTTTCTCAATGCTCTCTCTCTCCATTTCAAATCTCTTTGTCTCATTTTCCATGGAGGAGGGAAAAGGGTTAAAATCTTTGCTCAGAGTTTTTTCCTTCTTCAGCGGACTCAAGGCCACAGATGATGATGGGAAGAAGGGGGAGAGAGAGAGAGAGTGCATGCTCAGGAACACTGATGGATGAAATCTCCTCCAACCCTGGTCAGATCTAAAGCGACTCAGACTCGGATCAGCTCCCTGGAGCTCCAGAGAAAAGTTCTTAAAAGTCTCTCCTCCTTCGGACCAGCGGCTCTGGCAACCAAGGCCCAAAGCACGGCCACCATGGTCTTGGCACAGGGCCAGACTATTGATCTGCAGTCTTCTTTCTCTCCCCATTGGAGGAGCCGGGGTGGAGGGACAGAGGGGGTACAGCCAGCCCTGGCCGCTGTCCCACAGGCAGGGCCCCCCTGAGGCCTGGCAGGCCTGGCCCCGGGGGGCCCAGCCTGACCCCATCCACGAGGTGATGTTACTTTCTCGATGACCGGAAAAGGAAAGAGACTGAGTCACCTGAAAGATTGTAATTTAAGGCTGTGTTTCCAGAGGCGTAGAAACACTCCCATTCGTCAGCTAACCTGTCAATCACAATCCATGCTAAACCACCACACTGATTAAGTAATTACATGTTTATTTTAATTGGCGAAAAGTTTACTTAATTTTACCTAAATTGAGTCTGTTTTGCTGCAAGGATGATTTGTAAGCAGTCTCCTGTCATTATCTTGGCCTGCAATCTTTCTTGCTCCTCTTCTTCCTATTTTCTCCATCTGACCCACTGGGGAAGGGAGGATGTGAGTGGCTGAGTGGGATTTTCACTGTTAGCCAAGGCTAAACCACCATAAATGTGAATATATCCAAAGACCTGCTAGAGGTATGCTTGTGTGCAGTGTCTGACATGGCCCTGAATTCAGGATCTGAGATTTCAGGAATGAATTTCAGTTGAGTGGCAACAACCACTGAGCTGATTCAAAGGTTGCTGAGTCACAGTTGTGGTCAACATGAGCTATGGGAGTACTACTTCTGTATTCCAATAAGAAATTTTAAAATAAAAAATGTAAACTACAGATTACTGTTGCTAACAGTCCCATCTCCCAGTTGAGACAGTAGCTTGTACACAACAGACGCAGATCAAGATATTTAAAGCACCTTTGTACTGGAATTGAAGAAATGCACAGGTAAGGACTTGCCTCACCTATATAGGTAATAGCCCTGACTTTCAACTGGAGCTGCTGTATGGCTCAGACTTCCAAATGGAAGTCTGGTTTGTGCTTGACATGTTGGTTCTAGATGGTTTATGGGAAGTGTCTTGGTTTGAAAGACAGGTGTCTGCTAAGGAAGGCAGGAGCCTCCCTTGGAATGGAAAATATGACCCCTCCTCTTTGAATTATTATAATTTTGAAATTAAGGGGCTTTCAGGCAAATATATGAGAAAAGGAATAACAGTTCTTTATTAGTATGTGTATGTATAACGAGGCAAACAACAACAATGGTAACAACAAACAAAGAACAGAAAACCAAATAAACAGTATCTTCCTGCTCTTCTTTAAGCACTTTCCCTTTTGGTGTAGTTATGGCTGCAGTCGGCAGGGGCGCTGGTGGCTCTCTGTGGCTGCAGGGGGCGCTGTGGCTCGAGTTTTGGCCTTCTCCCTCTCACATGGATGGGGGTTGGGGTGGGGACAGCTGACACCCTTGGGCACAAAACAAAACAAAACAGATCAAAAACCCCAAAAATGGGATGGGATAATAAATCATCCCAAGACAGGAAGAAAATCCCAGGATATTTAAATAATTGAATCACAGAATGGTTGAGGTTGGAAGGGACCTCTGGAGGTCATCTTGTCCAACCCCCCTGCTCAGGAAGGACCACCTAGACCAGTTGATCAAGACTATGTCCAGATGGCTTTTAAATATCTCCAAAGAGGGAGACTCTACCATGTCCCTGGGAAACTTGTTCCAGTGCTCAATTACTGGATATTTCCTCATGTTCAGAGGGAATCTCCTATGTTTCAGCTTGTGCCCATGGCCTCTTTTATTTTCACTGTGCACCACTGAAAAAAAGCTTGGCTCTATCTTCTTTGTATCTTCTTTTCTGAGATTCATATACATGAGTAAGATCCCTCCGAGCCTTCTCTTCTCCAGGCTGGAGTCTCAATTCTCTCAGTCTTTCCTCATAAGAGAGATGCTCCAGTTCCTTAATCATCTTGATGGCCCTTTGAGTCTTTCCAGTATGTCCATGTCTCTCTTGTACTGGGGAGCTCAGAACTGGACACAGTACACCTGGTGTGGCCTCACCAGTGCTTAGTTAAAGGGGAAGGATCATGCCTCTCCACCTGTTGGCAATGCTTTGCCGAATGCAGACAAGGGTACCATTAGCCTTCTTTGCAGCAAGGGCACAATGCTTGTTCATGTTCGACTTGATGTCCACAAGGAACCCCAGGTGCTTTTCTGGAAGCAGCACAACCCTTTGTAATATCAGCCACTCTTCCCAGTTTTGGTGCTGTCTGCAAAGTTGCTGAGGGTACACTCTGCCTGATCATACAGATCATTAATGAAAATGGTGAACCGGACTGGACCCAGTATTGACCCTTGAGGTACACTGCTAGTCACTACACTTTTTGCCACTGATCATCATCTTCTGGGCCTGGCCACTGTGGTAGGTTGACCTTGGCTGACTGCCAATTGCCCACCAAGTTGCTCAGTATGACAAGAAAAAAATACTACAAGATGCTCATGGGTCAAGATAAGGACAGGGAGATCATTCAGCAATTGCTGTCACAGGCAGAACAGACTCGACTTGGGGAAATTAATTCAATTTATTGTCAATCAAAATTGCATAATGAGAAAAAAAGTGAGTCTAAAAAACCATTCCTCTCAATTCTTCCTTCTTTGCAGGCTCAACTTCACTCCCAACTCTTCTAAATCCTCCCCCCAGCAGCACAGAGGGATGGGGAATGGGGGTTGCAGTCAGTTCATAATGCATTATCTCTGTCTCTCCTTTCTCCTCACCTGCTTCAGTGTGGGATCCTTTGCACAAGAGACAGTCTTTCATGAACTTCACCAGTGTCGGTCCTTCCCATAGACTGCAGTTACTCATGAACTTCAGCATGGGTCCTTTCCATGGAGTGGAATCCTTCAGGAACAGACTGCTCCAGCATGGGTCTCCCATAAGGTCACAGGTCCTGCCAAAAAACCTGCTCCAGTGTGGGCTCTCCATGGGCTGCAGCTTCTTTCAGGGCACATTTACCTGTTCTGGTAGGGGCTCCTCACAAGCTGCAGGTGGATCTGTGCATCCCTATGGATCTCCATGGGCTGCAAGGGGACAGCTGCTTCATCATGGTCTTCACTATGGGCTGCAGAGGAATCTGTTCTGGCACCTGGAGCACCTCCTCCCCCTCCTTCTTTTCTGATCCTTGGTGTCTGCAGAATTTTGTCTCACATATTCTCATTCCTCTCTCCCAGCTACTGTTGTGCAGCATTTTTTACTCCTTTGAAATATGTTATCACAGAGGCGCTACTAGTGTCTGATTGGCTCAGGCTTTGGCCAGTGGTGGGTCCATCTTGGAGCTGGCTGAAACTGGCTCTTTCTGACATGGGGACAGCTTTTGCTGTCTCCTCTCAGAAGCTACCCCTTGCAGACCCCCAGTACCAAGACTTTGCCACATAAACCAAATTCAGCCAATTCTCAATCTATCTCCGTGTCTGCTCATCCAGCCCATATTTCATCAACTTTTCACCTGATCTACCAGGCCAGTCATTTCATTGTAGAAGTTTATCAATTTGGTGAAGTATGAACTCCTTTTGGTGAATCCATGGTGACTACTCTCAATTGCCATCTTCTCCTTCATGTGTTTTTAAATGGTTCCTAGGTTTAGCTGCTTGCTTCATCAATTTCTCAGGAAAAAGGTGAGGCTAACCGGCCTATAAAAGCTGTTCAAACTGTTTGACTCCTTATAATGTCACCTGTAATAATGCCAGAATTAAGACTTTTCCCCAAGATAAAACACATTGGAGCAAGTGGTAGGATAGTCCTGGCTCCTAGCATCTAGATTTTTTTTTGTGTGTGTGAGCATTCTTTTTAAACCCTAGAAACTCAAAGGACTGTTACTTTTATGCATTCAAGGCACTTTGGATTCTACTCGAAGAGCTGAAAAATTTGTGAAATAATAAATTTTGTAGAAACTAGTGGAACTATGAGGTTTCCTCCCAATTTTGCCCTAAACCAGGACAATCTCTATAGGCACAGGTGATATTTCTTGCACAGTAGTCAAATTTGCCTTTATGTGTTGGTGCGATACGACAGGTGCCTGATAGGAAAAATCACATCCTTCAATTTTGACAAAGATACAAATGCACACATTAAATTGAGTTTCATTCACAGTGAGCTCGTCCACTATTATAGTAGGGCATGTTGTTCTGAGGCATGCACAGCTTTGACCTATGTACACAAGCAGGGTTGTCTGGTTAACTGAATGCATTTCAAAGTGACAAGTGCTTTGTCCTGTGTCCAAACAAATATCTTTGTCATCATTTATATTCCTTTCACGTATAAACCCCAGTTGTTTTCTCATAGAACAAGGTTCTAAGTTAATAGTCCACCACTTTCCTTCAACTTTTTGTGTCCACATTCTGTGTTTGGAAGGATATAGTATAGTCCCCTCGTGGTTCAATCTTAAGGCAACTATTGGGTGTATGAAGCTCACTGATGCATTGTGTATAGTTAAGACAAAGGCTGTTACCATACTTGTTACGGGGTTATAGGTGAAATTAACTAAAACCCACCAAGGCTGAAGTTCTCTTTCTAAGTCAGAAGCATTATCCCAAACAATTTTACGAATTTCAGCAGGGAATGTGCCTTCCCCTCCTTCCCTAATAACTGAAGCAGCCACTGATTGCATCCTCAATTGCACTTGTATACACCCAAGGGCCAAGGAAATGTTTTCACTAGCTGTGCCTAGAGTGTTAATTATCAGTTCGTGATCTTGCTCTTCTATGTTTTCCCATTCTGGTAATATTTTGGACAACTTCCACTAACTAGTACCTAATGCTAATAAGGAAGATTGTAAAGGTTGTTGTAATTTAACCATATCACTTCCAATTCCTGTTAATTTGTTCATTAATACTTCTGAATTTGTTGTGTTCAAAACTCCCAGCCCTGTCCCTAATAATCCGGTAAGGTCTCTGTTTTGTCTAGATGTATAAGGTATATGCTTCTGCAGCCAGGTGGTCCAATCCATAAAGGAGGTCCTAAGAAATGGGGTACACTCTGATCGAATGGCAGACGCATTCACCTGCATTGCCATTTCTACTCACTTCAAGGACCATTCTGGATTAAATAACAGCCTTTGAATTCCTGTCTTCTTAATAGCATATGGCCCAATTTTGTTAATTATAGGAATTATAAGTTGAGTTCCTTCTTCCAAGGTGGTTTGAGTTTGAGTGACCACGGTCTTTGTTGATGTCGGGGTTGGTGGGGTTGTTTTAATCTTATCTTTCCAGGGATCAATACAAATTTGGGTTATATTGTAGTCAATTTTAAAATTCTTAATTGAACATCCTTCTACTTTAAGCCTGAACTCAGGACAGCTGGTTAAGCATTTGTCACAACATTCAGGACCCATTAGGATGGGTTTCATAGGTTCTTGGTGAGATTCATGACATCCATCCTGAACAAACACATATTCACATCCCCAGATGTTTCTCCCTTCCCAAACAGTTGCATTTGTAACTCTCAACATCTGCCACAGAGACCTACAAGAGTAAAAGTCATAAGCTTTCCCTTGGCACCTATACATACCAGTCACATTATATGCGTGCGGAATTGCATTAACTCCAGCTGTGGCTGTAGCGATGGTCACAAAAGCCACAACTCTCCAGGCTGTGCCTACTTGATTCTCCATAACAACTGCAAATCTTTGTACTCTTTTAAAAAAATTGTTAAGCTATGCTAACATTTTACCCACACTCTGTTCATTTTCCCGAGTAAGTTTTAATTTTAGTTCATTGTCACCCAGTGTGGCTTTCCAAAGTCCTTCAGGAGCCTTCCTCACTCGGTTATGATGAATCCAGATGTTTTGCTCTTTGATCTTGATTGCAGTAAAGGTGGTGAGGAGCACCTGGAATGGTCCTTCTCACTGTGGCTCCAGAGTATTTTCCGCAAAAGGCTTAACATACACATAATCCCCGGGCTGTACGTCTTGTACTGGCCCATCTAGTTCTCTGCTTCAAGCCCCAGCCACATGTTTCTCAACTTCTCTAAGTTGTTTGTTTAGGGCCACCATATATCTGTGTAGGGTTTCTTCCCCTACTTGGGTAAGTGTTGTTCCTTCTTGGACCCCATATGGTCTCCCATACAATATTTCAAAAGGACTTAATTTTTCTTTTGTCCTCAGCTTGGTCTGATTTCGTAATAATGCTAGCGGAAGAGCCTGGGGCGAAGGTAACTTTGCTCCTTGTCCCAATCTTACAATTTGCTGCTTAATCAAATGATTCATTTTCTCCACCTGGCCACTTGACTGAGGATGATATGGGGTATGAAGTTCCCAGTCTATGCCTAGGTGGCAGCTAATTTGCTGCGCAATTTTTGAAATAAAGTGTGGCCCTCTATCTGAAGATATTGTGGCTGGGACTCCAAAGCACAGTATTATTTCTTGTAACAATACTTTGGTCACCTCTCGCGCTTTGGCAGTTCTGGTAGGGAAAGCTTCTGGCCACCCTGAAAAGGTATCTGTTAACAGCAATAGGTATCGATATCCTCCTTTCCTGGGTAATTGTGAAAAATCAATTTGCCACTGCTGCCCAGGCCCATAACCTTTCCCAGTTTGCCCAAGCTTTGGTTTGGGGATGTTTTTGGGATTAGTTTGGAGGCAAAGACTACATTGGCAGGTCACTTGAATTATTGTACTCTGCAAGTTTCTGGCAATAATTCTATTCTTCAAATAATTATACAGGGCATCTATTCCCCAATGCATTTTCTCATGTTCCTCTTTCACTAGTGACCATAAAAAATGAGAGGGAATAACAAGTCTTCCTTTCCCTTCTTCTGTAATAGCCCACCCTTCCTGGTTATAACTTCCTTTTTCCTTCTTAATAAGCCTCTTGTCTTTCTTGTTGTACCTTGGCTTACCTTCAATAGAAATCTGTCCATCTGGAATTAAGACTGCCTCAACTGTCTCAATGGGTGCCTCACCTTTAGCTGCTTCTTTTGCCTTTCTGTCTGCCAGCTCAGTTCCTTCTTCTAATTCAGAGCTCACTTTCTGGTGTGCCTTGATGTGCATGATGGCTACTTTTTCAGGTAGCTGGACTGCCTCCAACAGTTTCATTATTTCCTGTGCATGTTTGATGCTTTTCCCTTGTGAGTTCAATGGTCCTCTTTCTTTCCAGATGGCTCCATGTGCATGAACCACTGCAAATGCATACCTTGAGTCTGTAGAAATGTTGATTTCTTCCCCTTTTGCCAGCTCTAAAGCACAGGTTAAGGCAATTATTTCAGCCTTCTGTGCAGAGGTGTTTGTTGGTAATGGTCCAGACTCTATTATTTCTCTGCTAGTGGTAACTGCATACCCACCATGTCTTTTTCCACTGATGACATAGCTGCTTCCATCAGTGAACCAGGTCTCAGTGTCCTCGAGAGGGGTGTCCTTCAGATGCGGGTGACTGGAGTAGGTGGCTTCGATGGTCTCCAGGCAATCATGGATCACCAGTCCTCCCATACTACCACTGAGAAAGGAAGCTGGGTTCACAAGATTAGTTACCACAATTTCCACATCATCTTGTTCTACCATTATGGCTTGGTATTTCAGAAATCTCTGTGGGGAAAGCCAGTGTCCGCCTTTTACCTCCAGGACTGCTGACACTGCGTGGGACACTAGCACAGTCATCTTCTGGCCTAGGGTGAATTTGTGTGCTTCCTAAATGTTCACCGCCCCTGCCACAATGGCTCTAAGACACCCTGGCCATCCTTTAGCTGCTGCATCCAGCTGCTTGGAAACGTAGGCGACTGCCCTCCGATATGGGCCCAGGTCTTGTGCTAGTATTCCCAAAGCAATCCCCTGCTTTTCGTGAGAAAACAAAAAGAATGGTTTACTCACGTCTGGAAGTCCCAAAGCTGGAGCTGACATGAGGGCCTTCTTTAATTGGTCGAAGGCTCGTGTTGCTTCTTTCGTCCACTGGAGGTCTGTCACGATCCGCTAATGCAAGCAGGAGTTGTGATGGTTCGTTAAGTGATCTCAGAGTGCAAAACCAATACAGAGGGGATTTCAGTATTCATTAAAACAAATTCACTTTTATTAGTGCCAACATCAAATGCGATAGAAGGAGTTGAAGGGAAACAAAGGATAGCGAGAAAAGAGAGGGTGGGTATAGCTACCAACGGAGAGACGAAATCCTCGTGGTTTGGCCAATAGATCTGTCTTCTTCCGTGGGGAGATCTCAAAAGTCTTTGGTTAACTCAGGGCTCCTTATAGTCCTTTCCAAAGCGACAGGCAGTTGGCCAAAAGGTGGGGAAATCATTACAGTGTGTTTGTTTTGAGAACTCAGAACAGCTACAGCCATCAGCAAGTGCAGCCAATTCACCGTGACTTGCCCACTGTTTCTGCTCAGGTTCTGATGTTCCGATGGGAATGCATGCTAGGTTTTTCCATTGAACACACCTGCAGGCAACAGTTGGCAAACGTCCCACCTCAGCCAGGCCAGAACTCCTGTGTTGGGGTTTTAGAGTCCTTTTTAGGGGTTTCAGTCTCTGTCCTTGACAATGGTCGTGAGGCAGATAGATGAGGGATCTTTGGACCGTCTCTTACAAGGTCTCTGTTTCCTTACGTAACCAAGGCATACGGGGGTTTAACCAATAATCCATAATTATAAATCCACAGACTACACTACCCCATCATTCCTAAAAAGGTTCTCAGTTCCTTTACTGTCTGGGGCTTTGCAGTCTGGCATACTGCTTCTTTGTGGTCTTGCCCCAAAGTTCTTTGTCCAGCACTGACCTCGTAGCCCAGGTAGATAACTGTTTGCTTCACTATCTGAGCTTTCTTCTGGGATACTCTGTACCCCTGTAGACCCAGAAAGTTTAGGAGGCTTACCATCCAATCCACACATCTCTTGGGTTCGAGTAGCTATCAGAAAGTCGTCTACATACTGTAACAGCTGTCCTTCTCCTGATGGGATTCCCCAGGATTCCAAATCTTTTGTAAGTTGTTCTCCAAATATCGTGGGAGAGTTTTTGAATCCCTGGGGTAAAACCGTCCGTGTGGGCTGGGTTTTGGGCCCACTCTTGGGTCTTTCCCACTCAAACGCAAAATTTTTCTGGCTGGTCTCATGGAGAGGAAGGCAAAAGAAAGCATAGTTCAAATCTAAAATGGTAAACCAGGTTAGCTCAGGTGTTAAACGAGTTAACAAGGTATAGCGGTTGGCAACCACTGGGTGTAAGTCCTCAGTTATCTTGTTAACAGCCCGCAAATCCTGTACTACTCGGTATGACCCATCCGGCTTTTTAGCAGGTAAAATAGGAGTGTCAAAATCAGACTGACACTCTTTTAACAGCCCTATCTGCAAAAAGTTTTCAATTACTGGGCTAATCCCTTCTCTGTCTTCCTTTTTTGTGATACTGTTTGACTCTAACTGGTTGTTTTCCTTCTTTAAGTGTAATTTTCACTGGAGGTGCATTCTTTGCTCTCCCTGGTATGTTCGAAGCCCATACCCCAGGAAATACCTGATCCATTACTTTCCTGTTAATGTCTTCTTCACTTTCAGCTTTGGTCTCATTGGCTATTAACATTAGGCTTAGCAATTCCACATACTGTTGATCTTTTACCTCCAAAATAATTACTCCTTTTTTGAATATTATTTTTGCTTCTAGTTGCTCCAATAAATCTCTACCTAAAAGTGCTGACGGGGCGTTGGGCATGTATAAAAACTTATGAATTCCTTACTGTTTCCCAAGCTTATATTTCAGTGATCTACAAAAATATGCTCTTTCACATTGGTCAGTTGCTCCCTTTACCATAACATAATTATCTGTTTACAGGTATTAAAGCTTTATTTAACACTGAGTACGTTGCCCTTGTGTCTACCAAAAATTTCCTTTTCTTTGTTCACTAGCTTGATTATAACCAGAGGATCCCCTAGGGTAAGATCCTCTGGTCATCCTCATTCTTTTTTGACGCGAGCAACCACCCTCTCCCCTTTTCAGTCTCCTCTTCTTTGATCATGACCTTTTCTCCGTTCTGGGCACTGGCTTTTCCAGTGTCCAAATTTCTTGCAAAATGAACACTGGTCTTTTCCTAGCCGGGGTGGTCCTTGCTTTGGTGGTCCTTGTCCACGTCTCCCTTTTTCCTCTTCCCTTACTACTGCTACAAATTTTCTCATCCCTTGTTTATATCCTTCCTCTCGATTGCTGAAAACTCTCCACGCCTCATCTAGCAAAGTCTCCAAATCCCACCCCATCGGCCCCCGAATCTTCCGAAGTTTGCACCTAATATCCCCTGTGGATTGTCCTAAAAATAAATTCACCAATTCTTGTATCCCTTCCTCAAATTCAGGATCTCAAGATGTATAGTGGCGCATTGCATCTTGCAAGCAATCTAAAAATTCAGAAGGTGCTTCAGAGGGGCCTTGCTTAATTGCATGTAAGGCTGACCAGTTTATGGTTTTAGGAATCACCCTTTCTAACCCTTTCACTATAAGGTCTTGATAATTCTCTAATTTTTCCAAATCCCCTTCTTCATAGGGGTTGCAATGTGGATCCTGGAGAGGAAAAAAGTCTTTCACATCATCCTGTGTTACTCTACAAACATCTTCTGCTAAATCCCCAGCTACTTTCAGAACCAGTTGTTTTTTTGCCTCAGTTAAGGCATCCAGCAATAGCTGGATGTCCGCCTAGTCTGGACTATATTGTTTAATCATAAACCTTAACTTTTTAGCAACACCTATTGGGTCACTTTGATAGTGTTTAGCAATCTTTCCCCAAGCCTCTAAATCCATTGTGGAACAAGGGATTTTAACCAACATTGCTTTTCCTTCAGGGCTTACTGCCTCCCATAAGGGTGCTTGTATAATTTCCCTAGTTTGTTGTGGGGTCCGAGATGCTATAGGATCCTTTGGGGAAAGCTCTTCTTCTTCACTGTCACTGCTGGGCAACGGTGGATATAGTTTTGTCGTTTCATGTGATTCAAGAGTAAGTGGGGGAGCAGATGGCTCAACTAGTGTCTTTCCCAAGGGAGATGAAGTGGGGGTTGGGATTGACAACCGTTCTGAATTTACTTCTTCTCTCAGCCCCCCCTTGCTTCCCAAGGGGTGGTCTAAACAAGTCCAGCAGCTCTTGCTCTAGTGGCTCAGTTTGATACACCTTGTCAGGGTGTGTGCAGTGCTGGTTTATTGAGCATGTGTTGCAGTCTGGTCCGGTGGTAAAGGTGCTGCCACCTTCCTTGCTAGAAGCATCTTTAAAAAGACACCTAGATCGACAGAGGCATAAGCACTGTCAGGCAGAAAGTGATTTAGATCTTTGTGCACCCTTAGGTGCAGATTGATCAGCTATTTGGTGAACTCTCAAGTGCAAAGTGGTTCGCTCTTTGAGAGGCTTCCTGAGCAGCAGAGCCACGTTTTCCACCCCAGGTGACGCAGGAGTAAAAGCAGGATGGAGTCTTTCCAAAGTCCAGGAAAGCTTCTTTATTCCACAAAGTCCACAGGAAAAGAACCCCCTGGTCCCAGGGGAGAGGGATTATATAGGGTAGATAGGGATGGGGTTTCACAACTTGGCCAGTGGGGAGAGGAATTGGGAAAGGGACCAATCAGGGGAACGATCCAAAACGGACCAATTGGCTGGGGTAAAATAGAACCAATGGGTTATAACTGATTAACACATTTCCTCACCATAACATAGAGAGCTGTTTGCCAGGGTTTCCCCTTTAGGGGGTTATGTTTATAATCTGTCTGGCCTAACTGCTCTCTTTCTAAGGGGGCACATTTATATTATTGTCTGGTTTCTCTCCAGGGGAGTGTGTATGTATTAACACTGTCTGGCTTAACAGCCTCCACAAGCATGTACTGCAGCTTCGCTTGGGTTTCCCTCTATTAGCCTTACTGTCCTTTTCAAGGACCAATACCAAGGGATCAGAGGGGGGCCTAATTCCACTCAGGATGGTTCCGAAGGGAGAAAAACATGTCGGCGTACATCACTTCCTCCCACTTCTGTTCCCATCTTAAGAAAAGCATCTGCTGTAACAGGGTCTCATAGTCTAAGGTCCCAGCTGGTGGCCATCTGACACCCTCTTCTAGCCTGTAAAGTGGCCACCATTGTGTACAAAATTTAACGAGGGCCTTTTTATTTTCTGTACCACTGTAACCCACCAGTTCCTTCCAGCGTGTCAAGATACATCCTAAAAGGACTAGTTTTAGGAACCTCTTTGCTCTGGTTAGTTCCCATTGCTTCTTTACCTTATCCCAGTTCTTTACCTAAATTTAAAAATACTCAGTCCTGATTAATTCTGCTGGGTTCTCTAAAGTATTTAAAACTCTCTTTCCAATAACTCAACAATCCACTACTACCTTTCCTCACAACCAGTTGCCACTCAAAAGCCCTTAACAAAAACTAGCACTCTACACCAATTACTATTATCTCCTTTGCATCTTATCTTGCTTCCAACCAAAACTCACTTCACAGGCTCTTACAGTCCTTTCCCAGTTTTCTTCCCGCACAACCCACTGCTCAGGTACTAAGTGTGACCTCCCACACACCAGCTTTAAAATCTTCAGTTCAAAATCAGCTCGATTAGAGCGCTGTCCCCACTGGCACTGAGCACAATCACTTTGTTGTCTTGCAGAAGAACAGTAATGGCGTCCTGCACAAATCCTACACTGCAGTAGCACCCACGCACAATGCTTACCTCTAGATGCACCAGGGGCTACAGAAAAATGCCCACAGAGGCAGGCTATTCCATTTACCCTTTCTTGAATTTCTAAATTCTCTACCACGGGCTGCGCCCAATCCAAAGCCACTGAATTGCCAGTGATATAATCCACCTAAATAATACCTTCTGTTTCCTCTGTCTAACCACCAATTAACCAAGTTCACAAATTCCAGGTTAAAATATACACAGATCACCACCCATAATAATTCTCATACAAAAGCCACCCCTGTTATAGTTCTAACAATCCATAAACACAACCTCCGTGTCTCAAAATCCAAAAATCACAACTAAGCCACTACAAGGAGAGACTTTACTCCCTTTTGCCAAGCTTACACTGTTCCTTAGTCTTTTCCCAATCTTCTTCAAAAACATCCATGCCCCACATCTGAAACTGAACGGTTTTTTCCACAAACTACACTTACTATTTCATACTCAGTATGTGCTGCTTCCCAGTTATAATATCGTAGTAGCTTCAAAATACACCTGGGGCACACGGGGTACCTTCATCTTTAGGACACACAATACCACCTCCTCTTACACTCCTTACAGCAAAGAAAAACCCAAGCTGGATGCCAGTTTAATTTCCAATGAAAAATTGTTAAGCTACATACAAAACAAGGAATGACTGCCTCTCATCCCTGCCACAATGGGTTCCTAAGCCCCTCCCCGACTGGGGATAATTCCCAATCAAAAGCTAAATGATTATTAGTCCAGACTCTCCAGTTTGATTCCAATTAGTTTCTGTGTCCAGGTGCAGTCAGTTTCATTTATTATCACAATAGTCCATCTATCTTATTTCCTTCTACAAACAAAATACAATAAGCAAGTAATACATTACCTATGTTCTAGCTTAAGCATCAAATTATTATTAGCTCTTCTACTTCATCTCTACTCTTAAATCCTAATCTCTTGACGATTGATAGAGAGATGAGAAGACTGATTTGATGATCAGAATTTGATTTTACTCAAGTTTTCCAAAAGCTTATATACCATTTCAGGAAGGTTAATAATTTTCCACTACAATAATCAGGTTAATGATCATACAGGCAACTAATACATTTTACATCATCTTTTGCTTGCAGAAATTTGATTGAATGTCTCCTCTTCCTGTAAGCAGGTTTAATCCCATCTCCTGTAATCTTCAAAGTTCTGTTTGTTCCTGCCATGGCATCTTAGTTATCAAACCAGCTATGCTAATTAAATCTGTTTTACTATCTGTCCTGTGTATTTCCACACTAATCAATATAAATTGCTTCTATCCTTTAGCTAACATCTTAACTCTTAAATTCTTGACTCACCTTTCCCCCTGCTGGCCACGAGGTAGCTGCTGCAGCTTTTGCCTCACCAGAGCCCGTCAGCACCACCTGCTGGCTATGAGTGAGCCACTGCACCCTTTGCCTCACCATAGCTTACAGCGCCCCCTGTCAACTGTGATCATACCTACATCAAAGGGGAAACGTGGTGCTTAGTGGGTGGGAAACATCTGTTATTGTTGTACTGGTTTGAAAGCAAAACCAGTGGGAGACTCCAAGACAATTTAATAAAAGTGTAAAAATTGGAAAATAAAATAAAATAAATAAAAAGCAATAGTACAAAAGACCTCTGACAGAGTCAGAATACAACTTGACATCTTGTTAGTTAGGGTGGTGGTGGCAGTTCATATGAAGTGGTCTTGTTGAAAGCAGTGATCTCGTAGAAAGGTCTGGTAGCTCTTGTCCTCTGAGAATCCAGTGGGTAAGAGCTCTCTGTGCTGTCCTAAATCCCAGATTATATTCAGGTGGGAATGCTTGGCTCCTCCCCTGGGCAGAGCATTTTACAATGGGATGATATCATTCTGAGTCATGCAGTGGGTCTCTGCCCATTAAACAGAGATAGCTCCCGGAGGGAGTTACCTATGAGTCATGCGGCAAGGCATTGATGGGGCCATTAACAGAAGATAGTCCAGAGGGAGGGGGCAAGGGAAACACTGCCCCACCTGGTTACAACAGCTCATGAAGATGGTGATAGAATACATATCTTGGGCACATCCTACACTGCAACCCGGGAGAATTGTGGTGTTGTTTTTTCTGTTATATATATATATATTAGTAAAAAAAGGTTTTTCCTTTTCCTATATTTTTTGCCTGGAAGCCCTGTAATTTCAAAGTTACAATAATTTGGAGGGAGAGGTCGTCTTTCCTTTTCCGGAAAGTTCCTGCCTTCCTTGGCAGATATTTGTCTTTTAAACCAAGACACCTTCTTGTACAGGAAAAGGGAAGATGATGCATTAATTTGAGTATTGCTACTATCATATAGTCATAAAACTTTTTCCTATTCTTGGACACTGTCTAAGCCATAAATAGAACTATACAGCATTTAAGGATTACATTGGATGTTATGGTTATATTTGTATTTGAAAGGCATAGAGCATACAGCCATTCAAAAAAATGCCGAGGGTCCTGGATTCTTCGCAAAGTGCAATTTTTGGAAAAGTTAATGCAACTGTGTTAACACACTTAATTGGCTTTGCAGGTAAAATCATCCTGTCTCCATTCTTTAGTAGAGCTTATCCATCCCCAGGTCATAGAATCGCACAATGCCTTCTCATTTGAAGATACCGCTCCTGGGGTAAAGGCACTTCCCAAATGGACCATGGTGATAAAGAGGAACATCCATCCTGGCAGATTCTATAAAAGAGAAACTCAACACTTCCAATTATTCTCATAAATAACATTTCTGTGTGGGAACATATTCCCATTTTTCTTGTCCAGCTTTCATAATAGGAATGGTATTATCTTTTCCTACTGCTATTGCTTCAGCAGGTTCAGGGGATCCATTTTTTCCTTGGGTCCACATTTTAGTTCCATTATTAAAAGAGTTACTTGTTCCAAATCCTCTATCACCTTGTACTGTAATTATTCTTTCTGTCATGAGCTGCACAGTGCTCCCAGCTTGACTCTCTAATTGTATTTCCACAGTCACCCAAGGTTTTCTTCTCTCATGCAGGGAGAGAATTTGTTCCCCCATGAGACTGTGTTGTCCCTTCCCACAGGAGACAGTTCTCCGCAAACCTCTGATGATTTTGACATCTGACCACCCTAAACAAGACTCTTATTTGTATTTTTGCTTTTTTTATCATTTATAAAATTTTTGTGACTTAAATGTTAGAGGAGGGGAGAGGAGAGGAGAGGAGAGGAGAGGAGAGGAGAGGAGAGGAGAGGAGAGGAGAGGAGAGGAGAGGAGAAGAGAAGAGAAGAGAAGAGAAGAGAAGAGAAGAGAAGAGAAGAGAAGAGAAGAGAAGAGAAGAGAAGAGAAGAGAAGAGAAGACTTCAGTTGGAAGGGACTTACAATGATCATCTAGTCCAACTGCCTGACTATTCAGGGCTGAACAAAAGTTAAAGCATATTATTAAAGGCATTGTTCAAATACCTCTTGAACAGTGACAGGCTTGGGACATTGACGACCTCTGTAGGAAGCCTGTTCCAGTGTTTGACTATCCTCTCAGTAAAGAAATGCTTCCTAATACCAAGTCTGAACCTCCTCTGATTCAGCTACTTAGTTTAAATAGCCTTCTCAGAACTTTTGAGCGCATGAGAAGTTTGTTACACGCTAAAATTATTTAAATTACTTTGTCTTCAAATAAATGAATCACCCTTCTATAGGTGATTAAACCTTTATTTTTGAGCTACTTGATTCCTGGGAAGACCAGTCCTTTGGAAAAGGAAATATTGTGTTTCTGTTAAGTGTAAATGAGCTTTAGATGTTAGTGGTATAGTTTTTAAACCAAACTCCACAAGAAATTGGTAGCTGTTCTGTGATATCTGCTTTATGAATTTTATGTGTTGCCAGTGTTCTACATTTCCTTGCTACAATTATTCTGATGTTACTTTTTTCTTTTGTGTGAACTAGCAAAACTGTATATTGAGATTCAGAAATCAGGCACTTACAAAAAAGTGACCCTAAAGAATGAGTTTGTATTTGATAATTTTTTAGGTACAAGCCTGTGCAGAAAGTGGACGGAGTTCCAGATGGTTTCACAGGAAGTGGTCAACAGACAGGCACATCTGCTGAACAAACTATAATTGCCCAAAGTCAACATCATCAACAGTTTGTAGGTATGAAAAGATGTTATACTGTTGTCTCACTGATAATAGAACAAAAAGATACTCATAGAAGCTATATGTTCTGTATTGCAGGACTTCTGCAGTATTTAATATTCATCATGCAGATTGTCCTGGTTTAGGGCAAATTTGGGAGAAAACTCCTGAAACAGGGTTCCCCTGGAGAGCAAACCCAAACGACCCCTCCCCCCAGCCGATCCGGGAAAAGAACATCCTCAGAGAAAAGAGAAAAAACCTATTTATTCAACACACAAAGTGCCCACAAGCTTAAAGAATGAATAATATGAAACTAAAACCTTTTGTTCTGGAGTGAGATGGCAAATTGACAAAGTCCTTGCTGTGGGTGTAGCTTGGCTCTCTCTCAGTCTCTTATCAGTCCCTCTGGAGGTCCAGGCCCTGGTGGGCCACAGGTGCGAGCTCCCTGGTGCTCCTCTGGGTCTTTCAGTCCAGAGCAGGTTTCAACATTTCCAAGAAAAAAGGAAAAAAAAAAACAGTCCAGGAAGCTTATCTGCCTCAGCTAGCTAAACTAACTAAAAGCAAAGAAGATTTCTATCTCAGTGCTGTCCATGCCTCAGCCAAACACACTGGAGAAGGAATGCAAAAGAGTGAACACTCTTTTCTCAAAACAAACTGCGCACTTCTTCTTTCCCTGATTCACTCTCAGAACCAGTCTTAAAGGCACAGAACTCAATATACAGCAAAAACAGAACCGACGATTGGGGATACAAGCATCATAAAGCCACCCTAGGACACAGATATAAAACAAAAAGATGTGCAAAATCTATTTGCACAGTAGATTTAAAATATATTGCAATGCAAGTGCAGTGAAGACTGAGGCAAAACTGCTCTGGCAGATGTGCTCTGGAGTCAAAGGTCATGCCAAGGGACTGTGGAGAGAGTTCCTGAAGTGGCAAGACCTCAAAATTAGCACTGAGAGGTGCCTCAGCACCCCACCTTTCCCTCTCAGCAGGAAGTGCTGAAGCTCTGACCCAGAGGCAGCTCTGACTCAGTGTGGGTGAGGTCAGGAGTGATGAGGTCTACTCCCCACCCTGTAACACCTTGGACACTTAATGTATGGGGCTAAACTGAGGTTCCTTTGCTTTGGGTAGATGCAAGGGAGGCATACTGACCAGATATTCTCAAGAGGTAAAAATCCCACAAAGGGTTACTGGCAAA
Source organism: Sylvia atricapilla (assembly GCF_009819655.1). NCBI lineage: Eukaryota > Metazoa > Chordata > Aves > Passeriformes > Sylviidae > Sylvia > Sylvia atricapilla. The sequence continues at coordinate 7,886,525 of NC_089173.1, read as the reverse complement.
AAATAGAATATTCGAAGAAATTTGGCAAAAGATTTAGTACAACATAAAACACTGATCACAGCATTGACTTAGCCCATTCAACTTAGCAACCTTTAAACCCATTCAGTGTTATGTTCCATGAAAAGAAAGTTAGAAGAGGAAGAAAGGGTGAAAGACAGGAAAGATATAGCAAAAGAGTCATATAGCTACCAACTTCTGGGTGCTAGTGATGTAACAGATAGAAAACTCCAAGATGAAGGTAGGGTTAAAGAACAACATGCTTGCCTTGTGGTCATCCTTCTTAAACCCATGGCCCTTTGTGGGCCTTCCTCCCAGTTGGGACTTCCAGTTGCTTGGCCACTCAGGGGCTGGGTTAGGCAACACTGAGGAGCTACCTCCAGTGTGCTATGATTGACAGAGACTGTGGGGCTGGAGGGTATGGGGGGCAAGGCATCACCTCACCAGAGCAAGGCCAGACCTGCCCCCTACTACACATATTCCAAGCATCCCAAAATGTCTCCAGACATTGATCTTTCCAGTCTCTAACACACCCCTACAAAAGCAGCTCCTAGGGCACAGAGTAGGTAAACAGGGAGGAGTGTGGCAGTTCAGGAAGGTGGAAGGCAGTCACCCACCAGTTCAAGAAGAGAGCTCAGTTGATGGTCATTACCTTCTCAGAAGGAGCTCATCTATGGTATCCACTTGGCAGGGAGCTATGACCTCTGGAATTTCCAGAAAGGATGTGGTGACACAGACAGAGCTGCCATGAAAACATGCAGCCATCTAGGTCTTGGGCTACAGGGAATTCCAGAGCCTGACACTGGTATTGGATGGCGGTAGAGACAAAAGCTGTGTGAGGTGTGAAGTAGATGATCTGCTAAGTGAGTAAGTCTATCCCCTGCACCACAACTGCCTCAGTCAAGAAAAAAAGAGCAATTTTCATTGGTGACTTCCTTTTGAGAGGAACAGAGGCCTGATATGCTGACTGGACCCAACCCATAGGGAAGTCTGGTGCCTCCCTGGGGCCTGGGTAAGAGACATTAGGAAGAAACTCTGTAGCCTGTAACAGCCCTCTAATTATTATCCTTTACTGGTTTTTCAGGTGGTCAACAATGAAGTAAAAAGAAAAGTCTGAGGACAATAGACAGGGGCCCCAGGGCTTTGGGATGACTGGTTGAAGGATCTGGAGCATGAACAGTTTTCTCTATTCTGCCAGTTGCAGGGAATAATGGAGGTAGAAACAGGAAAATCATGCAGATGAATATTTGATGCTGAGCCAGGTGTCACCAGCAGAATTTGGTTTTTTTGATCATGACACTGAGCCTGCTGGCAACAGCTGGGGTACACCTGTCTCAAAGGGGGAAAAGGATCCTTACTAGTTAGCAGGGCTCACTGATAGAACTTTAAACTAGATTTGAAGGGAATAGAATCAGGAACACTGGAGATAAGCCCGGGGGTTGCACACCACTGACAGATGGTGTGCTAATGAGGTCCTTCAGTCTGTAGTGTCGACAGAGGTAAGGGATGGAGATCCATGCAGTAGCAAGGATGCATGGGTTATTGATGTGCTAGAAACCACAGAAGCAGCTGAGAATGGTCTAGCAGAAATTAGAGCATCTTCCTCTGAAAAGATAGTGGATCAATAACACAAGTGTATTACATCAATGCACTCAGCATGAGCAACAAACAGGAGGAACTGGAAGCCATGGCGCAACAGGAAAACTTATGATATAGTTGCCATCAGAGACATGATGGAACAAGTCACACAACTGATGCAGATGGTCTTTCAGGTCCCTTCCAACCCAAACCATTCTATGATTCTATAAACTGATCTCCTTCTATAACAAGGTGACCTGCTTAGTGGATGAAGGAATGGCTGTGGATATTGCCTATCTAAACCTCAGTAAAACCTTTGACACTGTGTCCCACAGCATTCCCGGAGGAACGGGCTGCTCATGGCTTGGATGGGTACACTGTTTGCTGGGTAAAACACTGGCTGGATGGCCAGGCTCAAAGAGTGGTGATGAATGGAGTTAAATCCAGTTGGTGGCTGGTCACATGTGGTGTTCCCCTGGGCTTAGTATTGGGGCCAGTCCTGTTTAATATGTTTATCAGTGATCTGGATGAGGGGATTGAATGTGCCTCTGTAAGTGTACAGATGACCCCAAATTGGGCAGAAGTGTTGATCTGCTGGAGAGTAGGAAGGCTCTGCAGAGGGATCTGTACAGGCTGGATCAATCAGCTGAGGCCAGTGGTATGAGGTTCAACAACATGAAGTGTTGGGTCCTGCATTTGGGTCACAACAACTGCATGTGATGCTACAGGCTGGAGGAAGAGTGGCTGGAAAGTGTTGGAAAAGGATCTGGGGGTGCTGGTCAACAGCCAACTAAACTTTAGATGTCAGTGTCTGGGTGGCCAATAAGGCCAACAGCATCCTGGCTTTTACATTTGCTAATGTAAAAATACTTATTAAATGTGATATTGCAGTAATTGTACACTTTGTTTTGAACTCATATATTTGTATTTTGAAGCATCACATCTTTTGGCATAACCTTGCTGTTACCAAAATCATTGGGAACCTTACGCTATAGTTAGCAGGTTTTTGAATTTTCCTTTCCACTGTCCCCCTAGTTGACAGTGCATTTTTTCCCCCCATACCAGTATATCTGTTGGAAACACTTGTGAGAAATAGTAAAAGCACGTTGGCTACAGTTGAAAGGCTTTTAAATTTCAAGTAAATATATGCTGCTGAGTCTACTAAACCCTAACATGCATGTCAGTGCAAAAACTCCTTGGTTGATCAATCAAAATAAAAACTATGACATTATATTGATCTCTTATATACTGACATGAATATCCTGAAAATTAGTCTTATCTTTTCTTTATATACAGATACAATATGTATGTGTAATCTTATTTATCTGCTACCTCTCAAGAATAATTTAACATCTCCTTTTGTTTTAAAAATAGCTAGCTGGTTTGTTCACAATTTTATTGCAACCTTAAGACATATTAAGTATGAAAGACATTCCTCTTTGGACATTATGACCTTCTAGACTTTATTTCTTTACATCATCCCTAAATGTTTTCTAATCAAACTGTAATTGACATAATTTGCAATAGCTTTCTTCTGTTATGTTGTCATGGAAACAGATGCATCTCGAGTACTTCCAGAGTTTGGAGAAGTTGAAATATCTTCTCTGCCAGATGGTACTACTCTTGAAGACATAAAATCACTGCAAAGTCTTTATCGAGAACACTGTGAGGTAAAAGTGCCTTTTCACAGAAATTATTCTTTGAAAATTCATGTCTTCTAGTGAGAATCAGTACAACAGGGTGACTGACACAAAACAGATTACAGCCAGCCTACTTGTATCTTATGTGATCCTCAAATATTTTGCTTATTCAGAAAGGATATTTGCAAAAAGACCCCTGAAATTTCTCTCTTAACAGGAAAAAATCACTAACATGTAATAGAATACAGATATTGGAATATAATCATATGTAGGTTTTGAGAATTTAGATAAAACAAACTTTAGATAATATATATACAAAATTTTGGGGTTTTTTATATGAGTTGAAATCAGATTTAATTATTATTTCCAATGTTTATGTTAAAAACAAACTGATTTTTTCTTCAAGTTTTAAAGAAGCAGGTTGCTTAAGAACTTAAGGCCACATTTTATATTGAATAACGTGTTTTAAAATTATTGTTGAAGGTGCTTTAAAACATGTAATGAAGTAACAATATTAATGAAATAGGTTTCCTTTGTGTTTACAATAGTGTTAAAAGTTCCGTTTAAGTGAATTTACCTGATATATGTGCTTAGGCTCTTTTCTGGAGGCCTGATCTTAGTCTCTGGTTATACTAGTCCAGACAGCTGGAGAAATTTTTGCTAAAAAGTTTTTAAAAATGATATTATGTGTTTATTTATAAGCATGCATTTTAGTATTTTTTCTGCAAAATGACCAGGGGCAGCTATACTCCTGGAAAGAATTGTGGGGAGAATCACTTAGAAGACGATCTGCACCGATTTTATATTTCCTTAGGCAATAGTGGATGTTATTGTGAATCTTCAGTTTAGCCTGATAGAAAAATTGTGGCAAACTTTCTGGCGCTATTCTCCCTCTGCTCCAGCTGACGATGCAGCTATTATTGAACTGAGGTCAGTAAATGTATTTGCTTACTGTTCACCATCATGATATAACAGCAGGAGTTAAATCAACAAAAGACTTAGTTTTACATATAGGCTAAGAACCTTTTCTGATATCAATAGTTTTTCAGGTTCAATTTTTGTTGTCTGCTAATTGATATATTTGGTGTTGATATATGTCAAACTGAAGCCTTGAAATGACTGTATACATCTTCTATTTTTTCATTTGGATTACTAAATTCAAAGTATCTTTTCACAGTATATTGTCTGGTCTGTTTAAATTGCAAGGACTATCTTCTTAACATACCTCTGCATTATTTATGTTCTGGAGCAGAACTTTGGAGGCCAGTTTCATATGAAGTTAGTTTCAATTTGATGTAACAGAGACATCTAAAAAGTTTTCATTAAATAATCTATTTCAAAATCCATGGTACTTTTTTTATCTGTATGTAAATGCATTTTCATTTCTTATGTTTATTCACAACAGCAATCTGAGCGAAATAGAAAGTCGACTTCCAAAAGGAAAACTAATTACTCTGTGCAAAAATGAGTCTATTCTGAAATGGATGGGTAACTGTGACCATGTGATGTACCAGGCTTTGGTGGAGATTCTCATTCCTGACGTCCTTAGACCTATTCCTAGTAAGTTAAACACATATAACATTTCATAAGACTGTCTTTTGTTTTGTTTTATGTGGTGAGATTTTTGTGCCTCTTGTGAAACTTTTCAGAATGATTTCAAAGGATCTAAATGTAGTGTGTGTGTGTGTGTGATCTATCCTTAAAACTCTGTTGAGTAGAAGGGTGTACTGGAGTTGATGTAAGCATTGTACTTAAAGAAAAGCAGAGTGGATGCTTCATTGTATTTAGGAAAGCCTATGGAATTTTTAAGAACATATTTTCTTATGAATTATGCCTTTTTAAACTGAAAATTCTAAGTTTTTATTAAAGATAAAAATGGCTTTCTTTATATACTAGCTCTAGTCTGACAGTTGTGAATGCACTATAGCCCTGAGACTGAGTTCAATAATGTCAAGATAGTCTTTCTGTTGACTTCAGTAGGCTTTAGTTTAAGTTTTTATATATAAGTTCTAGTTGTTAAAAAAAATAAAATATATATGCTTTGTCATTTTATTTTTGGATAAGTAAACATTAATGTATTATCAGTGGCTGCTAAAATCTTATCAGTTTTGATGCCTACTAAACCAGCATAACACTATCAAACATCTTAAGACTTGTTTATTGTTCCAGTCTATTATAGTTTATTTTCTATTTCCAGTATGAAGGACTCATCAATTGATTCTAATATGGCAAACTGACCATTATCAGGAATAGAGCATTCTTTTCAAAGCTGATTTTATAGCATCAGTCATTGCTCAAGCATGGTATTTTTTATGGCTGCTTTTGGTAGTAAATTATTTTAAAATTGTTTTCCAGGAAGGATAACTTTTTAAAAAAAACATTTACTGCATGTTTTGTATGTTGTGTGAAATCTTGGAAAGTAATTATAATTGCTTATATTATATTATATTATATTATATTATATTATATTATATTGTATTATTATATATTATATTAGAAATATTAGGAACCAACAGGAAGACATCTGTGAAATGCCACAAAGGAATTAGGTTGTGTTCCTCTAAAAAGGTGACAAGATTGATAGGTCCACTGAAGTGCCTCTATAGCAATGCATGCAGGATGAATAACAGACAGGAAAAGATGGAAGCCACTGTGCACCTGGAAAGCTATGATTTAATACCATCACTGAAACTTAGCGGGACAAATCGCACAACTGAAACACTGCAATCAATGGCTATAAACTGTTCAGAAAGCACAGGCAAGGAAGAAGGGGTGGAGGGGTTGCCCTCTATGTAAAAAAATGGATTGACTGGAGACAGCTGTCTTTGAAAACAAGTGCTGAATGGGTTGAGACCTTTTGGGTAAAAATAAGGGAAAAGCCAACAAAGGAAACCTCGTGGTTGGTGTTTGCTACAGGCTGCCCAATCAAGGGGAGCCTGTTCATGAAGTGTTCTTACTTCAGCTACAGGAAGCATCACACTCGCAGGCTCTGATCCTCCTGGGGGACCACCCTGACATCGGCAATCTCTCTTCCCACATCTTCCAAGACCCTGAATTTCAAGGTAGGGACTGGGAGAAAGAAGTCCCTCCCATCATGGGAGAAGATCAGGTTTGTAACCACCTGAGGAACCCGAGCATACACCAGTCCATGGGATGACAGGAGGAGCTAGAAGCCATTGTGCAGCAGGAAAACTATGACATTGTTGTCATCACAGAAACATGATGAGATGACTCACATGACTGGAGTGCTGCAATGGATGGCTATAAACTCTTCAGAAGGGACAGATGAGGAGGGAGAGATGGTAGTGTAGCCTGATATGTTAGGGACTGTCTCCATTTTCTGGAGCTTAATGGTGGTGTCTGTAGGGTTGAGTGTTTACTCAAGAATCAGGGGCAAGGCTAACAAGACAGATATAAATGGTAGGAGTCTGTTATAGACCACTCAACCAGGATGAAGAGGCAGACAAAATATTCTATAAACAGCTGGGAGAAGTCTTAATAATCATTAGCCCTTGTTCTCATGGGAGACCAACTTATCAGATGTCTGCTGAAAATACAACACAGCAGAGAGGAAACAGTCTAGGAGGTTCCTGGAGTGTGCAAGAAAACCTCCTGACACAGCTGGTGAGCCAACTCAGGAAGGTGCCCCGCTGGACCTGTTGTATGTGAACAGTAATGGAGTGCTGGGTGATGTCTTAGGCAAAGCACACATGTAATGACAGTTTTTGATTCTCAGACAAGTAAGGGGTGACAACAGAACTGCTACCTTTGACTTTCAGAGAGCAAACTGGCCTGTTTAGGAGACTGGTTGAGAGAGTCCTTTGGGAGGCAGTCCTGATGGGCTAAGAAGTCCAGGAAGGCTGGACATTCTTCAAGAAGGAAATTCTAAAGGTGCAGGAGCAGGCTGTCCCCACGTGTTGAAAGATGAGCTGGTGGGGAAGTTGACTGGCCTGGCTGAACAGAGAACTTCGGCTGGAACTCAGGGTAAAAAAAAGGAAACTTTATGACCTTGGGAAGGAGGGACAGGAAACTCAGGACTACAAAGATTTCATGAGTTTATGCAGGGAGAATATGAGCCAGCAGTGTGCCCAGGTGACAAAGAAGGCCAAAGACATCTTAGCTTCTGTCAGAAATAGTGGGGCCAGCAGGACCAGGGAAGTGATCGTTCCCCTGTATTTGGCACTGGTGAGGCTGCACCTCATATTGTGTTTACTTCTGGACTCCTCACTTCAAGGAAGATATTGAGGTGCTAGAGCGTGCCCAAAAACAGGCAATGAAGCTGGTGAAGGGTCTGGAGCACAAGTCTTTTGAGGAGCAGCTGAGGGAGCTAGAGTGTGGGGAAAAGGAGGCTCAAAGGAGACCTTATGTCTCTTTACAAATACCTGAAAGGAGCTTGCAGAAAGGTGGGGGTGTCTACTCCCTAGTAAGAAGTGATAGGACAAGAGGAAATGGCCTCATGATGCACCAGAAGAGGTTTAGAGTGGATATTAGGAAAAATTTCTTCACTAAAAGTGTTGTCAAGCATTAGAGTCACCATCACTGGAGGTATGTCCTGGTTTCGAATAAATTAGGGAAGAACCTCTAAAAGGAGTCCCCTAAACCAAAACCTCCACCACCCCTCCCCCCCAGCCCTGGGTTCGGGAAGGAAAATACCTTGGAGGAAAAGTGGAAAAAAACGGTTTATTGACAATGAAAAAAACCACTCCCCAACACTAAAAAAGTGGGAAAGGAACCGCGTTACTGTTGGGAAGGGTACTCAGCTTCTCTTGCAGACCCAGGACTTCTCCAACTTCTCAGGTCAGGTCAGGTCCAGAGCCGGTTCAAACCTTTGGGGGGGGGGGGGGGGAAGGAAGGAAACAAAAACAAACAGAAGCAGCAAAAAGCCAGCGGCAGGGGCAGGCAGCAAGCAGAGAGAGAGAGAGAAAGAGAGAGAAAGAGAAACAGCAGGAAAAAAAAACAAAAAAAACAGCAGGCCAAGCAAAAGCAGCCAAGCCAAGCAGCAGAGAGTGAGCGAGAGAGAGCAAGCCAGCAGCAAAAAAAACCAACAAAACAGCAGACCCCGCCAGAGAGGGAGGGGCAGCTGCCAGACACAACAATGTATCCAGGATATGGGATATATGGGATAGGAGACAGGTCAACCCAGAACAAGGTATTTAAAAGATGTAGCTGTGGCACTTAGGAACATGGTTTGGTGTTGGACTTGGCAGTGTAAAGTTAAAGGTTGGAATCAATGATCTTAGAGGTCTATTGCAATCTTAATAGTTCTATGATTCCGTGACCTAACAAGATGCATGCCAGCATCCTGAAGAAACTGATGTAGTTCACAAAGCATTCTCCATTACATTTTAGAAGTCCTGGCAGTCAGACTGCACCATTAGTGACTGGAAAAAGGGAAACATTGCATCTGTTTTTAAAAAGTGTAAAAACAAGGATTCTGGGAACTACTGACCAGTTGGCCTCACCTGTTGCCTGTAAGATCATGGAGCATGTAAAGGTAACTTCCCAGTCTTACCATTCAGGAGAGTCTCTGGCAGTCATACTTCAAATGCCAGAGACTTTAACTGCTGGGAATTAAGCCTCTTCGCAGAGGTGTCTCCAGTGAGCTGAAGGGAGCCCCTGCACACCCCACTCACATGCAGTCAGACCAGGTTTCCTTAATGGTTCGACCCCAGGATTCCTATAGCAGAGTCTCAGATGTCTTGTTCCATAAAGCAATTTATTCACTGCCCAGCAACACAGAAACAGCCTGAGCTGGTGCCTCCGAGGAGTCTCGTGAATGGTCAGACTGGGTAGTTTCCATAACAGAGTAGATCCTCCTGGAAGCTACATCGATGACAGGGGGGACATTAGACACAGCTAACATGGCTTCACCAAGGACAAATCGTGCCAGACTAATCTAGTGGCCTTGTACGATGGAGTGACTGCATCAGTGGAAAAGGGGTGAACTACAGATGTCATCTACCTGGACTTATGTAAGGCCTTTGATACAGTCCCCCAGAATATTCTGGCCACTGTTAAATGGTGTCATGGTTTAATCCCAGCTGGCAAATAAGTACCACACAGATGCTCCCTCCCTCACTAGTTGCATGGAAAATCAGAAAAAAAAAAAAAAAAGTAAAACTTGTGGGTTGAGATAAGAACAGTTTAAAAATTGAAATAAATTAAAATATAATAATACTAATATTGTTAATGATGATACTAACAATAATAATTGTAATGAAAATAAGAGAGAGAGAGAGAGAGAAATAAACTCCAAGAAATACAAGTGATGCACAATACAATTGCTCTCCACCTGCTGACCGATGCCCAGCCTGTCCCTGAGCAGCCACTGATCACTTCCAGATAACTCCCCCCAGTTTATATCCTGAGCATGACATTCTATGGTATGGAATATCCATTTGGCCAGTTCAGGTCTCCTGTCCCAGTCATGCTCCCTCCCAGCTTTTTGTGCACCTCACTAGCAGAGCATGAGATACTGAAAAGTCCTTGACTTAGGGGGAGCTCTACTTGGGAAAAACCAAAACATCTGTGTGTTATCAATATTATTACGGAATCATTTAGGTTGGAAAAGACCTCTAAGATTGAGTCCAACCTTTAACTAATCACCACCTTGTCAACTACACCGTAGCACTGTCACGTCCAGTTGTTTTTTGAAAACCTCCAGGGATGGTGACTCCATCACCTCCCTGGGCAGTCCATTCCAATGTTTAACACCCCTTTCTGTGAAGAAATTCCTCCTAATGTCCAGCCTGAACCTCCCCTGGTGCAGCTTGAGGCTATGTCCTCTCATCCTGTTGCTAGTTGCCTGGGAGAAGAGGCCAAGCTCCACCTCACCACAACCTCCTTTCGGGTAGTTGTAAAGAGTGATAAGATCACCCCAAGCCTCCTTTTCTCCAAGCTATACAACCCCAGCTCCCTCAGTCACTCCTCATATGACTTACTCTCTAGACCCTTGTAGTGGTTTCATGTTCACCGAATTTCTGTTTTGCCAAATTTAGTGTAGTGGTTTGAGTGTCTACTCGCTTTTCCCTCTGGGAGATAGGATTTGGGAGAAAAAGGCAAAACAGGCCCAACTTAAAAGGAAACAGATAGTTTATTAACACACACTAAGGGAAAAGAAAAGGAAAGAAAAGAAAAGAAAAGAAAAGAAAAGAAAAGAAAAGAAAAGAAAAGAAAAGAAAAGAAAAGAAAAGAAAAGAAAAGAAAAGAAAAACAAATGAAATTTCTAAACCAACCCTTTCTCCCACCACAAATTGCTCATTTCCTACAAACAATGTAAAGAGGCAAAACTCAGAACTCCAGGTCAGTACCACTTATAAAAGAGTCTTTCATTCAGTCTTTGAGAGAGAGAAGTCTCTCCTATTGTTTGGTTACTTTCCACAAGAGAAACAATCTGCTTGTGACTTCTAACTCTCACAAAAGCAGCTGACCCAGGAAACTTCTGCAGTTGTGGAACCTCCCATATCACCTAGCCTTTCCTGTGACTACATATGGGCCATAGACTCACACATATATATTGAGGTGTCACCTTTTAAAGATAAACAACTTAAAAGGCTAAGGATTCTTCATCTCAGGGAACAGAGATGTTTTCTTTCGCTGCCACAGGGGGCTTCTTCTCATCTCTCTCTGTTCAAACCTCTTATGGGGTCACCAAATCACAACTTCTAATTCAATATTCACTCAGTTAATCACAGATACCTTTGCTCAAAAATCCACAAATCATCTCCCCAATTCATATTGTCCACAATTTAAAGGAATACTTTAGCATATTCATATTACAGTCTGTTACCACAACTCATAGGAGATTTTTCAGCCTAGAACCAAGGCAACTTGTCATCTCTTCCACCTAAGAGGTCAATATTCTTTTACTGACTTTGAGATCTCCATATTGTCCCCTTACATGTCTCCAATTTGGCCGTCTCTCTCTCATTAAGGAAAAATTTAAGGCTTTGGAAATTTCATCTGTGCAAAGAAAGAGTTAAATTTTGCCTAGGTCCTCTTTTCTCCTGGCTCCAGCAGACTTCAAGGTTGCACGGATGGGAGAGGGGGTTGAGAAACTCACGTGGAGAGATCGGAGAAGCTTTGGCAGTCAGGGATCTCAGTAGTCAGGATCATAGGGGGGCCTCCTGCCCACCCCCGTTCTCATATGGTGAGGGGGAAAAAGGGAACATCTCCTCTGGTCTTGGCTGGCTCAGGGGTAAGCTTTAAAAGTTCACTAGATGTTAATCTGCAGCCTCCACTTCCACCCCTGGCAGCTGATGGGGGAGCAGCATGGCCTGGCCATCCTGGGCCGCCCCTCAGAGCTGTGTTACCTTCTCCTCCGGCCAGAAGTAAAAAGGGAGCTGGCTTGGGCACATTCAGCTTTATATGGGTATTACCAAAAGTCGCCTTCAATTCTCTCAGTGGTCAAACCACATGTCAATAGCCAAGAACTGGACCCTGATAGGTCCCCATCCTTTCTAAAACAAAGTGCAAGGTCCTGGCAGGGAAATATTCCATTAACCAAAACCCCAAACTGTGTTAACTTATGACAACCCTTCACCAGCTTCCTTGTCCTTCTATGGACTTGTTCCAGCACCTCAATGTCCTTCCTGTAGTGAGGGGTCCAGAACTGGACATCGTACTCAAGGTGTGGCCTCACCAGTGCCCAGTAGAGGGGGACAATTACTTCCTTAGTCCTGCTGGCCACACTATTTCTGATACATGGCCTTCTTGGCCATCTGGGCACACTGATGGCCCATGTTCAGCCGACTATTGACCAACACCTCCAGATCATTTTCCACTAGGCAGCTTTCCACCTGCTTTTCCTCAAGCCCATAGCATTGCATGGGGTTGTTGTGACCCAGGTGCAGGACGTGGCACTTGGTCTTGCTGAACCTCATACAATTCACCTCAGTCCATCAATTCAGCCTGTCCAGACCCCTCTTTGTAGGGGTGATCTGCTCCAAAACATTCCGCCTTGGGTGGATCCCATCAAGTCCCATAGACTTGTGTATGTCTAACTGATGTAGCAGTAGCAGGTAGTGCTATATTTGCTAGGTGGAATGAGTCCCACAACTGGAGTGCTGGGATGGAGGGCTACAGGCTGTTTAGGAGATATAGGTAGGGCAGGTGACATGGAGATGTGGCACTATACGTAAGGAAGAGGTTTGATTGTACAGCCCTTACAGTTGGCAGTGATGTGGTGGAGAGCCTCTGAGTGAGGTTTAAGGGGGTGGAAAACAAAGGAGATATTATAGTGGGTGTTTATTACTGATCGCCCAGCCAGAATGTAAGCAGTGATGAGCTATTCTGTAAGCAATTAGGAGAAATCTCTGGATCAGTAGCCCACATCCTTATGAGAGATTCCAACTTCTCAGACATCAACTGGGAAAATCATCCTGCTGTGATGAGCAGGCCTTGGGAAGTCTTGAATTTTGTGGGAGGTAGCTTCTCATCACAACTACTCTGTGAGCCAACTAGGAAAGATGCCCTCCTAGACTTGTTTGTGACTAGAGAAGGGCTCTTGGGAAATGTGATGGTTGGTGGCTGTCTTGCCCACAGTGATCAACAGTTGGACTCAATGATCTTAATGATTCTATGGTCATGAAATGTTTGAGTTTAAAATTTTCAGTGTAGTGAGAAAAAAAGGTCAGCAGAGTCGCTACACTGGACTTCAGGAAAGCAAACTAAGATATTAAGGGAGATATGTAGCAGTGTACCCTCGGAATCTGCTTTGAGGGCTTAAGGACCCACAAGTTCTGGTCAGTTTTAAAAGGTATTTAAAAGACATATAGGTGTGGTGCTTCGGGACATGGTTATTTGCTTTCTTCTAGCCCTCATGAACTTTCCCTGATCACCATGACCAAAGGTAATTGAGAGTGGCCTTGCAGTGAAATCAGCCAGCTCCCTCAGCACTCATGGGTGCATCCAATCAGGTCCAGGGACATATGCCTCTCCAATTTTTAAAATGTTCCCCTAACTGGGTCTTCCTCTATTGCGGAGAACTCTTCCTTGCTGCAGACTTTTCCTCTGGTCTCAGAGGCTTCAGATTCCTGAAGTTAGCCCTTACCAGTAAAGACTCAAGTGTAGAAGGCATTCTGTACCTCAGCCTTTGTCATTAGGTTCCCTGCCCTCATTCAGCACCAGGCCCACATTGTCTCTGGTCTTTGTTTTTTCTGCTGATGTACCTGTAAAGACCCTAATGTTCTTCTTAATTTTCAACTCCAGGTGGGCTTTGGTATTCCTAACCCCATTTCTGCACACTTGGACAGTATCTCTGCATTCCTCCTGGGTCACTTGCCCCTTTTTGAATTGCCTGTGTGCTTCCTTTTCATGTTTGAGTTTAGTCATGAACTCCTTGTTCATCTACACAGACCTGCCACCTTTGCTTGATTTCTTGCTCATTGTGATGGACCATTTTTGAGTTTGGAGAAGGTGATCCTTGAATATCAAACAGGTCTCCTAGATCCAGAGTGCTCTTCGGGACTGTCTCCCATGGGATTCTTTCAAGTAGGTCTCTGCACAGGCCAAAGTCTGCTCTCCTGAAATTTGGAGTTGTTATCCTGCAATTTGCCTTTTTCCATCCTCTCAGTATACTCAACTCCACCATCTCATGGTCAATGCAGCTCAGACTCCCCCCAAGCTTCACATCACTGCGGGGGTGCCTGCTGGGGGCGCCTGTGTCGCCTGTCCGGCCAGCCCTGGCACCACAGCAACACAGTGGTTCTTGGCTTGTCGGGAGTGCAGCGTGGCTGTGGCAAAGGAAATGAAAGGAGGGACTCTCGAGGGGTAAATCCAATCGAGTTTATTGGAGGCTCCGGACGTGGAGTCCTCGCCTCGGGACACCAGCCTCAGAGACACCACGAGCCCCTCTGTGCTGTGACTCTTAACAGGGGGTGTGACACAGTGGAGGGTTCAGTCAGGAACCAATGGGGTACAGTGAGGGTGTGGCTCTTAACATAATAGACAGGTGCAACAACCATACAAAACACAATAGGAGGGGAAAGTCTGGATCCTGCCCAATCACTCGACGCCTTTCCTGGAATTTTCTGGACACAGGGAGAGGCCCCAGAGGGACAGACAGGACCAGAAGGTTATATAACCAATGATTGACATAAAACTGAACATGGGGTGAACCATACAGGGGGAAACATAGGGGGTTACAGAACAAACCATTATGTAAAATCTTATTGAAACAAATCATACAGAAACCTGAGCAAAATACACCACCACATCTCCCCCTTATTTTATTATTAAAATGAGGAGAATTGCGGTTGAGGGGCCAAGTACTCTGAGTTAGGGTACAAGTTCCCAAACCATTGCTGGTTAGTGGACCAGTTCTCAAAGGGGACTGGCCACTGCCCTTCTTCCTCTGGGACGCAGTTTTCTTTGTCCTCCAGTTCTCCCAACGCTTTCACCTCTGCTTCTTCTGGTGCCGAGGGGACTGCAGCATGGTTAACGTCAGGGGGTGTGGTGGAAACAGAAAGCAGTCTATAAATAAGTCTTTCAATTAGTCCAAATGCAATCGAAATGGTAATTATTATAAACAAAATCAGAATTTCAGTCTTTATAATTGAGCCAGTCCAGCTGGAAAGACCCCAGTTCCCGAGAATCTGGTCGAACCAGTCTCCTGTCTCCTTTTTTATGGAGCTGACCATGTTTGGCTGAGGAACAATCCATGGTTGGGTCAGCCGCAGGAGACTGGCGACGATTGCAGCTTGCAGGAGGTATGCTGCTCTGGGGGTCCTCATCTGGACTGGTCTCGTTTTCACCAACCTAAGGAGAACTCAAGATTAAACATAATTAAAGGGAAGAGCCACACCTGGGGTTAAACGGAAAAGGAACCCTTACTCCGGACAGATCTCCTTTCTCTTCCTTCTCCAGGAGGCCACCGACACCTGGGATACCTGTTTTTCAGAGGCCTTGGGGATGTAGGGCCTCACCCACTTAGAGGGGACCCACCGCAAGCCGGCGGGTGTGGAGACGCAGGCGTACCCGTGCCCCCAGGTAACCAAATCATGCGGTCCCTCCGTTCCCAAGGTCTCCAGGTCCTTGATGAGGACCTTCGGCCTTTCCCGGAGAGCCAGTTGTCCGCTCCCCCCAAAGTGCTTGATGATAGGCGGGTTCAGGGACTCGAACGAACAGTTCAGAAAATTTAGGGTGAACAAGGCCCGGGCAAGTCGCACCGAGGGAGGTTCGATTTTAAGAACCTGCTGCTGTTGACATAGGACTCTCTTTAGATTTAAATGAGTCCTTTCCATGATCGCTTGGCCTGTCGGGGAGTGGGGGATGCCGGTCTTATGTTCCACACCCCACTGCTGCAGGAAACTGCAGAATTCCCTGGATTTGTATGCAGGGCCATTGTTGGTTTTGAGGGACTTTGGGATGCCCAGGCAGGAGAAAGCCTGAATTAGATGCTTAATAGCATCTGCAGACTTCTCCCCTGTGTGGGCAGAGGCGTAGACAGCGCCTGAGAAGGTGTCCACCGAGACGTGCACATACTTTAATCTCCCAAACTGGGGGAAGTGTGTGATGTCTGTTTGCCACACCTCGCAGCTGTTGAGTCCCCGGGGATTCACTCCCGCACTCATGGTGGGGAGGGCATGTTTCTGACAATTGAGACAGGCGGCCACAATCGCCTTGGCCTGGTCTCGGGTGAGGCGGAAACGTCAAACCAGGCCTGGCGCGTTCTGGTGGAAGAGCTGGTGACTGATCTTGGCTTGCTCAAAGATGTTCGGCAGTGGGGCCATTTCAGCAGGAGCAGCAAGAGCATCCGCCCTCCTGTTTCCCTCCGCAATGAACCCAGGCAGATCCGTGTGCGACCTGATGTGCATCACGTAAAATGGGTGCTCTCGGTGGGAGACCAGCTTAACCAATTTCGAGAGCAACTCAAATAACACAATGTTGGGCACTTCCTGCAGAATGGACCTTTCTGCTCTGGAAACTACTCCAGCTACATAGGCCGAATCAGTTACTAAATTGAATGGTTCAGAGAACCTCTCGAAAGCCCTGACGACTGCAGCCAACTCAGCAACTTGAGGTGATCCCTCAACTTCTGCAACACCTGACTCCCACTGCTGAGTTTGAGGGTCTTTCCAAGTCATCACTGACTTGTGGGACCTTCTGGACGCGTCTGTAAAAATGGTCAAGGCATCCAGAGGCCTTTTACTCTGAACACTCTCTAAAGCCAATTTGAATTGTGCATCCTGATTGAAAATTTTATGGGCAGGCCGATGGAATGAAATTTGTCCCGAGTAGTTGTCCAGTGCAAACTGCAGCGCTTCATTCTCTTGAAGCAGATGTTCCAACATCGCCTTAGTAATTTGGCCCGATCTTAACCTAATTGGCATGTGAATACACTCAAAATCACAGCCGGCCAGTTCTCTAATCCGGACTCTGGCCTTCTGGATTAGATCCGCCATCAGCTCCTGTGGCCGCGTCATCCTTTTGGACCTCTGGTGGCTGAGAAAGACCCACTCTATAATCAGAAGAGGATCTTCTCTGCCTCGGTCCTTTTTAGGAATGGTGGCAACTTTCTCGTCCCATTGAAATATCACCCCGTGGAGGTGTGGCAATTGTCCTAATATGATGAATCTGAATGACAGGCCAGGGTCACACCTGCTGGCCTGCCTTGTGGACATGGCTGTCTGGACCCTTTCCAGGGCTTTCCTTGCCTCTGGGGTGAGTGACCTAGGGGAACTCAGCCCTTCTCCCCCTTTCAATAAATTGAAAAGAGGGGCTAGGTCCTCAGTGGATAGACCCAGCCAAGGCCTCACCCAGTTTAAAGCCCCACACAGTTGGTGGACATCCGCAAGAGTCGTAATTTTGGTTTTAATGGCAAATTTTTGCGGAACAATGGTCCACTTACTGATTTCCAGCCCCAAGTACTTCCAGGGCGACATCTTCTGAATCTTGGACTCCTGCAGTTCGAACCCTGCAGCAACCAGTGCAGTCACTGTCAGGTCAAGCGCGTGGGTCAACAGGTCGTCGGTTGGGGCACACACGAGCACATCATCCATGTAATGATGGATAATGGCCTCGTGTGCGGCTGCATGGACTGGGGACAGCAGGGAAGAGACATACCACTGGCGAATGACTGGGCTGTTTTTCATGCCCTGAGGCAAAACCTTCCAATGGTACCTCTTCCGAGGGGCCTCTTGGTTAATGGTAGGAACCAAGAAGGCAAAGCGTGGGGCATCGTCAGGGTGTAAAGGAATTTGGAAGAAACAATCCTTAATGTCTATAACAGCCAAATTCCAATTTCGGGGGAGCATGGTTGGGGAGGGCATCCCTGGTTGGAGAGAACCCATATCCTCAATAACTTCATTAATTTTCCGGAGGTCGTGGAGGAGGCGCCACCTGGTTTTATCTGATTTTTGAACGACGAACACCGGAGAGTTCCACAGGGAAGTGGTCTCCTCGATGTTGCTCTTCTTGAGCTGCTCCTCCACGAGCTCATTAAGCGCCTTCAATTTCTGATTTGATAGCGACCACTGTTCCACCCATACTGGGTCATTTGTTTTCCAATTCAGTTTCTGGATGGGGTGCTTCTCAGTGACCGCCGCCCAAAAATCCTTGGGAGGGTCGGGTATTTCAATTGTGACCCCCCACTGGGCCATCAGGTCTCTCCCCCACAGGGGTGCCTCATAGTCCAAAACGAAAGGACAAAGGGTTGCCAATTGTCCTTTCGGCCCCTCAATTTGTACCACGCTCTTTGATTGTCTGGCCAATTGCAGGCCCCCTACACCTTTAACGTGTCCAGCCACTCTTTGCAAGGCCCAATGTGACGGCCACAGTTTTTCCGGTATAATCGTCACATCCGCGCCAGTGTCTAGGAGACCCTCTACAGTGGTGGTCTCCCCACCCACCGTAAGCTTGCATGTTTCTTTGGGTTTATCCTCCCCAATCGCCCGTACTGTGTTCACCTGCGGGGTGGCATCCACATCTGCTGGAATGACCTGGGCGATGATTTGCCCCTTGGGGAGGAAGGTTGGTGGGTTTAGACAGTGCAGCCATAAGACGAAGCGCTCAGGGTCGGATGTTATCAACCCTGGAGCAACTTCTATCTCCTGAGGTGTATGTTTACAATCCCCAACGACGACAAATTTTCTCTCGATACGATGCCACGTACCTTGCCGTTCTCTGGCCACCACAGCGGTGTGCCAATCCCGATCCCGCAGGTGGAGCGGCTCAACAAGGCTCAACCGGAAAGGCTCGTACCGGGAGTCAGTCGTCAAGGTGACGGATGGAGATGGTAATATTAGTTGTCTTGTCCGGTTAGGTGGATCCTGGAGAGGATCTGTGGAAAGAATTGGTATATTGTCATGTCCTGATTTTTTACCCTTCCCCCCCCCCTCCTTGGCTCGGGCCACCCGATTTTGGTCATCGCACTGGGTGGTCCCGCGCTCGCCCCCTAGTTTTTTTGATGTCTAGGACAGTTGTCGCCATTCCTCCCTTTTCTCTTTCCGTCCCTGAACTTATCGAATTCCCTTTTCAAGGGACATTGCTGGCACCAGTGTCCCCCTTTCCCACACAGCGCGCAAGGCCTGTCAGCAGCTCCCCGGAAGGAGCGATTCCTTTGGGCCGGAGTGTGTGGGGGTGGTGGAGCATTTGATGGTCCAGCGTCCACGGTGGCAGCGGCAGCAGGTCTCCCTTTCTTTTGCTCTCCTGAAGGGCCCATTAGTGGAACTCTCTGCTCGCAGACTTCCAGCATATCGTCCAGTGTGGGAGGAGGGTTCAGTGGCAGTGTGAGTATCGCTCCTCGACACTTCTCGTTAGCGTTCGCGAACGCCAATTGTTCCAAGACCTCCTCACGAGTTGCCTCTCTGCGAACTTGGATTTCGATGGCTTTTGTGAGACGCTCCACAAATTGTATAAACGGCTCTGCTGGGCCCTGGAAAATCTTTGAATGGTGAGGGAGGGGACCTGCAGGCTGCATTTTGAAAAAAGCCTTTTCTGCCACCTCTGTGATTTTTTCAAGGACGGGGGGTGGGATATCTGAGGTCTGCACCCTTGCCCCTGCCCACTGGCCTTCACCACTCAGATGGTCGAGGGTGAGGTCAACCCCTTTCTCATCTATTGACGTAGCAGGATCTTTTGATAGACTCAGGAGGGTGTCCTTTAAAATACGTTTCCACGATCTCTCCCAAGCCCTATACTCCATAGCATTCAGGAGGGATTGGAAAAGGTATTTTAGATCATATGGGACTACTACACTCTCGGTCAGCTGAGCATTCAACACTCCCCTGAAATATGGACTATCTCATCCATATTCCTTGAGGGCCTTACATATATCCTTCACTACGTTAGGCGAGAGGGGCTGCCAGGACGGGGTGGTAGTATTCCCACCTCTTGATCTCCAGTATGTAACCGGAGCAAGAGAAGGGATCAGGTCCTGGCCTGAATCTTCCAGTTCCAGCTCATCCTCTTCCAAGCTCCAACCGTGGGAACCGGGAGGGGGAGCGTGGGAACTGGGAGGGGGAGCGTGGGAACCGGGAGGTGGGCGTGGCCTTGGGCACCCAGGGGGAGTGGTCTGGCACCCTGATGACATCACACGAGGGGCGGGTCGATGGGAGGGATGCGAGGGAGGAGACTGCCAAGGAGGAGGAGCCTGGGGGAAGGGTGGAGACAAATTCTGTGAGGTAGGAGGGGCTCCAGAAAGGAAGGGGTTGGTCGGGGAACGAAAGGGATTATGGGAAGGAGAAGGAGAAAAGGCGGGAAGAGAGGACAGGGAGGAGGACCTTGCCATGTGGCCCCCGCCATTTTGAGGACCAAGGCTGAGGACGCCATTTTGTGGCAACTCACCCCCAGCCAAACTAAAACGAACTCGGGGCTTATTCATGGGGTAGGATCAGGGTAGGGAAAAATCACGAGTAGCCTGGCCAGGGCTACCACAGGAACCCCAAGCAGTCTGGCCAGGACTGCTCGGGCGGGGGGGCTTCGGCATTCTAGGGGAGCCAGGGCTGATGGGGGCTCGGCTCCCCACTGCTCCCTTGAGAATGCCTGCCTTGGGACGAGGGGGTTCAGGGTTAGGAGAGAGGGAAGGGGGATTTGAACTTGAACTAAACTTGGGAGAATTGCAGGTTTGCCCTTTCTCCACTCCTGGTGCTCCTTGTAAAGCACTCCTAATTTGCTGAGGCCAGAACGAAAATTTTGCTGCTTTTATGTCCCCTGACTGAGCCAATTCAATGAATTTAGAGCACACACCATCCCAAAATTGAATGGTGCTTACTAGTTCAGAGGAGGTGTGAGGGAAGTGGATGAAGAGCAGCCTGAGAAACCTTTTCAGTTCTCCCTATGAAAAATTAACATTACCAACAGTCAAAACACCCATAACTTTATACAAAACTCCTTTCTGGGCAGTCGAGAGCCTTGCACCCATCTCGGCTCGATATTAAAATTGACCGCCTTTCCAACAGGAAAACTGCTACAACAAAAATCTTAAACTAAAAGGCAAAACCCTCAACACACTTAAAACCGAGTCGGGCACCTAAAGCCCACGCCCTCGGGGTGCCAGTTGTAACGAAAAACAACGAGAATTAATTAAACAAACTAAAGCAAAAGAAAATCGCGACCAGAGGGAAGAAACTGCTCAGAGAGGGCAAAAAGGGAAAGGGTCTCCCCCCTTTTTCCTCCCAGGGACCATGTGGTCTGCCTCCAAAGGCTAAAAGCCTCGAGGCTTCCCAAGAAGGGTGCTATTCCCCGGGGGGGGGGGGGGGGGGGGGGGCGGGGCTGCACACACTTACCAAAACCTCCGGCACACAGACAAAAGGAAGCAGTCCTGTGATTCCCTGCTGAGGAAGACTCCTCCGGGCGCAGAAGGAGCTCCCTTCCTCCTCCACCAGGAGCGCACCCAAAGAGGGCTGCTGCGACTGGTGGTGTGTAGTGTGCTGCCGGCTGTCTCCGATCCGGAGCCACTCCGCAGGGTCCCGCAGCTGTGGGGCCGACCTGCGTCAGCCACTTACACTGCCACGCTGTCAGAATCACTCCCTGACAGCCACCACGTTGGGCGCCAGCCCTGCGGGGGTGCCTGCTGGTGGCGCCTGTGTCGCCTGTCCGGCCAGCCCTGGCACCACAGCAACACAGTGGTTCTTGGCTTGTCGGGAGTGCAGCGTGGCTGTGGCAAAGGAAATGAAAGGAGGGACTCTCGAGGGGTAAATCCAATCGAGTTTATTGGAGGCTCCGGACGTGGAGTCCTCGCCTCGGGACACCAGCCTCAGAGACACCACAAGCCCCTCTGTGCTGTGACTCTTAACAGGGGGTGTGACACAGTGGAGGGTTCAGTCAGGAACCAGTGGGGTACAGTGAGGGTGTGGCTCTTAACATAATAGACAGGTGCAACAACCATACAAAACACAATAGGAGGGGAAAGTCTGGATCCTGCCCAATCACTCGACGCCTTTCCTGGAATTTTCTGGACACAGGGAGAGGCCCCAGAGTGACAGACAGGACCAGAAGGTTATATAACCAATGACTGACATAAAACCGAACATGGGGTGAACCATACAGGGGGAAACATAGGGGGTTACAGAACAAACCATTATGTAAAATCTTATTGAAACAAATCATACAGAAACCTGAGCAAAATACACCACCACACATCACCAACAGTTTGTAAGAATTGTAAGAAAAGTGTCCTTGTTTGTAAGAATTTGGTCCAGCAGTGTCTCCTTTTCAGCCCTGTTTTGCCCATTACAAGCTCTGTCTTTTCCATAAGACCTTGCTTACCAACTCATTCCAATACTCCTTCACTTGACTGTGACTTGTCATCTCCCTCCCCTATTATTTCTAGTTTAAAGTTTTCCTCACCATGTTGGCCAGCCTATTGGTGAAGATGGTTTTGCCCCACTTGGTCAGGTGGATCTTATCTCTAATAGTCTTCAATCTTTAAAGAAGGGTTCCCATAGTCATAAAATACAAATACCAATTGTCATTGCCAGCTGGGCAAACAACTGTTGACCCACAGGATACTTCCATTCCCCCTCAAGCTCTTGCTTTTCACTGGAAAAAGCAATGAGAAAACCACCTGGGCCCCCATACCCTTGACCATTGCCCCTAGATGCATGTTATCACTTGATATGCTCCAGGTCTCGTCTGGCAGTATTGGTGCCCACGCAAAGATTTGCAAGGAGTAATAATTCGAGAGTCAGACAAACCTTGTCAGTATTGCCACAGCATCCCGGATCCAACCCCCATGTTGCTGTTCCTTTTTCAGCAACTGTGGAGGCTTGGTTTTCAGAACAGACAGCACGGCGTGTACATTCTGCTGGTACCGCCGGGCCTAGTAACAAACGCTAAAACCAACGTGGCAGATGGTTACAAAGGCGTTTATTAAGTAAAAAATGCAGTTTATATACTCTGGGGTCTTTACTACGTCAGACGGGATATTGCCACACTTCCTGGGTTAGAAGACGGAGGGGAAAAGTACTGGCACATGTTAGTAAGGGTCTACATTCCTTTAGAGATAGCTTATCTTAGGGGGGGTTGAGGTATGCTCTTTCCTTCCCGTTACAGTCCCGAAATCTTCCGGGCGCCTGTCCCTGTCCAACCCCATCTCCCCCCCTCTTTCACAAAAGAACGAGGTAGTTATACATATATATAGAGAGATATAGGCACTAAATGAGGTAGAAGGTTAGGGTTTAACAAGGGAAAAAGGAGTTTGGAAACCTGAGTAAGTTTTTGCCAGGCAAGTTTGGAAATCTTGTGACTGGCAATTTTCTTTGATAAATTTACAGCATTTCATGTTGGCCTATGAACAGAATATTAGTCTGATCTAGGCGAGCTTTGACAAATGAGACTATCTTGTTCAGCAGGCATGGTCCGAAGGTAACAGCTAGAAGTAGCATTGCCAATGGGCCTACCAAAGTGGATATTAAAGTGGTTAACCATGGGGATTGGTTAAACCAGGATTCGAACCAGCCTTGCTGAGCTTCCCTATCTTTCTGTCTCTGAGCCAGTCTGTTTCGGAGTTCTGCCATGGAGTCTCTAACGACTCCGGTGTGGTCCGCATAGAAGCAGCATTCTTCTTTCAAGGCAGCACACAGACCTCCTTGCTGCATGAACAGGAGGTCCAGTCCTCGCCTGTTCTGCAGGACCACTTCTGAAAGCGAAGAGACTGACTTCTCCAAGTAGGAAATGGACTTCTCGATCCTCTGCAGGTCCTCGTCTATAGTTATTTTTAGCTGAGAGAGACCCTGGTGTTGGGTTGCCAGGGCCGAAACACCTGTTGCTGTACCGGCTGCTCCCAAGCCGAGCAGCATCGCGATAGTTACACCTGTCAGTATCTCTCTTTTGTGGAGCCTGTTGGATTCTTCGAAAAGGTTGTACATTTCTTCGTCTGAGTGGTACAGGACCCTAGGAACAATCAGAACTTGGACACAGAAGTCGTTAGAATCATCAAACTTGGGAAGAAATACACACGGACTTACTCCAGATCTCTGACAAACCCACATTGCAGACATAGCTGGAATTACCCACTTATTATTCTTTCTGTTAGGCTTTACAACTCTGGTGCAGACATTCCCTTTTCGCTCAGCTAGGGTTGCATTACCAAAGCATTCACCTCGGCCTGTGACCTGACTTAGGGTAATGCCTCTGCGGGGTGTGTCCCATCTGCACTGGTGAGGTGCATCAGCTGTGGAGTAACTGAATGGGGTGTTTAAAGCAACTCCTTCATAGAAAGGGGGTTGGACATCATAACAAAGCCAACAGGAATTGGTTAGGTTAGGGTTAGATTCGTTCAGGGATAGGAAGGTAGCTTCTAACATATGAAGGATTGGGTCTGGGTCTGACCTGGCTAATCGGTCCATCTGAAAGACTTTTGCATCGCTAGTTGGGATTTTGCTGACGCTCGTGGGTACAGCTTTGGGGTAGGTCATTTTTCTCTTTGTCTGCGTGCTTTTAATTATCTTGTTGGGTCCAACCACTCGGGATTCTGAGGGTTGGAGCCTGGTAATTCACACGTTCACCCACTTTTTTGACCCTTGAAGGACCACTGTCCATGCTTTACCCACTGTCCAGCTAGGATGATTGGGCTGCAAGACTGTCATGTTATAGTATATACATTTTTGAATTTTAGGGATTTTATAACTGTTTCGGTAGGAGTTCTCCTGTACAAAGAGAGGTGTTTTACAACTTGCGGGTGCCCAGGTGAACTGTAGGAACTTGTCAGGCTCTTGTGGGTCCCACCCAGGCTCTGACGGCCTGGCATCTGTTACTATGGTTTCATAGCCCCAATGCCCACAAAATCCTCACCCGGGGTTGTTACAATAACTTTTTCCTGCGTTTGAAGCTGGGCACCAATAGGATAGGTACGTGTGTGATGAAAATGGAGAATAGGGGTCTACCTTTGGTTGTCCTGGAAACAAATCGGTAATACGGAGCACGAAGGATGGAGTGTTTGGTGTGGTGATGTCTCTGAACACCTTGTCGCTGGTTACGTGTCTCATGACCCACCTGAACGGCTGATGTGGGTAGTAATCTAGGCTGGCTTGTCCTCTGGCAACAAACCCAAATTGGTTAGTTTGCACTGAGTTTGTTCCCTTACATTGTTAAAAGCTTTGCTCGGTTTCGCTGTAAACCTCATAAATTCTGTTATCTCCGTTTCCGAATCGGACTCGGAGCTCTCTGTATAACTAGCCGCGGAGCTGTAGCTCCCTTCCGTGTCGGAAGCAGACTGATGGTAGGCTTCCGATTTGCCATGCCTTTTTGTCAGGCTCCGCCCCCGTTCCGCCTTCCGCGGGTGGGATCGGACGTCCCCTTGGCTTCGGCCCCGTTCCGCCTTCCGCGTCCGGCCCCCCCCCTCCTCCCGGGGGTGGCGCCGGCGCATTTCGTGGGGGTAGTCCCATGTCCCCCCCCTGGGCTCGCCCCCTCCCTTACACGGTGACATTGGGAGCGGCTTCCGATCGCGTGTCCGCCCCCCCTCGCTCTCCCACGCGTGCGCTGTGTAGATCGGCAGCTCCGGATTTCCGCCGACCTTCCGAGTATGCGCAGTCGCGGGGTTTCGCACTTCCGGGTTTCCATCGCCACGTGGCGCCCCACCCCACCCCCGCTCTGGACCGTCGGCGCCATCTTGGCCACATGGCGGCGGCGGCAGCGGCGATTGGCCGCCCCGCCCCCCCGCTGCGCCATCGGCGCCATCTTGGCCATCTGGCGGGGGTGGTAGCAGCGGGGCCGCCGCGTCCGCGACGGCACTGGCTATTTTCTCGGCGTCTCACGCCTGCCTCGCAAGTCCTTCCCAGAAAAGCCGCGCGCTCTTCTCCGCCTGCCTGCGCCGCGGCTCGGCGGTCGGAAAGACCGCGGTTTTGGGTTCCGCTGGGGAGCCGCCGACCGGCGCGGGCAGGACCGCCGCCGAACCTGGCAAAATGTCGCCACTCGGACCCTGGACGCGGCGGGGAGGAACGATCGGGAAAACCACGTTTTTTTCGGGGGGTTTCGGATCCGGGGACACCCGCGGGAGGGTCTGGGGTTCTCCTGTTGGCTCCGGGGGGTTCAGGCATGCATTTGGGGAGGGGGGTAACGCGTCCGCTTCCCGCATTTCCCCGGGGGTTTCCAAGGCACTGTAGCTCCCCTCCCTCGCTTCCTGCATTTCTCCGTGGGGTCCCACGATCCCGCGATCCCCTTTCTCTGGCTGCTTAACGGCGAATAGACACTTTTTTGCAGCATTCCAAGTTTCCTGTTCTTCTATTGCTTTCTGCAACGCTTTCTCAACTTTTCCCCATGCTTTAAAAACTTTTCCGCTGCTCGTGGCTTTTGTATCTTCAGCCAGGGCAGCGGTATATCTCTCCCACCCCTCTGAATTTAATATATCTATTGGGCGTTTTATCACGCCTAAATCCGATAATCTTGCAATAGCAAGAAATAATTCCCTTTGGTCTCGCTGTTTCCAGTGGACCACAACTGAACTCACGACCTTCGCTACGTCTTCCATGCCGTCAACGGGTCCCTGGGGCGTCCCCCTTTTTTCTTCTCCTTTGCAGTGGATCGAACCGGCCAACCCCTGCCCGCTGTATCCTTTCCAAGCGCAGATCCCGTCCGCCAAGGTCTCCTTTCTTTCCTTTCTTTTCCCGAGCTTTCGGCACCACTTCTTGCTGTTCCTTATTCAGCAACTGTGGAGGCTTGGTTTTCAGGACCAACAGCACGGCGTGTACATTCTGCGGGTACCGCCGGGCCTAGTAACAAACGCTAACACCAACGTGGCAGACGGTTACAAAAGCGTTTATTAAGTAAAAAATGCAGTTTATGTACTCTGGGGTCTTTACTACGTCAGACGGGATATTGCCACACTTCCTGGGTTAGAAGTAGGAGTGGAAAAGTACTGGCACATGTTAGTAAGGGTCTACATTCCTTTAGAGATAGCTTATCTTAGGGGGGGTTGGGGTATGCTCTTTCCTTCCCGTTACAGCCCGAGATCTTCCGCTCGCCGCCTGTCCCTATCCAACCACACCCCCAGCAAGCAGTAAATCTTCCAACACAGCAGGTCCGGTTGGCAGATGTGGGCCCCAATCCCCATAGCATGGAGTCTCCCATTATTATCAGTTATCATTTCCTTCTGGTGCTGCTTCATGGCTCAGGCTTAATTAGCTCTTGGACAGTTCGCAGACCCTCATCTACTGTGAGGGTACTGCATCTGCTCTTTGTTGGAGATATGCAGGTGAAGCAGGAGTTTTCTTTCTGTTTCCAGAAGTCACAGGCTTCCAGCCTTTGCCATTTCCTAATCCAATTAGCACAGACCTCCCGATCCTCCTTCAATACTGCTGAGACTTCAGGTTGCAGGGTCTTGAAAAAGATCCAGTAGATCTTTCTCACCTTCTCTGATACTGCACAGTCTGCTGACCTCTTCCTGCACTTCCATGGCAACACAGGTTCTGTTCCACTGCACACCTCCTGCAGGCAAGGAAACTGCCCCCTCTGCCCCAGCCTCAGCAAGAGACCCCAAGCACTTGCTGTACTCTGAGCTGCATCTTCCCTCAGAAGTTCAGGCTGGATTGAGGCCTCTGATGTTATAGGGATAGTTGCTCTGATGGCTGGAGGTGGTACTCTGTGATGCATTAACACCATTGCTGAGGACATGAATGCTGTTCTCTCTTCTGACACAAGTACTGCATCTGGTATCTGCCTTTGTTAGCTATGATGTAAGAAGCAACTCAGGAAAATATTTTCAAGTACTGCTTTGTAGAAATACCCCATTATTATTGACAGGTTTCTTTTTTTCTGGATAATCAGAAAGGTACCAACAGCAGCTGGCCAAAAAAAAGGGAAAATATGTTTAATTTTGTAAGGATGCAAACTGATAATTCTGTTTTTGAGTTTCATCTTTTTTTCTTTTCCTGCTTTTCAGTATTTGGGGAAACCTACTCTTCCACATAACTTCCTAATAAATATTACCATAAAAGAAATTCATAGTGAAGAAAAGTTTTTGAAAAGCAAGCTCTAAGTCAAATTTGGTTAGTTGAAATTTTTGTGAAAACATTTTAGTGCCCACAAAATAAATGAAAAACTACTGTGTGGGGAAAAGCCAAATTTCTTTGTTTAAAAAGAAGCCAAACACTTTATATACTTCAGTCAGGAGTAAAATTTATTATTATCTAATGATTCTAGCAAAAGACCAGATCCACTATGTACTCATGGCGGTAGATCCTTTCCCCTGAGAATGGCCTTTTTATCTCTTCACAAGTGACAGGAGGGATAGCATTAAACTTGTTTGGGAGTTCCTCTTCCAGGCAGAGAAGTTATGTTCAAGATATTTTTCATGTTGTATTTGTCAATTTCAGCAACTACAAATACCAGAAAGACTTCAAAATCTTGTTATTTATGTAGAAGAAATATTTCAGATGAGAAACCCAAGCTTTTTGAAGGCTTATCCAAAAATACGTTTTCCTTCTAACTTTTTTTGCTGTATCATTTAATGTGTGCTTAGTAACACTTCGCAAATTATCTGAATGAGCTTTTTTATTATTCTGCAGGTAATAAATTAACATGAGTGAATGCTTTGTTAACTAGTAAGTGCATACAAAAATGTTAATGTAGAAACATGTGGGTGAAATGATTGATGATGAAAAAGAATGTTTGTTCTTTGACCGGAAGCTTGAAGACAGAAAAAAAAAAAAAAGCCCATTCCATAGAGCTACTTCAGAAGTTTAATAAGTCCAAATTAATTTTCAGATGAGCATTCATATTTGGGGACAGTTACATAAACCAGTCATCAGTAAAAAGAAAATAATGCTTTAAAATAGAAAATATTTCTTTCTTTTTAAGCAAATTAGTTAACTTTGATAGCAGAAGACATAATTTGCAGGATTCATCAATTACTCAAGCTGAAAAAGGGCATTTCTCATATTAGGTGACTTCCACGAGCAATTAATTCTTTCTCTATCAAACGTGCTGTTTTGCCTCATAAACAAAATCCACTATTTACTTGCACTGTTTCTTCTTAGATGTAGTAAAAAAATCACTTATAGATAGTAATATTTCCCTTTTCTGTTTTTTTCCTTCTTTGTTATTGTAGCAGCATTCATTCTCCACCACCAAATTTTCACACCAGTATGAGCAATCCTACCTTGTTTGTTTAATACATTGTTATATATTCCTTATTGATACTGCAGTTGAACATTGCACACTGCATTTTGTTCTTCAGAACTAAAAGCAAAACATCTTGGCAATGGTTCAGAGTACTTCAAGCTTACTTGAGGAAACTGAAGTATTGCAATAATTGCCATCTCCTGTGGCATTTTGCTCTTTAAAAGCAAAAGAACTTGGGCAAAAATTGATGGCAGAAAATTCATGATGGAAGTTTTCAGGAGATAGGAAACAGTTGTTACAATTACTGATGCTCCTGTAGGAATGCCAAAAAGAATTTTCACTGCTGATCATAAGTTTTTTTTAAGGGATCTTAGGTGAAGTGATCAATTCTTTTTTGCTGAATCAGAAACTAAATGATTGTTATGTAATATAGAATACAAGAATAATTCAGGTTGGGAGGGACCTCAGGAGGTCTCTTGTCAAACCTCCTGCTCAAAGCATGACCAGTGCTGAATTCAGACTTGTTTATTCAGGGCTTTACCCTGTCAGGTCTTGAAAACATCTAAGGGTGGAAACTACATAAAGCTCTTTGGGTGACCAGCTCCACTGTTCAACTGTCTTCTTGGGTGTCTTAGTTTGAGAAGACAGGTTTCTGCCAGGGAAAGCTGGAGTTTCCCTTGGAATGGAGAATGTAAACCACCGCTACCACCCTTTTTCCAATTATAATTTTTTCAGTTAAAAGCTTTTAGGCAAAAGATTTTGGAAATAGAAATAGCAGTTCTTTACTGCTTACTGGTATGGATAAAAAAACCAACCAACCAACCCACCAACAACAACAACAACAACAAAAAAAAAAAACACCAAAACAACAACTACAGCTTTGAAAACAAAAACAGTACCAAGAACTTTGATGACTTTGCTTCACAAAAACCCAGGGCAGTTTGGTCTCGGTGCCTTTGTAGGATCCTCAGAGCACCAAGCTGGGAACAGTGGAAAAAGAGTCTCGGGCTGGTAGCTGTAAAGTGGCAGGGTGTCCCGGCAGGCAGCGGCAGGGTGTCCCAGAAGGGCAGGGGCAGGGTGTCCCGGCAGGGCAGGGGGATGCAGGGTCACTCTGTAGCAGATGAGCAGCGCTGATGGAACCACGATGGCGGGGCAGGCCTGGCCCAGCTCTCGCCTGGCGGCAAAGAAGCTCAGAATTCCAGGGTGAGCAAATGATGGCAGATTTCCCAAGACTGGACTGCAATGAAATCTTCCAGCAGGAGTACCAACCCAGCTGTTCTTTTACCCCAGATGCCAAAAACCAGACAGACAGGCTACCTGAAGCTCTGCCCTTTACTTGCTTCAAAACCCCCACGCTGCTCCGAGCTTCAACCACCCCTTTGTTTTGTTAAATAGTCTTAAGTATGACATTTAGTTTTCTTGGTAACTTATGGGGAAAAAATTCTTTAGAGTAAAAAGGAACAAAACCTAACCCCCAACACCCCCTCTTTTTCCAATTATAAATTTGCAGTTGGATGCTTTTAGGCAAAAGATTTGGTAATTGAAACAGTAGTTCTTTACTGGTATGTATAACAAAGCAAACAAAAACAACAACTACAGTATTTATAACAAAAACAGTACTAAGAACCTCGAGGGCTTTGCTTCACAAAAACCCACAGCAGTTTGGTCTTGGTGCCCTTGTAGGATCATCAGAGCATCAAGCTGGAACAGCAGAAAGTCCTGGGCTGGTAGCTGGCATGGCAGGATGTCCTGGCAGGGCAGGGAGGGTGCAGGGTCACGCTGCAGCAAGAGGAGTAGTGCTGACAAAACCGTGATGGAGAGGCAGGGTTGGCCCAGCTCCTGCAGGGTGGCAGAGAAGCTCAGAATTCCAGGGCGAGCAGATGATGGTAGATTTCCCATGACTGGACTCCTCCAGAGACAGTGAACTCTTCTAGCAGCAAGCAGCAACCCAGCCATTCTCTTTCCTCGAACACCGAAAAAAACAGAGTGCCAAGCTGCCTCAAGCTCTATCTTTTACTTGCCCCAAAACTCGAGTTATCTTTTCCTTCGAGCTTTGACCACCCCTTTGTTTTCATTCAGTACTCTTAAGTATCCAACACTTAGTTTCCTTGGTAACTTATGGGGAAAAAATTCTTTAGAGTAAAAAGGAACAAACCTAACCCCCAACACTGGGTTTCTTTTGCTCTGCTTTGTTGTCCCTCTAGCAGATAGGGACAGTTCTGCTGTTCAAGTCCCTCTTGAAAACTGAGCCTGTAAACATGAAGCTTATTCCAGTTACCTGAAGGAGACCTGTATTGGCTTTTGTAGCTTTACATGGCAAGCTGTTGGTAGAGGTGGGGGGTGCACAGATGTCTTCTATGAGAAGATACCAGAAGCTGTCTGCATATCAGAAAGGGACACTTTCAGCTGGCTCCAAGATGGACCTGCCATTGGCCAAAGTCTGAACAAATTAGAGACATTAGTAGCATCTCTCCGGCAACATATTTTTAAAAAGAGTAAAAAATGCTTTACAACAGCAGCCAGGAGAAAGGAGTGAGAATATGTGAGAGAACCAACTCTGCAGATACGAAGGTCAGTGAAGAAAGAGGGGAGAATGTGCTCCAGTTGCTGAAGCAAAGATTTCTCTGCAGCCCATGGGGAAGACCATGGTGAAGCACATTGCCACCCTGCAGCCCAAGGAGGATCCCACACGTGAGCAGGGTCCTGTCAGGAACAGTGGTCCTGTGGAGAGAACCCCATGCTAGAGCAGGTTTTCTGCTGGAACCTGTGACCTTGTGAGGAGACGAATGCTGGAACAGTCTGTTTTTGTAGGTGTAGTGGTTTCACATTCACCAATTTCTGTTTTCCAAATTATATGTCGTGGTTTGAGTGTCTACTAGAATTATTTAATTTTTTTCTGCTGTGAGATAGGATTAGGAGAGAAGCAAAGTAGGCTCAAAACTTTAAAGGGTATAAAGACAAGTTTATTAACCAAACTACAAAAGAGAAAAAACTTATAACAATCAGAATAAAACCTTCAAAACACTTCTCCTCTCCCCCAACAGCTTCTTTTCTTTCTCACAGACAACATATAAAGACAAAACTTGGAACTCTAGGTCAGTTTTTCCACTTATAAAATAGTCTTTCATCAGTTCATTTAGAGAGAGAAGTCTCTTGGTTTACCATGGAAACTTCCCACAAGACAAAAACAGTCTTCTTGTGACCTTTAATTCTCACAAAAGCAGCTGCCCAGGAAATCTGCAGTTGTAAAGTGTAATGTTTCACATTTGCCAATTTTTTCAATTCAGTCCTTTTAAGGAGAGAAGTCTCTCCTGATTTGTTGTGCTAACTTTCCACAAGAAAGAACAGTCAGCTTGTGGCTTTTAACTTTCACAAAAGCAGCCACATGTGGATAAATCTGTAGTTGTGAACCTCCCATATCACGTAGCCTTTCCCCGTGTGGCTACATATGGGCCATGGACTCATGCATACTGGGATGTCATTTTAAAGATAAGCAGCTCCAAAGGCAAAGGATTTCTTCATCTCATGGAACAGAGATCTCTTTTCACTTCTTCACTGGTGCAGAGGGCTTATCTCATCTCATCTCATCCCATCTCTCTCTGTTCAAACGTCTCATGGGATCACAGGATCACAGCTCAGCATTCACTCAGTCAATTACAGATACCTTTGCTCAATCCATCTCAATTAATATTTTGACAGTTTAAAGGAATATTCTAGCATATTACAGTCTGTTACCACGGCTCACAGAAGATTTTCAGCCAAAAATACCAAGGCATCTTCTCATCTCTTCTACCTAAGGGGTTACTCTTCCTTCACCGACTCTAATATCTTTATATTGTCCTTTTACATGTCCCCAGTTTGGCCTTTTCTCTCACTTAGAAAAGGGTTAGGGTTTTGGAAGTTTCATCTGTGCAAGGAAAGAGTTAATATCTTACCCAGGACCTGCGGTGGTCACATGATCTCTGCCGGGCAGCGGCTCTGGCTGCACAGCTGTGGGATTTCAAAGCCATGCCGATTGGGAGGGGGGAAAGAGAACTCACGCTGAGAGATCAGAGTGGCTCAAGGAAACGGCAGTCAGGAATCTCAGCAGCCAGGATTGTAGATGCCTCCTGCCCACATCCGGTCTCATGGACTGGGCCTGGCCCATCCAGCAACAGAAGCTTTAAAGTCGGCTAGATGTTAAGCTGCAGCTTCCCCTTCCCCTGCCAGCAGCTGATGGGGCCTGGCAAAGGCAGAGCCTGGCGGGGCCACACGCAGGCCCCAGGAGGGGCCCGCAGCAGAGAGTGGCCAGCCCGCCACTCCTACTACTTCTCTCCAGGGCAGGGAGGAAAAAAGGGTAGTTTCCCAAGATTCCTCCAATATTTAACCCTGTGTGTTCACAGAGACGTATCATTTCTCTATTGGCTATATTAGCTGTCAATTTCAAAACTAGTCACTAACTGGTTTAGCTATAACTTTCTGAAAAATCCCTTCCCCATGTCAAACTACCACATAAAGTCCCTCCCATATTACACAGCCTCTCACCGCTGCAATATGGGTCATTCATGGTCATGGGGTATCATTTTAAAGATGAAGAGTTCCAAAAGCAAAGGTTTTTCTTCATCTCTAGGAACAGAGTTCTTTTCTCTTTCTAGGGGAAGATCTTCATCTCATCTCCCTCTCTCTGTTCAAGCTTCTCATATGATCACAGCTATTTCAGTATTTACTTAGTCCATCACAAATGCCTTTACTTATATCTACAATCTGAATACTCTCATAATCTCCCCAATGCATATTTTTCCCATGATTTAAATGAATATTTTAGCATATTACAGTCTATTACCATAGCTCACAAAAGACTTTCTACCTAAAACCAAGGCATCTTCTCATCTGTTCCATCTAAGATGTAACTCTTTCTTCACTGACTTTGATATCTTCGTATTGTCTCTTTACATATCCCCACTTGCGGGGGTTTTGTGCTGCTTTCCAGCTAGCTCTTGTACCAAGCTCGCATTTAAGGGTACAGATTGGTACCTTTCCGATCCTGTGGGTCTTGGCCTCAGGCAGAAGCATGGAGATGGCAAGGAAGAAAGGAGGACTTCACATGGGTTTCAAATGGGTTTTATTTCACCCAGAGGGTGGCCCACATAAAAGTTAGTTTCCCACTCTGCTCTCACCTTAAGTACCAGGGTGGGGACAGGGGAAGGGTACAGGTCTGGAACCAATCCCAAAGGTGAGGGAGTGACCCAGGACAAAAGACAAGTATCGGGGGGGTTTCCTCACCCGAGCTTCAGGTGGTTTAAAGTCCTTGGCCCTCTTAAAAGCCCCGAGTCGCGTCCGTGTAAAAAAGCAGAGTCCTCAAGGTTTGTTTTCAGGTTTCTCGTGTTGTTTATTATTTGGTATCTCAAAATTTTCTCTGCTCCCAGCCGAGGTTTGGACAGCAGCTGGGACACGAGGCAACTGCCCCCCAGGTGGGATGTCCCCTAAGATTTATACAGATAATTACGTACTAGTTATTTACTATTTTGTGCCAATGCCCAGTGCCCACACCAGAAGTGACATTCTACTTCGGTCCAATCCACTCTAACTACTTTGTGCCATCACCGCCCCAAAAAATGGAGGACGAGGAAGAAGGAGAAGTACATAAGGTACCACCCAAATTCCACCATCTTGTCCCCATTTACTTCTATTCTAAAAATTCTAAAACCATTAAATTCTACATCATCTACTGTGCTAAACTACAATTTTCACATCCTGGAAGTTTGTAATTACTTCTGCAATGTTGAAAGCTTTTCCCATGGATCGAAATCAAACCCAGTGTCTTCCTGGGCTCTGTGCCAAGGTCTCCGAGCCCCCTCGACCGTCTCCACACCCCCCTGTCCAGGGCTCAAACTCCTTTCCTCAGGTCCCAGGCCATCCAAGGGGATGTCCTGGACTCCAACAGACAAGTCGCAAAACAGTTCTATACATAAAAAAGGGAGGGGAAGGCAGGCACTCTGCCAATCACCCTGGCCCCCCACTAGAACTTTCTAGTCATCTGGGCAGGGTTGCAGAGTAATAGACAGGACCCATAATTAAGGAAAAACCAAAAAGGGGTTTAACATGAAGGTACGGGACAAACCGTTGTACAGAAATTTGGTAAACCTAAATTTCACTCCACAACACCCACTCTGGCTTTTTCTCTCACTCAGAGAAAGGCTAGTGCTTTGCAAGTTTCATCTGTGCAAGGAAAGACTTAACAGCCTGCAGAAGGCATGATAATTCTTCCGGGCAGTGGACAAAGGTGGTAAAATCAGGCCACGCTGCGAGGCCACTCTACATAGCTGCAGCGCTGACCCTGGTCTCAGCTGCATGATGTCTAGCGCAGGTGGGGGAAGGGCTCAGCAAGGGGTCTTGGTAACAATGGGGGGGAGGACAGCTAAGATTTCACAGCAGCATGCCTGCAGCTGGGGTTTCCCTTCCTCTGCCCAGCAGCTGCTGGGGGGGGCCTGGCCTGGCCCTGCTAGGCCTCCTGGGCCACGATGTAGGTGCAGCTTTTAGCAGTAAGGTTTTAACAGCCACTGGAGGCCTGATCTGGCCTGGATGGGGCCGCTTCTTCTCCCCTCCCTCTGCCTGGCAGTCATTGGGCCCGGCCCCAACCTGGGGCCCAACGGGCTCCCTGGGAAGGGACCTGGCCCCAGGCAGGGTCCAGCCGGCCCGGCTCCTGTGGCAAGGAGGGAGCCAGGGCTGCTTGTTACCTGTTTCCCAGGCAGGAAGGGAAAAGGATTTTTCCCGGGAGTTTTCTGATTTTTAACCTGTGTTTTCACAGAGGTGTATAATCTTTCTAGTGGCTACACCAGACGTCAATAATCAAACTTAATAATTTATTGATTTTGCTATAACTTCCTTGCAAAAAAATCACTTCCATGCTAAACTAGCACAGTAGGACTTCACCCCATGGAAAAGACCTATGCTGGGGCAGTTTGTGAAGAACTGCAGCCTATGGGAAGGATCCATGTTCTAGAAGGTCATGAAGGGCTGTCTCCCATGGGTGAGACCCCTGACTGGAGCAGAAGAGCATGAGGAGGAAAAAGAGGCAGAGACAAAGTGTTATGAACTGACTGCAACCCCCATTTCTTGTTGCCCTGGGCCACTTGGGGGTAGGAGGTTGGGAGTTAAGTTGTTCCTGGAAAGAAGTGAGGGTTGTTATAAATGGGCCAGGAGACCTGCTCCTTTGAAAAGCCTTTATTAGTCAGCTCTTTCAAGGGGGAACTCGAGGGGTTGCCTGCGCCGTCGCCGCTCCTGTCGTTGTTCTCGCTCCTGTGTCGCCGTTCTCGTTCCGGCCGCCGCTGAGGAGGTGTCAGACGAATCTGCTGCTCTCGCCACAGAGTCGGGAGTTCCTGCCTCGCGGGAATCCCCAGGAACTCAACTGGGCTCGTGTGGTCTAGGGGCGTCACTTCTTCCCAGTCTCTTTGTGGTCATGGCGAGGTGGCAGAAGCAGAATTCAGTCCTTAGGCAGCTGAGGGTCTTCTCAGTGTTGTAGTGTCTCCCTTTTATCTGGATTTTGTGCTGGGTCACGGCTTTTGGGTCCGTTTGCCGGCAACTGCACTTCGGTTTTGGAGCGGTGCATCATGGAAGTCCTTGGATTTTCCTATTAGACGGGGCCGGCAGTTCAAGGAGCCAGCGCGAATGGCGACAGCCTAGCCCGATGGAAGGGGAGGGAACCCGGGGTTTTAGAGGGGGTATACAACTTGGAATAAGATTTTTGAGGGTACAAACTTTGGTACAAACAGCATGATTTTCTTAACAGACAGGTTACAACTGGCATAACATTTGAAACAGTACAACTTTTTTAACAAATGACAGACTGTGTAAGAAAATGGGAATCTCTTACATTTTATTCATTTCAAGGGTTAGAAGAAGTTGTTTGTTTGTTTGTTTTTTAATTTGTTCTTATATCTCACTCTCCAACTCTGATTGCCAATAAATTCAATTAATTTCCACAAGCTGAGTCTGTTTTGCCTGTGACGGCAATTGCTGAGTGATCTCCCTGTCCTTATCTTGACCCATGAGCATTTCTTCGTATTTTTCTCCGCTGTTCTGTTGAAAAGGGAGAGTGATAGAGCAGCTTGGTGAGCACCTGGCAGTCAGCCAAGGTCAAGCCACCACAAGATTTCATCTACTTTTTCCTGATGTAGTAGGCTGTATGAGATACCCACAAAATCACCCATGTTGTTATGTCATCTAACCTGGATCCTTAAGCTCTCAACTGGCATATCATCCATCCCTAGGCAAAGCTCTATACATTGCAGTTCCTCTTTAATATAGAACACCTTCTTGTCTTGTTTCCCCTAAAGGTTCTGTATCGATCCATTGCAGCACTCCAGAGAATCCCATAGTTATAGTTGCATGAAGCCTAGTTGGATGCCAGTAAATAGCAGTGTATCCCAGAGGTCAGTACTGGGTCAAACACTGTTCAATGTCTTTATTGGTGATCTGGATGATGGGGCAGAGCATACCCTCAGCAAGTTTGCTGATGATGCAAAACTCTGAAGAGTGGCTGATGCATCACAAGGTTGTGCTGCTATCCAGAGGGACGTCGACAGAATGGAGAAATGGGCTGACGGGAACCTCATACAGTTGAACAAGGGGAAGTGCCAAGTCCTGTCCCTGGGGAGGAACAATCCCATGTGCCAGTACATGACAAGGGAGCCAACCAACTGGAAAGCAGCTTTGCAGAAAAGGACCAGTGGGTCCTGGTGTACACCAAGTTGAACATGAGCCAGCAGAGTGCCCTTGCTGCAAAGAGGGCTAATGGTATCCTGGGCTGTATTAGACAAAATGTTGCCAGTAGGTCCAGGTAGGTGATCCTTCCCCTTCATTCAGCACCATTTGAGTGCTGTGTACCTGGAGTCCTGTATCTAGTTCTGGTCTCCCCAGTAGAAGAGTGATATGGACATACTGGAGGGAGTCCAATGAAGGGCCATGAACTGGCACTGCTTTACTGTCTTCAAGGTGAAAAAAATTCTCCTATCAAGTCAGGATTCCTCTTTTTTCAGTTTATGCCCAGTGTTTTTCGCCCTCCTGCCATGCATCACTGTGAAGAGGCTGAGTCTGTTCCTGATACCATGTAGGTATTGAAAGGCTTCTCTTAGGTCTCCCCTAAGCTTTCTCTTTTTCAGGCTGAAAAACCTAGTTCCCTCAGCCTCTCCTCATAAGATATGTGCTCCAGCTCCCTGACCATGTCAGTGGCCCTCTACTGAACTTGCTACAGTTTACCAACATCCTTCTTGCAATGATAGGGATCCAAACCTAAACTGCATA
Organism: Sylvia atricapilla; assembly: GCF_009819655.1. Classification (NCBI taxonomy): domain Eukaryota; kingdom Metazoa; phylum Chordata; class Aves; order Passeriformes; family Sylviidae; genus Sylvia; species Sylvia atricapilla. The sequence continues at coordinate 7,848,528 of NC_089173.1, read as the reverse complement.
AGTCTCTGAGCCAATAAATGCAGTAGTTCTCAACGTGGAATATTTAAATACTGAAGATGCAAAAGGTTTCAAGAGAGGCACCTTGCCATCGTTTTCATTTTATTTTTATTCTTTAATGTTTAGGTGCCTTGACTCAAGCCATTCGCAATTTTGCAAAAAGCCTTGAAGGTTGGCTTTCCAGTGCCATGAACAATATTCCACAGAGAATGATACAAAGCAAGGTAAACAAAGTTGACTGTAGTTTTCTTCTCTTTCTGCAATTGTACACTAGGTGTCATTCAAGATGTAAAAATAGCAGCATTTTAACTTTTATGCTAAATTACATATTTAGGTTGAACTTCAAACATAAACCATGGGGTTGGAAATAACTTTGTTTTGACAAAAAAACATAGGAAAAACTGTATTTGTTCCATTATATGTGAATTGCAATATCTGAGGGCTCATAAATTAATACAGCAATATTAGAATTAAAATAGACAAAACAGAAGATTGGTTGGTAATACAATGTGTTAAGATAAATGGATTTCTTCATAGGTTGCCACTGTAAGTGCCTTTGCCCAGACTTTGAGAAGATACACATCTCTCAATCACCTGGCTCAGGCAGCTCGGGCTGTGCTTCAGAACACTTCTCAGATCAACCAGATGCTCAGTGATCTCAACCATGTGGATTTTGCCAATGTACAGGTACCTTTAGCTTTAAAACTCAGACTTAAAAAAAATTATTACGACACTTTTTTTTAATTTTTATTGTTAGTTCTTATTCTATCAAGAAAGCAAAGTGGGAACATTTTTCTGATCTACATATATACAGTGTTTCAGTCAAAACTTGCCAGCTTCTGCTTTGGCCATAAAAAAACCAGAACCTCAGAAACATTATCTATTTCCATTTTCTCTGAAGGCTTCTTATCCTTCAGACCATGCATTCTGGCAGTTTTTATTTAATGCAGATGAAAGTGTAGACTACATGTGTTCTTAGAATGAACAGCATGAACAATACCTGGAGATGAGATCTTGGATAGCATAGCTTCTGATCTTTTATGAAAAGATATTGATATTAGAGCACTATTTCTAGTCCAGATGGTTAAATTATTTTTAATATGTTCCATATTTTAATTTAAAATATAATATCATTAGTATGCTTTCTTTGTTTGTGTTTACATTTCCAACATTTCCTAAGTAAATGGTTAGAACTAGTTTCCAGTTATTTGTAAAAAATAAATTTATTATTTTTCATTTGGTTTAGAAAAAGTTTCCCTTTTATCTCTTTTTTCTCCTTAGAAGAAACAAGTTTTTTTTTCTCCTGTTGCTCAACTAACTTACATGGCCCAGATTACTGATAGTCATACATTTGTCTTCTTTCATGAACAAACATTTTAACTTAAAAGAAGTTCAGATGTTCACTAGCACAGTTGAATTATTTTTGTTTGTTGTAAAGATCTTTGAATAAATAACATTTAACACAATATAGTTATATTGCATAATAGTGTGTAAACTACCTAAAATTTAGTATGTAACCAAATATATGGTGTTATAAATGGGCCAGGAGACCTGCTCCTTTGAAAAGCCTTTATTAGTCAGCTCTTTCAAGGGGGAACTCGAGGGGTCGCCTGCGCCGTCGCCGCTCCTGTCGTTGTTCTCGCTCCTGTGTCGCCGTTCTCGTTCCGGCCGCCGCTGAGGAGGTGTCAGACGAATCTGCTGCTCTCGCCACAGAGTCGGGAGTTCCTGCCTCGCGGGAATCCCCAGGAACTCAACTGGGCTCGTGTGGTCTAGGGGCGTCACTTCTTCCCAGTCTCTTCGTGGTCATGGCGAGGTGGCAGAAGCAGAATTCAGTCCTTAGGTAGCTGAGGGTCTTCTCAGTGTTGTAGTGTCTCCCTTTTATCTGGATTTTGTGCTGGGTCACGGCTTTTGGGTCCGTTTGCCGGCAACTGCACTTCGGTTTTGGAGCGGTGCATCATGGAAGTCCTTGGATTTTCCTATTAGGCGGGGCTGGCAGTTCGAGGAGCCGGCGCGAATGGCGACAGCCTAGCCCGATGGAAGGGGAGGGAACCCGGGGTTTTAGAGGGGGTATACAACTTGGAATAAGATTTTTGAGGGTACAAACTTTGGTACAAACAGCATGATTTTCTTAACAGACAGGTTACAACTGGCATAACATTTGAAACAGTACAACTTTTTTAACAAATGACAGACTGTGTAAGAAAATGGGAATCTCTTACATTTTATTCATTTCAGTCCCCTCTCTATTTCTTTTATCGGGCCTTTGCCCGCATCAATTGGCAGTTTTTGATTCATGGGAGTATATCTTTCTTAATTTTTGGTACTGGTTATATATTCTTTTGGCTTCACTTAGTTCTTCAGTTTGGGGTTCTAATCTTATTATATTTGTGGGCCTTGGGACATTTATTTCAGTAGGTTTGGGGCTTGCTTGAACGGTTGCAGTTATTGGTCGAATTAAACAGGGGAGTATGCAGGGAAGGAGTAGAAGGCTGGCAAGGATGCTTACTACAATAAATAAGTCAATAGGTAAGTTTTTATCAAGGGGCTCATCTATTTCATTCTTCATGATTAGTGGCTTTTCTTTTATTAAATTTGCAACTCCCTTTGGATTGTCTAATTTTTTAGGGTAAAACCATTCTCTTATAGGGCACTCTCCAGTTAGGTGCTGCATAAATGTCGCAGCATTTTTTGCAATCCAATATTGCTTTTCATTTTTCCGGCAAGTGGATACTTGGGTTATATTAAAATACGTGGGACTCACATGAGTGTGAACTCTTATAAGGGACTGCAGATTCTCCCCGTCATAGATGAGATGGTAGCCCCTAGAGCATGTTCCTTTGGCGTGTTTGCTTATTAATGGGACTAAAATTAGTCCTCCCAAGAGTCCAGTATGAACCATTATCTCAATCTCACCTGGTCTTGCCTCTTGGGTTGGGGAAGTTATTTAGCTGGCCTTATGGAGTTCCTTTCAGTGTGCTCCCACTTCTTTTTTAGTTTTTGATTAGCCTTTCTGTGGTGTGCCCTATAAGAGATCTGTAATGATATTATTATCACAACCTTTTAACACTTCATGATAACTTAGAACAACAACTTACAGAGAACATTTTTCTATGATTTAATTGGGCTTTGGTTGTTTCTTGAAGGTTATTTTAAGTGTGTTTGGATCTCTAATGGTAGTCCATTCAGAGGGAGTCTTTGCTGGGGTAACAGAGTCACTGGGAAGTGGCAATGGTCCTTTTGCTCGGGATATGTGTGTCCAGCCCTTTTCTTGGGTCCTCACTGCAGTGTGGGTTGTGAGCAGGACCTGGAATGGACCTTCGAATTTGGGAGTTAGTGGAGTGGTGTTCCAAGATTTAATTAGGACCCAGTCCCCTGGCTTTATTTGGTGTACATCTGCATCTAAGGGGGAGGTTTGAGGAAGATACCCTCTTCTTTTAAGATCGGCCAATGTTTTTCCAATTGTTTTAATATATTCTTGAGTGGCTGCCTCCCCTTCTAAATAATTTGCAGTGCTGTAAGGAGTTAGTAAGAAAGGGAGTCCAAACATCATTTCATATGGTGAAGCCCCTATGTCTGACCTTGGCCGAACTCGGATTCTTAAGAGTGCTAGGGGCAGACATTTTAGCCAATTCATTCCAGTTTCTGTTATTAATTTAGTCAATACATTTTTGAGGGTTTTATTCATCCTCTCAACTCTCCCCGAGCTTTGAGGATGCCAGGGTGTATGCAACTGCCATCTAATTCCCAAGGCTTTAACAACATCATGCAGGACTTGTGCTACAAAGTGGGGGCCTCTGAATCGATATTATTTACCAGTCCATACCGGGGGATGATGTGTTCTAATAGTATCTTTATTACCACTTGTGCTGTTTCCCTTTTTGTAGGGAAGGCTTCCACCCAATGCGTTAAGTGATCAACTATAACCAAAAGATGCTTATATCCCTGTACTGGAGGCATTTCTGTGAAGTCTATTTGTATACTTTGAAAGGGTCTTAATGCTATTTGTCTTCCCCCTGGTGTGGGCTTTTTCATTACTTTTTGATTTACTTTCTGACAAATTAGGCATCCTTCAGTAACTCCTTTAGCCAGGTTATGGATTCCAACACATAGGTGTTCTCTCAGGAAATGATCACACAACCCTTGGGTGCCCCAGTGGGTTAAGTTGTGGATTTCTGCCAGCATTTTTCGAGCTATTGCTTTATTTAGGAATTTTCTTCCATCTGGGGTCAGCCATTCCCCTCGCTTCCCTTGGTGTAAACCTAACTTTTTTATTTCTTTTAATTCATTTTCATCATACATGGGTTCACTAACTTTGTTAGCTAGTACATCATTTAAAGTCAGAATTTTTATTGGTTCTCCCAGCCTTTGAGCTGCTAGTCTGGCTGCTTGATCAGCTACTTGGTTGCCCTTTCCTTCAAATGTGCCCCTTTTTTGATGTCCCTTGACATGTACAATTGCTATTTCTTGGGGCTTCATAAGAGATTCTAATACCAATTTAATTAATTCTTTATGTATCAGATCTTTCCCTTTTGAATTTAGGTAGCCTCTTTCTTCCCAGATTTTTCCAAATGTGTGTACTATTCCAAATGCATATCTTGAGTCTGTGTAGATTGTACCTTGGTCTTGTTCTAATAAATCTAATCCCCTCTTGAGGGCATAGACTTCACAACACTGGGCAGACCAATTAGGGGGCAGTTTTTCTTTTTCTATAACTTTTAAATTGTCCCTTTCTGTACCTTCGACTATTGCATAGCCTGATATCCTTTTTCCCTCTGTCACCCCAGATGATCCATAAATAAATAGCACCCTCCCATATGGTAGAGGTGTATCTTCAAGATCCTCCCTTACTTTTGTTTGTAAATCTATGATTTCCAGGCAATTGTGCTCTAAGTTTGGTGTGGGGTCCCCTGAGAGGAACTGGGCAGGATTTAGACTTTTTGATGTGATTAGCTCCAAATCACTGGTGCCGGTTAAAATCACTTCATATTTTAAAATTCTAGAGTCAGTCAGCCATTGTTGAGCCTTTTGGCTCAACACTGTCCTGAGATCATGGGGTGTGTGTGCAATGATTTTTCTTTGCAGTGTCAGCTTTAGTGCTTCCTCTACAAGAACAGCTGTGGCTGCTACAGCCTGGAGGCAAGCCGGCCACCCTCTTGCAACTGGATCCAGAAGTTTGGAAAGATATGTGACAGGCTTTTTGTGTCCTCCCCATTCTTGGGTTAATACTCCATAAGCTATTCCCCCTTCGGAGTTAACGAATACGTCAAACTTTTTCTTAAGGTCTGGGAGACTCAGGACAGGGGCTGAAGACAATTTTGTCTTTAGGTCTTTCAATTGTTCTTCATCTCTATCTGTCCATTTCACAGGTTCAGGTTGGACTAATTTCTCATATAGAAATTTAACACTTTGGGAATATTTTTCCATCCACAGCTTGCAATAACCAAATAGTCCTAATGATTTTCTTATATCTCTTTTTGTGGTTGGAGCTGGGATTGAGAGTATACCTGAGATTCTCTCAGGGCTTAATTTCTTACACCCTTCCCCAATGAGGTGTCTGAGGTAGGTGACCTGTGATTCTACAAACTGCAGTTTGTTCTTTGACATTTTGAGGCCTTTTTCCCCTAGAAAATTTAGGAGATTAATACTGGTTCTTTTCACTTCATCTTTCTCTCTCCCCGATATTAGGAGGTCATCTACATGCTGCAGGATTTGCACATTATTTTTAGGGATAAACTGTCTTAGTAACTCTTCTAGGGCTTGCCCAAAGAGGTTTGGGCTTTCAGTGAACCCTTGAGGAAGACGAGTCCATCTCAGTTGCTGCTTTCTCTTACTTTCAAGGCACTCCCACTCGAAAGCAAACCAATCTCGGCTTCCTTCTGCCAAAGGACAGGCCCAAAAAGCATCTTTTAGATCTACTACAGTAAACCAGGAATGTTCTCTAGGGATCCTGCTCAGGAGTGTGTAGGGGTTTTGTACCACCAGGTGCCTGGTAATTGTTTTTTTGTTCACTTCTCTTAGGTCTTGCACTACTCTAAACTTATTTTCTACCTTTTTTACAGCCAGAATAGGGGTGTTGTGGGGTGACATACAAGGTTCTAATATTCCTTCTGTGAGTAGATGGGTTATAATTGGGGTTAGTCCTTTTTTCCCTTCTAGAGAAATAGGATATTGCCTGACCCTTATAGGAGGTGTCTTTTCTTGCATTTTTATTTCTATAGGTGGGATATTTAAATATCCATATTTTCCCTCCTCGGCCCAGACTTCTGGCTTGATTTCTCCCAAGTCTTCAACAGTCAGCCTCATCATTTGTACCACCATTCTTCCTTCTCTAGGAAGAATCCCTACTCCCAACTGAACTTGCAGGTCCCTTCCCAGCAGGTTACTGTCTACTTTGGGTAGATATATTAAATTAGTGACACATCTTTTGGAATTTCCTTTAATTTCTATATTTTCTATAACTGAAGCCTTGAAAGGCTCCCCTTCTGCTCCTAGGACTTCACATGTCTTTCTTCTAATCGCAATTTCAACTGGAAGTCGGTTAATACATGATTTATCTGCACCAGTATCTACTAAAAATTCAAACTCTTCATGTTGGGGACCTACTTCAAAATTTACTATGGGCCCTTCCTGATGTTTCGTGGGGTCCCCTAACGCATAGAGCCCATGACACCCCTAATCCTCTTTGACCTCTTCCTTCAATATTTTTCCAATGCCTCTTGCTCCCCCACGACAGTCTCATCAAATGACATTTTTTTGCAATGTTTTTTAAAGTGTCCTATTTCTCCACAATAAAAACAGGCTCGAGTCTCTCCTGGTCTCTGAGGAGTACCCCAAGGTGGCGGGTTCCTTCCTCTTACCTTTCCTGGTAAAGATTTTGTGTTTCTTTCACCCCTAGTATCCTCTCTGAGATCCCTTACACTTTCCCTGGCCCCGGCTACCATAATCCTGGTTTTTGCTTTTGTTCTTTCTTCTTCTCTCCTAAGGTATACTCTTAGGGCTTCCCTTAATAATTCATTTATTTCTCGGTCTTGCCAGTCCTCCATCTTTTCAAGTTTTCTTCTGATATCTGGCCAGGATTTTGTGACAAACTGTAATTTTAATAATATCTGTCCCTCTGGGCTATCTGGATCCAAATTAGAATATTGCTGGAAATTCCGTCTGAGCCTGCTCAGCCAGGCTGCTGGGGTTTCATCTTTGTCTTGGGCCCTGTCAAAAGCTAATTTGGTGTTGCTACTCCGAGGAACTGATTCTTTAATAACTCTTATCATTAGGTTTCTATAATCTTCCATATTTCTCCTCCCTTCTCCTCTGTTTGGGTCCCACCCTGGGTCAGCTATTGGCAACTTCTGGTCACCAGGGGGGCCCATTTGGTTTTCTCTTTCCCAGATGTGCATCCCTGCTGCCCTAACCAGCCGAACCTCGTCTGGATTGAATAGTATATTTAAGATGGAGTTTAGTTCTCCCCATGTATAAATATTTGGGCCCAAAAACTGGTCAATCTGGTTGGCAATTCCCACTGGGTTTTCAACTAGATTCCCCAGCTCTTTCTTAAAACTTCTGATGCTGTTAAAGGTGCATTGACAAACCCTATTCCTCCAATAGCCCCACCCATCGGGACCTCCCTTAGGGGAAAGAGTTTGGTTTTTGACCTGGTGTTACTGTAAGGTCCTTCTGGGTTTTTTATTGCCTGGCAGGATGCATTGTTAGTTGCCAGACCTAGCTCCCAGCTGTGAGGGGGTGCAGGGATTGTGGATGGTGAAGGAGAGGAGGTTAGACCAGTGTTAGGAAACGGCAGAGGGTAAGAGGGGTTATAAGCTGGAGGGGGGCAAGCTGGGGAAGGAACAGGGATTACAGTTTGGGAAGGTGGGATATGATTTTCAGATGAGGTTGGAGGATTAGTAGGGATAGTTTGTAGTACTTCGGGATAAACTGGAGAAGGAGGCAAATGTTCTAAGGGGTCCCAATTATGGCTGGCTTCCTCTTGGTTCTCCTGCTTTTCATTCCTTTGTTTCCCTTGCTGTAACTTACATATTTTTGCTGTTTCATTTTTGACTACTTGTTTCTGCCAACAGACAGCATAGAGTATTTGTTCAGTACTTGAATCCCCTTGAGATTTCAAGTATTGAGTTAATTGTGAACACATCCAGGGGTCTCTAGTTCCACACCATGGCCATTTTTCAGGTAAATCTAGCTTAGGCCAAGCCTCTATGCAATAATGGATCATCTTGATTCTGTCCAAGCTTTTAGTGGCTTCATCAACCTCCCATAGTTCTAACATTTGTCTTAGTGGACTGTCTGGTGGAATATTTCTTATCTTTTTCTCTCTTTTCTCCTCAACTGGCTCCACTCTACTTATGTACGCCCCCATTTTCACTGGGTCTCAAATAAAAACTACGCTGCTCTTACCCTGACAGAAACTTCAGGGCAACACAAAGCAAAATTATCTGACCTTGTTTTAACTAAACTTCTTTAAGGTGCCCCTACACACACGCAAGTTTAAAGGTGGGCAACCCAAATTTTAACTCTCACTCACTCTTTGAACACTTGTAAGTAGCCCCAGGGATCCTTTCTTAGGGTTTGGGCACTACCCCTGCCAGTGCTCGGAATGCTCCACAGGTAGCCTGGTGACCCGCCCTTAGGGCCTCAGCCACTACTCCTTAGCCAGCACTCCTTTTCTCTCCTGTACGTCAGGCAAATCCCCGTAAGTGGCCGGTCAACCAGGGCCCAGGGTTCCAGCCACCACCTACTGCCAGGATTTGGACATACAGCGTGCGATGTACTCACTCACCCTACCTACAAGTCCCTTGCACTTTGGGACTCCCCTAACTCTTAATCCTCTGCACCTGGACAGCGTCCTCTTGGGCACCCCCGACCAGTTCTACCTCTCCGTACCTGGACAGTGTACCTCTTCCCTGGGTACCCCCGACCAATACGACACCCTCGAACCCAGAAAGCGTACCCAAGATACCCCCGACCAGCGCAGACTCTTTTATCCCAGCACCCCGACAGCTACCCCAGCCAGTCTCCAAAGTACCCCGAAAGCAGCCTATCTTTGCTACCCCAGCCGGTACTCAGATGCTCTGGGCCGTAGCTTCAGCCAGTGCTCTCTTCCTCTCCCCACACCCCGGTAGTTACCCCAGCCAGTGCCAACTCACAAGCCCCGAAAGTAGCCTGGGCAACCCGCCCTTAGGGTTCCAGCCGCTACCCCAGCCAGCGCTAGTCTCCTGTGACACCCCGGGCTATAACCTCAGCCAGTGTGGTGCGTGCCTCACACTGCTCTAGCCCTTTCGCACACTTGAAATTGGCCCAAGCCTTTTCTGCCACACACTTCTTTGACGTGCCACTCACTCTCTAAATTCCTCCACACGTCCAGAGGGGGCCCCTATGCCCCTGGAGACGCCTCAGTCCCTCCCAATACACTCGCTTCCTGCTTTTCCCGGCCAGCCCCCTCGCGGGGGTGCAGAAACGCGGTACTCAGCAGTCCAAACTCGCTTGGGGGGGTCCGAGCTGCCGGCCCCCCTCTCATTCACTCCACACTCGCTCGTCTCCACTCCCGCCACCGGTTGTTCTTACCGATGCTCCTCAGTGGCGTCTCACGAGGCTGGCGAGCGTCGTCCTCTGGTCCGGGATGTCCAGCTGTCCAGGAGGTCCGAGGTAGGGCTGCGCCTTCCCGTCCAGGTCCTCTTCTGGGCGTGGCTTAGATCCCGGACGAGTCCCCAAATTGTTATAAATAGGCCAGGAGACCTGCTCCTTTGAAAAGCCTTTATTAGTCAGCTCTTTCAAGGGGGAACTCGAGGGGTTGCCTGCGCCGTCACCGCTCCTGTCGTTGTTCTCGCTCCTGTGCCGCCGTTCTCGTTCTGGCCGCCGCTGAGGAGGTGTCAGACGAATCTGCTGCTCTCGCCACAGAGTCGGGAGTTCCTGCCTCGCGGGAATCCCCAGGAACTCAACTGGGCTCGTGTGGTCTAGGGGCGTCACTTCTTCCCAGTCTCTTCGTGGTCATGGCGAGGTGGCAGAAGCAGAATTCAGTCCTTAGGTAGCTGAGGGTCTTCTCAGTGTTGTAGTGTCTCCCTTTTATCTGGATTTTGTGCTGGGTCATGGCTTTTGGGTCCGTTTGCCGGCAACTGCACTTCGGTTTTGGAGTGGTGCACCATGGAAGTCCTTGGATTTTCCTATTAGGCGGAGACGGCAGTTCGAGGAGCCGGCGCGAATGACGACAGTCTAGCCCGATGGAAGGGGAGGGAACCCGGGGTTTTAGAGGGGGTATACAACTTGGAATAAGATTTTTGAGGGTACAAACTTTGGTACAAACAGCATGATTTTCTTAACAGACAGGTTACAACTGGCATAACATTTGAAACAGTACAACTTTTTTAACAAATGACAGCCTGTGTAAGAAAATGGGAATCTCTTACATTTTATTAATTTCATATGGTATATTAAAAATTGTTCTGTGGTAAGATATAAAGTCTATGAAAGTTGAGATGCTAACTTGGCATGTGATAGCTAGAGTTTAAGAATATGGTCTTTGTTAAATCTATCTTGGTTTTCTCAAATTCCATTTAAGAGAAGCATCCATATTGGTCTTAATAAAACTTTAAATTAAATACAGTCATATTCCTTGATAATACTGTGAATTGCTTGTCTTGGTTTGAAAGATAGGTATCTGCTAGGGAAGGGCACGGCCTCCCTAGAAATGGAGAATTCAAATCTACTCCCTCCAAATTATTATAATTTAGAAAATTAAAGCGGCTTTCACATAGAGGTATCGGGGTAGGAATAACAGTTCTTTACTAGTGTGTCTAACAAGACAAACAAACAACAACAACTGCAGAATTAATAATAAACAGAATCAGGAACCTCAAAGGGCTTTGTTTTACAAAGCTCGGGACAGTCTGGTCTCTTGGGACTCCGAGAGCACCAAGCTGAAATGGTGGAAAATCCTGGGCTGATGGATGAGGTATATCAGAAGCTCTGCCGGTGGTAACTGGAACTGCAGGAATGTCCCCCCAGGGCAGGGCAGTGCAGGTCCACAGAATAGCAAAAAGCCTGAAAGCAGTGCCAAAGAAACGGCGGTGGTGAGACAGGAGGAGGCGAGCTAAGTGTTCTGGGGCACACGAGGAGATGGTGGTAGATTTTCTCAGGACCAGACATGGTGGTGACAGTGAACTCCCACAGCAAGCCTGGCCGTCCTCTCTCCCACGCCGATGCCAAGAGCAAGAGAGTGATGCTTCCCCCCAGCCTTGTACTTTACCTGCCCCCAAAATTCGCGTTATCTCCCTCTCTGAGAGAAAACTCCCAGTGAAAAAAGAAGTGTAGCCATGTCCTACAACTCTTCTCCTTTGGGCACTTTTTTCTGCCTGAGTACGTATAAGTATCCAGTAGTTAGTTTCCTAGAATTTTATGGGGAAATTTCTATAAGTAAAAAAGAAACAAATCTAACCTAGTCTATTGTATATAGACTGTGTTTGTCCAATTGCATGCTATTTATATTACTCATTAGGCAATATGTAATATATCGTAGACTGTTGATAAACACAACAATCCTTTTTTGCCTATAAAAGAAAGCTCTTTTAAAGTGAGGTGAATAAAAAATGTAACAAATTTTATTTGATCTTAAGTCCTTTGTCCTGGTTTAGGAATGGTATTCCCTAATTTAGTGTTCCCACTGAAACACCCCAGACCATGTGCCACTTGCTCACTCCTCCCCTCCCTGTGTCAGGATGGAGAGGAGAATTGGAAGTACAAAAGGTAAAAACCATGAGTTGAGAGAAGAACAATTTACTAGAAACAGCGATGAGATAAGAAAGCAAACAGTAACAGCAACAATATTAATACCAAAAGTGTATAAGAGGTGAGCAATTCACATGGAAATGTTCACCACTGCACCAAATGGAGCCCAACAGTACTCGACCTCTGCCACACTACCCCAATCTGGAAGGGACCCCTTTCCCCATTCCTGGAAAATTACATGAGATTGTATAGAATAACCTCCAGGTCCTAGACATGCCCCCTCTTGGCTACAGCAAAAATGAACCCTATCCTGGCCAGAACCAGGACATCATCCACCCCTACACCTTCCAACTATATACATATATATATATAAACACATATATACACAGTCACAGGTATCATTGCCATAGTCAATGGCCTTCGCTCCAAGATGTCTGTTGAGTTCATTTAGTCCATAACTGTGGGTTCTATCTATCCTAGATGTCTTCCAGGGCAGGAGAGCTGGTGTGCTGTTGGCTGGTTGCAAGCTGCATCAGGAGCTCATGACTGGTGTATCTGGAGCACTCCATCCTCATTGTCCATGGTAGTTATGACATACAGTGGCAGAGTCATTCAGCAACCATTATTATACAGTTCAGCATTGCAGACTGTTTTCACCCAAAAATCAAATCTCCTTGAGGTACAAATTGTCTTGATCCACCTTGTCCTTCAATAACTTCTGCAACTCGCCATGTAGGACTCCATATGGCAACTTTCTATTTTCAATGGATCCTACCAATGTGGCAGGAACTGTCAGTGAAGAGAGCATATCGCTTTTTTTTTTCTGGTAGCTGATTATATGGTGGCGTCTCCTCAGCATGTGTCACCTTCTCCTCCTCCTCCTCTAATAGTCCAAAATTTTCACCTTCAGGCCGGTTCATGATGACTTTCAAGATCCCTGGGCAATTGGGGTTTCCTATTCAAGCTCGCTGTGTGATCAGTGCAACCCACTTACTCCACATAGCATCAGTGGCCTGATGTTTTGAAGGGACTTTCCCTTTGAACATCCAGCTCAGCACTGGCAGTCAGGGTGCCAGGAGGAGCTGTACTTCAGTGCCAATCACTTCTGAAGCAGCTCAAAGCCCCTCATAAGCTGCCAGTATCTCTTTTTCAGTTGGGGTGTAACAGGCCGTAGATCCTTTGAATCCCTGACTCCAAAAACCTGGAGGTCGACTTCGAGTCTGCCCTGGTGCTTTCTGACAGAGGTTCTAGGAAGGATCATTCTCCCTGGCTGCGGTGTAGAGCACATTTTTACATCCTGTCCTGTCCTGATTGGCCCAAGGGCTACTGCATGAACTGTCTCCTGTTCAAAAGTTTGTTGTTTAGGACCCCAGTTAAAATCATTCTTCTTCCATGCCACTTGATAGAGAGGATTTACAATCTGCCTGTAATCTGGAATATGCATCCTCCAAAAACTCACAGCACATAAGAAAGCCTGTGTTTCCTTCTAGCTGGTCACTGGGAAAACAGCTGCTATTTTGTTGACCACATCCCTTGGAATCTGATTACATTCATCTTGCCATTTTATTCCTAAAAATCGAATTTCCTGGGCAGATCCCTTGACCTTACTTTGTTTTATGGCAAAACTGGCCTTCAGGAGGATTTGGGTTATCTTCTCCCCTTTCTCAAAAACTTCTTCTGCTGTGTTGCCCTACAGGATGATGTCAACAACGTACTGTAGGTGCTTTGGAGCCTCAGTCTTTTCCAGTGCAGTCTAGATCAGTCCATGGCAAATAGTGGGGCTGTGTTTCCACCCCTGGGGCAATGTTGTGAATGAGTATTTTAAGTTCACTTAAAGAATCACCAGCAAAGGTTTAATATAAAAAGCCACATCATGACAAAGTTCATTGGCAAGGTTCACTCTATTATTTACTAGATGGTTAAAACACACAGAGAAAAAGCAAACAAAAATCCAAAATCAGTCAATCCAAAGCAGAATAAACACAAAACTATCTATGTGGAGGCTGGGGCAGGGGGAGGGGAAGATGAGAGGCTAGGAAAGGGTGAGGATAAAAAAAAGAATATGGAAAACACTCCTGTTGAGTCACAAGCTCCAGAGTAGACTCCCATAATAAACTGAGCCCTTGACTTGACCAACAACACAACACTTCACTTAAACTTAACAGCATTCAAACTTAATAGTACTTAACTTAAATTCAATGGCTAAGTTAAGCAATTTAGTAAAGGATTCATATAGAATTTTCTATACTACAACAGTAACTTACTTGTAGTCCTAACTTAGTTACAAATCTAAAGTACTTGAGAATCTAGAACAACATTCCTGATATATTTGCTACAGTATATTCACACTCGCATGTACAAAGACAGTACATGTGAAAAAATCCCCTCAAATTCAGTGAGATACTCACTTCTGATGCCATTGCATCTTCTCAGCGGGTGAAGGATTGACTTCTGAGGAGTTGTTTGGTGATCCTCCGACTACAGCAAATTTGAGAGTTTGCTGGCTTTGAGAGGCCCTACTCAGAGGGATGGTGCTGGTCACAGCCTGCTACAGTCCAGGAGAGCTCAAAGGATCTTACTTTGGACCACTGTTGGTAGGGTCACAAGAGAGTGGACTTTAGTCATAATAATTTTCTATCCTGGCTGCAATTCAGGTCAGTAACTTTCTTCAACAGCTTGATAAAAAAAATATTATTCCATTTGGGTTGTTATTCAGGCAAGAAAAATAAGTTTCCAAGGCTGTTCATTAAAAAGCAGGAGCTCATTAGACAGCACAGGTCCCTGGGAACAGACAGTGTTTTTGATAAGCTCAAGAGGAACTGTTTGTGAAGGCTCCTAACGAGCATTTCTCAGATCATAATGCGGCCTGGCGAGGGGGGTATGCACCACCACAGGCAGTTGGTTCCAGGTGTACTGGATGCCCCTCCAGGTGAAAGCAAACTGGCCTGCACTCTGCTGCTAAACAAATAGAGAAAAATGCATTAGCAATATCGATGGTGGCACCATTTTGCTGCCTTGGACTCCAGTTTATACTGGAGTTCCAGCATGTCCAACACAGCAGCACTCAGTAGTGGTGTGACTTCATTCAGGTCATGATAGTCCACTGTCAGTCTCCACTCTCCATTGGACTTACACACTGGCCAGATAGGACTATTAAAGGGTGAGCAAGTCTTGCTGAGCACTCCCTGGCTCTCCAGTTCAAAAATCATCTCATGAATGGGGGTCACAGAGTCACGGTTGGTGCGGTGTTTTTGATAGTGCACTGTTGTGGTAGCAATCAGTACCTGATGTTCTTTGACCCGCAGGAGTCTCACAGCAGAAGGGTCCTCTGAGACACCAGGCAAGGGATTCAGATGTTGAATTCCCTCTGCCTCCACATGTCACGGGATGAGTGGGAGCTTCAGACAAGCCCTGCTTTAGCCTCAGATTTTGGCAGGAGTTTAAATTTAAGGAATCACTCTGGCCTGCAAGTTATAGTGATGGGGAATCAGGTCTATTTATAAAAATGAATTATTTATTAAACAGACAAGAGATAATAGACAAAATATCTTAATCATAGTTGCTTAATACACAGTATAAAACTAAACTACTAGTAGATTGCAGCATAACATAAAACAGTGCATAATATCAAGGTACCTATATTAACACTAGCAAAAGAAATAGTATTGTTTAGGAGTCAAATGTAACTTGCCACCAAAATTATGATAATGTACACAGATTCCTTCACTTAACCCATTGGGAGTAATTGCAATGCAGGCATCCCTATTTATGGAAGAAGGTCCCACAGTTCCAGGGAAATGTATAGATTTCTGCTTTGTGAAAGTTTAGTGTGGCTGTTATAGTCATAAAGGGAGATGTCTGTTGGTCTGAAATACAACTTATCTTCCAGATCTCACTTCAACAGTAAGTTGTATTGGCAGTTGGGAGATACCAGACACGTTAACTTCATGGCACCAAAATAACTGACTACAAGACAGCTTGTCCTTCTTGAGTTATCTGACTGGTTAACAAACAACAGATAAGCTCTTGTAGGGGATGAGATGTCCTGCTACACCACAGCAGCTATCCCAAAAGCCCAACAGATGCCCTTTTGGGCCCTTGAAATACCCTCTCCTGAGGTAATTTATGCCAAGGAAGCACAGGGCCTCTGGGGTCTTTTTGCTATTCATTCCCTGTCAGACTCACTTCAGTTCCCAGTACAGTCAGCTGTTGGGATCCCCCTGTCCCCTCAGAAATAGAGATGGATTCTGCTTCCACGTGTCTTGATGGCATCAGGGTACATTGTGTGTCAGTGTCGACTAAAGCCTTATACTCTTGTGGGTCTGATGTGCCAGGCCATGGGATCCACACAGTGCAATAGATTTGATTGTCCCTTTCCACCACCTGGCTGAGGACAGGGCCACTTTAATCATAGAATCATAGAATCGTAGAATGTTAAGAGTTTGGAATGGACTTCAAAGATCATCTAGTCCCAACCCCCCTGCCATAGGCAGGGACACTGCACAGTAGACCACATTGCTCAAGGCCTTATCCAACTCAGCCTTGAACACTGCCAGGGATGGGGCAACCACAGCTTCTCTGGGCAACCTGTTCCAGTGCCTCACCATCCTTACAGTAAAGAATTTCTTTTCATGTCTAACCTAAATTTCTCCTCTTTCAATTTGTACCCATTACTCCTTGTCCTATCATTACCATTCCTGATGAAGAGTCCCTCTCCAGCTTCCCTGTAGGTCCTTTCAGATACTGGAAGGCTGCTATGAGGTCTCCATGCAACCTTCTCTTCTCCAGGCTGAGTAGCCCTAACTTTCTCAGGCCCCCAACTGTCTTTGTAGGGGAGGTACTCCAGTCATCAATTTCGTGGCCCTCCTCTGGACTTGCTCCAACAGTTCCATTTCTTTCTTATGTTGGGGACACCAGAACTGTATGCAGTACTCCAGATGGGGTCTCACTAGAGCTGATATTCACCTTGGACCTGCTGCCATTGCTCCTTTTGATTAAGCATGACACAGTTGGCTTTCTGGACTGTGAGCGCTTACTGCTGCCTCATGTTGAATTTTTCTTCAACCATCACCTCCAAGTCTTTCTCTGCAGGGCTGCTATCAATCACTTTTCCCCCCAACCTGTCGATGTGTCTGGGATTGCTGTGACCCAGGTGTAAGACCTTGCACTTCACTTTGTTCAACTTCATGAGGTTTGCATTGGCCCACCTCTCAAGCCTGTTATGGTCCCTCTAGATGGCATCCATTCCCTCCAGCATGTAGACTGTACCACACAGCAAATTTGCTGAGGCTACACTCAGTCCCACACTCCATGTTGCCAACAAAAATGTTGAACAGTATTGGACCCAGTACTGGCCCCTGAGGGACACCACTAGTCACTCATCTTCACCTGGACAATGAGCTGCTGACCACAACACTTTGCCTGTGGCCATACAGCTAATTCTTTATCCACTGAGTGGTCCATCCATCAAATCCATGTCTCTCCAATTTGAACTGTCTCTCCAAATAGTACTGGTCATAGTACTCATTGCTCACGTCTTGTAATTATGATCAACTTGAGGTTCCTTCAAGAGGATCAGAAATAACATCAGCCCTTCTATTCTCTGTGAGGAGTTGCCCACTGGAAACTGGAGCAGCATTTATTCTTGAAGGAATTCCTGTAGTGGTTGTTCTTCCTTTCAACTCATGTACCCGTGGTCCTAGGGCAGACATGGGTTTTCCATCCCACTTCCACATTTCCTCTCCGTGATCATGAATGTAAAATCACAGAATGCCTCAAGGTGTGTTCTCTCTCAAACAGGGTGATGCTTGTTCCTAATAGCAGAGATTCTTGTCTGTACTGGCAGGGCATGGGACATTTCCTCTTTAAATTGCTGATGGGCCTTAGTGTTTCTACAGCCAAGATGCAGGCCTGTATGAAGACAGACTTTCTTCATATTGCCAGAGTTGGGGAACCAAATTATTCACTGTTTGTTCATGACATCACTGCCAATGACTTGGCATATGATGATGATGTGGTCTGTAGAAACTTCCACCACATGGGTTGTGTACAGTGGACCTCATCTGGATCTAGAGGGGGATTGCTCGTTATTTGAATCCCTATAGAGTACCTCCAGCACAGCAAATTTTCTCAGGTATTGGATACTTTTCTCCATGGTGTTCTACTTGCCTTGGTGCACTGATAGATCATCTTTGAAAAGATACCTTTCCCTCATGCTTGACAGGAGTCACCTCCAGAGGCTGAGAGTTTCTGTCCTCTTCCCAATGCCCTCGTCAGTGCCCACATCCCTGGACAGGGGTCTCAGCTGCTTGGCTTCACTACCCTCCAGTTTTCAACTGTGGGCTGCTCTATCCCAGCATCAGAGCAGCCAGGTCACCAGAGGCTCACCTGATTGGTGGCTGAAATATTTTCGCATATCTCACAGTTCACCCAGTGTCAGATGATTATCTTCCATTCTGCCTCTTCCTCCTGTTGTGAGGGCCCTGCTCCTGCTTACTCCTCTTCATCCATTACTAAGTGAACTGATTTTGTCTTGGATTTTTTCTTCTCTATAGGGGTAACTGCTACTGACACGAGTTATTCCTCTGGCTCAGCTGCAGTTTGAGTGGTCATGGTGCCTGTTGGTCTGCTTTCCTCCTCCTCCCCCTGATGGTGCTGTCTAGTGATGAGCAATGTCCAATAAATAGCAGCCAGAGCCCAGCACACTGGGTCCAGCACACTTCATTCCTCTCTGTATCCACCACAGTATTTTCCTTTCAAATATTCTTTGACTTTATCAGGATGCTGTAGTTGTTCAGTGGTGAACTCCAAAAACATTGGAGGAAAGAATTTCTCCAAAACCTGGCCCATTTTCTCCCACATTCCATGCCACTCATGACTAGTCTCCCTTGGGGCAGATCTCTGAATGACCTTCCTAAAAGTCTCTTTCTTGACTCTAAACATGGTGTGGACTGCACTGAGGAGGCCTGGCAGACTTAGCAATAAGAACATGCTTTCCTTAACATCCAAGGGAAATTCAAAATTCTCAAAAACTCTTGTAACAGACCTGAAGGAGGAAAAGGGGCTGAAAAGGTGCAGAATATCATTCTCTCCTGTTCCCCCCAGAGACTGGGTACATTTATTAATGAATTCCCAGAGGTAGCATCTGAAGTAAGGGCAGGAGAGCAGCATTGAATACACATCCCAAATGACTCTCATTGCTCTTGATGTTATCCTGTCATAAACTGATATCACACAGTACAGCAACAAAGCTATGCTGATCTTTCTCCCTGCTCTGAAAAAGATCATCACTAGGAGCACATACAGGAATATATACAGGGTAAGGTACAACACCCACATTAACAGATGAAGCAACATTGTAACCAGTGACTCTGTACCAGTACATCAAATGCTAGATCAAATTTGTTTCCAACCCGCTCTGGGCAGGTTTGTTTTTATCTCAAGCCTTTGTGCTGTGGGCACCAAATAAGGCTGTTGAGGTTTAGTAATGGTATGATGTTGCTGTTAGGGACACGAAAGAACCAGCACGCAGCAGAAAGGTCAGCAGGGAAAACTCTCTACTTTATTTTTCGACTCCATCTTATATACACTTTTACAAGAAGCCCAAAGATTGGCTACACAGGTAGCCACCTCTTTGACCTCGTTGGTGAACATAACCATCAATCATTTTGCTCCTCCCAGAGGAGAAATATGTAAACAAAATAGATAAGTTCTGAAAATATACATAATTTTTTTGAAGCTGTTTGAGAATAAAATGCAAACAATGAAAAGCAGGCAAACTTGGGGCAACAGTATTCCTCAGTTTAGCGCTCTTACTGAAAGACCTCAGACCATGGGCTCAGGACTTCTAAATGACAGAACCAATATGATTTCAGCAGAAGCCATTTATTCTTTTCATTACACTACAGTTATAGATTCTAAGGCTGCTTGTTCACATGTTCATACATCATCTCATTGGCCAACTTGCCTGTCCATGAGGCAGGCACACATCCTTCGGGACAACTAATTGGTCAGGATCCATCATCACGTTGTGCCTTCTTTATCTAGGTTCAACATTCTTGGTGGACAGTTTCTCAGGCTCTTAGTTCTTATTTTAGTCTTGTTTTTCTCAGTAACCTTGATGAATTCCTGAGAATTCTGCTAACAAAAACTGCAGGTGGTTTGATAAGTTTTCTCACAAACGGTTTGGCTGGCAACAGAGTGGCCTAAGCCTTGCAAATACATTGCTACAGTGCCACTTGTACACTCCCCCCCTCCCCCTGTGATGGGCTGGAGAATAGAATTTGAGGAACAAAAAGGTAAAGATCATGGGTTGAGATAAGAACAATTTACCAAAAACCATCAATTAAATAAGAAAACAAACAGTAACAGCAACAATATTAATAATAGTGTATGAGATAGGGGAACAATTCACTTGTGCTTGCTCACCATGTGGTACCTGGCGCCAGTCGACTGCGCACTCCGGCAAACCCGAAAGACACTACTTCCCTCTTTTGCTTATTAATGTGATTAGCAAAGGGATCAGAACAAAATAATAACTTATTTAGAGATAAGCTTATTTATTACATGAATGATAAGCAAACAACAGAAATAAGCTACATGGATAATAAACAGATAACATAAATAAGCAAAGAAAGGCAATGCATCAATTCATTAGTACAGACTACAGCTAGTGATTTAGAAAAGATACACATCACCAGTTACCCTAGTAGGTTACCATCATCATAGTCTGTACTTCAGCAAAGGATCAAAGACACCCTCCTGCTAATTGTGAAATTCTACATAGTGCATCTGCTCATAGGTGGGGCTTCTGATCCTGCTACAAAGGGCTTTGACTTTTATATTGTTATTTGTATAAGGGTATGTGACCAGATGTTTATTTTTGAACTTTTTGGTCTGGCATACCCATCTGCTGGCCAGGTACCTGGGCATGTCAAGCACGAAGCCCCTGTTTTCCTAAAATTGCATATGTTGTTTTGAAAAGGTACTGTCTCTGTTTCAAGACAAATTCTAG
Source organism: Sylvia atricapilla (assembly GCF_009819655.1). Classification (NCBI taxonomy): domain Eukaryota; kingdom Metazoa; phylum Chordata; class Aves; order Passeriformes; family Sylviidae; genus Sylvia; species Sylvia atricapilla. Next base: position 7,827,788 of record NC_089173.1, on the reverse strand, counting down.
GAGAAAAAAACACTCTAAAATTAGTATTTTTCTCTAAAGAGAGAGGGCTTCAGTAACTCCCCTTTCTTCTGCCAATGAGAGAAATGGATACCAGAGGATGAAAGTGAAAAAAAAATACTGTTTATTAACAAAAAAACAAAAAACAACAACAAAAAAACCCACCCTCACAACAGTCCACAAGGCACAGAAAAAGAAAGGAAAAGAAAAAAATTTTGAATGTTACACCCCATCCTCACCTTGCCATGTGCCTGAGAGGCAAAGATAGCAACTGCCCTTCTTTGTCTATGGGGACAGGAGGAGTAAAAGAGTTTACAGCAGCTAGGAATCTTTTGGATTTCTGGCATGGGTCTTCTCCTTGCAGTAGCCAAAGTTGGTGGATTTTAATGTCCTTTCTCGTGTCGGTTCAGCTCCTCCAGGGTCTCTGGTTTGAGAAGGTCCACCCGGCTCCTCAGACGGGCCGAAAAAAAGAAAAAAAAACCTAAACTGAAACAGTTCAAGAAAAAAAAAAAATCACCAAGAAGATCCCCAGCACAGCCTCCAGGCTAGGGGAAGTGTGAGAAACAAGACTCACTCTTTTAAATTTTAAAAGTTTAATTAGGGATAAAAGGGACAGTAAATAGCACTGGGTGCTTGGCGAATTGCCAGTGGCACATCAGTTAGCTATAACAACTTTCCTTATATACTTTTTCATTGCATTGATCAAATGCATATTCATGAAGATTATACATATTTAAACATTCCTTTGAGTTCTTTTACATGTTCTGGGAATTCTTTAGCTAGGTTCGACCCCCTGACCCATTGTGCAATAGTGTAGATTTGATTTTTGGGAGTCCTATATGTCATTTCCTCACAATGTGTATACCATTTCCTCACAACGATGAACAGGGAATTATTGGTAGTCGAAGGGTCAGTGGCAGAAGTCCTCTTCACATCCTTTCTTTTGATGTTTTCTGTGTGGTTCCTTCAATGTTATCTAATCATACAGACAGTTTTAGCTATTTTCACAAACTTATCTAAGTTATTCTTACTGTTGTCAGTTAGTTAAAAAATAAAAGTATTCTGCAAAAGTTAAAATTACATAGTCTCTATTTTAATATTTTGCGAAAGCCCAAACTATGATATATGTTTATCACACTAATATATATATAAGCTACACATGACCAAGGCATTGGCCACAAAAGCTGACAAATTATACTATATCAAAAATAGTTAAAAAGTGATTGCAAACTGTACTACATCAAAACTGTTGGGATTAATAATAATGTGCAAAAGCTAATACATAATAGTGAAAGCCAACAACTACATAGTTATTTATAACAGAAGGGAAAAAATTTGTTTCTTCACGCTAGCAAAAGAAAAACCCAAACCAATTCAACATAAAGAACAATGCAGCGTCCCAGTCCACACTGCCTGGAACACATGGAGAGAGAGAGCTTGAACAGAACTCACACAAGAGCCCAAGGCTCCCTGCCCCATTCCTCGGGTCCATCTTAAAGCTACAGCACTCGTTTTCTGGGCATAAAGCAGACAGGGAATAAAGCATCATCATAAAATCACCTCAAGAGAGGTACATATTTTTGAAAGTTCACACAGTGGTCAACTTTGGTTCAGGCTCCTCATAGGGCCTGCCACATCATTCAGTCCTTTAACCTCTGTGTGAATTTCAAGTTAATGAATATGGCATATAGGTGCTATCAATCCATTTTAATTTATACTATATAAAGCAATTAAGCATTGTCATTAGTACAATTATAATAAACAAAATTAAGAAAGGGTGTGCCAATACGTCTAATGCCTTGGTGGCAGTGGATGAATATCACATTTGATTTGGCTAGACGGTGATAGCAGTTTGTCTTCTACTATTACAGTATTCATTTGACATTCTGCTAGAGTTTTATTTCATATTGAAAAATGTTTTTGCATGTATTCTGAGGCCTGTAACAAGGTTTTAAGTTTATGTAACAATGAAACTCCCAGGGGCCCGAGCCCAGATGATCAGACCCCTTTGAGTTTCCTTGGGACTCAGCCCCATGGTGACTTAAGGGAGAGAGAGGTAGCCTTAATCCAGTTGTCCAAAAAGGAATTTTAATAATACAAAAACAACAAACAATAAGGCATCCACTGTATTGGAGCAAACTGGAACAAGGAAATAACAAGGGGCAAAAGGCGCAGTCTTGGGTCAGACAGGGGTACTTATGCACCCCGGTGTGGGTGGAGAGTTAAGGTGGGGTCTGAGGAAAGGGTCCAGTAGGGGGCAACGATTATGAATATTAAAATTCTTGCACCAAAAATTAACCTATGGTGTTCTGGGTTGAGCTGCCTCCTATCCCATATATCCATCCCATATCTTGGATATGTTGTTATGTCTCGCAGCTGAATCCCGCCCTCTTGGGCGGGAGCCTGCAGTTCCTGCTTTTCTTTTTTTTTCTTCCTTCTTGGCTGTTTTTGGCTCGTGCTTTAGCTAGCTCGGCTGCTTTTGTCTTCTTCGCTTCGCTTTGCTTCGCTCTGCTCTCCGGCTGCCCCTGCCGCCGTTTTTCTTCCCCCTCTCTGCTTCTGTTTGGTTTTTTTCCCTCCTTCCTTTCTCCCTGCCCCCCCCCCCCCCCCCCCCCCCCCCCCCCCCAAGATTTGAACCAGCTCCGGACCTGACCTGACCTGAGAAGTTGGAGAAGTCCCAGGGCTTGCAACAGACGCGTCAGCACCCTCCTCATCACAGTAACCCGTCTTTTCCCACTATTCGGTGTTGGGGAGTGTATTTTTGTCAATAAACCGGTTTTTCCACTTTCCTCCGAGGTATTTTCCTTCCCGAACCCAGGGCTGGGGGGAGGAAGGGGTGGTGGAGGTTTGGTTTAGGGGACTCCTTTTGGAGATTCTTCCCTAATTTACTCCAAACCAGGACATTTCTTGGTGCGTTCGCTGGGAAAGGGCCAGAGAAAGTGGAAAAACCTTAATAATAATATTGGTGGTTCTAGTTGTTTTGTGGGTGTATTGGGATGTTTTTTTTCTGGATTCATAATGTCATTTGGGGTGAAAGCCTGCCAATATTTCTGGTCCCCAGGGGTTTTTGAGGTTTTAATACCTCTGTGGTACCTACAGTTATTCTCTTACATAGAAAAAGCTCTTGTATTGCTACTAATACGTAGTTTTTGGGGCCGTGGGGCACTAACCAGAATATTCATTGGGCTGGGCTTGCTTGTGATGCTTTATAGGAGGGCTGTTAAGATGCTTAAATCTGTTCCAGAAGTGTATAGTTCGTTGTTATGGTGGTGCATTCAGTTTGTTAGAGGAGAAGCAGGGGGAGGGTTTTTTCAGCCTCTGTCTTCCCTCTTCTCCTTTGAATTGTTTACATCTCCATTAGAAAATGTTCAGTTTCCCCTGAGTGTTAAAGAGACCATCTTTCTGGCATTTAATCTACTAAGTCTTTTCTATACTGTCTGCAGTTTATATAAAATGAAAGCTGAGATTTCTAAAAGGACTAATGAGACTCCTGATTTAGGGGTAAAGCCAATAAAGAGAAATCTTGAGTGGAGTGGGAAATGGGAAGATATGGGCCAAATTTTAAAGGAATTTTCTGATCCTATAGTCTGGGACTTCCCATCTGAACAACATCAGAACCCAGCTGAGGTGGCAAAGTATTTGAAAGAGAAGTGCTGTGGTAATACTAAGAAGAAAAGGATTGTTGCAGTGAGCTGGGCCCTGGCATATGTTTACCGTACTCTGCTAGATACTGAAGGACAGCAGATAAAAGAAAGGGAACAGAGAGATAAGCTAGTTACCACCCCAGTCACTCAGGCTGCAGCTAATACCCTGGGCTCCAGGCCAACAGCTAAAGCAGACAGGGAGTCTAAGACACTGGCAGTCGCCGGGGCAAAGAGAGCACGAAAGACTGATCGACCAGTAGAGGATGATGATGATGAAGGTGAAGGGCCCTCAAGGCCGCCCGAGGACACCCAGTCAGAAGCTGGACAAACTGACATAAAATCAGAAGCCGAACTAACTGACACCAGATTGGGAGCCGGATCAACTGGCCTAAGATCAAATGTCCAACCAGCTGGCACAAGATCAGGACCCACTATTGATGCTTTTTCCCTGCAGGACCTTCGAGGTTTGAGAAAGGATTACACTCGACGACCAGATGAGTCTATAATTAGTTGGTTAGTCCGTCTCTGGGATGCTGCAGGCAAAGCTACAATTCTGGATGGCACTGAAGCAAGGCATTTGGGCTCCCTGTCACATGATCCAGTTATTGACCAAGGAATGATGAGGGAGGCTACCCCTTGCAGTCTCTGGGAACGAGTCCTGGGAAGTGTGGCACAAAGATACCTGTGTGCAGACAATCTCTACATGCAGCAGACCCAGTGGAAGACCATAGAACAAGGGATTCAACACTTGAGAGAAATGGCAGTGGCAGAGATTATCTTCTCAGATGACCTAAACACTAAGAACCCAGATTTGGTACCATGTACACCCGTGATGTGGCGAAAACTTGTACGACTTGGACCATCTGAATACGCTTCTGCTCTAGCAATAATGAAGCGGGAGGAGACACACGAAATCGTGCTCGATATGGCAAGGAAGCTTCGAGCATATGCTGATTCAGTACATGGCCCAACTCACGCCAGGATTGCATCTGTGGAAACACGACTGCAGAAATTGGAAGATAAATTAGAGGAAAATCATAAAAAACTCAGGGAAGAGATTAGGGAGGACTTCCTCCAAATTTCGGCCATTCAAATTAGAGACCCTGGTGTTCAACACGGGCGTACCTCTGTTGGGGAGAGAAGGCGCACTCGGTGAACCGAGTTGTGGGTCTTCTTGCGTGAAGCTGGGGAGGACATGAGGAGGTGGGATGGAAAACCCACTGCTGCTCTGGCACAACGGGTGCGTAAATTGAAAGAAGGTAGGATTCAAAGAGGAAGTCCTACTAAACAGAGAGCAGCACCAGTTGTCTGCAGCCGGGAAGATGATGATATGTCTGATCCCCTGGAGGGAACCTCTAGGACATATGTCCAAAGAAAGAAAGATAATCAGGCTTAGAGGGGCCCTGCCTCTAGCCAGGTAGAGGTTGGGGAGAATCGTGTGTTTTGGACTGTGTGGATTCGATGGCCTGGCACATCGGCGCCACAGAGACATGAGGCTTTGGTGGACACTGGATCTCAATGTACTTTGGTGCCATCGGAACATGTGGGAGCAGAACCAATTTCCATTGCCGGAGTGACGGGGAGTACAAGAGTTGACTTTGTTGGAGGCTGAGGTGAGCCTGACTGGAAAGGACTGGCAGAGACACCTGATTGTGACCGGCCCAGAGGCCCCATGTATTCTGGGCATAGATTTTCTTCGGAATGGGTATTTCAAAGACCCAAAGGGATTCAGATGGGCATTTGGAATAGCAGCTGTAGAAACAGAGGGTGTTAAGCAACTGAACACCCTGTCTGGACTATCGGATGACCCATCTGCTGTGGGATTGTAGAAGGTGGAAGATCAGCAGGTGCCAGTCGCCACTTCTATAGTGCATCGGCAGCAGTATAGAACAGTTCGAGATGCAGTGATTCCCATCCACAAAATGATTCGTGAGTTGGAGAGCCAAGGGGTGGTCTGTAAAACCCACTCACCCTTTAACAGCCCCATCTGGCCTGTGCGCAAGTCGGATGGAGAATGGAGGTTGACTGTGGACTACAGGGCATTGAATGAAGTGACTCCACCGCTGAGTGCTGCCGTGCCGGACATGCTGGAACTCCAGTATGAGCTGGAGTCCAAGGCAGCAAGGTGGTATGCCACTATTGACATCGCCAATGCCTTTTTCTCTATTCCTCTGGTTACAGAATGCAGGCCTCAGTTTGCTTTCACCTGGAGGGGTGTGCAGTATACTTGGAATCGACCGCCCCAGGGGTGGAAGCACAGTCCTACCATTTGTCATGGATTGATCCAAACTGTATTGGAAGAAGGTGAGGCTCCAGAACATCTGCAATACATCGATGACATCATTGTGTGGGGGAACACTGCAGATGAAGTGTTTGAAAAAGGAGAGAAGATTATCCAGATTCTCCTGAAAGCTCGTTTTGCCATCAAGAAGAGCAAAGTTAAAGGACCTGCTAGAGAAATCCAGTTCCTGGGAATTAAGTGGGAAGATGGACGGCATCAGATTCCCACTGATGTCATCAATAAGATCACAGCGATGTCTCCACCAACTAACAAGAAGGAGACACAAGCTTTCCTAGGTGTCATAGGTTTTTGGAGGATGCATATTCCAGAATATAGTCAGATTGTAAGCCCTCTCCACCTGGTAACTCGCAAGAAAAACACTTTCCAGTGGGGCCCTGAGCAGCAACACGCTTTTACTCAGATTAAACAGGAGATTGCTCACACGGTAGTCCTTGGTCCAGTCAGGACGGGACCGGACATAAAGAACGTGCTCTATTCTGCAGCCGGGAGCCACGGTCTGTCCTGGAGCCTTTGGCAGAAGGTGCCTGGGGAGACTCGAGGCCGACCACTGGGATTTTGGAGCCGAAGTTACCGAGGGTCGGAAGCCAGCTATACTCCAACAGAAAAGGAAATTCTAGCAGCCTATGAAGGGGTTTGGGCCGCCTCAGAGGTTATAGGTATGGAAGCACAACTCCTCCTGGTACCCCGACTACCAGTGCTAGGGTGGATGTTTAGAGGAAAGGTTCCCTCCACCCACCACGCCACCAGTGCTACCTGGATCAAGTGGATTGCCCTCATTGTACAACGCGCTCAAGTTGGGAAATTGAATCGCCCTGGAATTTTGGAAGTAATTACAAACTGGCCCGAAGGTGAAAGTTTCAGTGTTGCAGATGAAGAACAAGAACCAGTGACCCGGGTTGAGGAAGCTCCGCCGTACGACCAGTTGCCAGCAGAGGAAATATGTTATGCTTTATTCACCGACGGTTCCTGCCGTGTCATAGGGATGGGTCGGAGGTGGAAGGCAGCTGTATGGAGCCCCACACGACAGGTCGTAGGGGTCGTTGAAGGAGAGGGTGGATCCAGTCAATTTGCTGAACTCAAAGCCATTCAACTGGCCCTAGATATTGCAAAGAGAGAGAAGTGGCCCAGGCTCTATCTATACACTGATTCTTGGATGGTAGCCAATGCTCTGTGGGGATGGCTGAAGAAATGGAAAGAGGCGAACTGGCAGTGTAGAGGAAAACCAATTTGGGCTGCTGAAGAGTGGAAAGATATCGCTGCCCGGTTAGAAAACCTACCTGTGAAGATTCGCCATGTAGATGCCCATGTCCCCAAGAGTAGAGCTAATGAGGAGCAGCAAAATAATCAGCGGGTAGATCAAGCTGCAAAGATAGGGGAGTTGAAGATAGATCTTGACTGGGAGCACAAGGGAGAGTTATTTCTAGCACGATGGGCCCATGATGCCTCAGGTCACCAAGGTAGAGATGCCACCTATAAGTGGGCACGAGACCGAGGGGTGGATTTAACCATGGACAGCATTTCTCAAGTTATCAGTGACTGTGAAATATGTGCTGCCATTAAGCAAGCCAAGCGGATGAAGCCTCTCTGGTATGGAGGGCGGTGGTCTAAGTACAAGTATGGGGATACCTGGCAGATTGATTACATCACACTGCCTCAAACCCGCCAAGGCAAGCGTCATGTGCTGACCATGGTAGAAGCCACCACAGGATGGTTCGAAACCTATCCTGTGTCTCATGCTACAGCCCGCAACACCATAACACCATCCTGGGCCTTGAAAAGCAGGTCCTTTGGAGGCATGGCACTCCCGAGAGAATTGAGTCAGACAATGGGATCCATTTAAAAAATAATCTTATTAAAACCTGGGCTAGGGAACATGGTATTGAATGGGTATATCATATCCCCTACCATGCACCAGCCACGGGTAAAGTGGAGAGGTACAATGGGCTGTTAAAAACCACCCTGAAGGCGTTGGGTGGAGGGTCCTTAAAAAACTGGGAGCAGCATTTAGCAAAAGCCACCTGGTTAGTTAACACTCGAGGTTCCACCAACCGAGCGGGTCCTGCTCAGTCCCAGCACCTTAATGTAGTAGATGGAGATAAAGTCCCAGTGGCCCATGTTAGAGGTTTGTTGGGAAAGACAGTATGGAAGTATGGATCAACCCTGACTCGAGTACGGGCAAACCCATCCGTGGAGTTGTCTCTGCTCAAGGACCAGGTTGTACATGGCGGATAATGCAGAAAGATGGAACAATGCGATGTGTACCTCAGGGAGATCTGAATATGGGGTAAGATTGATATGTGCTGAGTGTTAGATCAGTTAGACATGAAACAGAAGGAAATGTGTAAGTGTCGAAGGTCTGAGCAAGTAAGATGGACGGAAATGTGTAAGTGCTAAAGGTCTGAGTATGTGAGATGGAAGTTTTAATTGGATGGATATATGGGATAAGGGGTGGAATGTTCTGGGTTGAGCTGCCTCCTATCCCATATATCCATCTTATATCTTGGATATGTTGTTATGTCTCGCAGCTGAATCCCGCCCTCTTGGGCGGGAGCCTGCAGTTCCTGCTTTTCTTTTTTTTCTTCCTTCTTGGCTGTTTTTGGCTCGTGCTTTAGCTAGCTCGGCTGCTTTTGTCTTCTTCGCTTTGCTTTGCTTCGCTCTGCTCTCCGGCTGCCCCTGCCGCCGTTTTTCTTCCCCCCCTCTGCTTCTGTTTGGTTTTTTTCCCTCCTTCCTTTCTCCCCCCCCCCCCCCCCCCCCCCCCCCCAAGGTTTGAACCAGCTCCGGACCTGACCTGACCTGAGAAGTTGGAGAAGTCCCAGGGCTTGCAACAGACGCGTCAGCACCCTCCTCATCACAGTAACCCGTCTTTTCCCACTATTCGGTGTTGGGGAGTGTATTTTTGTCAATAAACCGGTTTTTTCCACTTTCCTCCGAGGTATTTTCCTTCCCGAACCCAGGGCTGGGGGGAGGAAGGGGTGGTGGAGGTTTGGTTTAGGGGACTCCTTTTGGAGGTTCTTCCCTAATTTACTCCAAACCAGGACATATGGTAACACAGAGAACAAGGAACCTTCTTGTAGCATTTGCATACTTGAACATGTGAATAAGCTTCTTGCTTATTGCATTTTGAATGGGGTTTCCCAAGGCATTTTTCTAGGGTTTTCTTCCTCCCTTGGGAAACCACCTCTACATAACAATATACCTACGGAAATGTTAAGATATTTGGGGTGCCAATACTTAGTTACTTCCTCATTTATGTCAGGCCAACATACATATGTCCAATTTTGCCAAATTAGTTGTGTAACGTTTTCTAAACACCCTGAAAAGGAACAGTTGAATTATATATTTGCATAGTTTGTTCATAATTTATGACAATACATATTTGTTGTAGTCCTATTTCAATAAACATCTGGAAAGAAAGTAATATTGCCCATTTATAGATATTAATTGAATGTTCAAGTTAACAAGGTTCGTATAGTTGTCATCTCTGTCCACAAAGAACACCATTCAGCACTGGGTTACATAAATCTAGATTATGAATTCTATGTTGTTTGTCAATATACATTCCAGTGAAACTTGGTAGCAAATATTCAGGTATGAAAGGAGAGTTTTCTCCAATGATTACAAGCATTATAACAAATGTGCACATCATTTGGACATTACTAATGTTATAATGAATTATTTGGCTGGTGCAGTATAAATCAGTACATTTTACAGTTTGTGGTGTCAGTTGTACCCAGTGTTTTGTTAGAATATGTTTCAAATATTGATCCCCAGAGCAGTTCATTACTACATATTAGATCACATTGTGCCTTTTTTCTCTGCATATGAACATAAAATGATTGCAATGTACATTCAGTCCAATTCATGGTCTAGTTAACAAGGTGGTGTTAGGTCATAAGTTGGACTCGATCTCATAGGTCTTTTCCAACTTAATTCATTCTGTGATTCTGTTGTTATAGATGGGTAATACGATGGTTGACTTCCGCAATTAAGGGATGAATATTATGTGTATGTGTCCTGGGTTGTAGTATAGGATGTGCACAAAGTATTCTATCACCACCTTAATGAACTGATGAATTCAATTATTGGAATAGTGCTCTTCCCAGGCTCCCTCCCTCTGGGGTGCCTTTTGTTAATGGCCCATCAAATGCCTTGCTGCATGACTCATAGATAACTCCCTCCAGGAGTTATCTCTCTTTAATGGGCCATCAAGGACCCCCTGTATGACTCATCATCCCATTGTGAGATGCTCCGCCCAGGGGGAGGAGCCAAGCATTCTCACCTGGATATAATCAGTACAAGCAGCTCTTACTCACTGGATTCCCAGAGGACCAGAGATACCAGACGTTTTCTACAGGATCACTGCTTCAGGAAGACCACCTTGTCTGGACTGCTTCCATCACCCTGCTCAGGCTGTATTCTGACTCTGTCAGTGGTCTTTTGTATTATTGCATTTAGTTTATTTTGCCTTTTTTTCCCTTTTCTTCTCATTAAATTGTATTTCTGACTTGGAGCCTCTCACTCGTTTTGCTTTCAAACCACTACAGTATGTCAAAAGAAGTTTTATTGATGTATAGTTAGGTTATTGTGATTTGTTGTTTAGATGTCCTCTGTTCTCCCCATAGTCCCGTCTCCCCCTGTATGGTTGCCAAAAGACAGCCTTGGTAGGCGGCACAAGTTGAAGGAGGATGTGTACCTGTGCCCCTTGCATAGGGCATTTGGGAGTAGGGAAGGCTTGTTACTAGGAGGCACAGCATGACAATACCTGACCTCCAATCAAGTTGCAAGAAAGTAGTCTACACCAATAAACAGCAAAGAAGAGTTGACTGACAGACGTTGGGAGAGGCTAGGGTTACCTGATGCAACACCAAGGGTTTAAAAGGCAGAGCAGCCTTTTTGTGGGTGAACATATGGCAGTATAGTTCCATACTCCCAGCGCTATAATTTTTCCTTATTCAATCCTTTGTTATATTTCATTAAGGTTTAATAAACCTTGAAAATCTTAAAAGTGAGCATCATTTCTCTCTGTGATTCTGTGTAAGATTTTGATCAGCTTGAAACTGATCTCATTCTGTCCAATTGAACTTTAAAAATTCAGTATCATATCATAATGGTTGTCTTGAATGTGGTAGGCATTTGCTTAGCTTTCAACTGGAAATTTTGCCCCACGTCATATTCATTACAACTCAATTTATTTTTCATAGTCTCAATATCAACAGAATTCACAAAGCCTACTTCAGCTCCTACTCCTCCTAAAAATATATTATATACCAGGTTCATTTTTGGCTACACTTTGGTAATTTAGAAAAAATTAATGTTAAAAAGAATCATATGTTCTTGAATGCTGATGAGCTACGTCTATACAAGTGGTTGGTATTCCATGTAACTGAAGAATTGTAACATTGGGATGTGAACACAAAATTCCTATTTGGTCTCCCCATACTGATTGATTTTGAATGGGAGTCCCATTAATGCACTGTATAACAGTTCTTTCTGTCTTTGGGGAGTCAGATAAGGTATCTCATGATCATTTGTGATAAAAATTGTCACTGCATCTTTAAGCGTGCATTCTTAAAGGCTGCCCGAGAAGTCCCTCTTCTCCTCCACCTTCCCCCCTGCAGTTCGGGGGATATCGCACAAGAGGTGTAGGCTCTGCCAAGATTTTGCATGGGGGTGGGGCTGGGCTGCTACCCTTCTTTCCGTTCGTTGATCAAGGAGAGTGGTCATGTGTGTTGAGGAGGGTGTGTGCCAGGCCCTGGGATATTGCTAGGCTGTGATTTTTGGCACTGCAATGAAAACCTGCCTGTTTTCTTCCCTGCACCCCTGCTGCTTGGGAGCCCAGAGCCACCACGTGGGGTGCAACCTGAAGCTGGGGCAGTCTCCGTTGGATCTCTTTCTGTACAGTAGCTCAGCATTGCAATCTAGCCCTGCCTATCTTCCCAATGTCTGCTGGCTGCCGGTGGCGGTGCCAAAGACCGATTGCTGCTCGAGTGAGTGCCTGGGAGAGCAGCCCTTCCACCCTTTGATTTGCATAAAATCGATAAAATCACGGACAAAGACCCTCTAACTAAAGTTAGAAAGTGGTATGCTTTATTTTGACATTGGGTGGCACGGGAGTAGCCTCCTAAAACTGTGTGCGCAAATCAGAAAGTTCTAGCCCTCTATTTATTTACAGAAGTCTTACTCAAAAAGGCTTATACATATGCATAATCTTTGCACCACCTATCCCCGCTTCATATTAAAATGAGCCCTAAGTCCTTTATGCCTGTGCAATTCTTCTCTCAAATTGGGTCAGTGTCTTGAAGGATGAAGTCAGATACGTCTTCCTAGCAGTGACCTTTTTACCTTGTCCTGGGTTCTAGTTTAGGATGTATTCTATCACCATCTTCAGTTAATGGCCCATCAATGCCTTGTGCATGACTCATAGATAACTCCCTCTGGGAGCTATCTCTCTTTAATGGGCCATCAAGGACCTCCTGTATGACTCATCATCCCATTGTGAGATGCTCTGCCCAGGGGGAGGAGCCAAGCATTCTCACCTGGATATAAGCTGAGATTTGGGACAGTAGAAGCAGCCTTCACCCACTGGATTCCCAGGGGATCAGACCTACCAGACCTTTCTATGACATCACTGCTTCAGGAAGACCACCTTGTCTGGACTGCTTCCATCACCCTGATCAGGTTGTATTCTGACTCTGTCAGTGTTTGTATTTTCTTTTTGTATTGTTGCATTTATTTTATTTTATATTATTTTATTTTTTTTCCCTTTTCTTCTCATTAAATTGTATTTCTGACTTGGAGCCTTTCACTCGGTTTGCTTTCAAACCACAACATACCTTTATCTTGCTGGCAGGCTTACATGACCTCTTGGCATAGTCCAGGCTCTCCTGCTTGATTCCAATTAGTTTCTGTGTCCAGGTGCAGTCACGATTTCATTTATTATCACAATAGTCCATCTACCTTATTTCCTTCTACAAACAAAACTACAATAAGCAAGTAATACATTACCTATGCTCTAGCTCAAGCATCAAATAATTATTAAATCTTCTACTTCATCTCTACTCTTAAATCTTAATCAATATAAATTGCTTCTATCCCTTAGCTAACATCCTAACTCTTTAAATTCTTGACTCACCTTTCCCTCCACTTCTTCTCCAGGATTAGTAAATTCTTTTACTAATATATAGATTCCTCCTCATCTAACCAAGTTATGCAATAAGTGTCTCTTAAGGCTGTACTATATGCTTTTGATAGTGAAGTCAAAGCTGCTACTCGTCATAGCATTCTCCAATTCCATACAAGTATTACAATCAACAAAACTAAACTTATGCCAACTAAAATAAGTAAAACAATAATTGGGTGAACCAGGGAATTAAGTATATCAGTTCCCTTTGGTGATCACCCAAGAAGCACATCCCGCCAATGATGAGATGGGTCTTCTAATCTTTTAAAAACTCTCTGTATGGTCTCTGTGTCATGGTGTATCATGATCAAAGTCTTCTTTCCTTCACTCTTAAATTCTCTAAGAATTTCCTTTAAATCATCGTATTTCAATAGTTGTGCAACTAAAGTTAAGCTCATCCCTGTCCTAGGGTGACTATGATGCTTGTATCTCCAATTGTCTGTTCTGTGTGTGCTGTAAGTTGTGTACTGTACTTTTAAGACTGGTTCTGAGATCAAAGCAAGGAAAGAAGAAGCACGCCACTCTTCCCAGTTTTGGTGCTGTCTGCAAAGTTGCTGAGGGTACACTCTGCCTGATCATACAGATCATTAATGAAAATGGTGAACCGGACTGGACCCAGTATTGACCCTTGAGGTACACTGCTAGTCACTACACTTTTTGCCACTGATCATCATCTTCTGGGCCTGGCCACTGTGGTAGGTTGACCTTGGCTGACTGCCAATTGCCCACCAAGTTGCTCAATATGACAAGAAAAAAATACTACAAGATGCTCATGGGTCAAGATAAGGACAGGGAGATCATTCAGCAATTGCTGTCACAGGCAGAAGAACAGACTCAACTTGGGGAAATTAATTCAATTTATTGTCAATCAAAATTGCATAATGAGAAAAAAAGTGAGTCTAAAAAACCATTCCTCTCAATTCTTCCTTCTTTGCAGGCTCAACTTCACTCCCAACTCTTCTAAATCCTCCCCCCCAGCAGCACAGAGGGATGGGGAATGGGGGTTGCAGTCAGTTCATAATGCATTATCTCTGTCTCTCCTTTCTCCTCACCTGCTTCAGTGTGGGATCCTTTGCACAAGAGACAGTCTTTCATGAACTTCACCAGTGTCGGTCCTTCCCATAGACTGCAGTTACTCATGAACTTCAGCATGGGTCCTTTCCATGGAGTGGAATCCTTCAGGAACAGACTGCTCCAGCATGGGTCTCCCATAAGGTCACAGGTCCTGCCAAAAAACCTGCTCCAGTGTGGGCTCTCCATGGGCTGCAGCTTCTTTCAGGGCACATTTACCTGTTCTGGTAGGGGCTCCTCACAAGCTGCAGGTGGATCTGTGCATCCCTATGGATCTCCATGGGCTGCAAGGGGACAGCTGCTTCATCATGGTCTTCACTATGGGCTGCAGAGGAATCTGTTCTGGCACCTGGAGCACCTCCTCCCCCTCCTTCTTTTCTGATCCTTGGTGTCTGCAGAATTTTGTCTCACATATTCTCATTCCTCTCTCCCAGCTACTGTTGTGCAGCATTTTTTACTCCTTTGAAATATGTTATCACAGAGGCGCTACTAGTGTCTGATTGGCTCAGGCTTTGGCCAGTGGTGGGTCCATCTTGGAGCTGGCTGAAACTGGCTCTTTCTGACATGGGGACAGCTTTTGCTGTCTCCTCTCAGAAGCTACCCCTTGCAGACCCCCAGTACCAAGACTTTGCCACATAAACCAAATTCAGCCAATTCTCAATCTATCTCCGTGTCTGCTCATCCAGCCCATATTTCATCAACTTTTCACCTGATCTACCAGGCCAGTCATTTCATTGTAGAAGTTTATCAATTTGGTGAAGTATGAACTCCTTTTGGTGAATCCATGGTGACTACTCTCAATTGCCATCTTCTCCTTCATGTGTTTTTAAATGGTTCCTAGGTTTAGCTGCTTGCTTCATCAATTTCTCAGGAAAAAGGTGAGGCTAACCGGCCTATAAAAGCTGTTCAAACTGTTTGACTCCTTATAATGTCACCTGTAATAATGCCAGAATTAAGACTTTTCCCCAAGATAAAACACATTGGAGCAAGTGGTAGGATAGTCCTGGCTCCTAGCATCTAGATTTTTTTTTGTGTGTGTGAGCATTCTTTTTAAACCCTAGAAACTCAAAGGACTGTTACTTTTATGCATTCAAGGCACTTTGGATTCTACTCGAAGAGCTGAAAAATTTGTGAAATAATAAATTTTGTAGAAACTAGTGGAACTATGAGGTTTCCTCCCAATTTTGCCCTAAACCAGGACAATCTCTATAGGCACAGGTGATATTTCTTGCACAGTAGTCAAATTTGCCTTTATGTGTTGGTGCGATACGACAGGTGCCTGATAGGAAAAATCACATCCTTCAATTTTGACAAAGATACAAATGCACACATTAAATTGAGTTTCATTCACAGTGAGCTCGTCCACTATTATAGTAGGGCATGTTGTTCTGAGGCATGCACAGCTTTGACCTATGTACACAAGCAGGGTTGTCTGGTTAACTGAATGCATTTCAAAGTGACAAGTGCTTTGTCCTGTGTCCAAACAAATATCTTTGTCATCATTTATATTCCTTTCACGTATAAACCCCAGTTGTTTTCTCATAGAACAAGGTTCTAAGTTAATAGTCCACCACTTTCCTTCAACTTTTTGTGTCCACATTCTGTGTTTGGAAGGATATAGTATAGTCCCCTCGTGGTTCAATCTTAAGGCAACTATTGGGTGTATGAAGCTCACTGATGCATTGTGTATAGTTAAGACAAAGGCTGTTACCATACTTGTTACGGGGTTATAGGTGAAATTAACTAAAACCCACCAAGGCTGAAGTTCTCTTTCTAAGTCAGAAGCATTATCCCAAACAATTTTACGAATTTCAGCAGGGAATGTGCCTTCCCCTCCTTCCCTAATAACTGAAGCAGCCACTGATTGCATCCTCAATTGCACTTGTATACACCCAAGGGCCAAGGAAATGTTTTCACTAGCTGTGCCTAGAGTGTTAATTATCAGTTCGTGATCTTGCTCTTCTATGTTTTCCCATTCTGGTAATATTTTGGACAACTTCCACTAACTAGTACCTAATGCTAATAAGGAAGATTGTAAAGGTTGTTGTAATTTAACCATATCACTTCCAATTCCTGTTAATTTGTTCATTAATACTTCTGAATTTGTTGTGTTCAAAACTCCCAGCCCTGTCCCTAATAATCCGGTAAGGTCTCTGTTTTGTCTAGATGTATAAGGTATATGCTTCTGCAGCCAGGTGGTCCAATCCATAAAGGAGGTCCTAAGAAATGGGGTACACTCTGATCGAATGGCAGACGCATTCACCTGCATTGCCATTTCTACTCACTTCAAGGACCATTCTGGATTAAATAACAGCCTTTGAATTCCTGTCTTCTTAATAGCATATGGCCCAATTTTGTTAATTATAGGAATTATAAGTTGAGTTCCTTCTTCCAAGGTGGTTTGAGTTTGAGTGACCACGGTCTTTGTTGATGTCGGGGTTGGTGGGGTTGTTTTAATCTTATCTTTCCAGGGATCAATACAAATTTGGGTTATATTGTAGTCAATTTTAAAATTCTTAATTGAACATCCTTCTACTTTAAGCCTGAACTCAGGACAGCTGGTTAAGCATTTGTCACAACATTCAGGACCCATTAGGATGGGTTTCATAGGTTCTTGGTGAGATTCATGACATCCATCCTGAACAAACACATATTCACATCCCCAGATGTTTCTCCCTTCCCAAACAGTTGCATTTGTAACTCTCAACATCTGCCACAGAGACCTACAAGAGTAAAAGTCATAAGCTTTCCCTTGGCACCTATACATACCAGTCACATTATATGCGTGCGGAATTGCATTAACTCCAGCTGTGGCTGTAGCGATGGTCACAAAAGCCACAACTCTCCAGGCTGTGCCTACTTGATTCTCCATAACAACTGCAAATCTTTGTACTCTTTTAAAAAAATTGTTAAGCTATGCTAACATTTTACCCACACTCTGTTCATTTTCCCGAGTAAGTTTTAATTTTAGTTCATTGTCACCCAGTGTGGCTTTCCAAAGTCCTTCAGGAGCCTTCCTCACTCGGTTATGATGAATCCAGATGTTTTGCTCTTTGATCTTGATTGCAGTAAAGGTGGTGAGGAGCACCTGGAATGGTCCTTCTCACTGTGGCTCCAGAGTATTTTCCGCAAAAGGCTTAACATACACATAATCCCCGGGCTGTACGTCTTGTACTGGCCCATCTAGTTCTCTGCTTCAAGCCCCAGCCACATGTTTCTCAACTTCTCTAAGTTGTTTGTTTAGGGCCACCATATATCTGTGTAGGGTTTCTTCCCCTACTTGGGTAAGTGTTGTTCCTTCTTGGACCCCATATGGTCTCCCATACAATATTTCAAAAGGACTTAATTTTTCTTTTGTCCTCAGCTTGGTCTGATTTCGTAATAATGCTAGCGGAAGAGCCTGGGGCGAAGGTAACTTTGCTCCTTGTCCCAATCTTACAATTTGCTGCTTAATCAAATGATTCATTTTCTCCACCTGGCCACTTGACTGAGGATGATATGGGGTATGAAGTTCCCAGTCTATGCCTAGGTGGCAGCTAATTTGCTGCGCAATTTTTGAAATAAAGTGTGGCCCTCTATCTGAAGATATTGTGGCTGGGACTCCAAAGCACAGTATTATTTCTTGTAACAATACTTTGGTCACCTCTCGCGCTTTGGCAGTTCTGGTAGGGAAAGCTTCTGGCCACCCTGAAAAGGTATCTGTTAACAGCAATAGGTATCGATATCCTCCTTTCCTGGGTAATTGTGAAAAATCAATTTGCCACTGCTGCCCAGGCCCATAACCTTTCCCAGTTTGCCCAAGCTTTGGTTTGGGGATGTTTTTGGGATTAGTTTGGAGGCAAAGACTACATTGGCAGGTCACTTGAATTATTGTACTCTGCAAGTTTCTGGCAATAATTCTATTCTTCAAATAATTATACAGGGCATCTATTCCCCAATGCATTTTCTCATGTTCCTCTTTCACTAGTGACCATAAAAAATGAGAGGGAATAACAAGTCTTCCTTTCCCTTCTTCTGTAATAGCCCACCCTTCCTGGTTATAACTTCCTTTTTCCTTCTTAATAAGCCTCTTGTCTTTCTTGTTGTACCTTGGCTTACCTTCAATAGAAATCTGTCCATCTGGAATTAAGACTGCCTCAACTGTCTCAATGGGTGCCTCACCTTTAGCTGCTTCTTTTGCCTTTCTGTCTGCCAGCTCAGTTCCTTCTTCTAATTCAGAGCTCACTTTCTGGTGTGCCTTGATGTGCATGATGGCTACTTTTTCAGGTAGCTGGACTGCCTCCAACAGTTTCATTATTTCCTGTGCATGTTTGATGCTTTTCCCTTGTGAGTTCAATGGTCCTCTTTCTTTCCAGATGGCTCCATGTGCATGAACCACTGCAAATGCATACCTTGAGTCTGTAGAAATGTTGATTTCTTCCCCTTTTGCCAGCTCTAAAGCACAGGTTAAGGCAATTATTTCAGCCTTCTGTGCAGAGGTGTTTGTTGGTAATGGTCCAGACTCTATTATTTCTCTGCTAGTGGTAACTGCATACCCACCATGTCTTTTTCCACTGATGACATAGCTGCTTCCATCAGTGAACCAGGTCTCAGTGTCCTCGAGAGGGGTGTCCTTCAGATGCGGGTGACTGGAGTAGGTGGCTTCGATGGTCTCCAGGCAATCATGGATCACCAGTCCTCCCATACTACCACTGAGAAAGGAAGCTGGGTTCACAAGATTAGTTACCACAATTTCCACATCATCTTGTTCTACCATTATGGCTTGGTATTTCAGAAATCTCTGTGGGGAAAGCCAGTGTCCGCCTTTTACCTCCAGGACTGCTGACACTGCGTGGGACACTAGCACAGTCATCTTCTGGCCTAGGGTGAATTTGTGTGCTTCCTAAATGTTCACCGCCCCTGCCACAATGGCTCTAAGACACCCTGGCCATCCTTTAGCTGCTGCATCCAGCTGCTTGGAAACGTAGGCGACTGCCCTCCGATATGGGCCCAGGTCTTGTGCTAGTATTCCCAAAGCAATCCCCTGCTTTTCGTGAGAAAACAAAAAGAATGGTTTACTCACGTCTGGAAGTCCCAAAGCTGGAGCTGACATGAGGGCCTTCTTTAATTGGTCGAAGGCTCGTGTTGCTTCTTTCGTCCACTGGAGGTCTGTCACGATCCGCTAATGCAAGCAGGAGTTGTGATGGTTCGTTAAGTGATCTCAGAGTGCAAAACCAATACAGAGGGGATTTCAGTATTCATTAAAACAAATTCACTTTTATTAGTGCCAACATCAAATGCGATAGAAGGAGTTGAAGGGAAACAAAGGATAGCGAGAAAAGAGAGGGTGGGTATAGCTACCAACGGAGAGACGAAATCCTCGTGGTTTGGCCAATAGATCTGTCTTCTTCCGTGGGGAGATCTCAAAAGTCTTTGGTTAACTCAGGGCTCCTTATAGTCCTTTCCAAAGCGACAGGCAGTTGGCCAAAAGGTGGGGAAATCATTACAGTGTGTTTGTTTTGAGAACTCAGAACAGCTACAGCCATCAGCAAGTGCAGCCAATTCACCGTGACTTGCCCACTGTTTCTGCTCAGGTTCTGATGTTCCGATGGGAATGCATGCTAGGTTTTTCCATTGAACACACCTGCAGGCAACAGTTGGCAAACGTCCCACCTCAGCCAGGCCAGAACTCCTGTGTTGGGGTTTTAGAGTCCTTTTTAGGGGTTTCAGTCTCTGTCCTTGACAATGGTCGTGAGGCAGATAGATGAGGGATCTTTGGACCGTCTCTTACAAGGTCTCTGTTTCCTTACGTAACCAAGGCATACGGGGGTTTAACCAATAATCCATAATTATAAATCCACAGACTACACTACCCCATCATTCCTAAAAAGGTTCTCAGTTCCTTTACTGTCTGGGGCTTTGCAGTCTGGCATACTGCTTCTTTGTGGTCTTGCCCCAAAGTTCTTTGTCCAGCACTGACCTCGTAGCCCAGGTAGATAACTGTTTGCTTCACTATCTGAGCTTTCTTCTGGGATACTCTGTACCCCTGTAGACCCAGAAAGTTTAGGAGGCTTACCATCCAATCCACACATCTCTTGGGTTCGAGTAGCTATCAGAAAGTCGTCTACATACTGTAACAGCTGTCCTTCTCCTGATGGGATTCCCCAGGATTCCAAATCTTTTGTAAGTTGTTCTCCAAATATCGTGGGAGAGTTTTTGAATCCCTGGGGTAAAACCGTCCGTGTGGGCTGGGTTTTGGGCCCACTCTTGGGTCTTTCCCACTCAAACGCAAAATTTTTCTGGCTGGTCTCATGGAGAGGAAGGCAAAAGAAAGCATAGTTCAAATCTAAAATGGTAAACCAGGTTAGCTCAGGTGTTAAACGAGTTAACAAGGTATAGCGGTTGGCAACCACTGGGTGTAAGTCCTCAGTTATCTTGTTAACAGCCCGCAAATCCTGTACTACTCGGTATGACCCATCCGGCTTTTTAGCAGGTAAAATAGGAGTGTCAAAATCAGACTGACACTCTTTTAACAGCCCTATCTGCAAAAAGTTTTCAATTACTGGGCTAATCCCTTCTCTGTCTTCCTTTTTTGTGATACTGTTTGACTCTAACTGGTTGTTTTCCTTCTTTAAGTGTAATTTTCACTGGAGGTGCATTCTTTGCTCTCCCTGGTATGTTCGAAGCCCATACCCCAGGAAATACCTGATCCATTACTTTCCTGTTAATGTCTTCTTCACTTTCAGCTTTGGTCTCATTGGCTATTAACATTAGGCTTAGCAATTCCACATACTGTTGATCTTTTACCTCCAAAATAATTACTCCTTTTTTGAATATTATTTTTGCTTCTAGTTGCTCCAATAAATCTCTACCTAAAAGTGCTGACGGGGCGTTGGGCATGTATAAAAACTTATGAATTCCTTACTGTTTCCCAAGCTTATATTTCAGTGATCTACAAAAATATGCTCTTTCACATTGGTCAGTTGCTCCCTTTACCATAACATAATTATCTGTTTACAGGTATTAAAGCTTTATTTAACACTGAGTACGTTGCCCTTGTGTCTACCAAAAATTTCCTTTTCTTTGTTCACTAGCTTGATTATAACCAGAGGATCCCCTAGGGTAAGATCCTCTGGTCATCCTCATTCTTTTTTGACGCGAGCAACCACCCTCTCCCCTTTTCAGTCTCCTCTTCTTTGATCATGACCTTTTCTCCGTTCTGGGCACTGGCTTTTCCAGTGTCCAAATTTCTTGCAAAATGAACACTGGTCTTTTCCTAGCCGGGGTGGTCCTTGCTTTGGTGGTCCTTGTCCACGTCTCCCTTTTTCCTCTTCCCTTACTACTGCTACAAATTTTCTCATCCCTTGTTTATATCCTTCCTCTCGATTGCTGAAAACTCTCCACGCCTCATCTAGCAAAGTCTCCAAATCCCACCCCATCGGCCCCCGAATCTTCCGAAGTTTGCACCTAATATCCCCTGTGGATTGTCCTAAAAATAAATTCACCAATTCTTGTATCCCTTCCTCAAATTCAGGATCTCAAGATGTATAGTGGCGCATTGCATCTTGCAAGCAATCTAAAAATTCAGAAGGTGCTTCAGAGGGGCCTTGCTTAATTGCATGTAAGGCTGACCAGTTTATGGTTTTAGGAATCACCCTTTCTAACCCTTTCACTATAAGGTCTTGATAATTCTCTAATTTTTCCAAATCCCCTTCTTCATAGGGGTTGCAATGTGGATCCTGGAGAGGAAAAAAGTCTTTCACATCATCCTGTGTTACTCTACAAACATCTTCTGCTAAATCCCCAGCTACTTTCAGAACCAGTTGTTTTTTTGCCTCAGTTAAGGCATCCAGCAATAGCTGGATGTCCGCCTAGTCTGGACTATATTGTTTAATCATAAACCTTAACTTTTTAGCAACACCTATTGGGTCACTTTGATAGTGTTTAGCAATCTTTCCCCAAGCCTCTAAATCCATTGTGGAACAAGGGATTTTAACCAACATTGCTTTTCCTTCAGGGCTTACTGCCTCCCATAAGGGTGCTTGTATAATTTCCCTAGTTTGTTGTGGGGTCCGAGATGCTATAGGATCCTTTGGGGAAAGCTCTTCTTCTTCACTGTCACTGCTGGGCAACGGTGGATATAGTTTTGTCGTTTCATGTGATTCAAGAGTAAGTGGGGGAGCAGATGGCTCAACTAGTGTCTTTCCCAAGGGAGATGAAGTGGGGGTTGGGATTGACAACCGTTCTGAATTTACTTCTTCTCTCAGCCCCCCCTTGCTTCCCAAGGGGTGGTCTAAACAAGTCCAGCAGCTCTTGCTCTAGTGGCTCAGTTTGATACACCTTGTCAGGGTGTGTGCAGTGCTGGTTTATTGAGCATGTGTTGCAGTCTGGTCCGGTGGTAAAGGTGCTGCCACCTTCCTTGCTAGAAGCATCTTTAAAAAGACACCTAGATCGACAGAGGCATAAGCACTGTCAGGCAGAAAGTGATTTAGATCTTTGTGCACCCTTAGGTGCAGATTGATCAGCTATTTGGTGAACTCTCAAGTGCAAAGTGGTTCGCTCTTTGAGAGGCTTCCTGAGCAGCAGAGCCACGTTTTCCACCCCAGGTGACGCAGGAGTAAAAGCAGGATGGAGTCTTTCCAAAGTCCAGGAAAGCTTCTTTATTCCACAAAGTCCACAGGAAAAGAACCCCCTGGTCCCAGGGGAGAGGGATTATATAGGGTAGATAGGGATGGGGTTTCACAACTTGGCCAGTGGGGAGAGGAATTGGGAAAGGGACCAATCAGGGGAACGATCCAAAACGGACCAATTGGCTGGGGTAAAATAGAACCAATGGGTTATAACTGATTAACACATTTCCTCACCATAACATAGAGAGCTGTTTGCCAGGGTTTCCCCTTTAGGGGGTTATGTTTATAATCTGTCTGGCCTAACTGCTCTCTTTCTAAGGGGGCACATTTATATTATTGTCTGGTTTCTCTCCAGGGGAGTGTGTATGTATTAACACTGTCTGGCTTAACAGCCTCCACAAGCATGTACTGCAGCTTCGCTTGGGTTTCCCTCTATTAGCCTTACTGTCCTTTTCAAGGACCAATACCAAGGGATCAGAGGGGGGCCTAATTCCACTCAGGATGGTTCCGAAGGGAGAAAAACATGTCGGCGTACATCACTTCCTCCCACTTCTGTTCCCATCTTAAGAAAAGCATCTGCTGTAACAGGGTCTCATAGTCTAAGGTCCCAGCTGGTGGCCATCTGACACCCTCTTCTAGCCTGTAAAGTGGCCACCATTGTGTACAAAATTTAACGAGGGCCTTTTTATTTTCTGTACCACTGTAACCCACCAGTTCCTTCCAGCGTGTCAAGATACATCCTAAAAGGACTAGTTTTAGGAACCTCTTTGCTCTGGTTAGTTCCCATTGCTTCTTTACCTTATCCCAGTTCTTTACCTAAATTTAAAAATACTCAGTCCTGATTAATTCTGCTGGGTTCTCTAAAGTATTTAAAACTCTCTTTCCAATAACTCAACAATCCACTACTACCTTTCCTCACAACCAGTTGCCACTCAAAAGCCCTTAACAAAAACTAGCACTCTACACCAATTACTATTATCTCCTTTGCATCTTATCTTGCTTCCAACCAAAACTCACTTCACAGGCTCTTACAGTCCTTTCCCAGTTTTCTTCCCGCACAACCCACTGCTCAGGTACTAAGTGTGACCTCCCACACACCAGCTTTAAAATCTTCAGTTCAAAATCAGCTCGATTAGAGCGCTGTCCCCACTGGCACTGAGCACAATCACTTTGTTGTCTTGCAGAAGAACAGTAATGGCGTCCTGCACAAATCCTACACTGCAGTAGCACCCACGCACAATGCTTACCTCTAGATGCACCAGGGGCTACAGAAAAATGCCCACAGAGGCAGGCTATTCCATTTACCCTTTCTTGAATTTCTAAATTCTCTACCACGGGCTGCGCCCAATCCAAAGCCACTGAATTGCCAGTGATATAATCCACCTAAATAATACCTTCTGTTTCCTCTGTCTAACCACCAATTAACCAAGTTCACAAATTCCCAGAGGTCGAGTCCAAATCACTGAGGTAAAGGGATCCCTTCTATCTGTCTAGCCAGGTTAAAATATACACAAATCACCACCTGTAAAAGAATCCCTTAATATAGGAATAATAAGTCTAAAGTTTGAATTGTACTATTCTGGGTAGGTCTTTTACATGGGTAAGCTATTAAATACCCAGAGTATGTATCTACAACTGCACAGATAAGTCAACACCCATAGTCTTGAGGTAACAGTCCTATATAATTCATTTGCCATATCTGCCCAAGTAATTTGCTCAATTTGTCTAACTAGATGTGCAACCAGCCACTTATGAGTATGCTGACAAACTGGGCAGCTAGCTAGGACAGTTTTTACCATATTAAGTAAAATAAATATTCCGTGGTCTTGAGCCCACCTGTAAGCAGCTTTTTCTCCAATATGTCCACATTTCTGGTGTACCCATTTGGCCAAACCCTCATGACATTCTTCTTGAGGGAACTCCGATCCTGCTTGGGATGATGTTGCTCAATTGTCGGCAATAGAATTGTATAGTTGTTCTAATGTATCTGTATTACAATGTGCATCTACATGAAACAGTGACTTGAGTTTATTAAACTAGCTTCCATATGCTCGTCCATAATTGTTTTCCCCAAACTTCTTTTGTATAAATTTTCCAATTCCTGGCTACCCAAGTGAGGGTAGCCAGTGAGCTAATCCTTGAGCTACTGACCAAGAGTCAGTATATATGTGACATCTACCAAAGCTATGCTGTTTAATTTCCATATATACTGCATATAATTCGGCATATTGGCTGTTTTTCCCTTCTCCAGCTGTTTCTAAAAATTTATTGGACACTGGATTCTATGCAACTGCTTTCCAAACCCTTTTATCCACCTATATACTTTGCTGATCCATCTATAAGCCTTATATAACGAAAGCACACTGATACAGTGTTGTAGTTTTTGAGCTCTGCAGGTGGTGTTTTTTTTCTTCTCTACCCTTTTTTCTCATGTGAGTTCCCATTTATTATTGTCTGTTACAGATAAACAACTGCCCTCTAATTGGACCCCAGAATCTCTGCTAATTTTGTAGCACAAAACATGCCTGGAGCATTCCATTCCTGTGGCTGTCTTCAGTCACAGTAAATTTCACACACATACAGTGGTTTTCCACTGAAGTGATTTCTCACAACACCTACAGTAAACACACAGATTAGCAGAGCCCTTAGGGTCAACACTGTCTTGTTCTAATCCTGGTTAACATGCCAGGTGTTTGGTGCCATTCCCACAATTTTCTACCTTTTCATGTAAAGTAGCTACTCCATTTGCCCCTACTTTAGCATAGTCCTGTATATACCTTTTCCATTTTACAATGCTAGATTCTTGTGCATGTCCAATTCAATGAGTTTTAGGAGAGCTCTTTACCCAATGCATAATTGGGATTTCTGAGTATAAAAATACTTCATGACCTATTGTCATTTGTTCTGTTTTGATTAATGCCCAATAACATGCTAACAACTATTTTTCTAATGGAGTATAATTTTTCCCAGCCTCTGGGAGTTTTTGGTTCCAGAATCCTAAAGGAACCTTCCTTTTTCCCTGTTTCTGCCATAAATTCCAATTAGCCTATAGCTCATTTACTAATACATGCAGTGTTACTTCTCCCTCTTTGAGAGGCCACAAATTTAGTGCCTTTTGTATTGCTTCTTTAGCTAACTCAAATGCTTGTTGTTTATTGTCCCACTCAACTCATTTTTTCCTAGTAACTTGATACAAAGGAGATAGAATTTGTCCTAAATAAGGAATATGTTGTCTCCAAAATCCAAGTAATCCGATAAATCTTTGTGTTTCATTCTTATTTTGACATATGGCAAAAACTATAATCTTCTGTCAGGCCTTGAGAGGTATTTACCAATTGCCACAATGCCAAGGAATTTGTAAAAATTTGAGAGTTTGTGTTGGTCCTTGTATTTTGTTAGGATTAATCTCCCATCCTTTATTTCTCATATGTTCTACAAGTTTCTTTAAATTATCTTGCACATCTTTCCCACTTTTCCCTTGAATTAAAATATCAATATAACGAATTAATTATATTCCTTCTGAAAGGGTAAATGCATCCAAATATTCAGCTACTGGTCTGTGACGTATAGTAGGGCTGTGTAGCCACCCTTGTCCTAGCCTTGTGGAAGTATACTGCCTGCCTTGCCAAGTAAATACAAATTTATCCCAATCCTCTTCGACTATGGAGATGGTGAAAAAAGCATTACCTAAATCAATGCCAGCACACCAGGTCCCCTCATGTTTCTAAATATTTCAATCAATATTATTGTATTTGGCACAGCTTCAGTCAAAAGTGGCATATGCTTATTTAGTTCTCTCTAACCTTGTCGTGGTTTGATACTAGCCAAATGCCAGGCACCCACAAAAGCCGCTCACTCATCCTCCCCTGTTAATGTTATATGTTTTCACAGAGGCATTACCATCATCTTTAATTGGCCCAGCTTTGGCCAGAGGTATGTCCATCTTCAGAGCCATCAGGGATTGGCTTTGCCAGACATGGTGGAAGCTTCTAGCAGCTTCCCACAGAAGCAACCTCTGTGGCTCCCCGCTACCAAAAACCAGGCCATGCAAATCCACAGTCATTCACCATGAGCCATCATTTTTCTTAACAGGCCATACAGGATTATTCCAGGATGTGGTGATGGGTTTTAACACATCTGCCTCAAGCAAATCTTTAATTGTTAACATTATTTCTTTCTGCCCTCCAGGAATGCAATGCTGCTTCAAAAAGGCTAATTTTGTGGCTAGGGAATTTCTACCAGAGGCATTTTTACCTTTCCTATCAAAATAGGTCTCATACTAATATATGGCTTGGTGCCAAATTGACACTGTCCATCTGGTAATTCTGGAGTTAAGTCCTTTAAGATATCAATTCCAATTATATACTCTGAGACTGGAACTGTCATCACTGAGTATTTTCGATGTTGTAAATTTCCTATTTTCATTTCAATTTGTGTTTTTGCAGCTTCAATTTGTTTACCTCCAAATTTAGTTATTAGAACCGTTTGGCCCTTAAATCTTTTTGGATTCCCATAAATTAGCGAGGCATCTGCTCAAGTATCCACAAGGGTTTTAACTGTTTGAGTAGATTGGTTTTTCCAAAAAAATTGAAGGTTGACGTGGGGACGCCCAATCCTTTCTTGCCCATCCCTGTACTGGAGCTTGGCCTGTTTCCTAATCTTGGTTATGATGTGATTCTATTTCCCACACTTCCTGTAAGGGGTACTGTTTTGCAGAAAAAGACTCCACAACTAACAAGAGTTAGTTGGAGAGTAGGTATGTATTTATTTGGCACCGGGCTCGATGCGGGATAGCTCCCAAAGGCATGCACACTCGCTCATTCACATTCTCTCTTATCCTCTAAAATGTTACATATGCATTAAGTTTTGCAATACATCTATGCATTTTCATTTCCTAGCTCCACCCAGCCCTGCTTCGTATGCTAATTATCTTTTCAGTCTTTCCGGGCTTGCGCAGTTTAACCCTTGGTGGTTGTGCCGATGGTCATATGGGATGAAGTAAGTTGTCTTCATCAAGGTTGAACTTTTCACTTTGCCTTCTTGCGCATGCTTTCTGATCCCCTGGTCACAGTCCAAACCATAAGGCTGGTCTAATCTGGTTCTAGGGGTCCGAGGAGCCTTGTTATCTCAGTAGCCTTGCAAATTTAGCATTCTTTTGTTTTGCTTCTGCAGACA